>NC_133411.1:21267500-21892500 GCF_049350105.2 Macaca mulatta
GTCTCATAAACTTAAGAGCAAAAATTCTTAACAAAATATTATACAATTAATTCAGCAATGTATAAAAATTACATCAGTCAAGTGGGCTTTATTCAAGATATGCAGGCTGGTTAAATATTCAAAAATGAAACCATGTAATCCACAATATCAACAGAATATAGAAAAAATTTCTTTACAATCATATCAGTGATACAGAAAAAGCATTCAACAAAATCCCAAAACATTTATTATATAAACTTGCAGGAATTTAGAATTAGAAGATACTTCCTGTACTACATAAAGCATATACACAAAAACCCTACAGCTCACATTGTATTTAATAAGTTAAGACTAAGTTCCTCTTTTATCCTAAGATCAGGAAAATTGCAACGATGTTTTCTCTTACAAGTTTTATTCAACATAACACTAGACAGTCTAGCTAGGGAAATAAGGTAAGAAAAAAAATTAAAAGCATACACACTGGAAATGATCTAGTATAAGGTTCACACCTCATATGAAAATTAACCCATAAAAAATCAAAGGCTCAAATGTAATTATAAAATCATACTTTTATAGGAAAAAAGACATTGAATAAAATCTTCAGGATATACATAGGCATGATCCATAATAGAAAAAAATAACAAACTTGACTCTTTTGAAAATACAGGTCGAGAGTGGTGGCTCACACCTGTAATCTGAGAACTTTGGGAGGCTGAGTCAGGCGGATTGCCTGAGCTCAGGAGTTCACAATCAGCCTAGGCAATATGGTGAAACTCTGTCTCTACTGAAATACAAAAGAAAAAAAAAAATTAGCCAGGTGTGGCCGCGTGCGCCTGTAGTCCCAGCCACTCGGGAGGCTGAGGCAGAAGAATTGCTTGAACCCGGGAGGTGGAGGTTTCAGTGAGCTGAGATGGCACCACTGCACTCTAGCCTGGGCGACAGAGCAAGAGTCCATCTCAAAAAAAAAAAAAAAAAAAAAAAGATACAAACTATTGCTTCTTTTCAACACACTCTGTTAGCAGGCTAAAGAGACAAATTACAGACAGTGAGAAAATATTTGCAAACCACACATCAAACAAAAGGCTTTTATGTAGAATATATAAAAAAAACTCTCAAATCTCACAGTAAACAAATAAACAAACACATCCAATTAGAAAATGGGCAAAAAAAATAAACAGACCTTTTCACTGAAGGCAATATACAGTGAATATCTAAGCATTGAAGATGTTCAGTATCATTAGCTATCGAGGAAGTATAAATTAAGTCCATAATGCAATATCACTAAACACCATTCAGAATAGTTAATGTAAAAATATGTTGATGAAGATATAGAAAAACTGGATCATTCATGCATTATACATTCATACAAATGTAAAACAAGACATCCACTCCTTAATGTCAGAATTTTTTTAAACTTAAAAATAGACATCGCACAAATCAGCAATTTTACTCAGGAGGATTTATCCCTGAAAGATGAACATTTTTGTTATTGTAGAAATCTGTACACAAATGTTTATAATAAGTCAAAAGTTAAATCAAATGTCCTTCAATGGGTGAATGGTTAAACAAACTGAAGTATCTATGTGAGGGAATACTACTCAACAATAACAAGAAATGACATGTTGATACATGCAACAACTTGGACAAACCTCATGGAAACTATATAACTATATAACATTTTTAAAATAAAATAATCATAGAGATGAAATACATAGGAGTGGATGCCCTCTGTAAGGGTTTATGTTTAGTGTAGTACTAGGGAGACTTGTGCTAGGCCAGTTCTGCATCTTGATTGTCATAGTTACATATAGCTACATGCGTGATAAAGTTGCATAGAACTATATATACATGCACACTCACACACACACAGATAAGTGCACAAATAACTTTAGAAATCTGAATAAGCTTCGTAGATTGTATAAATATGAATTTCATGGTATACTATATTTATGCAAGATGTTATTGGGGGAGAAAGAATGGAGAGTACATAGTATCTCTCTGTACTTTTGTCCAACTTTCTGTGGATATTTAATTATTTTAAAATAAAAGGGTGAAGAAAACATATTACATGTGCCCAGAGTTTGCTCAAGAACTCAAGCCAGTTAAACAAAGCTAGTGTATTAGGGAAAATGTAATTATACTGAAGTGGCCAAGACTGCTTTTTTTCACAATGCCTAACTCTAAACAATAGATCAATCTAAGCATACATTTTCAAACATGATTGAAAGCTTCACCTGCTTTGTAATCATAAGAGAGTTACATGTAATGAAAAAAGTAAGCACAGCTACATGTGTGGAATCAAATATTACATTAGCCATAGCCATCACACTATATTTTCTCAGGATGTTTCTTCTCTGGGCACAGAAAAATAACGTTAAGTCTATTCTCAACGTCTCCCAAAAGACCCCAAAATGGGTTTTCCTTGATCTGGTACTTAGATCTCGGTAGTGTAGTCAAAATAAAGAAAACAAGTTTTGAGATATGTGTATTCTTTTTCCTTTCAAGGCTTTATAACAGAAACCCATCTAGGTATAGGACAGATTAGGGTTCACTGTCACATCCCTGCCTCTGGACATAATATTTCATGTAGAGGCAGAAACAAATAATATTTCTCTCGTATTTTAAAAAGCTTAACAATATGTAAAGCAGACCTGCCCCCTCACAGTTCAGTCTTGTCCATTTCGAAACCAAATACAAGTTTTGGATTGGAACAATATGCTCCCAAATTTCTAAAAGGAATGTAAGCAGCCAACTTGGTATTATCAACTTCTGAGAATTTCTGTCTGGAAATAGAATATTCAAACAAGTACACCTTTCTTTTCATAATTGAACTTTTCTTTTAATTTTTCTGGAAAGTACAAAAATATTATTAAAAATTTTTGCTACACAATAATTCATTTACTTGTCTGAATAGACAAAATATGATGGCAATGTATTTGGCGAGTTTTGGTCTACCACCTGCCTCGAGTTACAAAAGAAAATGAATCTCTGGTTTATAACATTTTAAATTTTGACCTACCATTTGATCCAGGAATCTCACTACTGGGAATCCACCCAGAGGAAAAGAAGTCATTATGTGAAAAAGACACTTGCATGCATATGTTTAAAGCAGCACAATTCACAATTTGAAAAATATGGAACCAGTCCAAATGTCCATCAATAGAGTGAATAAAGGAAATATTTTATATATATATAAAATTATAAAATTATATATATATAATATATATATATCAGGCCAGTACATTATGTGTCTTTCTTCCTAATACTCTTCATTCATTATTACCACATTAAATCTCTTTGGTTTATTTCACAGAATAAATAAACATATTAATATCCTTACAAATAAAACTATTTTGCTGAAGTAACTTGTGAAATTATATTTCTTTGCACTTTAAGCTGTCACCATTTTTACAACACATAGAACTGGCCACTATATAACACAGCTAGTAATTCTATAGCTCAAAACCTTCAATACATATTCAAGCCTCATATAATATATTTACTGATATGGGCGGCATTTAGTGGAAATATTTGGGAGAAATGAGGATTTGTCACACTAGTAAAATGTAATTATACAGTTGTTCAATTGCTTGATATACATATATATATATCAAATAGATACATATATAGCTCACATTGGATTACTATTAAATATCACATTGAATAAATATGAGATATATACCTCTATTTGTATATAGCCAATGTGATATATACCTACATATCACAGTGGAATAACTGGAATACTACTGGAATATCACATTGGAATAAATGTGATACACACGCACACACACACGATGGAATACTACTCAATCATAAAAAGGAATGAAATAATGGCATTTGCAGCAACCTGGATGGATTTAGAAACAATTATTTTAAGTGAAATAACTCAGGAATGGGAAACCAAACATCGTTATGTTCTCACTTATAAGTGGGAGCTAAGCTATGAGGACACAGAGGCATAATATAATGGACTTTAGGTATTCAGGGGAAAAAGTAGGAGTGAGTTGAGAGATAAAAAATTGTGCATTAGGTAAGTGTACACTGCTCAGGTGATGGGTGCACCAAAATCTCAGAAATCACCACTAAAGAACTTATCCATGTAACCAAACGCCACCTGTTCCCCAAAAACCTATTGAAATTTCTTAAATTAAAATAAAGAAAATATTTTAAAAAGGAACCATTAAGATATTTCTATCTTATGATATGTGAAAAACATTACTAAAATTGAGAAAATAGATTGCAACCAAATTTTGTCTTCTTACTGATTATCTCTAACTACTAGCTGGAATTAAAGTTACCAAATAAAAGTTGATATCAAGAAATACTTGAAAGCATTTAATTATACAATAAAGAACCTAACCACAAATAGCTATTGAAAATAACAAACATTTGACATTTAATATTATGTTACATTGCATATAAATATTAATGGATAGAAATGAAATATTAATTTTAATATGAAACTTAAAAGTGTTTTTCAAAAGTTGGACAGCCCACAGCATTTATTTTAAAACCCATACTTCTCTGCTAAAATCTTATCAACAGGAACCACACAAAATAAACAGGATACTTCTCCCTCACTTAGATTAGGTTATTCATTGCTCTGGTTCAGTGGCAGTGATTGGCTATTTTAAGAATGAATCAGTTTATCTCATGCTCTCATGGACCAAATATATTTGATTAGATCTGGGATAAGCAGGCTTCAACTTCAGTGTCAGCTCCATTCATTTGGCTGTGGCAGACATGAGTACAGATTTGGGAAGAAATCCAAGTCTCAATGGAAAAGAATAGAAATGTCTTGCAATTGTTTGACACCCAGAGAGTTATAGTGCCTCAGCTAAGTATTTTTCTCTTTGGGTGAGGCACTTAAATTCCCTACAGATAAATGAGAATCAAAGCTTATATATCTGTGGCATACTAAAACTTCATTTTACAAGTATATTTACAGTAGAAATCATATAACTAGAACAAGCAGAACATCCCTTAAAGGATGGTTATCTCACAAGCTTCAGTATTTGTATTTTCTCTAGTGTTTATTTTCTTTCTCTAACAAATATGTAGATGAGTAATTGACAGTATCTATTTGAAACAGGCCACTTTTAGCATTATCCTCAGGAGTTTAGAAAGTATTGGGCATCAGTCTATCCAATTTGGAACGTGTGTATGTCTTCCCAAAGAAACCTAAACAGAGTCAAGTGGGAATCTGATGTCATAAGACTGACTTAATTATGATAGCTTATTTCAGAGTATAGAAATCTGGGATTAATACATATGTCTTTCTGGGAGTATTAAACTGATTACATTTTAGGAAAATCTGGAAGCTTTACCTAAGAGTACACATTTGCATTATAGGATACTCAGGGTTTTCCAACTATGTAGGTGGGAAGGAGGAAAGGTGCCAGCTGTTTGTTATCATTATTCTATTTTGCTTTTGTCTTCTCCCCACTTAGGGTATCCAGATGGTTATAAATATTTAGGAATCTGAAGGCATTTCAAAAATATCAAATCTGTTACATTTTAAATACAAAATTAGCAAGTCACTAATTCTCAACTCACTTATCCCTTACTTGAACATTTAGAGAAATAGAAGCCAAAAAGATTAAGTACTGTATTTGAAAGGATTCTTCCTTATTTTTCTATATAATTATCCTAATTATACGCTTCCAATTTATTTTATTTTTATTTTTTTTAAGACGGAGTCTCACTCTGTCACCCAGGCTGGAGTGCAGTGGCGCCATCTCAGCTCACTGCAACCTCCGCCTCCCAGGTTCAAGTGATTCTCTTGCCTCAGCCTCCCAAGTAGCTGGGACTACAGGCGCCCACCACCAGGCCTAGCTAATTTTTTGTATTTTTAGTAGAGATGGGGTTTCACTGTGTTAGCCACGATGGTCTTGATCTCCTGACCTCGTGATCCACCTGCCTCGGTCTCCCAAAGTGCTGGGATTACAGCCGAGAGCCATGGCACCCAGCCTATACTTTCCCAATTTCAAAGTGCAACAGAGGCAGAACCCCAACCTAATAACTCTACTTCCAAGGTAAGTGCATGTTCCAAGAGTCTGGTTAACTAAACCTTTTATGTCTCTGTTACTCTGTTGTCAATCCAAAGCCAAATATATATAAGACACTCAAACACACATCAGGCCAGTACATGATGTGTCTTTCTTCCTAATACTCTTCATTCTTCATTAGCACATTAAATGTCTGATTTATTTCACAGAATAAATAAACATGTTAACATCCTTACAAATAAAAGTATTTTGCTGAAGTAACTTGTGAAATTGTATTTCATTGCATTTTAAGCTGTCAGCATTTTTACAACACATAGAACTGGCCATTATATAACACAGCTAGTAAATCTATAGCTCAAAACATTCTATAAATATTCAGACCTCATATAATATATTTACTGATATGGGAGGCATTTAGTGGAAATATTTGGGAGAAATGAGGATTTGTCACAATAGCAAATGTAATTACACAGTTGTTCAATTTCTTGAAACTAGAGCCTCTAAATCAGAAAATAAATTTATAGAAACATTACCATCTGAATTCAGTCTCAATTATCCATTTTATTCATTTCACTTATCTGACAAGGAAATTAGACTAGCAAACACATATTTACCTACACAAATATGGTAAGCAATTACTTGGGTGATACTTCAAGACTCAACTTCCAAGAAAACATTTGACATAAGCTGCTGTGCTCAAAGTATCTATTTTGGGGTTCACAGGAGGAAAGACATGAACAGTACTCACAGAGCACACTGAAAGAACATACAATCTCAACTAGATCCTAAAGTCTAGAATACCTATGGTGAAAAACATATTCACAAAAATTTATAAATTATTTAAAATGAGGATGTTGTTAAATACAACAAAAATACAGGAAGTCTGTATACAGAATCAATATTGAATATGTTAAGACCAAATAATAAATGAGTTTAGTACTTACAAAGAGGAAGTTTTATTAATCAATTAAAGAACTAGAGTACTGTTTATAGTCTCTCTGTTGGTTTCTGTTATGTTGACTGATGCAGTATATGGTAACAATGAGCAATCCTTAGGATTTCTGTTTGTTTATTGTACTGTTGTATTTTTATTACTATACTTTATTGATAGGCATTATTGGCAAGCAGGAAAGTTCCATTGAAATAAAGTAAAAAATAAAATGATTAGAGTTAAAAAATAATTACAGACAAGACTTAAAAACTAATGAATATCAAATATATGTTTATCTGCCAGAAAAATAAATTCATTTTGTGGTTTATCTTTAGTGTTGACATAATGATATATAGTTTGTTTCCTGAAGTAGATTTAATGGTGTTGATTATTTTGTAGACTAGAAAGCAGCAGAGGAAATCAGTATATTGCTTTATGTCATTCTTCCATAGCCTTTTGCCTTGAACTGGAACACTAAATAATAGTCAAACTATGAGGTTGTTTTACTGCTTTAATTTTTTTTTCTGTGTGTTATCTGTATGCGGAGGGGAGTTAAATGCAAAAAGAAAAAAGATGTAATTAAGCTCATTACTAGAGTTCTAATTTTTCCTTGAAAAAGGAAAATATTTTCACAAAATTTGAAGAGACTTTCAAAATGAAAAATTATTAAAATTATAGCCATACAATTTAGATTATTTTTAGGAGACTGTAATTGATCATTTTACAGAAGATAATTCTACCACATCTTTGCATTCATTTCAGGACCCATTGTATTTTCTGTACTTAGTAAAGATCCTAAAAATACCACTCAAATCTAGCACTTGGATCATCTATGATTATGAACTGATATTATGAACAATGTATGCTGCTTTTCAAAAAGCAATTTCTAATCACATTTATCTGTTATGCTGATTTTTGTTAATATTATTGATCCAATTTTACGAAAAGAACAGGTGAAAAGTCAAAAAACAGTATCAAACTGGTTTTCTTTGGTTTAATTTTGTAGACGTATGCATTAGTACTGTGAATAAAAGAGAAGCAACAGTTAAAATTTAAGTGGTAAAAAAAGTATATTCAGGATAACAATTGAGAGAAAACTACACATATCAATTCATATTTTAAATATGAGAAATTTCTATTGAATGCTACAAAATAATATCCCAAATTAGACTGATGCATTTGGAAAATAGCCCAGTGAAATTTCAGATAAAACCTTATGGAGATTTATATTAAACATGTCTTTAATTATAAACATGTTGGAACATCAAAAATTACAAGGTGTGTTTACTTAAAACACACAGAAGAAAGAACAAGATAACCAATCTGAATAGGTGTCAAAAAGTAAACAGAAAAAAAGACATACATATTTTTCAGTATATATTCATGTACATATTTTCAAATGTTCATGTTTTCAAATACAAACACAAACACACACACATACAATGCACTCACACACAAACACACATTTCAAAATCACATCAACCCAAACAAGAAGTACCTGTTGTGAAAAATAACAATCTCAGGAAAAAAAAAGAGAGTTATTGGGACTGAAGATATGACTGCACAAGTGGAGTGAAGTTTAGGGGATAGATTTTCACCCAAATCTCACCATGAATTGTAATAATCCCCATGTGTCAAGGGCAAGACCACATGGAGATAACTGAAAAATGGGGGCGGTTTCTCCCATGCTGCTATCATGATAGTGAGTGCATTCTCAGGAGATCTGATGGTTTCATAAACAGCTTTTCCTCCTTAGCTTGGCACTTCCTCCTGCTGCCATATAAAGGAGGACATGTTTGCTTCCCCTTCCACCATGATTGTAAGTTTCCTGAGGCCTCCCCAGCCAGGCTGAACTGGGAGTTAATTAAATCTCTTTCCTTCATAAATTACCCAGTCTCCTGCACATCTTTATTAGCAGCATGAGAAAGACTAACACAGTGAGCTAATGTGCTCATCATTTCACAATAGCATCAAAAATGACAGTAAAGAAAAAAGGAATGAGAATCAATTGCAGCAGTACAACAATAAAAGCAAAAAAAGAACCAAATGCAAAAACACTGGGTATTTTAACAATGGAATTCTGATAAAGTTTGTGAGATGATGAATTTAAATTGTATTCCCTTCCCCGTACGAATTTATTGTAACATGTAGTTGTGCTGTTTTTATACTATTTAAAGAATACACATTAAGAGGACAGTTAAAAGGTAAGTGCTGCTCTTAATTTTAACTACAATAGAGTGCCCAGGCAAACTTAAAAACAAAGGAAGAGTTAACACTTAAAATTCATACCACATATTGGACATTCCTAGTTGCTAAAGAATCTAATGGAATATGCAGATAGATAGCAAAGTTAAAAAAATAGAGTACAAAAGTTAAGAATGAAGAGAAAAAATAATAAGCTACAAATAACTACACATTCACAAAGAATAACTGCCAGGCATAACAGGTGTGCAAACAGATTTGTGGATCCCATCATCCAGTAAATTAACTTGCTGACCAGGATGTTACTCTCACCAAGAAAATATACCAGTTGAAAATACACACATTACAAGGTATTTTATCATAAAGAACTAAATTTACATGCAAAATTTCAGATATCCAAGTATAAATAGACAGTTTAGTTTCCTCTAAAGTATCAAATTCTGAACATATGGAATAAGGGGCCACCTCAGAACTAAATGATATTTTCAAAGTAATTAGTGAAAACCGATTTTGTAGCATCTTTATTTACATTACTCTGGCATAATTGTAACAAACATGTATTTTAAACAAGCTAAGTTTTATTCAAATCAAGGAAACAAATAAAAAGGTATCATTACAAATGGAGAATTTTTCTGCAGTTGAAAGCCAATTCTGTGTCTAATTTAGATACCAAATTGAAATTAACCTTGGTGTATTCCTTCCATATTTTCTTACTAAGTAATTTCATTTATGCAGTGAGAAGTATATGTGTTCAATTTTAATCTTTTGATCTGTCCACTCTCTAAATAATTTATTTGTGGGAGGAAAATCAAAAGATAACACCTTGGCCGGGTGTGGTGGCTCACACCTGTAATCCCAGCACTTTGGGAGGCCGAGGCGGGTGGATCACGAGGTCAGGAGATCCAGACCATCGTGGCTAACATGGTGAAACCCCGTCTCTACTAAAAACACAAAAAAATTAGCCGGGCGTGGTGGTGGGTGCCTGTAGTCCCAGCTACTCGGGAGGCTGAGGCAGGAGAATGGCGTGAACCCGGGAGGCAGAGTTTGCAGTGAGCCAAGAGATTGCACCACTGCACTCCAGCCTGGGCAACAGAGCGAGACTCCATCTCAAAAAAAAAAAAAAAAAAGATAACACTTTGATTACTTTTCTTAGGCTAAAAGAGTAAGCCGACATAATTCCTAATCATGAGCAGTTAGTGTTAAATATATTTATTACTGGTAAATTCTTTCATTACAGGGTGAGGCTCCTTATAATTTTCTGTACAGAATTGCCAACAAAAAAGGTCCTAAAATATCTAGCAATAATTTACATTCAACACTGATTGTTTCGGTTATGAATACTAAGAAACCATTTCTTACCAAATTGTCCTGCCTTTAAATTCTTTATCAAATAGTTAACAATATATTTAGCAAGTCTCTTGTAATATAAATAATTATTGCCTTCCAATTAGTATTGATAATATAGCATATATTTTACTGCTTAAAGTATGATAGAATATATGTGATGGTAAGTAAAATATGTATGTTTTAAATTTATCTTTTTCTCCCGCAGGATCACTGTATTAGAAAAATGTTACCATTGGTTAACATTTTCAGTTGTCACGCATAATTCATATAAGAATCTCAAGAGCAGAAAACTGTGAACTAAGAGTACCTTAGTAAATTCTCAACTAGTAAAGGTGGATGTAAATCTATGTGACTTATATAAACTTTATGTCTCCATATAGCCATCTATAATTAGTTTTAATACCACTTACATTCTAACAATTTTCTGCCCTGGCAGGTGTTTGGAATATTCTGGGAAAAATTAAAATCTGCTTCTCAGTTTAGCAAAGTGCTGCAAAGTCCTCTTTGTATGTTTCATGTCCGATAGAATTGAGCATCTCTAATCTCTTTCTCTGGCTATTTGAAGGAGAAATCAGCCCTGGCGCATCAGGAGAATCTGATTTATTTCACCAAGCATGGACAAGAGAATCACTGATAATCATTTTGTACTTTCACAGTGAATTCAAACGTCTGGAAACACACACACAGAAACATGCATATATGTATGTGTATATAAATGTTTTATATATGTAATTATAATTTATATTTATATATCATATACATCAATAATAATATATAATATATATAAGGAATAACATATCAGTTATATGTGTTATGTATATCTGTGTGTGTCTATGTGTTGGGTACATTTAAGGGTGTATTTAAAAATATCTACATAACCTTTGAATAATCTTTTCTAAGTTTTCAATTAAGATATACACTGCAGTCAGTATGACCAAAATGTTTCTATTTAGATACATGGAGTTATTTTAGTTACTGTTTGTCACTTGGATATAAAATGTTGGGTACACTTAGAAATAAATTCTAAACATAACTCCAATAATCTAGTATTTGGTTTTGAGCTAAAAATACGTCTGCAATTTATTTAAGAGTAGACATTGGCCTTACTCTTTGTCCAATTGAGAAGAATTGCACACATTTTTTTTCTCTGCTTCCATCATCTTTTGTAATTTATGAGCTGATGTACAATAGAAGACTATTTTCAGAGTTGAAGGATTCCACTGAGAAAATAACATATATATGTTTTTACTAAGGAGGTATTCTCTACAAAAATGTAATCTGTAGATAACTGAAAAAGATAAAATCTATATTGATATTTTGATGCCAAAACATCACATTGATGAGTACCTTTTATGACCAAGTATAACAAATACAGCCGACCCTTTCTGAAATAAGTATTTTTCTCTTCTTTTTTGGCTCACAAATAGACTACTTATGAACTTAGGCATGAACTTATGATGGCTGGCCTGCCCATTATGTTTTCTAAGGGATCTCTCATTGTTTTTCCCCTTCAGCAGACTAGATAGTGATATCTAGTGTGAACGAAGCCTTATAATGTTAGAGCTTTGAGCACCCTGGATCCCTAAATGCCTGGAGTAGAATAAACACTTTCAACCATTGACCTAAGCCATGTTGGGATGCCCAAGAACTAAACAAACAAGCATATAACTTGCATTATATCCATCCAGCTTAGAATGTTGGTGCTTATTTCTTATACTACATGAAGAAACTCAGTAGGATGATCTTTACCTCACCAAAAAAAGGGAGAAGCCAAAAGATGCTAGTTAATATACTTAGGACTTATGAATTGCCATCAATGTCATTATGAATTACCATCAAGGTTACTGTATGAACTGTAAATGACCTGTGGCCAGGGGCCAGGTGCGGCAGGAACTTGATAGGCACTAATCAATATTGGTTGAATGAATAACTATAAAAGAAAACATGTAAAAGAGAAGAAGGCAGGTAAAGTAGTCTCTATACCATATCAAGAGCCTGTTAGTGTCAGGCTGGGAAGCCCCAGGTAACTGACACTCATCCTTTCATCTCTATATCCTGGAACATCCTTGAACCAGTTTGTGTAAGTTTGGAAAGTCTAGGAGTAACAAACGAGACATGAGAACATGTGTGATGTTCTATGTTGCATTGCATTGCATGGTTCTAGCTTATGAAGAATGTTTGGACTTCCAGAACAGTGTGAAGTGGCATCCCTTCATCAGGTCATTAGTGACAGTGGCCTTGAAGAAATTTGCTGACCATTCTGCTATGTATCCTCATTGCCATACCTTCTTCTGTACCATTAAATAATCTACTCTTGATTGATTAACTCAACAATGTCTGCATCTGGTCTTTCTGCTATTCTGAAACAATGGTAAACATTTTAAAAAATATAGTAGTCACGAAGGAGAAACAAAGAAAGGTATTTTTAAAATGGAAAAAGACAAGAAAAAGAAGGATGAAGGGAGGGAAGAGTGAATGAAGAAGAAAAGTAGAAAAAAAAATTGAAGATGAAAAGGGAGACAGAGAGCCCTGAAAGCAGTACATTTTTTCCTGGGCTTAATATTCACACATCTTCATTACCTTGCGTGTGTATAATTGTAGGTGAGTGTGTATAAAACCAACTATTAAATATCTTTATTTATTTAAAAATATTATTTAAGATAGCATTAAATATAAACTCAGAAGTTATATTAATATATATTTAGTTATGGGAATTTTAAAAAATGCAAATAAGGTATACCAATATTAAAATAGTTTTAAAATACATGTGATAAACATGGATGTAATTATACTGTATTTAACACATTTGTATTTATTTTCCCACTTGTTCAGTCTTTTCCATGTTTAGTTCCAAGAAAACTCATTTTGTGACTTCTGCTTATAACATTCTACCTATCATTTACTTAATAATGTTAAATTTTTAAATAATTTAGATTTTTTCTAATGTTCTGTTATTATAAATACAGGTGGTTTAAACATAGATTTTCCATATTGAGGGCCATGTCTTGGAGATAGATTTCCAGAAGGGGAGGGGGCAAGCAAAATGATTTTCACTCATGCATCCCTTAACGACAGGAATGTGTTCTGAGAAATACACCCTTCGGTGATTTCATTCGTGTGTGAACATCACAGATTGTGCTTACACAAACCTAGAGGGGATAGCCTATTACACACCTAGGCTGTATAATATAGCCTAATGCTCCTAGTCTACAAACTTGCACAGCATGTACAGGTGGACAACTATAATACAATGGTAAATATTTATGTATCTGGACATTTTAAAAGGTAGAGTAAAAATACAATATAAAAGACAAGAAATGATGCATCTGTATAGGATGCCATAAAGAAAACTTGTGGGACTGAAAGTTGCTCTGAGTGAGTCAATGAGTGAGTGATGAGTAAATGTGAAGACCTATCACAGTACTCTACACCACTGTAGTCTTTATAAACACTGTATACTTAGGCTACACTAAATTTAAATATTTTCTTTCTTTAACAATAAATTAATTTCGGCTTACTATAAGTTTTTGCATTATCAGCTGTTTAATTTTAAAATGTTTGTGTGTTTTAAATAACAATTAGCTTAAAACACAATCACATTTTATAGCCATATAAAATATTTTATTTCTTTATCCCTTTATTCTACAAGCTGTTTTCTATTTTTCATTTGTTTTTACTTTTTAAACATTTTTCTTAAGAACTAAGACACTGACATGCACATCAGGCCTAGGTCACGATCATCAATATCACTGTTTTCCACCTGCACATCTTGTCCCATTAAAAGGTCTTCAGGTGTAATAACACATTAAAATGTCTTCAGGTGTAATAACACACATAGAACTGTCATATCCTATGATAACAACACTTTCTCCTGGAATATCTCCTGAAGGACCGAAGGCCCTGCCTGAGGATGTTTAACTCAAATATATGTGTGCGTGTGTATGTGTGTGTGTGTGTGTATACATATATACACACATATTATATGTATCTACACATACACACATAAATATACACACATTATATAAACACCTTATATAAAATAATAAAAACTATACTGCAGTAAATACATAACCCAATAACATACTCATTTATTATCATTATCAAGCATTATGTAGTGTACATAATTGTATGTGCTATATGCTAGGCTTTTATATGACTGGGAGTGCAGGAGGTTTGTTTATACCAGCATCACCACAAACGTGAGTAATGCATTGTGCTATGATGTTACAATGGCTATGATGTTACTAGGTGATAGGTATTTTTCAACTACATTATAATCCTTTCATTTTTTGAGACGGAGTCTCATTCTGTCGCCCAGGAGTGTAGTGGTGTGATCTTGGCTCACTACAACCTCCGCCTCCTGGGTTCATGGATTCTTCTGCCTCAGTCTCCTGCATAGCTGGAACTACAGGTGCACATCACCACGCCTGGCTAATTTTTTTTGTATTCTTAGCAGAGACGGGGTTTCACTATGTTGCCAGACTGGTCTCGAACTCCTGACCTTGTGATCCACCCACCTCGGCCTCCCAAAATGCTGAGATTACAGGCGTAAGCAAATGCGCCCAGCCAACTACATTATAATCTCATGAGACCACCATAATATGAGAGGTTTGTTATTGACCTAAACTTCATTATGACACATAACTGTATATGTTATTGGTCAATATCAGTTGTGAAATTGTCATGCCACTGGCAACGATGGAGTATGCCCACTTCAGCACAATGTCACCAACACTGGATTTTGTTTCACATTTAAAATTAGAAAGATAGTATCTTATCTTCATCATGAATATAATTATTGTAATTTCACATAAGCCTGGAATTTATAGTGATTACATTACTCATGATTATATTATTTTGTCTGTTTCCTGTTGTGTTTCATGATTCTTTTAATTTTAATGCTTTGATATATACCATATACAATAATATCATTTTGTAGTCCTGATTGCAGCTCAAAAGGCTTTTCAAGTTTTTATTATGGTCATGTAATAAAATAATTGGCCCTTAATCTAGATTTCAGTAATTATTGCAATAGCCTTCTTTAGCTTTTGCTTTTCTACTTCTAAGTTTGTATTTTTTAAACCAAACCATTTTTTCTCTGCAAGGTTTTTAAATAAAATTCTGAAGCTTTTGTTAACCTTCTCTTCTGTAGATATTATAAATATTCTGTTGTCATTCCTTTTGATATGTTATGATCTTTTTATAATTGATTCTCAGTACATTATTTTGTTTGAAGAAATACAATTTTAATTGATTTCCCCAATATTGCCATAATTTAGTATAATGTCTCTTCTTTAACCTTGAGTGAGAAGTCTTCTCCACTGTTTGATAAGTGCTTTTATGTAAATTATTTATGGAATATTCTTTTATCTCTATTTCTCTTTCATAATTTGCACGAGTATCAAATTTTGGGTTTTAAAGATGGAAAAATATATTTGCTAATCAGATTTCCTATTTACATTTAATAAATTAAATTGAAGAGATAATATGAACCAGTGATTATTTCATAATTTAGAGAATAAATGTCAAAAAGCAAAAAAAAAATCAGAAAATTCATTTCCTTTAAGAATATTTGACATTATTTAGATTCAGTATAAAATTTTACGTTGCATACGTATTTTATTTTTCAGAAATAAGGAGGCTGGGCATGGTGGCTCACGCCTTTAATCCTAGCACTTTGGTAGGCTGAGGCAAGCAGATCACTTGAGATCAGGAGTATGAAACCAGCCTGGCCAACAAGATGAAAACCTGTCTCTACTAAAAATACAAACAAGTTGGCTGAGCATGCTGGTGGGTGCTTGTAATCCCAGCTACTCAGGAGACTGAGGCACCAGAATCTCTTGAACCTGTGAGGCAGAGGTTGTAGTGAGCTGAGATTGCACCACTGCACTGCAGTCTGGGCAAGACTCGGTCTCAAAAACTAACTTAAAAAAAAAAAAAAATCTTAAGGCAATTCTGTGGAATACATAAGTCTCAGAGAATATTATTTAAAGTATTCATAATGCATAATTCATTTATGATACAATGTCCCATCTAATTCACCAAGGCAGGAAAGACATTATTGAGTTTGCTATCCTTTCTCTTGAGACTCATTGACCTGATAGCCTGACAAAACAACTCAGTGTATTTTCTTCATATTTTATTTTTAAATGTATTTTCTTATTTCTAGTTTGAAATTGATCCATAATCATTGCTAACAAGAGATCTGACAAGAAAAACAAAAACTGAAATATGAACATCAAGCCTCAATAAGCAGAGCCCACAAATACAGGCTAATGTCTATGCAACCATTCATTCACTGAAATCACACAGTTCCTTATGCACAATCATAATTTTATAGTATTTCCATTTATGAAGGTTTAAAACAATTCTTAAGCAGTTTTTGTTCCTATCTAACTTTTCACTTCAAGGTATCAAAACTACAATGGTGTTGGAAGGTGATAATAGTGATATGAAATATGTATTATTCTGTTCTCACACTGCTATAAAGAACTGCCCGAGCCTGGATAATCAATATGGTTTGGCTGTGTCCCCACCAAAATCTCATCTTGAATTGCAGTAACTGAATTCCCATAATCCCCACTTGTCATGGGAGGGATCTGGTGGGAGGTAATAGAATCATGGGGATAGTTACACTTATGATGCTGTTCTAGTGATAGTGAGTGAGTTCTCTTGAGATCTGATGGTTGTATAAAGGTCTTTTCCCCCTTTTGCTCAGCTCTCATTCTGCTCTCTCCTGCTGTCATGTGAAGAAGGACATATTTGCTTCTCCTTCAGCCATGATTGTAAGTTTCCTGAGGCCTCCCTAGCCATGCTGAACTGTGAGTCAATTAAACTTCTTTCCTTTATAAATTACCCAGTCTTGGGTATGTCTTTATTAGCAGCACGAGAATGGGCAAATAAAGCAATTTACAAAGAAATGAGATTTAATTGACTCACAGTTCTGCATGGCTGGGGATGCCTCAAGAAACTTAATAATCATGATGGAGGGAGAAACAGGCATCTTCACAAAGTGGCCAGATCAAAAGAGAGAAAAGAGCAAAGGGGGAAGAGTCCCTTTTAAAACTATCAGATCTCCTGGGAACTAACTCAATATCAAGACACTAGCATAGGGGAAAGTGCCCCCATGATCCAATCACCTCCTACCAGGTCCTTCTCTCAACATGTGAGGATTGCCTGGGAATTACAATTTGAGATGGGATTTGAGTGAGGACACAGCCAAACCATATCAAAAGACAAAGGCAAAAACAGATTTTGTAAATGTTTATGAAGTCTATCATTTGATTTAAAAATTTGAAAACTAGAACATGATATAAAAAAGAGGACATATCAGATACATGTTGTTTCACAATATAATAGATTCAGTTACATGAGTTGTTAATGACTGAGCAACTTTGGTTTGTCATGCTGACAAGTTGAAAAGAACTTGATGGTCAGGTGCAGTGGCTCATTCCTGTAATCCCAGCATTATGAGAGGCCAAAGTGGAAGGATCACTTGAGCCCAGGATTTCAAGACCAGCCTAAACAACATAGTGAGACCCTGTCTCTACAGAAAAAAAAAAAAAAAGAAAGAAAAGAAAAAGAAATTATATAGGTGTGGTGGCATCTGCCTGTAGCCCCAGTTACTTGAGGTGGGAGGACTGTTTGATCATGAGATAGTCTCAGCTTCTCAAGAGGCTGAGATGGGAGGATTTCTTGAGCCTGGGAGGTTGAGGCAGCAGTGGGTGGGATTTTGCACTGCAGCCTGGATGGCAGGGCAAGGCCCTGTCCAAAAAAAAAAAAAAAAAAAAAGAAGAAGAAGAAGAAGAAGAAGAAAGAAGGAAAGGAGAGAGAGAGAGAGACAGAGAGAACCTTGAATACTTGAATGTAAATTTTGAGGTATAATATGGAACTGTGTATCTAGAACCTGAAAAAAAAATTACATATTTTGGCTAATTCTGTTATAGAAATTAAACTAAGAAAAAATCAGAAATACAAAACAATTTGAACAAAATGAGCATAGTAATGTTGGCAGTAGCAATAGAAATAAACTAAAGAGCCAAACATAATAATTTGGATGAATAAATTTTGATATGACCATTAAAGATATAAGGGATTTAAATAGCATTATTTAAGTTTAATACTTAAGTTTATTAGAACATTCAATGATGTATTAGTAGGTGCAAAATTTATTCAAAATCCACATATACGCAATATGTACCATAAAATGATTGTACTTATACAGCACATTTGCTTAAAACAATATTTATCTAAGTTTTTGTGGCGATTATCTATGAGTGGGGGGATTGTAGGATATCTTTATTTTGTAGTTTATATGTTTTCTACACCAGCGTTTGAAACAATAGATCTATCTCACTCTATGAAGAATAAAATAAAAATGAACAATGCAAGCTTAACAATGCTATAAGCTATTTTATGAAAACACAAGTTTCAAACCTCTAGAAATTCATAATAAACAGTAAGTCTTATGTGTATGTAAGTGAATAAATGTAACCACATACATAAGAATATAATGGGACCTACACAGAGCGGATTTTCTCAACAATTCTGACAAATAAGAAAAACTCTAAATCTGAACATTGCTGTATTCAATGTTTTAAATGGCTTGATGACTTTACATAAACTACATCTGACTTTACGATATGTTTAAAATATGGAAACATACTCTCTTGATACCGAAAATCACAAGCAGATAACTATAATTTGTAGATTTAATAAATAGTATCATATGTTAGCAAAATATCTATTAAAGTTGAATCAGTGTGCTAGAATTACCGGGGTGATTTCTTAGATTTTTTTTATTCTGATAATTAGTAGAGAAAAGTACAAAAACTGTACAGTATGTCAACAGTTTCACTGTCCTGAAGGCTACATGTCTCTGTAAGGTTACATTTAAGGAAGAAGGAGGAAGAGAAAGGCAGGTAGAAAGAGAGAGGCGGGTAGAAAGAGAGAGGCAAGTAGAAAGAGACAGGTGTGAGGTTCTTGTGGAGACAAAAGTGCAACTGGACAGAGGACAGGATTTCCTAGTATATTGTCCCGCCATGTCAATAAACAGCTACCTCTCTCTGAGTGACACTTACATGACAGAGAAGGTGTGCATGCAGTACAACAGAACACACAATTTGCTTTTCTTTTTCTACAATGACAACAACCTGTAGTAAATACGAACAGATGGTATGTGGCTTTCATAAAAAAAAGAAAAAGGCTTTCAGGAGAGAAAACGAATTAATTTTGTTGTGTGAGTTTGAACTTCATACTACACATACTAATTTGATTTATATACAAAAAGACAATTTGTTTAAAAGAATGAAAGAAAGGCAACAGAAAGTCATTTGCAAAACCTGGTATATCAGTGGAGGTTACTGGTCATTAAAACATACTATATGCTTATTTCTGGACAGCTGTTGTGTTCAGATTATTTAATTCAATTATGATGAGATTAAAAATAATATATCCAATAATGCTCTTGCTCAGAGAGAAAAACATGTCACAATTTCATGGATATTAGTTAGGCTTCTAATCTTTAATCACTAAAAGCATGAAGGCCTGAGAGAAGATTAAGAGCTCATAAATCTGGATAAGAAAGAGAAAGGTTTATCACACTTTAATGTTACATCAGCTAATACACATAACTCTATATTCCAATTGGATGTTATAGATTGGTTATTTTCTTCTATATACAGTACTTGAAGCATGGAGATGATATATTTAGCAAATCAGCATATCAATCACATGGTATAAATAAAGTAGCAAAATTGCTAAATCATTAAAAGAAAAAAAAAACAATTCTTCTTAATAAAGGGATTCTAGATGTAGAAAATTTTACTGATGGAAATCAGCTCAAAGCCTGTTTTATCTGGAGCAGATTTTCTTTCCAATAGTAAACTACTAGTTATTATTTTCAAGAGTTATATGTGCCTGCTTATTCACCTACAGTAAATAACGAAGAAATAAAGTATTTCGCTTAATTAACAATACTGATGAGCTATTTTAAAATCATTTAAGAGTATTGTTATATTTTGAGAGTTTATTTTAAAAGAAAACATAATAAAAGATGGTTACATAAATAAAAATTACAGTTAGATTGAATCTACACTATTGTTAATATCCAATAAGTTTGAGGAATAGAACAGCATAAGACAGTGGAGATGGTCTGCTGATGGGTGGAAATAAAAGACCAGATTAGAGATTAAAGGACAGAGGTAGATACATGGAGTAATAAAATTACATGAGTGATAACCATGAAAGTTGATGAGCTGAACAGGGGAGTGAGAAACAAATGTCAGTAAAGAACCATTAAGAAACACCTACAGCTCCAGGGCAGCAAGAATAAAAAAGGCTCAGAATGAAATAGACAGAAAGAAGCAAATTCATCAATGAATAAATTATAATAAATTACAGTATTAATGTATATTATAAATAAATATCACAAGACTACAAACATAAATAATAAGTATTTTTCCTAAAAACCACTGATATTGTCACGGTACAGTCATCTTCATATTTATAATTTGTTAATAATAAATGTTATGCATTTCCATATTTAAAATTAAATTTAGCAATAAGAGAGAATATCCTTCTGCTCAATATATATTTAAGCATTTTACACTTTTGCAGAAATATTTTTTCATTTAAGATCACAAGTGAAAAATGAAAATTTTAAAATATAATTAGGTAAATTGGTATATGGTATATTAGATAGGAAACTCCCTAAATTGTTACCTTAAGGTTTTGAAACTATTACTGTATTACATTTTCTTTTAAAAGGATATGTGGTGGTGTGGGTAAACTGATGGCAACTATAAAAGACCTAAATGAAATGAATAAATATATAAATGCTAAGTTCATGAGACTCTTGGGAATACAGTTCACAAGCTTTTTTGAAAATCCTTATCAAGAAAATAGTTTTTAATACATTTATTTATACTGTAAAATATTTAATCTTTGAGATTAAATAATATTCTAAATATTAAATATATATAAATATATGTGTTAAAATAATCAAGAAAATAGAAAAAATTAGAATTTCAGTGAAGACTAACTTGTTGACATATATAGGTAATACAGAAAACTTTTTAAAAACAGATAGAGAAGAATATTTCCATTAGAGACGAGTGATGCTATTTTATAAGAAAACAAAATATATTATTAAAGTTTGTGCAGCAATCCCATTATTTCTTCTCTAGCCTCTGGAGAATAAGTCTTTCTTATTTTTAGATTTTCTTCTAAAAGAAATATATTTTTAACATGATGTCTTAAAAATAGCCCATTTAAAAGCAAATTAACCCATTCTAACCCCAATTAAAGCAAAGCATGCTTATTGATGGAATGCTAGTCTACCAGACAAAAATAAAATTCTGAATACTCAGAATATATAATAGAACTGGTATCCAGTTTGCTTGTTCTAAGTAAATGTCGTACAAATAACATTTTCTAGTATAAAATAACAATTAAAATAGAATTTTCAAAAGTGACTTGCAACTTCATTTGTTCAAGAGCTAGTGTATAGGGATGAATTCACACACATCACTTATAAACCTAATCAGCAAAAAAACTTCAATGCCCCCAGAAACGTTTTGTAAGAAGCAAAGTTTAAAATATATTACTAGAGCTTCACATATTAATTTGATTTATATATAAAAAGATAATTTGCTTAAAAGAATGAAAGAAAGGCAACAGAAAGATCATTTGTGAAACTTGATACATCAGTGGAGGTTATTGGTCATAAAAACATACTATGAAACATACTATAAAACATACCGTGAAACATACTAATGAAAGCCAAATACCACATGTTCTCACTTATCAGTGGGAGCTAAATGATGAGAAAATATGGACACAGAGGAGAACAACACACACTGGGGCCCTTCAGAAGGTGGAGGGTGGGAGGAGGGAGACACGATCAAGAATAACAATTAATGGGTACTAGGATTAACACCTGGGTGATGAAATAATTGGTACAACAAATCTCCATGACACAAGTTTACCTATGTAACAAACCTGAACTTGAACCTCTGAAATTAAACGTTAAAAAAAATTTTAAAAAAGAGAGAGAGAGAGAGAAAGAAATGTGAATCGAGGTGATCTGCCAAATGGTGCAACAATTTAGCTTCACCATCAGAGTCTCCATTATACCAGTAAGAACTACATATAAAGGGAAACCTATTCAAGTTTTAAAAATACAGATGTGCTTTCTGAGGTCTAAACTACCATTATTTGGCAGTTAATAACTATATTTGTACTAAGTAAACAAGGATGATACAAAGAAAATGCGATATTCTTCCTTTGGTGGTGGCATTATCTGTAAATGGCATTTCAAGCCTGATTCATGTTTTAAATATGATGAACAAAATGAATGAGCTTGTTTATTTTTAGCACAGCCTTTGTTTTTCTCATTTATATATTATCCTCACAAGTTGCAAAGCAAAATTTGTTTCCTTAGCATCTTGAAACAAATATACTTAGTATATTGTATTTATATTGCATCTTACCATTCTACTTGCAAAACTATTAAAGTAAATCAAGAAAATGTTCACTAAATGTCAAAATTACTAAGTCTATACATTCAGAAAGCTTTTCAATTTTCTATCATTGAAAGTCTGCATCCAAAGGGTAAAAGTTGTTTTCAAACAGTTAGAAAAACTAAGGCGGTGCATGATCAATAAAGCAAAAGTGGCAAATTAAAACAACTGATGACTCCATTTTAAGAGTATGAATGTTCACTACAGTATTCTTTCAAATTTTACTGCAGTTTTGAAGATTAAAAATACAGTTTGGGGAATAATACAATGAGATACCACTACATACCTGCCAGAATGACTAAAATGAACAAGACAGACAATAACAAGAATATATCTCATAATGATGTAGGAGCATAAATTAGTAGAACCATTTTGGAATATGATTTGTCTTTATCTATTAAAGCTGAATATACACATACCTTATAATGTAACAATTCTACTTACAATATATACCCAGTAAAAAGGCACACATATTTTCTCCAAAAGCCAAATACAAGAATGTTCATAGTTATATTATTTGTAAAAGTTTTTAATAGAAATAGTAAATAGAATAGTAGTAAATATTAAATACAATAGTAAATAAACCAGAAATTATCCATTCTACTACTGAAGGGCTTTTGTGCCATTTCTATTATTATTTCAAATAATAGTCAATAATATTAATTACTAATATTACAGTTAATAGTTAATAATAGAAATGGCACAAAAGCCTTTCAGTAGTAGAACAAATAACTTATAGTATATTTATACAATGGAATGATCTACAGGAATGAAAATGCTTAAACACCTGATTCATTCCACATAATGGATGCTTTTTACAAAAGTAATGTTAAAAAGCCAATAGAAAAATACTGTGGAAATATTTTTCAATGGAAAAATACTGTATAATTTGGTTTATTTTAAATACACAGGCAAATGCCACGTATACTGTTAGAAGTGAGGATAAAGAGGTTATATCTGGGGAAGAGAACAGGACTGTAAAAGTGCAATAGGTAGGCTTCAGGAATGCAGGTGATATTCCATTTTATATGAGTGATGGTTACCTGTGTATGGTATTCACTTGAGCCCTATTATCTATGTGTGATGTACTTCAAATTTATTTTCTGAGATATAGTATGGGCTGTGTGGCAGGAAATATCTTAAACCCTGGAAATCCAAACGTAAGTGAATGCTCAATATCCTGGGTTAAGGAAGGTTTACTTTTTACTTGGAGGTGAGAAAAAAGGAAAGGAATAAGCTAATAAACAGTATTGAAGAACACGAAAAATTGGCTAGTGTGATACAGAACTACTTTACGGAAAAGGGTTTTGTTTTTAATAGGATGAGAAGAGCATGAAGGACAAGAAGGTTGCGGTAAAAAATATGAGAGAAGGACATTCAGACTAAAGGAATAAGCAAGTTCAACTGCTTAGCATATTTAAGGAGGGGATAAAACTGTCACTTAATGAGCATAGATAGTGATCAAGTTGGAGAGGGAGGCTAGATGAGAACATAAGAAGTTTTTGAGGTGATGGCAAGAATTCAATCTCTTGTTTTTCATATTGGGATCCTTGGAAGAGTTTTGAAAGAGAGGAACAACATCTACTGATTTATACTTATAGGAAGTATTTGCTGATTGTCATATGAATATATGAATGATTTGAGAAGGGTATTTGCTGATGCAAGTCAAATGAAAGAAATCATTATGGAAGAGATCAGGATTTGAACCGGTAGGGTGGTAGCAGAGATACACGTAGTGAACATATTTTAAAAATATTTTAGGGTTAGAACATATAGGACCTGACAGTGATAGGAGGGATAAGAGTGACAAAGGTGTAAAGGATCTCTGTCAGTTTTCAGCTGGTACAAATGGGATCATTTACTCAGATGTCAGAAACATGTTAAATCTGAGCAGAGTAAATAGGTGGTGTTGTCCCCAGATGTGTTTTAAAGATGGAAGTTTCCACCAATTTGGGAGGTCGAGGTGGGCAGATCACTTGAGTTCAGGAGTTTGAGACTACCCTGGCCAACGTGGTGAAACCCTGTCTCTACTAAAATACAAATACCAGCAAGGCATGGTCATGTACAGCTGTAATCCCAGCTACTAGGGAGGCTGAGGCAGGGGAATCACTTGAATCCAGGAGGCAGAGGTTGCACTCCAGCCTGGGCAACAGAATAAGATCTTGTCTCCAAAAAAAAAAAAAAAAAAAAAAAAGATGGAAGTTTCCAGAGCACACTTACGGGAAGGATCATTAGAGAGTGATACTTTGATGATGTAGCCAATTAAAGAGAGAAGTCAGGGAGGGTATGGGGGCAGAATCCTGAGAAAGGGGTGCAGATACAGCATGTGTTGTCCTTCACTATAATTTGAATAGAGGCAAGAGATTGGAATACTGGTACTAGTTCATATAGATTGGTAGAAGTGAGCTTGTCACTATCCCATCGATTTAGAAAATTCTTTTCTGAAATGTGACGTGAGCCCATCAGCTGGGATCCAGGGTGCAGTGAGTGTGGGTGCTGGTCGGTGAAGAGGCATTATGGATAGAAGAGGAAAGCTGGGCATGCTCCATTCTGACCTGGCTACTTTTAAGTAAGTGTATCCCGTAGAGCCATCTAGGAATTTCTATGACTTAAATTTACTCTTCTACAAAATGAAGTTAATGATATCTACCTACACTCCAGTGCAGTAGGCCAAGAAGGATATGTCATATAAAAAAATGATTACTACATGTTGAGGTTCCAGAAAATACTGGCAGTTAATCTGGTTGACTATGCATGCACAAGCAAATTATAAATGATACATTATATAAATATAACATTAACTAAATCAATGAGATATAAAATCTGAGTTCAAAGTATACATTTTTCTTAAATAATTTCTATGATTTTTTCAGCATACCATGTCTCCACATTGTACTTAATAAAAATTCTGTTAAATTTTTATGTTTTTGTACATTGACATTCATTTTGCCAAAATAATACACTTTTATATGTCATAAAACTAATTTTCTTATGTAGTGATTTTTAAATAAAATTCAATATGTTGGGAAAAATTGAGTGGTTCTAGATGAAAAATAAGTATGAAGAAAAGTAAATGATGAGGTCTGTAGGAGGATTGTGTACTATAAAAATATCTGAGTGAATGTATTTTCAATGAAAGGCAAGGTCTAGGTTGAGCATTTAGAGCAGAAAGTTCAATAACAAACACAATTTGATCTGAAGCAACTGTTATTTTAAATATTTTATGTCTCTTAGGTAATAAAATTTTTACAAATAATACTTTTTTGCAGTTGGTAATAAATTAGAGATATAAACACATATTAGCTAAGGACAAACTATTATTGTAGAGTTTATCGATTAGAACAATCTGGCTTTTCCATTTAGTTAATGCATTACTTTTTCATTTTAAATGTTTGGCATTCCTTTTAGTAAAAGAATGGGTATCATTTCTAGGATGCTGACAAAGTGTCCTAGTTTACTTCTTTCTGAAAGCACAATTTTACACTTGGAAGAGTCAGCACATACAGGATGCTAATACCAAATTTAAGTGTTAAAAATACCTTTTTGCATACACATTAAATTCTCTTTAGCACCGGACTGAAAATGGAGTGAGATGCTTTCCCAGAGAAACAAGCTATTCCTAACGGTTACATATTTCTAGAGTCACAGTCACATAAGAACTGCGTCTGAAGTTGGCGAGAGCACCTCATCTGAAACGGTGATTCATACTTAGCAAATTTCGACCCAGTGAAGTTCATATTCTATTGATTCTTATTGTGTCATACTTCTTTTCCCTTTTATTACCTGAGTGAGTGTTAAATGGCTCAAATTAAAGAATTCTTAATTAAACTTCCATAAATTCTGTTTAAAAACTCTGAAAAAAAAACTAATTTAAATTTTACTTTACATAATTCATTAAAAAGATCCAGGAAAAAAAAAAAAAAAGGTCTTTAATATTAAAGACAATGCAAAAAGCTCACCGATTCTGGCAATCTACATAATTACAGAAAAAAAAGAGATTGAGGGGAAGAATACATTTTATCTACACACACACACACACGCACATACACACACATTTGTTGTTTCAGTATAGAGTGGACACAGTAGTCAACTAATAGTTATAACCTTTCAACGGTCTTGAAGAATCGCCAATTGAAGATTGTCAGCTGCAGTATTTCAGGGAAAGAATTTGGACTTAGTCTTACGAAGGGGTTTCAGAAGATCAGATGACTCTATTACTCAGGCATATTCTTTAGTAGTATACGGTAGATGGTCTTTGAAAAAAGAGGATTAATGAGGACTGGAGGGGATTGGGAGGATTAGAAAGATTGGTAGAATCCAGAGTGACAGAGGAAAGAAATAAGACTGTTAGAAATATAATGATATAGAGTTGAAAATAGGAAAACAAAAGAATACCTACAAATTTCAAAGGATAAGACTAACTTATGGCAACGTGACAGGATATAAAGAAAGAAACAATGATGAAAATGAGTTATGAGGCAAAAATAAAGACAAGAACGCATCAGATTGATACACTGTTTTGTAGAGATTTTAAAGATCTAATATTAAGTAAGGATTAAGTAGAATAGTATGGGTTAAATAACACTTGATTTTTAAAAAGCTGAATAAAATTAATGTCTGCATGTTTACATATATATGTTTTTTTCAGGTTTATGGAAAAAGGTGTAAATGGATAAACAAGGTATTAATTTGTGGATATACAGTTTGTAGACATTTCAGCTCAGTGGGGATTGAAGAATGGGAAATAAAATATAATTTGACTTGTGACAATAAACACCTGTCACTTAAGAAATTAAAAGAACAAAAACAATAATTCAGAAAAGTGAAACAAGTAAGAGAAAAATAAAATGGCACTTCCTTGTGTGTCAGAAATGAACACATAATTGGGAGTTGGTTCTGCTTCTGAGTACCCAGCCAGGTTCTTTGGAAGCAGATCAGATGCTGACGTAATCTCGGCAAACTGGTGCTTTCACAGGCTTTGCACTTAGCTGAAGTTATTCCCCAAAGCTTTGGCTCATTTGCACGTTTTTTATTACCTAGAATTCAATTATTTGAATGAGGCACTCTGATAAAGAATACGGAAACTCAGATGGACAATTTGCGTCAGTATTTCCAAGATCACCAATCAGACAGATTAAAGAAGACTGGTATATGTCAGTCCATTTGCACACTCCATCTTGTCTAGGATTGTTTCATGGGCAGGCAGGCAATTCATATGACTGTTTTTAGAATCCTCTGCTAAAGAGGGCTTTTATAACCAGGTATAAGCAAACAATATTCATGAGACATTTTAAATAAAGAAATAAAATTGATACCAGCCAGATTTAATTAGATAATTTGCCTTAACCCATTCCTTTATTTTTTTATACCCTTGAAATTTGTTTGACATTTTTCTCTTAATATTTTCATAGGTGTTATGATTTAAACACGAGATAATACCATTCAAGCTGGGAGGATAAGTTTTTCCCTATTTAGCAGTTTTGAAAAGGTTAAGCAGCATCCTAGTCACTTAGTTAAAAATTAGTTTGATCAGTAAACACACACAGACTTCTATATTCTCATTCTAAGCCAACCTTTGTTAATTATACCAGGTTACATTTTTTAATTGAGCTATAAAATATTCTATTACGATTAAATTCACTTTTTTTAATGACACTGTGAAAAGTTGAGTAACTATTTCCTGCACTACAAAAGTAAAAAGGAGAGGGTAATATGTTTATTTTGCAACATATTCTATATATTACTTTGTTTATTGTTTGTATAGATGAATAACTGAATAATTTACCTAAGACTGTACAAAATAATTCAATACTATTTTAATTACATTTGGACACAGGAATTGGAAGTTCAATAAACTCACATAAACAGTAATAATATATCATTACTGTAGACAAGAATGTATTCATTAGGTAGGATGAATTATTTTCTTTCATTAGGAATAAAATTTACCTTCTTTTTGAGAAAACTTAACATCCTTCAGGAAGCTAACCTTTAGGTTTCATATGACTGTTTCATCAATTTACTTTTGAGTAATATAACAATTCCAGATTGACAGTATAATTATTACAGATTAAATAACATTCTATATGTCTCTCCTTGGAAAATTCACATGATATGCTGTTTATATATATGCAGGAACTTCATAAACCTCAATATGCTAGTTTTATTAGTTTTCCATTGCTGCTGCCAAAAAGCACCACAAATTTAGTGGTTTAAAAAAACAACAAGTTATTATCTTGCAGCTCTGTTGGTAAGAAGTCTGACATAAGTCTCAACTGAGCTAAAATCAAAGTGTTAGCGTGGCTGTATTCCGTTCTAGAGGCACTAGGGGAAAATCCATTTCCTTTGTCTTTTCCAGTTTCTGGATGCTGACCAAAGCACTTGGCCCTCTTCCTTCATACTCCAAACCAGCAAAACCAGATTGAGTCCTTCCCAGATGGGATCGCTGTGTCCAACTCTCTTTCTCCCTCTTTCACTTTTAAAGACCCTTGGGATTACATTGGACCCACCAAGTTTATCCAGGATCATTTCCCTAATTTAGGTTCTCTGATAAACGACCTTAATTCTATCTGCAACCATAACCCTCCACTGCCATGTAATATAATCACAAGTTACAGCAATTAGTATGTGAACATCTTGGGCACCATTATTCCGCCTACCATGCTAGCATTCAAGGTAGTCACATGCAGCACTTATACATTAATATGTTTGAAGTATTGCTGTAACTTCGCTCATAGAGTGAGTTTCAGAAGCTACATCACTTAATTTATCTTAGAATATAAATATTCTGAGTGAAGCCTGGTTGATAAAGAACTAGCCAATCAAGCTGATTATTGTCTCTTAAGTTTAATAAACAGTGTGATTATAAAGCCGTAAAGTGATTATTGGTGGGGATGGAGAGAGATGGGGGGGGGGAGAGAGAGAGAGAGAGAGAGAGAGAGACAGAATGTGTATATGTATGTGTCTTGGGATAGTTGTATGAAGGAGTACTTTAATTCATATGAACAATACTGAAATAATCTTGCGATACAATAATTTTGTATATTTGCTAAAATATCAGTTTCACAACTTAATAATCACCTCAGACCTTCTGCTGAAACTATAGATTTATATCTTGGTTCCTAATGATTTACCTTGCACTTAAAAGTCTGGGCATAAATCACTAGGAAATGGCAAAGTAAAAACATACGGTCTTTCAATTGATATATTGGCTGGGGAAACTTCATATCTTGTCTATTCTTCTTTTACTATAATCATTTGTGGGGTAAATTGGGGTTGTCAGCAAAGAACATTTTAAAAGAATTAGTACTAAAAGAGATATGTTTTATGCTGCAAAGTAGTCAGATCTGAAAAAGCAATAATTATAACATCCAATTTAGGTAAACTTAATAAATATAATAGAAGATAAAATATATTGACTAATAAAATACATAGATGATTACACCAGTAATTTCGGGCAAAATTTGTTTTTACGGCATCAAGAATGTTCCATTTGTTTCTAATAGCAGACTCACACTGATGTAATAAAAGCCATCTATGACAAACCCACAGCTGACATAATACGAATGGGGAAAAGTTGAAAGCATTCCCTCTGAGAACTGGAACAAGACAAGGATGCCCACTCCCACCACTCTGCTTCAACATAATACTGTAAGTCCTAGCTAGAGCAATCAGACAAGAGAAAGAAATAAAGTACATTGAAATTGGTAAAGAAGAAGTCAAACTATCACTGTTTGCTGATGATATGATTGTTTACCTAGAAAACCCTAAAGACTACTCCAGAAACCTCCTAGAATTGATAAAACAATTCAGCAAAGTTCCAGATACAATATTAATGTGCACAAATCAGTAGTTCTTCTACACACCAACAGCGACCAAGCAGAGAATCAAATCAGGAACTCAACCCCTTTTACAATAGCAAAAACCAAAACAAAACAAAACAAAACAAAACTGAGGAATATCCTTAACCAAGGAGGTGAAAGACTTCTACAAGGAAAACTACAAAACACTGCTGAAAGGAATCATAGATGACACAAACAAATGGAATCACCTTGAATACAGAATGATTTCCATAAATACATACATCGGAAAAAGTAAGTAACTGTAAAAATTTTTAAGATGAACATTTTTTAATTAAGGAAATCTACTCTTTATACCTAAAATAAAGATTACACTAAATATATGTTGAATATGTGTTCATATGTATTTGTGAGTTTCCATTTCCATAATTTAAATGTATTTTAAGACAGAGTCTTCCTTGAAATCCATCTTCCCAAGCTTCAAGACAGTCACTCACCAGAGCATCCTCCTCCCACTACAGCTACTCCTTAGTTGCTAGTGTCCCCCCGTCTTTTCAACCTACAGGTGTTTGTTGCTCCACTTCCGGTCCCTTATGTTCTTAACATTTTCTCTCATATTCAGTATCTTCACTTTAAGTGCAATCTAATATTGCATACGGATTTTTATTTTATTCCTGCACCACAAAGCTCTCCCTGCAACTCCACAGTTGCGTATTCCACTGACTCCATTTTATCCCCACTTGGACGTCTCAGTCTGTAAATGTGCAAAACTCAGGTCTTTGTTTCTACTGCCTCTCTCCTTCTCCTGTCCAACTTGATTCTCCTCAAGTATTTTGTTTCTTAGGGAATATCAGTTGCAGCCTTCTTATTGTTTAGGATGCAAATATCACAGTGTACCCTTTCCCATCACTTTATCCCATCAGACTTATATCTTAAATAGTAACACATCCTGCCAACTTTATGTTCATGATAAATGCAGAATCAAACCTTTTCTCTCAATCTCCACTGCTGTCACTCTGCTGCAGACAGCATCATCTCTCCTCGGAATTCTTGGGATGGATCTGTAACTGGCCCTGTTTCTGTTCTTGCTCCTCTTCAGTCTATCTGCAACACAGTGGCAAGAGTTTCTTGTTGAAATATCGATCAGATAATGTCACCTCTCTGCTCAGAATGATCAAATACCACCCATAATCTTGTAGGAAAAATCCAAAGTTCTTACACAAATCCAGGATCTACACATGATCTGGTTTCTATTATTTCTTAACATTATCACCTCCTATATTCTATTTGTTAGTCCATTTTCTGCTGCTATAACAAAACACCACAGAAGGAATAATTTACAAAGAGCAGGCATTTATTTCCTCACAGTTCAGTTATGGAGGCTAAGAAGTCCAGGACTGAAGGAACTGGCATCTGGTGGGGGCTTTCTTGCTGGGTCTTCATGTTGTGGCAAGAGCAAGTGAACCCACTCCCAAAAGCTCTCTTAATAAGGGCTGTAATTCACATCCTCATGACCTAAGCACCTTTGAAAAGATGCCACTTCCCAATGCTGTGGCATTGGAGGTTAACTTTCCAAGACATGGATTTTGAGGGACACATTCAGATCATAACACTCCATTTCAATTACTTCACTGAGCTCTGCTGTTCTTGTTGTGTGTCAAATAGCCAGGGGTGTCCCTTCCCTAGGACTCTTGCACTTGCTTTTCATACTCCCTGGAATATTGTTCTTGAGATATCAACATGGTTCATATACACACTTCCTCCTGGGCTTTATTCAAAGTATTCTTCTTAGAAAGGGCTTCCTGGCCAAATAGATAAAATATCAAACCACCATCTATCTCTTGACAATCTTTTTTCTGCATCGCTTTTTCATTTTTTCCCTTTAAAAATTTTCTACAAATACTATAAAATATTAATTATGCCCTGGTTTACCAGCTTTCTTTTCAAATAGATTGCAACCTTCATGAATGAATGAATACAAAATTTTAATTTACTATAGAACAGGTAAAATATAATTTAATATGTAATTCGATTTTATTTTTGCCTTAAAAAAATTTCTGCAAGTAGAATTTTAGTTACCAAAATAGGAACTCTACTGATTGGTCTTTGGGAACTGGTTTATTTTATAACCTCAATCATACAATGCTTTCCCATCTATTGCTCAGCTAAATAGAACAAATGACTCAAAAAGTGGGTACTCCATAACAGCAAAATTAACTATAACGAAAATATATTTTCATGTACACTATCATGGCTCATTCAAATTACATCACATTAGTAAAAATTACTAATGAGACATTAAAAAATAAATATAAACAACACAGAAAAATCTGAAAAAGTCATATTTCTCACAATTTCTCTGAAATTTAAAAAAAATTATAGCATACATACAATTTAGTATTAAGCTTAATAATTTATATTTAATTGCCATACATTTATCATTGCTTTATTCAAATTATTAAATTAATTTTACCTTATTAAGGAGTTTCTTCATTTTTGTGATATTTTAAATTATTTCCTAATTTATTCTCACAAGTTGTGTATAAGGGAGTCTACCCTATCCTATCTCTCACAGTGAGTTGCAAATTGCTTTTTAAAATCGATATATTGATTTTCACTTCCACCACGCAGGAGTAAGTATAAGTAAAAGTTTGATCATAACTGTGTCAACATTGGTTTCAGAAATTCTTTAAATTATTATAATTTGAGGCCAGGCGCTGTGGCTCACACCTGTAATCCCAGCACTTTGGAAGGCCAAGGCATGCGGATCACGAGGTCAGGAGATCAAGACCATCCTGGCTAACACAGAGAAACCCCGTCTCTACTAATAATACAAAAAACTAGCCAGGCATGGTGGCACGCACCTGTAGTCCCAGCTACTCGGGAAGCTGAGGCAGGAGAATCGCTTGAACCTGGGAGGTGCAGCCTGCAGTTAGCCAAGATCGTGACCCTGCACTCCAGCCTGGGAGACAGATTGAGATTCTGTCTCAAAAAATAAAAAATAAAATATATATATAATTTGATGGATTACAATGGCATCCAACCTCATTTATATCACATTGGTAACTGTGGATCTAACCTAGATATTTTTATTTAAAATACTTTTAATATCAGGTGGACTGAAAATAATTGGATCACATGACATTATCGGTAATATCTAATTGTGCATAGTTACATATAAGTCATACATAAGTCATCTGTATTAATCCTAAAGGCCTCAAAATAATGGCAATAAATACCTATTTGAGAATATTTATGATTATCTAAACATAAAATGAAATAGAAATGATAGTTGAATTCCTTTTCAGTGGAGGCATCTGCGTATCTTCAATTTATTTTACCAACAATTCATCTATCATATTCTATGTGCTTAGAGTAAAAGCTTGAATTAGACATAGTCCTGGCATTAAAGGACGTTGATTAAAGCAAATATTTCACTCAATATTTTTAGGAATCAAACTTTGTTCATTTTGTTCTCAGACCTACCAAGAAATTTCTAAATTTATGTGGCTCAACGATGTAGAAATTTGTGTATCAGAACTTTCTAGTATCCACAGAAGCAACATCCGAGCATGTCAGGGTGCACTAGGGCAAATGCTCGTCTTAGACCTGCTCCTACATTTCCTCTCTATCTGTTAATTTTCCCAGAAATAACTTCCTGGAACATGTACCACACTCAGAAGTCAAAATACTATCAGTAGTGATAGAGGTTCTTACTTATTTAACTTGTGCTGGTCTTTTCTTTGTCATTTAAAAAGATTGTAATAAGGGATTATTTAAATAGATAATATATTTATGCAATCATATGCAATAATCAAAATGCATAATAATAAATATGGCAGGGACACCCACCAATTCAAAGTACCTTAACCTAATGAGTGACCTGTTAACAAATGGATGTCTTTAACATTGAACTAAGCATCAGACATATGCCTAACGGCATATTGGACTCATAAAAAAGTCATGTATCCTCTCTACTATTCACATGGAAGACAAACATCCTACAAAATTAGTTACATATAATATTATGAAATTGTATTTATTTTATTTAAATATATATTTGTGCACGTGTTTATGTGACTGTATTCCTCTCTATATCACTATATCTTTCTAAAAATATATGTAATTTTAGTTGTACACATATATATCCATATTAATCTATTCATTGAAAAATTATTTTTAAAATATACACCAAGCATTAATAACGGTTACTGTTTAAGAATAAATCTCAAGTCACATTCTATATTTTATATGTCTACATTTTTACAACAAATTGTAAATGTGGATAATATGAGGAAGGATGGAAATAAAAGTTGAGGTGTATTCATAATCTTAAATTACATATTTCAAATTTAAGATCTCAAAATATTAGAAATTTAGATGTTCACTTTCATCCATGAAAATAATATAACAGAGAACACTAACCTTTCTTGTAGATGATTTTTAACCACATTAGAATAACTGAAAGACTTAGCATGCTTAATCAATTTTAATCAGACAAATCATCAAAGACATTGAATCTATGATAATTTGCCAACATTAGTGTAGACCTTTACAAATTGTAAGCCAGTATAAAACTTTGTATATTGGGTTTTTACACCTATTATCATCACCTTTTAGGGATAAAGAAAATGGACTACAGATCAGACATGCACAACGCGTCAATCCATGTCAGTATCCACCCTCTGCCATGTCTTCAAATCATTAAGCTCAGTTCTTTTCCATTGTGCTACACATGAGCACCTGTCTACAACTGTACCTTTTAAATCAAACTGTTTTCATTTTACTTCTGGAGGCTTTAAACACTAGAAACTACTCCAAGCACATAGAATAACTAGAGTGAATGCTCCCTCCCTACAACCCACGCATACACAAACTCCCAAAATATAATAGAAGCAATTATAGAGAAGAATCAGTATCTTTTATTTATTATTTATATTAAAAGATCATCTGAAAAAAATTAAAGTGAAATTTGTCTTTAACCTCAACATTTATATTATCTCTCAGTTTTAATTTCCTCTTGTCCCAAAAATGTTAGCATATGATAATATAACCCTCGTCCCTCAGTTTACTGGCAAGATCTTTCACAGTACTGTGTTAGGGATCTAGGAAAACACCTACCAGTTGAAACACATTCAATATCAAAGTGAAAGGAGGGGATTTATCTGTAGAGCCCCCAAACTGGACTGCGCAGTTGCCTACTCAAACAGCATACGCATGAACCTTTTTCTAGATACATCCTTTGATTTGGCTTAAAGCAGTGGTTCCCACTGAGTGGTTCTCAAAATTGCATTGAGAACTACTGCTCAAAATTGCTCTAAGCAGTGGTTCTCAATGCAATTTTGCACTCTCCCCAGGGGATAGTTAACAGTGTTGAACAATGTACAGAGAGATTTTTTTATTGACACAAGTTGGAGGTGCTACTACTGTGATCTAGTGGGTAGAGAATAGGTATGCCACTAAGGAGCCTACAATACACAGAAAAGTCCCCCAGGAGAATGATAGAGCTCACAATATCAACAGCACCAAGGTTAAGAAGGCCTAATCTAGAACGTCGTACTACAGATATGTATAATGGAAAAGTATAATGAAGGCATACAATTAAGCACACTAGGGCTTAAAGTTCTCTACTTATTTAAAAAAAAAAAAGAAAGTAAGAAAGAAAAGAAAAGAAAAAGAACACCATATATGTGCTCTGTCTTTAATGTCTCAATCTCTCTCATTCTTCACCAGACTTCACTGTATCAGATATATGAATTCAAAAGAAGTAAGTTTTTCCTGGTCAATAAGTTCAATATATTTTATCCTAGCTCTGTTGAAGTGTTCCATGCATGTTTAGAGTCCGAAAGACAGTTAAGTCAGGTTGCAGATACTTAAGGTATACTCCTGTCCAATAAGTTAAATAAAGGACTGTTGGGGGGGTCCCAAAAGTTGCACACGTGTGGTTTGTATTCATTAGACTGCAAAAATCAATGCAAAGCCTAATAATGCTATTTATATCAGCCAATGAGACTAAAGTACTTCATATTTATAGCAGCTTTCATCTAAATAATGTATAAAGTTGGAATAAATGACTCATGTATTCTCACAAGTCCACTATATCCATTTGAAATCAGTCATGGAGAGGAATCATAATTTCCAAATTGCACAATGTATGGACTTCATTCTAGCACTGGTTGCTATTGTTCATGGTTGTGACTGCTATAGCTAATTATAATCAGTCTGCACTGGATACAGTTACAGCTAGAGTTTCCTGCCACTCACTGTCCTTCCACTATTATATTCTCCTTTGCTATTGGGTTATCTTCAGCTGGGCATTTCTGTTGCATGTATAACAGCCAATGCTCATTTTCTACCTCCCATTGTTTTCAGATAGGCAATCAATCTTGACCATTGGTATCAGTTCCTTTTTGTTTGTTTGTTTGGTTTCTTAAGTTAGCTTTCTCCGAGAAAAAGCATCAGAAGTATGGTTCATAAAATACCCACCAAGGTGCACTAAGTGAATGTCTTATGGAGGAAGTATATCGGTTGACCTATCCCAGGTTAATTTATTATTAAGATATCCAGAATTAAATAAATAACAGGAGGCTTGAGGACAACTGCAATCATAATTGGTGATAGCACCAGAGTGTTACACAATGGAACTAATTATCTACGAGTAGCACATCCTACCTTCTTCCTCCCACATCCCAACAAGGTACATGTAAGATCTAGGCTGGACCTCAAACTCTTGATTTAGAATTAAGCATTTACTCTGGTAAGACAAATACACTAAAATAAAAGAACAATTATTGCAGGAGCAAAGCCCCCTGCTTTGAAAAATCCGTGGGTGATCCCAGAGTGAAAAATAAAGGTTTGAAAACACAGTTAGAGCCTGTAGTTAGTTTTTTTGGCTGCATAACAAAATCTTCCTCTGATCTGTCTCTCGGCTCAAAGCAGTGATGCCATCACCTGAGCAAACCGAAAACCATAATACTTTTAGCTAAGATTTTTATTTTATTTTTCTTGACTTCCAACAGGGAAAAAGCAAGGAACATTTATTCTTGACTACAACATTAAATGCAATGAGACATTGAAATAAAAACATTTTAATAGCCCTAGCTAATAAAATTCTATTTTTTCACCTGTTACATATGAAAGATTTGCCTAGAGCCACATCTGTACACAACACACACACACACACACACACGCAAAAGGCATAATTTTACCTTGTTTTGAAGACATAAAAATCAAGACAAAATAATAGTTATTTCCATACTCAAACAAGAAGTTAAGAAAGGGAAATGAATGGGAGTTAACAAACATAAATAAAGTGTGTTGCTGATCACAGAAGCCTACCTAATTTCTTTTCATGCATCATTTATAAGTGCCCTTTAAAAGAAGCAAAAGTTTCATCTTAAGCTTTAATAAGCATTTAAGGCTGGGATTCGTGGGAAGAAAAAAAAAAAAAAAAGAATGAAAGAATATAAATGAGGCTTGTCCTGCTGCAGTTTCGGTGCTCAGAAATCACGTAATTTTAGAGGATACTGGAAAGGCAATAATTTAAAAAAAAAAAAAAAAAAAAAAAAACACTATCAAAAATTCAATTTCAGTGCCCCTGTTTCTATTCTGACCATGCGTCCCTTCACTTTTACAGATACACATAAATGACAGCTTAGACTCGTGCCATCACTATTGCAATGTGCCTTGCAGAGAGTATCCTTCCAACTTCTTCAGGGAAGACAACAGCACAGCCACAGATAAACATAAACAGACACGCAGCTGGATTCTGAGACTCGCATTCGATAGGCTCTATGGCAGCATTCCTGCATAAGAAAATCCAAATGTATACCAGCGACAAGGCAGCCGGCATTAGCTACAACTTTCCCCTCAGCCCTCGATCCTGTGAAACCCGTAGGAGAGGAAGATTTCACCCAATATTGTTTTGACTCAGAACTGGGTAAAGCAGCCCCGCTGTACACAAAAATATTCATGTCACTACACAGTAAAGTGTCATTTATTGAAGCCTTACCTTGGCTGACTTGCCCTAACTGGTGGAAAGGAACTTAATTTAAAGAAGCAAAGAGGGGACTTTCCCAGAGCTCTGGGCACAGCTGCTCGCGGTCCTCGGAAAGCCCAGACTCAGGCTCCGCGCACCTCGAGCCCTGGGCTCCGAGGCTGGGTCTCTGCAGCTCCCGAGCGCGCCTCTGATTGGCTGGCGGCGCCTGTCTGCCTGATGCTGCGCTCTCCAGGTCTCTCCTCCTTCCTCTTCTCCCTGGCTCTCCTCTCCGCGGCTCCTTTCCCTTCTGCCTCCTTCTTCCCCTAACCCCCCATCGTGCACACTTTTGGGGCCGCACAAATTCCACAGCACGCAAAACGGACACCCTTTAGCCCCCTCAGCAAGGTCATGTGGAAAACAATTCAGCTCATACTTCTACTCCTAAGTAAAATCCCTGATCCAAAGGCATCATCTTAAGTACCAGATATCTTGAAAAATGACGGCCAGGACTCCGTGACAGTTTAGACCATCAATTCTCTGCGGGGGAGGGGAAACTGGGGAGCGAGAGGGGTTTGCCTGTCAGATGGAGTGGGAGTAGCCACCGGGAGGGAACCAGGAAATCAGGCAGGGCAGGCGCTGATGTGGCAAGCTGGTAATAAATTTTCATATTCCCGTGCAAAGTCGTCACAGCCTGCTAAACATTCAACTGCTGGCTCATTCATCAGTGATCCATAGTCCGGTGGTAGCCATGAGATTTCGCTTGAGTGATGTCCTTTAACGCCTTCACCCAAAGTACTCAAGGTATGGAGGGTTTATATCAGACAGAGCTTCCCCTTGGAGGTCAGCATTTATATTTGTGAGGACGAATAGGAGCTGCGATCCTTTTCCAACTCCCTTTGCTTGTGCCAGGAAACCTAACACACACACAAACTTCTCACCTCTTATTACTCCAGAATAAATTAAATCGATTTGCAATGTACATAGCTTTTGATAACAGGGATTTGAGGTCTGATGGGCTGCATTCAAAACTGATTTGGACAGCTGAAACAACTTTAGTACTTTCTCCCTGCACGAAGTCACCCACATTCACCCATTAAGAACATCAAGCATCCTTATTTAAAGTAAACAAGTGTAGGAGTTTATGTAAATTGAATGGCTATTCTAAGGGTCCCTTGGCAAATATACTGAGAATTGTACAAGACCCCCGTCATTGCAAACACTAAGAGAACGATATTACTTTTTCTGCTTGGTTGATAAAACTACAAATGCCCAGGTTCAGAGGTTTAAAGGAACAAAGACTTAAGCTTAAGAGAGGTAGAGTTATAGGGTGCACAAGCTCTAAAGGCCAGAATACATGGATTCAAATCACGAGTGGGACGTATCTTTACACCTGAACCTGTTTAAGCTTTTACCCTTCTCGGGGCCTCAGGAAACTACTCCAAAACCTGGAAGGCAATCCTCACTTTAGCAGGTCTCTGTGAATATTTAAACATCTGTGTACTTGTTCAAACTTATGATAAACTTTTGGTAAGGTTATACAACTTCTAATTAATTACCCCCTCTTTTCTTCTTCCCTGAGAAAGATCAAACAGGTTGAAAAGATAAGGTAAGTTGTATTTCTTGGAAGTTTAAAGGGTCTGAGAGTGAATGTTTGAATCGGCTAAAGTCATATTTGACTATTTTGCTTGAGTGATGTGAAATGTGGAAGGATTTAATTTTATTTAGCTTTCGAAAAGATTAAACAAACTAACAGGAGCAATGAGGTAGAACAAGAACTGGGCTATTTCTAATTGGGAAGGAATTGAACATTTCAGTGTTCTGTTGCTCTTAAGGAAGACATTAGAAGTCAATTAGAATTTGGAAATTTCCAAAATTTAAACTTTTAGAAAAAAATGGAATGGAAACAGCAGCATCAATATGCCAGTATTATATTGTGCATTATATATTCTTTCTTATGCAGCTACTGTTTTAAATGGGGGATTCTCCTTGTGTAGTGTCCAGACACAAATTCTTAATTTATTTCAGTTTATTGAAAGAGATGAGAGAATACATTTCTAATCTTTCTATGTTGATGAAGCCCTGACTGCCCAAAGAAATAGCTATGAAAAATAAAAGGGATAGAAAAAGAATCTTTAAGTCTGTAAGAAGTCCTGTAGTTTAATTGTTAAAGTTCATGTAACAACATTCTCTAGAAAACCCTAATTCTGTTTATTTGATGGCCTCTAGTTGAATGAAATAAAACGTTTGTTTGTCAGCTTGCTACTGAAGCAGTGGCTGAGACACAAGCAATGAGCATCCTAGGGACATACTTGAAAACAAAACCTGCTTTTGCTGGTCTTCCTTGGTGGTTTTCCCTAGATAAGACTGTAATAAGTGCATCCAGTGGACAGTCATAATGGAAGTCAACAGGCACTTGCTCCTGAGTGCAACGACATGCAGAAAGAATTGTCAACACTGCCAACCAGGACAATCCATTTCTAGAAAAAAGAATTCATTCATCCAGGAAGGATTTGTATCTATGAAACCACACTCTTGGAATAAGGGCTCTAGATTCTCCACAATCCCAATGATGCATACACCCTGGGTTTAAATGACTTCTGGAGTTTGACATTCTGAAACTGTGCCAACTTTCCCTAGCCACTGAAAAGTAGACCCGTCAGCCACTTAGTGCATCTCTTGTATTTTCACCTTAAAACGGAGGAGGAGGAGGAGGAGGAGGAGGAGGAGGAGGAGGAGACGACAATGACAAGTGAACCAATGTGGAACTTGCTGGTTAGGGAAAGTCAGGTGGTGGGCAGGTGTTTGTTTTCTCTTTATGTCAAAGATTACTTCAAAAAAGTGGACAATGCATCAGTCACCAGAATTTATTACAGAACTAATCTCTGAAAGTGAAAGCATGGACATTTCTGATACTGAATTCCCACTTTGATTACCTTGGGAGAGTTATTAGAATCATTTTAGCTGGTGACAGAGAAACATCCAACACACGATTGATGCTGGTCAAACCATAGAACCTGGAAAGATAAAATTGTCATGCTAAATTGTGATCGTTTTCTGAGAGAGGGACTCAGAAAATTGTCTCTTTAGATGTCATCTCATGCTCAATTTTACCCTGGAAATTTAGCAAGCTATGTGATGTTTCCAAACCTGAATAAGGGAGCAATGTAAAGGAAATTTAGAGATACCTCTTGTTACAATTCAGTTTTTAGAACAGTCAACTGCACAAATATGGTGCATTGGCTCATTAACAGTTTTATTGAGATATCATTGGCACAAACATTATTATATATTTAAGGTATACAACTTGATATTTTGCTATACATACACCATGTGAAATGATCATCTTATAACTAACTAATGTATCTATCTCCTCTATGTAGTTACCATTTTTGTTTACAAGAATATCAAAATATGTGATCTGATTTTTATATAAAGAAAAAGACCTAGTAAATTATAAAGGAACAGGAAATTTCTCTACAACTATTTATTTTATGTGTTTGGTTAGCAAGAACTACAGTTTGTACATTTTTGTTAAAAGAACAAAAGAGAAAACAAGTTGATAAAAAGGTGATCTCTATAGTATGAAAGATGACCTAATGAAGTTAACCTTTACTCATTCTGTCATCTCATTTCAGTTTAACAATTGCACAGAAGGCCGGGCGCGGTGTCACGCCTATAATCCCAGCACTTTGGGAGGCCGAGGCAGGCGGATCATGAGGTCAGGAGATATAGAGACCATCCTGGCTAACACAGTGAAACCCTGTCTCTACTAAAAATTTAAAAAAAAAAAAATTAGCCAGGCATGGTGGCGGGCACCTGTAGTCCCAGCTACTCAGGAGGCTGAGGCAGGAGAATGGCGTGAACCCAGGAGGTGGAGGTTGCAGTGAGCTGAGATTGTGCCACTGCACTCCAGCCTGGGCAACAGAGAGACTCCATCTCAAAAAAAAAAAAAAAAAAAAAAAGAATTGCAGACTAGTAGTAAAATATTAACCCAGAAAAATGAAAGACATCTATCAAGAAGGTTTCACAGATAACCATATGTGCAATTAATACTAAAAAGTAGCATATTCCTTATTCATAATAATAATAATTAGATCCATGTGTTCACTTTTTAGATTTTTCTTCAAGGCATATATAATATCAAAGAACCAATGAGCTTTTTTGGCTCCCATGTAGTAGTATGAATAATTGACAAAGCAAATGGTAAAACTCCTCAATTTCTATTACATATATATTTTATTTCTGTAAAACAGATAATTGTTGTACTGCAAATGATGAAATGAGGACACTGAGTTCCAAAATAAGTGAAAATATAATAGATTATGAATTCTAGCTTTAAGTATTAAAACAGAAAATATAAAGCACATGCCAGACTTTAAGAAAAACAAAACAAAACAAAACAAAATTCAATTGTTGGTAAACTGGGGATTTGATGAGAATAAATTAGTGCCGAAAGACTAGAGTTAAGCAAATATTTTCCTAACTTTCAAAACTTAAATGAATATGAATTCTATAAATTAGAAATTATTGAACTAAATGTGGAAAGTGGAAAAGGTATAAGATGACTTATTAAGGAGATGAGCAGACCACTATAGGAGAAAACAGTGGGACTGCCTGAGTTTGCATTACATTCACAAATAAGTCATTCTAGAAAAATGCCATTTCTTTCTATTCCAGACATGCAAGACTGGAAATAGAAAAAATGTATATTATATTATATTGTTTTCTCTACATCATCACCATCATCGTAGCCCTCATGATTTCATTATAGCCTACATGGAGAATTTTAAGTACAATTTTTGGGTGTTGCTACAATTTTGGGGTGTTGTTGTAGTAAGCAACTACCTAAGCATGTTTGAAAATGTCAAACCTTACTCAAGGAAGGTTTCTAGTAGACAGCTGTAGAGCTCCAACTCCAAACCTGGCCTGAAACTGGCTTTTATCAATACCATGAACACCAAAGTCGTTCATGAAGAAATTGTCCCTTAGCAGAGCCAGTATTCTTGAAAAACTTGAGTGACAACTCAAATATAATGAAGTAGAAATTCCATAGCTGGATCCCAAAGTATGAATGTATTAAATATATGGTAGTGTGGGGACAGACTTAGAACCAAAACCTGTGAATATGATTTAGATATTTCTATTGACAATAATTTCAGTACAAATCAAGTATGTGACAGTTATCAAAAGTGTAAATATAAATTTAGACATCCTTAATAATACCAAAGCACCACAATGAATGTGGTGCTATTACTATCTCTACACTATTAAAGACGAATTCCAAAAATATTGAGAACTTACTTGTAATATTGTATTTTAAGATTATAGCTAATTCTGTTGGTTTTAATTAATGTATATTTTTGTTAGCCTCACCAGATTGCATTCATTCAGTTGACAAAGCTGATACCATCTCTAACTCCTCTGTTTTCCTCACCATTTGAACGATACTAATTCCTTGCTTTTTCTGTAGCACACACATATACACACATATAGATATATACACACATAGATATAGAAATATAAATATTAGATATATAGATATACCTCTATATATCTTTTATGTGTACACACACATATACATGCATATGGATATACACACATATAGATATAGATATATAGATATTAGATATATAGCTATACCTCTCTATCTAGCCTCTTAGTTCTGTGTCCCTGGAGAACCCTGACAGATACAATAGGTAATGTCATGGCCATTTTACTGATGAAGATATTAAGCACATATATTTATGTAATTTTTCATGTTTGTTTAGTTCCAGATACTGTGCCCTTAATTATTATGCCACGCTTCCTCTAACTATAACACAAGTCGCTAAAATGGCATATCGGCAGACTATTAAAGGTATTTTTCAGCCTAAAATATTAGAGCCTCGTTTAACCTGTTGGAGAAAATGCTTTCTGAGAGGAGGTGTTCTTTGAGCTGTATTCTTTGTTCTGAATCTTGAAAGAGGAATAAAGTAGAGGTAGGCTACAGAAAAAGCAAGGAATGGGTATAGTTCAAATGGTGAGGAAATGGAGGAGTTAGAGGTGGTATCAGCTTTGTCAACTGAATGAATGCAATCTGGTAGGGTGTATATCTATATGTGTGTATATGTGTGCACATATATACACACATACGCATATATGTATACATACATGCACACACATACATGCATACATATGTGTATACACATACATGCATGCACACATGCACATATGCACATGCATGCATACTCACATATGCACATATATATGCACACATGCACACATGCACTTATGCACATACATGCATATGCAATACACATGCACATACATGCATGCACATATACACATGTGCACATATATGCATGCACACATACACATGTGCACATATATACATGCACACATATATGCACATATATGCATACATGCATGCATATATATATACACACACACACACACACCTCTCTATTCCCTACGTTCTATTTCTCTGGAGAACCCTGACTGATAAGTAATGTGGTAAATAACTTTCTCTATCATTGAATATTAATGTCATCCCAAGTTTTTGATATAAACAATGTTTTAATGAACATCTCCGTTTATAAATTTTTCCTAGGTCTCTGACTATCACACTTGAAAAGGCTACTGAAATTGAAACTACTAAGTAAAATATATGAATTGTTGTCAAAACTCATGATTACTTTATTGCTTCCCAACACCACTAGTGATGAGTAAAAGATTAATTTGTTCCTTGCTACTTTCTAGCAATAACATTTTTTCCTTTTCTCAGTCTACCACGTCTAATGCTAACCTCTTCCAGTATATATATACACAGAGATGTACATGTGTGTCTGTATGTGTGTATATATAGAGAGAAAGAGACTACATATATATATATAGAGAGAGAGAGAGAGAGAGAGAGGAGAGAGAGAGAGAGAGAGAGAGAGATGTAGAAAAAGATATATAGACAAAGAGCTAATGCAATTATGGAGTCTAAGATGTCCCATGATCTGCGCCTGCAAGCTGGAGGCCTAGGAAAGCTGGTGTATTTCCAGTTCAAACCCGAAGGCTTGAGCACCAATGCTCAAGGACAGGAAAAGATATTCCAGCTCAAGCAGAAACAAATTTGTCCTTTCCTCTTCCTTTTTATTCTACTCAGGCACTCAACGGATTGGATGAAGCACACCCACATTGACGAGGGTGGTCTACCATGGTAAATGGCTAAGCTCTTCCAGAAACACCCTTGGACACACTTTGAGTACTGTTTTACCAGCTATCTAAGCACCACTTAGCCCATTCACATTGAAACATATAATAAACCACCACACCTATTTCTAGGCTTCCTAGGAGAATTAAATATGCATAGAAAACTATCAGGCATATAGTAGAATTTATGTAAACTTGCTTTTTTATCATTATATATGTACATATCTGTTTATTAATTGAATGCAAGCTACAAATGTGTATCTGGTACAAAAAATGTCTTAATGCAGCTAGGTATAATATACATAACTCAAGATTGGCATTGGAAGACATAGAGTCAAGCCATACATTGACCACTCATATTAAATATAGAGTTGTTGAACCAGATTGTTTTACTCTCTGAACGTACTACCTCACTTTTAGACTAGGATACTACCCTTATCTGATAGAGCTGTTGCAAGCTTAAAAAAAATAATAAAACTTTAAATGTGCCAAAAGGTCTAGTATAGTCTTTGGCATAACAAAGACTTTGGATAATGGCTATCTAAATCCCAGTTGTAAGCGCTCAGTAAATGTGTACTACTATCATAAATCATATTTGCTCTCTGTGCTTCCTTTTCCTTTATAGCAGAAAGAGGCAAGTCACAAATAAACAAAATCTTACCTGGAAGCTTTTCATTAAAAGAAAACTATAGCTTCCATTGAATATCCTGGGGATAGTACTCACTCAGTTCAACCTCCCATATCTGCATTTAACTTTTTGGCTCTATGTAACAAAAATTGACATTTAGAAGATCCTGAAGCATTTTAAGATTCTTAACCACCAAAGAAATATTATATTGCACTCAGGGCACAATATTTATAGTACCAGTAAAGAGGCAAATGTTCAAAATCATTTTAATGACTTTTGTTTACAAAAAAAGGGTTATTTTATTAATATTAAATGAATCCGAACTTAAGGTTGACCAAATCATTGATCTTTTCAGAACTATATTCAATTGACTAATGTGCATTTGTGCCCATCCCCTAAAGTATAGTAATATATAGTAACCCAAAATTACTGTTTTCCTTAGGAACATCTTATGAGAGACTTTGAAAAATGATGCGTATATTGAGCCTCTTAACATTTAATATATCAGATTATTCTGTCACTAGAAGTTCTTACACAATATTTTCAATAAATTATCAGCATTATGTTCTAAAGTGTACATGTTTTGGATTTTCTCTATTACTGAACATTAATGTCCTTCCCAAGTTTTTGATATAAACAATGATTTAATGAACATCGCAGTTTATAAATCTTTCCTGGGTCTCTGACTATGGCACTTGAAAAGATTACTGAAATTCTAACTACTAGGTAAAATATATGAACATTTCTCGAAACTCATGATTACTTTACTGCTTCCCAACACCATTAGTGAAGTGTAAAAGGTTAAATAGTTCCTCACTACCTTCTAGCAATACCATTTTCTTCTATGTGCTTATTCAATAGTTGAAAATTAATATCTCATTGTTTCAATTTCTGTTCATGTGTTTACCAGAATGTTTATTGATCATTTTCTTGTCTTCCTTTCATAATTTCTGTTCACATCCATTTATCTATCATGTTATTGCTAACTGGGAAATATAATGGATTTAAATTGTCTTAATGGTCAGTCAGGGGATATGCTAGAAAGTTCTGAAATTTCTATTGTTCTTTCTTACCCATTACCAAAATATGGGACTCTGTAAACATAAACATATACACATATGAATATATGTACACATGACTAGATTTATTCAGAAAATACAAACAGAATATCAGTTAACATAGAATGGATCTAGGTTTTGTAGAGGGACATAAAGAAGCTAAGAAACTAGAAAGAAGTTACTAAAATGCTGTGCAATACCATAGATTCCGTAAGTTATGTAAGGATAATGTCCCTTTTATATTAAAAAATAATTACTTTCAATGAGTTGATAAAGCATTGTTGGGAGAGGTAGAATTTGAGGTAGGTTTTAAATAATAAGGAGGTCTAAAATAGAAATTGATGAATGGAAAAACTTTTAAAACAAAATAAAATGTTTTAAAAAGCAAGTATCTCTCCAGAGATGTATGCATCAGAATCTCCAAAGAATGTGGCCTAGCTATTGAAATTTAAAAATAGTTTCCCAGAATATTCTGGATGGCTGTACACTGTTATAGCATGTATCACATTTATGATATACTTTGATTGACTTTTATACTCTCTCTTAAGATCCCCAAAGCAGACTTACTATAGAACTCAGGCATTTCTGAGAAGACGAATAAAATGGAATACAACATTTTCAAAATTCAATCTTCTTTTCTGGGCCATTGCTGGACAGTCTCAAGCATTAATTACTCCTGTATCTAGGCTTCCAGTATCACTTTGTTTTCATCTATGCCTAGGTACTCAGCAGAGAGTAACATAATGTGTCCATAATCATATCCTTATGCAGAGGTAAACTCTAAAGTCTTTGAGAACCAATAGAAAGTATACTTAAAAGTTTTCTATCCCAGCATTTGCTTCATCTGATTGCAGGTCAACCTAAGTGCAAGGTTTATGGACTGCAACAATGGTAAGCTACAGCCCATACCTCAAGAAGCTTATAATACAGTGGAGGATGCATAAATGTCAACATTTCATCATAATGCAATACCATCATAAAGGCATGCATAAGGTGTCATGAAAGTTTCTTAATTCATGTTCAGTATGTAGAGAAAGTTTCCTAGAAGAGATAAGTTGGACAATAAAGAGTATTACTCTAAAATGACAGGAAGAGGACAGAGAACATGACAGTGTGTTAAAAGATGTTCATAAAACCTTGTATCCAAAAAGAAAGGTACAAGCAGCCTGGAAACATGAAATGGAAAATCAGAGCAAAGTGATCATGCAGAAGTTATATTCCTGTTAAGGGCCTTGGACTTCATTAAATGAGTGATTTAAACCAGGATAATGAAATGGTAATATTTGATTTCACAACTAAGTCTCTGCCCCGCTGGCAAAGTGGCCAAGCTTAGGGGAGTAAAATTCAATACTTGGGGACCGGTTTGGAAGCTATCCAGAATAATCTAGAATGTTATTACGAGTTTATTGGCTACATAAGTTTTGCTGGAGAAACAAGTATGAAGATGGGCTAAAATATTTTAAAATAATAAAAAATTAAAATAGGATGACTTTGGTTATTGACTTTGGAAATGGGTGGGTGTGATGATCAAGGAACAATTCCAGGCTGTTATGAATCTGGTTAGAGGGTTTGTATCATCAGGGAGGGCACTGTCAGAGGAAGACTAGTTTGAGGGAAGGAGATAATAAATTGATTTGAGGTCACATTGACTTTGATGGGCTCATTAGATATCAACAAATGATTGTCCAGTTGGTTACTAGTTTCATGCTAAGAGAACAATTCAGAGTTCAAAATAAAATTTGAGGAGACATTTATATATAATTGTTCAATATCTGTTTTTTGTGGATTTTTTTTCAAGGATGGCAGAAAGGAGGACAGAACCCTAAACAGTATTAGTGTTGTAGTGTGAGTTAAGGGGGAGAATCCTTTCACGTGGAAAATAAGCAGTCATAGATGCAAGACAAAAAAATCACAAGTTTAAGGTCACAAAATTAATGAAATAGAGAAGGTTGCCAAGCTTAGAGAAATGAATCATTAATTTTGATAGTATAAGAAGTGAACTCTCATGTTATGTTTGGCTATTTGTAACACCGGAATTGGCAGTCAAGAAATTGGTGGCAAAAGAAGACAGCCTGGTAGTAAACGAAAAAAATATAGAACAAGGTGGAATGATTTTTCAATAAAGGAAGCAGAGAATTGTAACACTGAAACAAAGCATTATGGAGTTCAAGAAAGAAATGTTAAATTATTATTACCATTGTTTGAGCGGAAGACAGTTTACCTAAAGAGAAAGTTAACTATAAAAGATAATAAGGTGCTAAGGAAAAAGAGAAAAAGTAAAATATAAGATAAAGTCCCTGAAAATACAAGAGATTTACGAAGATACCAGACCTGTCCCTCACTTAGGGCTTCTCACATCATTGAAGGAACTATTATTTACACACACACACCCCTTGTAAACACACACACATACACACATAACTCCTTCACAATTGCCTACATAAAACTGTGGACACAGCTAGGCACGGGGACTCATGCCTATGATCCCAGCACTTTGGAAGGCCGAGGCGGGTGGATCACCTGAGGTCAGGAGTTTGAGACCAGCCTGGCCAACATGATGAAATCCCGTTTCAACAAAAAATACAAGATTAATCAGGCATGGTGGCAGGTGCCTATAATCCCAGCTACTTGAAAGGCTGAGGCAAGATAATCGCTTGAACCTGGGAGGCAGAGGTTGCAGTGAGTTGAGACTGTGTCATTGCGCTCCAGCTTGGGCAAAAAGACTGAAACTCCATCTTATATAATAATAATAATAATAATAATAATAATAATAATAATAATAATAATTCTGGACACTACCCTCAATGTTTTTCTCACCACAAGGAGTAGCTACATTATTGGGAGAATGAGAAAACCGTGTAAAATGAAAATGTAGGGATTGTTAAAAATTATGGAGAATTTCAGGATGACCACCGCAGAGCGTTAATACCAAGCATGAGGCCAGTTCTGAATATAGGGCTTTATACATCTGCAGAGGTCACAAGCTTATGAAGCAGCCCGACTCACCACTCTACCAATCCAATGAATCAAGCTCCACTTATTCTGTTTTACTGATAATTCTCAAATTATGTATTCAGTTCCCTCTCAAGTTCTTTCAGATTCATATAGTCCCCCAATTCGACTATCATCTCTTTTGTTAATTAGGTATGTAGGATGACTGTCACAGAACAGGAGTGCTGACCTTTCACATCATTGCAGTGAGACCAAACTATATGGTGAGGGGGTGGGAGGCAGTAGGAAAAGTGTTCCTAGTTTTTGTACCTTACATAAGGTACAAATGCATTAGAATGTGGATTTGTAATGTGGGAACAGATGCATTAGAATAAGAGCCCAATATAGGGATGGGGTTGGCCTAGCGGGGACACTGTCCACATAATCCAAGATTTTTAATAGATTACTAAACTATATTGACTGAATACACAGTGGTTGATTAGCACTCTGCTGGTTGTGTTACAGGATAAAAAAGCTGTAATTTATAGTTACAACCAAAAATATATAATTAATGCCTTTCACTTAGTATAAGAATAAAAAAGGGAAAAGTAAACAAATTGGAGACATTTAGAGAAAGAATTACATATCACACAGTGGAGCTAAAAATAAGAGTTTTATAGCTTGATCCTGGAAGAAAAAAAGTGGCACTGTCAGTAGTAGAAAGTGAGAAGAAAGTTGTAAGATCGGATTAGAAATATAATAGCTTTGGTTTGAAATATGCTGATGCTGAGGTGTTAGCCAAACATTTTGATGAGATAGCCAAGAGTCAGTTCGCAATATTATATTGTGGCTTGGGAAAATAGCTTTGAGTGGGAGACATAATTTTATGAGTCAGCCACAGATGATTATGTTGATAATAACAATAATGATATATGCTGTACAGCCCCTCATGGATGACAGGAAAGTTTCTAGGGGATCAGTGATAGAACTAGCTAGATGATGAGAGAAAGAAAGAGCAGGTGAAAGATGAGAATGGAACGGAGAAAAATAGAGGACAGAAAACAAAGGAGAAGAAAAATGGCACTTTAAAGGAAAAGTCTGAAGAGCTGATCAGAAAACATTACAAAATATTTAGTTGATATGAATTTAAAAAGCCATTTTAGTAAAATAAAACTTTATATTATTAATTAGTAAACAGAAGTTTACTCACATTTGCGAAGGTTGGCAAAATTAAAATGTGGCAACTCCAGGGTAAGGTTTGGTGACTGTGAAAAAATGATGTAACTAAAAATAGATCAAATTAACTTAGTATAGTAGAGATTTACATATTCTACAGCATGCAAAATTGTCAAATGAAGTCTCATAATTTCTCTTTATTTTAATGCAGGGGAAGCTTGATCTTCATTTGAGAATGTGTGATTAGCTATGCTTTACCATTTCCTTGCTTATTCAATGTTGCTTTATAAAAGGACTGCCAAGTGGTAAGCATATATATGTATTCATGGAGAAAATTAAAGACTGTATTGAAAGCAAGCAGTTGAAATGTGAATTCTAGTACTTTCCCCTACTGAGTGTATAGGTGAATATGTGTTTGAGGGCATAAGAGGAAGAGTAGGTGTTATATAATAAATGCTATTTATATTACTATCTTGAAAGAAAACTTAGACCATGACATAAAGTCTGATTATTTTTAACTCAGAAAAAAATGTATAGAGGCCATCAACCCCATAAAGAACAGAACAAGCTAAAAAGAGAACAGTGTCTCTGAAGCATTGTCCAGAAAGTGTGTCCAAAATAAATTCCATATTGCCAGGGTTAATTTGGGACTCTAGGAAGATTGGTTAGATAAAATGGGATTTCATTTTCATATCTCAGGATGCCTTATGTCATTATTCTTTTTCCTTTTTTTACTGCAAGTCAATTGCATGTGGTGTGCTGAAATAATTTCTCTGTAGGTCTCTTGTGTTGTATAAGCCCAGGCCTTTCGGTCACCATAGGCAATTGAGAATTACACCACAGGCTCAGGTGAACACTGAAAATCAGGTTTTAAATTCATTGTTCTGCTCAGCATCAGGCCCTCAGAGTGGCAAAATTAAAATGTAGGTAGGGATAGGTTATTCCCAGAACACTGCAGTCACACTGAGCATACACATAGGCCTCAAGTCATTTTCAAAGTGGCACTGTCATTGTCCTACTCTGTCTATCTAAAGATTCCTCAAGCTGCCAATATTCATATATCAGGGTTGGCAGTTTTACACACAGCGTCCCTAACCATATGTTCTGCTCATCGTTACTAACTAGTCATTATTGACATTGATGGTTTCCTTATCATGTTCCTCAAGCCAGAATTTTCCTTTCTAAAGTCCCCTAAATCTTTCCAGTACATTTCTACTGTGTTTTGAATTGTACTCCACACATTAAGGGGATCCAATTTGTAGAACTTTTCTATGGAAACATCATTGGTCCCATTTAGTTAACCATTTCTGAATTCCCCCAGAACTTTATTGCATATATGGCAGATACATTTCTTACGCCATTCATTTATTTTTTAATGGAATTTGAAAACAAATCTTTATACTTTGGATACAGACTAACTTCAGTCAAATTTTAGCTTTGCCACTTATTTGGTTCGTTGCCTTTAATAAGCACTGGCTCTCAGTTTGCACATCTTTTAATGGTAGAATAGCACATTTCTGGAAGATAAGTTGTACTAGTTACACATACTGAAAGCAATAACTTATGTAATTTACCTCTTAGAGTATATGATGCATGTATATGCTCAGTAAATAATAGTTATAACAATAGACACAACCTCTCAGTTACCACTATGATTTTACCAAACTGTACATATATATAACATATTTCCAAATGTGACTACGTTATAAGTGACCACAACAAGGATGAGAACACATCACAAAAGAAAAATAGGGAATGATTTGCGGAGATATCAATATGGTTCATTTGTTAACATCTTGTGCTATTGAGATTACCTACTTCTCTGAAAAGTGAAAGGCAGGACTAAAGAAGGGATCTGCTGCCATCCACAATCTGTTCAGGGGAGATATAGATTTTTCTCTATTTCAGAGTTCCAGAGGACAAAAATCAGAGCCTAGAGATAAAGAGGATTGGTTTGCCAATCACAAAATCTGTAGAGCACAACAATGTGTATATGAAACAGAGAAAAAGTCAAAAAGGAACCCAACCAAAATAAACCCAAAAAAAGCAATTCTCCTATTGGGCGTGTTTCCTGCTAAATTGTCACTATTTACATGCTAATTAATTATGATGTGAACCTACTCAATCATTTTAGAACATTATCAGTGTTGCCTTTACCAATTTTTATGGATTTGTCTGAAATCAGCTAGAATAAGTATATGGATGTGAAAAGATATAAAACCAGTTTAGAAGAGTCAAGCAATGCTTTTGGCCCAGTTTAGAATGTTAAAAAGGCACAACAAACCCCACGAAGTTATTCAAATCTGCAAACTTTATTAAAATTGCAACATATATAAATATCAGTATGAGGCTGCGTGTGTACTTGTACATGTTGGAGGGTTGTGGGTAGAAGATTAAAATAGTAATTTTCTGTTACAGTTTCAAGTTGCTGGATAAATGTCACACTACTCTATAAATTGTTCTGTCTTCAGATTGTAAACACAGACTTCAAGTGGGCAAATGTCTCTTCCTAGTAATTGTACTATATTTCCCTTTTTTTTTTAATTTCCAAAACAAAAATTCTCAATTATTTGTCTCTTCTCTGTCCTAGAACCTCCTTTTCTCCTCTAACAAAAGATTCTATATCAATTTTATTTATAAAATAGACATAATAACAAAATAACTATTTTTTTTCTTGTCAGAAAATCTAGTAAACTACTTGCATCTAATACATTGTTTTTGTATCATAGTTTTAGTTCTTTCTCACGTTACAATGATACTTGTGCTCTTATCTAAAGTTAACTACTTGCTGTTTGCTCTCAATCCAATCTGCTAGAGATTGTCCTTGGTATCACATCAGTCTTCTCACTCATCAGCAAGGCCATGACATGGTCTGGATCTGGTTGGACTGATTTTTACTATTTTCACTGGTCCAAGCCACTTTCTTTTCTTACCAAGGCTCCAGCAACAGCACCCCCCACCCCCAAGGGAATCTCCTGTTTTCTGCAAAGCAGAGAGACTATTACATCAAGGTGAAATCATCATTATTTTAGCAACTGGGCATTGTCTCTGACCTGTCATCCTGTATCACATGAATGCTAAAGGAGGTCTAAATATCCAGGTCCTTTATATATATGATTCTTGCATTCAGCCCTCCCATTAAAGGGTGGGGTTGATTGGAGAGATCACTTCACCCAATTGTATGGCAAGCTATTGTCTTCTATACTCATTAATTAACTTCATTTTTCATAAATATGAATAGGTCACCAAGAATCAGCCAATATATGAGGAAACTTAAGCAGTAATGAGGATATCTAAGATGGAGCAATTATTGACTTTGGAAATGAATAAATAAAATTCTGGGATAGGAAATATTTGTAAATTTAAAAGATGGCAAACCTTTATAAATAGTTCAACAGATGGGCTGGATCACAGAATGGCTGTACTACAGAATACATTGTTGATAAAGAAGAAAAGGCTGAAAATGTATGGCATTGAAGAAATCACTACAAAGGGAAACATCACATGAATATAAAGAGGAATAGAGGGTGTGTCAAATTCCGCTATCTATCTACGAGGAGTTCCAAATAACAGAGAAAATAAAAAATAAATTCTAAGACCCAATAAAATGAGTTAAGAATCCCTGTGATTGAGGGAAGACACAAGTCTTCATCATTGAAATAACAAACCAAATACTAAAAGAGAATAATGGGAAAAAATACATATACATTTCTGGAGAAATCGGAAAATGCCAGAACTAAAGACAAATTTGAATGAATTCCATATAGAAAAAAATAAATAAAGCAGATTATCTACCAAGAAATAAACATCCAAATGACTTTAGACATCTCACCAGTGACACTGAATACTAGGAGATGGCAGCAGAGCCTAATCTGAACAGATGCTTGAATCTGGCAATTAATGCATAACTTGCCATATTATCCAATAAAAAATAATGGCAAAATAAGTATGTTTGAACATGAAAACTTCAGGAATTTAGTCCACACTTATATACAAACTGTATATGTGTGTGTGTGTGTATATATATGTGTGTGTGTATATATGTATATGTATAGACATATATATGTATAGACACACACACACTTTCCATTAATTGATAAATTGATTCTTATGATTAAATAAGTTTGAGAAATGATCGTTAGATGCTAACCTTAGCAGACTGTTCTTCGCCAACAATTTCTATATATATATATACACACACACACACACATACCTACACACGCACATACATATATATGCGCACACACACACATATATGTATAATTTTAAAGTTATTAAAGATAGTTAATAACCAAATGAGAAAGAATGAAAAATAAGTAAACAAAAGGAAGACACTGATGCAAACAATACTGGTAAGAATACAGATCCAGACAAAAAATCATTAGGTTAATTTTGCCTAATTATAAAACTAATTTTGGATCTTCCTAGACCAACTAAATTAACTTCTTCAGTAAAGATGTCTAAACATCTGGATATTTAACAATCTTCCATGAATTCATTTCTATGATTAGACACGTTGGGAGAATGACCATTAGCACTTGACATTTGGAGATTGTCCTTTGAGTAACAATTTGAAAGAGATAGAATTTCATATGGGCATTAAAATATTTATTGAATTTTCTTTTGATAAAGCCAGAAAATAAGAGAACAACTAGGTGTTCAAATCAATATAAAATTCAAAAACATATAACACACTAAATAACATGTCACAAGATTGAAAAAGCAAGATGGAAGGGGGTAAATATATAGATTTCATTATTTTTATTAAAAGTAATAAACTTGATTGGAGAAATAAAAGAGAATTTTTCTTAACCATAAAGGCATAGACTAGAAGAATTAGAGATGGGAAGTGGAAGGGTTCAGGAGGAAATAGGTCATTTAAGAGTGTTAAATTTATTCTTTAGAAGTAGGGAGTTAATAGATAAATAATTTTTTCACAAGTTATGAGAATAATAAAATTATTTACAATAATATTGTCTACCAAAAGAATTTAAAATAGCAATTACTCTAGGGAACAGAGCTTGAAGGAAAAACTTTTCTTCTCATTTAAATATTTGGAACTGTTAGAATTTCTAAACTATGAAGATATCTACAATGTCTACAATGACAGCAACCAAGATGCTCACTAAGATGATAATTGGAAACAAGGGTTAGTGCTCAGATTGATGAAACATGAACTTACTTTGGATTTCCCCTTTTCCTACTTCTCCCTGTTTTCATATATTCCTAAATTAGCACATGGTATTTTATAATTAGAAACTACACTTTTGCAGTTGTGTGGATTAATCATTACCATGATTATAAAGATATAATCTTGTTTTAAACATATGTCATGAAACACAGTACTTAGCTGCTTTTTGCATGTTAAGTCTAATACATTAATTTTATAAAATATGTTAAAAATCTAATGAAACACTAAAATATATAAAACAGTTCCTTTCAAAATCACAACAAAAATTTCTTATAATATTAGTTAACTTAGAGACAAATATGATGCATATATAAGACAAAAATGCAAAAGAATCTAAAAGTGATACATCTCTTTTTTAATGAGAAAATTAAATAGGTCAATTTTCAGTTAAATAATTTAACTAATTTACACAACCACATCCAAATATTGAGTTAATTTTTTTCTAGGTTGGCTAATGATGTAAATTTCATTTCAAAATTGATTCACTGGAAGTACCAAGACAATTTTGAAAAAGAGAAGTCATATTAAAGTAAATAATAAACATCAAATACACTTTGAATATAATTTTAAAAATAAAGATTATATGTAAGTAAAGAAATAATTCAGTGCAACCAAAAACAATCCAGATTAGATAACAAATGATATAAAGATTTAATATATTACCAAGTGCATTTCAAATTCTAAACGAAAATGATGGATTATTCAATTGATTTTAGAGAGTCCACTGGCTAACCATTTGGAATAAAGATGCTGATCTGACACGTAGCAAATACACATTCCAAGAGTAAATACATAAAGAGTGTTGACTTAGGCATCATTCCACAAAAAGACAGTGCTGAGTTGATTTATGCTTGAAAAAATTGTTGCATAAATAAATAATCTCCAGACAAAAGAATACATAAAAATACCAAGAAACTATTACAGTTAAATGTCCGTGAAATCTTTGAATATGAAAGGAATTTTTAAGCATGACTCAAAATGTAGAAATGATGGAGGGCTCATGGAAGAAAAAAGTGTAAACAGTGCAGAATTAGCAAGAGAGAGAGTAGCGGAAGTTGAAATCAGAGATGTTTATTTAATAGTTTGAAGTGCAGGATGTGGAAAGTAAGAGTGTGTGTGTGTGTGTGTGTGTGTGTACCATAAGTCACTGGGCCTGCCACTTGTTTTTGTGTGGTATGTGAACTAAGAATGTTTTAACATTTTTTAAATGGTTAAGAAAAATCAAAATAAGACTAGTGAAATATGAAGATTATATAAAATTCAAATTTCAGTGTCCATAAATAAAGATTTACTGGAACACAGTCAGGCCCACTTGATTATAGTCTGTGGCTGCTTCATGCTACAACAGCAGAATTGAGTAGTTTTGACAGGGACCATATGGCCTGCAAAGCTGAAAACATTTACTATCTGGCTCTTTACAGAAAAATTTGGCTGACCCCTGGTATAGACATATTCTGGGAGTTTCTCAATATGTAGCATATCACATCAATTCACTAGGCCAACCTCGATCAATTTTTGTACATAAATATTATTCTAAACTTAATAGGACTTCTGCATATACATCTTGTGTGTGTAGAGATGTGTGTGTGTGTGATGGCAATGCACAGTTTGCTTTGAGAATTATATAATATATGGATGTAATTATATTTGAGAATTCCAAAAAAATAGATACATGTAGAAACCAGTAGTACCATGCTTTTGAGATACATAATCACTCATGTTTGCTATTTTGGGGCTGCACTGAATTTCTGAGAACAAGCCTTTATTTTCCATTTTAATTAAACTAAACATTTAATTACATTTCCACTATTCTGTCAGCAGAAACAAATCTATAAATGTGGAGTGAAAAATTATGAGAACTGGTCTTTAATATCTCATCACAAACAGAGCATGTTATGGGCAATCTGTTCTTTGAGGGTGTATAGCAACCGTGTTTCCCATGAATGTTAATGCTAATAAAACATTCAAATACAGTACAGAACTTTTCATTTTTAGCTAATATCTATATATTAAAGGCCAAGATGCTGAAAATATATACCATGTTTACAATGATACCCATGCCCCTTAGGGTTTTAGTTTCCACCACAAGAGAATTCAATAAGTGAAGGGATAGTGCGTATTAAACACGAGTTTGCTGCCAAGCAATTTATGCCCAGCCTATACTCAAATTTACACCAATAAAACTATACAAACATTTAGAATTTTTATTTTATTATAAGTAGCCAATATGTCTAGAGCAATTTGCCAGGTGCAATGAAAAATTAAAGGTACCTGCCCACAAAGTTGTTATAGTGATACATGAGAAGCAGACTTGTAAAGGTGAAAATGGAAATAAGGAAAAGTTCCCATCTAATAAGAGACATTACTCGAGAGGAATAGAATCTTTTTCCCCCATCAGTTTTCCTGGTGGGCTATGTTATGTACCCTCAAATAGGATGCATAGAATGTACTGATTTTATACATCAGTATTGTGAGCTTGGTTAATGGCAGTTTGGTCTAAAGAGATGAGCTTGTTCTTACTTGATAACAGAATGAAATTTCTGGGTATACAGACAAACTCTGGAATCCAGCAAATATACTTCAGTATACCTCCCACCGCCACCAGGAAAGCCGATGGGAGGAAATGATTCTATTTCTCTGGACTTACATCTCTGATTAGATATGAGCTTTTCCTTATTTCCATTTTCACGTTTACCATCTGCATCTCATGTATCACTACAACAATATTGTAAGCAGATAAATACACAATAGTGTATTCTGAAAGATGCATTCTTTATTTCTAAAATTTAATAAATGTACTATGTTTGCAGTATTTCAGGGGATTGAGAACTGTACTCTCTCTTTATGTCTAGATTTATCTTAATTTTGATCAATCAGGTCATCATTGAATATTAACTATCAGAGCATAATCTATATACATTAGGAATGTATAAAATCACTGGTGACTAGTTTAACTGGTGGCAAGTTAATCTATATAGAGAACTTTAAATGCTAAGGAGACCAGTATATGAAGTTTTCACAATAGTGTATTCTGTCAACCAGCTAGTCAAATAATTATTGTAATAGAGGTTCATGATAACAGGAGAGCAAGGGAAGGTAGTAATACTGAAATATTTAATGGAATCAGACTAGGAGAACCCAATTCATCTTTCCTAAAAATGTGGTAATATTTGTCTAAGAAAACCCCTTTATAGATGAATAACGCAATAATGCCAACATTTGCTGCTGCTTCTTTGTTTTCACGGCCCTAATACTCCATTCTGGAAGATACATTCTGTACTTTTAAAATATAATAAATGTACTATGTTTGCAGTATTTTGGTGGGTTGAAAAATATTTTCTCTCTTTATGTCTGGATTGCCTGTCTTAATTTTGATCCATCAGATTGTCATTGAATATTAACTATGAGAATATAATCTTATTTATTTTCTTTCTTCTTGTGGGATGCTTTCTTTCCTCTTCTTGGGACATGTGTCAACGGAGACTCCAGATATTTACATAAATGAATGATGAATTAGTCTATATTATTCTCTCATTTACCACAAAACATAGTGGAAAGTGGTGTGTGTGTGTGTATCTGTGTGTGTGTGTGGGTGTTTGTGTGTGTGTGTGTAACCTCTACCATCTTCCATTTCTTAATCTCTTACATCACTCCTCCTTTTTAATTTTTTTAAATGTTTTTTTGAGACAGAGTCTCCCCTAAGCTGGAGTGCAGTGGCACGATCTTGGTTCAATTGATTGTCCTGCCTCAGCTTCCCGAGTAGCTGGGATTATAGGTATGCACCACCACGCCCCACTATTTTTTGTATTTTTAGTAGACACAGGGTTTTGCCATGGTGGCCAGGCTGTTCTCGAACTGCTGGCTTCAACTGATCTGTCCACCTCAGCCTCCCAAAGTTCCAGGATTAGAGGTGTGAGCCACCATGCCCAGCCTATGCCTAATATATCATTCTTTTTTGGTTTCTGTTCCTCTCATTCAACCAAATGACTGTCTCATAAAATTTTCTATATCATTCAATCCAATGAGCATTTTCTAATCTTTATCTGATTTGAATTTTCTGTATCATTAGCCATACTTTCCTTAAGTTCTGAGACAAACCATTTTCTTACTTTTACTCCCACCTTTTTGGTTGTGCCTTTTCAAGCTGTTTCCCAGACTTGCTTTCTCTAGTTTTAAATGTTGGAGGTCTTCATAACTATCTCCTTTGTTTTTTACTGAGTACTCAAATTTAGGCAATCTTGTCAGAGATCATAATTTCAAACATTTGTCTTATTCCCAAGACTCTCACGTGTATACCTCTAGATAATTCCTTTCCTCAGACTTTTACATCCAACTGACTACTTAAATATCGACTTGGATTTCTGTAAAGCATTGCAAACCTAGAATTACAGAACTGAAATAATGATCTCCTTATCCCCTGCACACACACACATCATTACATATTATCATTTTGCTTCACAAATAGCTTTTCAATTCCATTTACCACCTTTTATCTCGAACAACTTTTGTTGTCCAACTTATATTATCTCTCCCCTAAATCAAAATAATCGTTTATTTGAACAGCGGTTTGTAGTTCTTCTTGTAGAGATCTATTGCTTCCCTTGTTAGCTGTATTCCTAAGTATATTATTCTTTTTGTGGCAATTGTGAATGGGAATTCATTTGTGATTTGTCTCATTTTGACTGTTACTGGTGTTCAGAAATGCTAGCGATTTTTACACATTGATTTTGCATCCCAATACTTTGCCAAAGTTTCTTATCAACTTAAGAAGCTTTTAGGCTGAAATGATGGAGTTTTCCAGATATGGGATCATGTCATCTGCAAACAGGGATAGTTTGACTTCTTCTTTTCCTATTTGAATGTCCTTTCTTTCTCTTGCCTGATTGCTCTGGCCAGATCTTCCAACACTATGTTGAGTAGGAGTGGTTGAGAGAGGGTATCCTTGTCTCATGCCAGTTTTCAAGGTGAATGCATCCAGCTTTTGATTATTCAGTATGATACTGGCTGTCGGTTTGTCTTACATGGCTCTTATTATTTTGAGGTATGTTCTTTCAGTACCTAGCTTATTGAGAGTTTTTAACATGAATTTTATCAATGTCCTTTTCTACACTTATTGAAATAATCATGTGGTTTTAATTCTGTTTATGTGAGGAATCACAATTATCAATTGGCATGTGTTGACCCAACCTTGCATACCAGGTGTGAAGTCTGCTTGATTGTGGTGGATGAGCCCTTTTTGATGAGGGCTGGATTCGTTTTGTCAGTATTTTTGCTTCAGTGTTCATCAAGGATATTGGCCTAAAGTTTTCTTTTTTGTGTTGTATTTCTGCCAGGTTTTGGTATCAGAATAATACTGGGCTCATAGAATGAGTTAGGGAGGAGTCCCTCCTTTACAATTTTTTGGAATAGTTTCAGTAGGGATAATATCAGCTCTTCTTTGTACATCTGGTGGAATTCAGCTGTCAATCCATCTGGTCTTGGGCTTTTTTTTTTTTTTTTTTTTTTTTTTTTTTGATTGGAAGACTATAACTGCCTCAATTTCAGAACTCATTATTCATCTGTTCAGTGGTTCAATTTCTTCCTGGTTCAATTTCAACACAGTCTTGGGAGGGTGTATACATCTAGGAATTTATTCATTTATTCTAGATTTTCTAGTTTATATGAATGGTGGTGTTTATAATATTCTCTGATGGTTGTATTTCTGTGTGGTCAGCCAAAATACCCTTCTTATCATTTCTGATTATGTTTACTTGAATTTTCTCTCTGTTTTCTTTATCAGTTTAGCTAGCAGTCTAGCTATTTTATTAATTTTTTCAAAAAAAAATAAAACAGCTCCTGGATTTGTTGATCTTTGAATGTTTTTTGTGTCTCTGTCTCCTTCAGTTCAGTAGCATTTCTATACATCAATTTTGTTGAAGCTGAGAGCCAAAATAAATAATGTAATCACATTTCCAGTAACTGCAAGAAGAATAAAACACCTAGGAATACAGCTAACCAAGGAGGTGAAAGATCTCTACAAAGAGAACTAACTACAAACCACTGCTTAAAGAAATCAGGGATGACACAAACAAATGGAAAAACATGTGATCATGCCCATAAGTGATAGACTGGATGAAGAAAATGTGGTACATATATATCATGGAATACTATGCAGCCATATAAAGGAAGGGGATCATGTCCTTTGTAGGGACATGGATGGAGCTAAAGGCAAATATCTTTAGCAAACTAACACAGGAACAGAAAACCGAATTCCACATGCTCTCACTTATAAGTGGGAACTAAATAATGAGAACACACGGACACATAGAGGGGGTCAACACACAGTGGGGCCTATCAGAGGGCAGAGGGTAGGAGGAGGTAGAGGAGCAGGAAAAATAACTAATGGATATTAGTTATCTAATATACCTTGGTGATGAATGATCTGTACAACAAACCTCCATGATCGTGTTTACCCATGTAAAAAACCTGCACATCCTGCACATGTACTGGTGAACTCACAATAAAAGTGTTTTTTTAAAGTAGTTTCTTTTTTTTTTTTTTTTTTTTTGAGATGGAGTCTCGCTCTGTCGCCCAGGCTGGAGTGCAGTGGCGCGATCTCGGTTCACTGCAAGCTCCTCCTCCCGGATTTACACCATTCTCCTGCCTCAGCCTCCTGAGTAGCTGGGATTACAGGCGCCCGCCACCTCGCCCGGCTAGTTTTTTGTATTTTTTTTTTTTTTTTTAGTAGAGACAGGGTTTCACCGTGTTAGCCAGGATGGTCTCGAACTCCTGACCTCGTGATCCGCCTGTCTCGGCCTCCCAAAGTGCTGGGATTACAGGCTTGAGCCACCGCGCCCAGCCTAAAGTAGTTTCTTAACTGGTCTCTTCACATCACTATTACAACAGTTCAAACCATTCAACTCACTATGTCAGAGTGATTCTTAAATATAAACCCGATGTTCGCTGATCACCTCATTGACATCCTTTGATTGATTCATCTGTTTTTAGGATAGGGAAATTCTTTCTTTGACATTCAAGGGCAAGCATCACTGTTTATTTGTTGTTTTTAAGAGTCTGAACTGTGCCTAAGAGAATGAGAATTAACTCTCTCTCATTGGGACCTTCTCTCAATATGCTCTTTCTGTACTTTTAAGGGCAGCTTATATTGATGTACTGATTGTTAAGACCCTGATAAGTTATCCATTGTACCTCGAAAATAGGGCTTGATTTATGAGGTTGATGACTAACCAGTTTAGAATGTCTTTGAACTTTTTCTTTGTCTAGGACATTAAGAAACAGAAAGATTATTTTCAATGCTTCTTAGTATCTGATTCTGTCTATTTATATATTTATATTAATTGACTAATGTCTTCATGAATTTTATTTTTAAGTATCATCCATCAAAAAAAGAGTTAAGGCTTCTAATTAATCACTTTCTCTATTTAAATGTACACATTTCAAAATAGATATTACAATCAAGCATCAGAATACAATTTGAGTATTCAAATTTATACCTACAAAACTATTTTTACATACCAAATCTTAAGGGAACCAAAAAAATCTCTTCATCACTACATTATTGTAAGTGTATTTTGAGGTCTAAAATTAGAATATCACTTAGTTTTTATAGTATCTCTTTGTTTTATATAGCCAAGCATATATTTAATTGCTTTCCCCAAATGCTGTTAACAGCAAGAAAAATTTGTTTATAGTGATATCCAAAATATTTTTAGATTGCTTATTTAAGTCACTAGATACCCTGATGCTTACTTAATGTACCATTTTAGAGAATTTATACCACTGTGGTTATACAAAAATGCCAGTGACAGAATATTCACAACATTTATCTGATACGTATAGAAAATTTGAATAGGCATTCTCCAAATATGACAGAGAGGCATAGAGGTACTACTCTTTCAAATTCAATGAGTTTAGCGCAGTCCAATAGTAAATATTTAACTGCATTTGAAAATATTTACAAGAAAAGGCTCTGTACTAGGTACTGCCTGTACTTTAGGATATAAGGAAATATATCCATAGTCTCTGCCTGTAATTCATCAACAGTCTGCTGCGCAAGAAAGAGAAACAGAAGGTGGAAATATAATACTTGCAATGTGATAAGTATTACTGTGATGGGATAAAGTCAAGAAGAGAACTCTCCCAGAAATGACATCTAATGCAGTCTGAGAGGAATGGGAACACCTTCCTAGAAAAGATGTCCTATGCTGCTGCATGAAGGGTGAATATGAGATAATCCTGTAATCAGGTCTTAAGAAGACAGAATGGTCCAAAGGAAACAACTAGATCTAATTTTTCAGCTGTATCGTAAGAAAGCAAAAGAATCTGAAAGCAAGACAAAACAAAACAAAATAATTTTATATATAGTTAAAGCCAAAGTCTAAGCATAAGAAAATGAAATCCAGTCATCTTCTTAGAAAGTCATTTTTCTCTAACGCTAGAGAAGATTAAAAATGTTATGGATGAGGAAGTGGAACATAAGTAGAAGTGTGAATCCAGAAAGTTGGAGCCTCCGTCTGAGTAAGCACCATTCAGAAACAGCTCCAGTGAATGAGGCGGAAGCATATAAGCATTAAATGATTCCTTTATCTCCATCTGGGAAAATATTTATCATAGTGAACTATTGAACTGTTGATCATTTGGTTGGAGTAGATATTTGTCTAAATTCTTATGTCCACTTTTCATCCAGAGAGCATCCTCAACAAACTCGGAAACCCACATTCTTCTAGAATGGAGGGAGGAGCTTTGGACTTCATAGAATCGGAGATGAGATTAAATGAAAGGACATACCCTAGGTCAAAATAGTTAACAGAAGAAAGCACAGACTCTTGTAAAGTGGGAACAGTAGTAGAAAAAGCCAGGGTTTTCGATAGGCTTTCTAGTAATCTATCTGCGTGGTAGATTTGCGTGCCACGTTGATCACAAACCTTGGTTCAGAAACAGACACGTGGCCTATCTAGCCAAGAGAGAATGGGCTAGATACCCTGGATCAAGTTTCCCATAGGTCCCACATTTATTAAAAGTGTGGTCCAACATTTGCTCTCTTCCCTGAACTAGATAAATAAGAGAGAATCGGAGCTTTTGTGTTTTCCCAGAGGGTTGAGTAATTAAGCATGGTCCACCTATCAGAAAGATGTGGCATGTACTGAGGATCATAGCATACAACATAACATCTCAGAGCAGCAGTTATGCATGAAAGTCAAAACGGAAGACTGGTTCATCAAGATGTTGCAGCCTAGAAAAACTTAGAAAGCCTAATACCATGTTTACACTCATGGCCAAGAAAAATGGGGATTTAGAGTTAAATCATTTTGAAGCACAGATAATACACAAATGTTAATTTTTGTACATGTATTTAATTTTGTCTGAGAATATTCACAAATCAGTTACCATTTTGTTATGGAGAACAGGGTAGAGAGCTGAATTGATAATGAGACAACTGAATAGCAAAATCACAATAAGCTGCCATGGATTACTGAATGTTCCCAGTATGCAGGGCAGATAATGAGCTTGCATTTTTATCAACAGAAATGGCAGACTGTTTGACTAATCAAGATGTAGGTGTTTTGCTCTATTGGTTTGGAAAAAGGACAGGAAAGCAAATTAGTTGGCATAGGTAAGACTAGATGAAATTTTAGATGAATCAGGTCTTTAGCCTATAGAAAAGGAATGCAGATAACAGGGGAAACATTTCAATAAAAAGATTGGTGGCTGTGAGAAAACAAAAAGGGAATATAAATTGTTCTACCACAAAGACACTTACACATGTATGTTCATTGCAGCACTACTTATAATAGCCAAGACAATGAATCAAACTAAATACCCATCAATGGCAGATTGGATAACAAAAATGTGGTACTTATACACCACAGAATACTATGCAGCCACTAAAAGAACACAGCAATGTCTTTTGAGGGAATATGGATGGAGCTGGAGACCATTAGTTTTAGCAAACTAACCCAGGAACAAAGAACCAAATACCACATGTCCTCACTTATAAGGGGGAGCTAAATGATGGGAACACATGGTCACAAAAAGGGGAACAACAGACACTGGGGCCTTACTTGAAGATGAAGGTTGAAGGAGGAAGAGGATCAGAAAAAAAATAATTCTTGGGTACTATAATTAGTACCTGAGTGACAAAATAAACTGTACAATAAACCCACATGATATGAGGTTACCTACATGAAGTGCATATGAACCCCTGAACCAAAAATAATATATTTTAGAAAAAGAAAATAAAATGTGAGAAAGAAACAGTGATAGAAGCATAAACGGAGGATGCTGAGGTTAACCTTTTCAGCTGAGATTCTCTGAAAAATATCAATTATTTTTCACCAACAATAATTCAGCATTACATAGTTGCAGTCAGAGCGCTGGTTGTGGCAGAAGCCATGAAAGTATGTACAAAGAGAAAAATTTTCAATTGTACAATACTTAGTGAACAATGCAGTATCTAACCTTTGTTCTAGGAAGAAGGTATGGACTAATTTTTATCTTTCAAGGTTTGTAAACCTCTAGGCATGAGTTGCAGGCTTCTACTTTAATTCACTATAGATCATGGCCTTGGGGTCAGGTGTTTGTAGTTTCCAAGTCATGTCATAATTGCCTACCTGTAAAGAGAAAACAGCAATCAAAAATATCATGAATGTACACCTGTAGTAATATTGCCTTTCATTTAGTTTTCAATTTCTCATGTGTCATTGTACTTCAAGTAAATAACATGATCAAATAAAGAGTCTCCACATTAAGTCAAAAATTTAAAAAATACATTTTCAAAATTTCTTGGAGTAAGAAATTGATGTGTTATTTGAAAAAAATTGAAAATCTCACTTAAAATGTCAAATATATTTTCAGTTAGTATGCTCAATATTTTTATTTCTGAAAAACTAAATACGTACTGAAAAACCTTGCATTTTTAAGGAATTTTTTCCCTTGGAAAGTTGGCTTTGGCTGAACAAGAGTCATTTTCTTTTTCTTAAATTTAGAGCTGTATATTGCCACTATGATAGGAAAATAAAAGTCCCTTCCAAATTCTATTTATAAGAATTTTTTCATTTCTAAAATAGGGTCAAATTTGTTTTTTTTTTTTTTGTGAAATGTCTTCTTTTATTTCCTTTTCCCATTGAGGAAATAAACTGTCTGCATGGGTAGCACTGGGCTAATGTCTAACAAACCACTTACACAATAATTGAAAGGCAAACATTCATTAACCAAATAAAAAAAGTTATAAAAGCCCAAATTGGCAAAACCCACATAAGAATTAAAATGTCTATAGATTAAAATTACTAAATTTCTCATACACCTTTAGTATTTCTGAATTATTTTAAATCAACTGACAACTGTAGAGAAAGAACTATGTTGTCACATCGGTGGTCACTAGTTGATGTGGTGAGAAAGTTATTAAGCAAAATCAAGGCTTAGTTACTTCAGCCTTGAAGCCAGAAAGAGAATCACTAGGTAGGCCAATATAATGTGAATCAGAAAAAATGGAGCAGAATAGGATACCAGCTGGATGAAAACTTTTCTCTTAGTCACACTGTTAAGGATGTTCACACCCCTTAGTAAACAAAATCTAGGCTCTCCATTCTATCACTTAAGTTTAGATGTAGAAAGTACCTATGGTAAATGAATGTGTAGGTCTCTACACACTGTATGAGTTCAACATTCTCAATAAAATCTTGACAAAAGGATTCATTTAAAGGCAGGCATGCATGAGAGAGATAGGGAGTGTGAGAAAGAGAGAGAAAACTAAAAATAGTTGTTATTACAAGGGTTCAGTATAGGGACAGAATATTACTAAACACTTTAGGGTAGTTGAAATTTAATCTTCATAACAATAGGGTGAGGTAGGTACTATTTTTCTCTTTTCAAGTCTGGAACTAAGGCACTGTGAGGTTAAGTATTTAATAACTTGACAATGTCACACAGACCTGGGCCCATGTGGCAAATTCAGCATTCTAAATCCAGATTTTGATATATTTACACCCTCTTTCTATGGTCTGTATTACATTAATACAGGTAGAAGTAGATTTAGGAATGTCTAGAGATACAAATATAATGATAAGTAAAAATAAGCCCAATAACAACATAGAAATAGACATAGAGTTTTAGGTTCCATGGCATGACTTTTGCAAACAAGATTCTTTTATCTCACGTGGAGTAATCATGTGAAGCATTACCACGTAGAGAACTTTTGCTCATTGAGCTTTGCTTGTGTATGAGCCTGACGCAGAGTTTATGTACATAAAGTAAGCCATTTTGTATTCTAAATAATCTTTGATGTTTGGGTGTGAAGATGTTTAAGAAAATAATAAAAAAAAATGTGATATCTATGATTGCATGATTTTTATAGAATTGGCTTCCCAAATAATTCTTTAAGGTTATAGATTCAATTAATATTGAAAGTGAGAAGAATCAGGATTTTGTTTCCTATGGAACAAAAATGAATAACTGGAACATTCAGATCTGGTAAAAGCAGTCGAGGTACTTTAAATGCAAAACCATTAAGTGAGTTCTCTGAGAATAAGGCATTCTTAATGAACCTGAGAATGTGAACTGTACCTTGATATTTTCATGGAATTAAGCACCAAGAAAATGTCACTACAAAAGGAGTGAGAATTGTAGTACTTATAGTGAGACAATAAAATAAGAATGATACTATCTTTTAAAGCACAAAATAGAGTCACTAATGTTAAGAAATGTTTGCTTACAGTTGACATAGAAGAATGACTATTAAATTAATGAGGTCTGCATACTCTTTACGGATGATATATGGTAACATAGAGTCATTATAAAATCACATATTGATATGGTTTGGATTTGTGTCCCCACTCAAATCTCATGTCAAATTGTAACCCCTTAATGTTGGAGGAAGGGCTTTGTGGGAAGTGATTGGATCATGGGGCCAATTTGCCTCTTTCTGGTCTCGTAATAATGAGTGAGTTCTCATGACACCTGGTAGTTTAAAAGTGTGTGGTATCTTTTCCTTCACTCTCTCCTTCTCTGCCCATATACGGCGTACCTGCTTCCCCTCACCTTCTGCCATAACTGTACATTTCCTGAGGCCTCCCAGCTATGCTTCCTGTACAGGCTGTGGAACTGTAAATCAATTAAAACACTTTTCTTTATAAATTACCCAGTCTCAGGTAGTCCTTTATAGCAATGCAAGAATGAACTAATATAGAAAATTGGTACCGAGGGTGGGACATTGCTATATAGATACCTGAAAATGTAGAAGCAGCTTTGGAACTGGGTAATGGGCAGAAGTTGGAACAGACTGAAGGACTCAGAAGAAGACAGAAAGATTAGGGAAAGTTTAGAATTTCCTAGAGACTTGTTAAATTGTTGTGACCAAAACGCTGATATTGATATGGACAATGAAGTCCAACCTGAGGTAGTCTTAGATGGAGATGAGGAACATATTAGGAACCGGGATAAATATCACTCTTGCTATGCTTTAGCAAAGAGACTGGTGGCATTTGTGCCCCTGCTCTAGGGATTTGTGGAACTTTGAACTTCAGAGAGATGATATCTAGGGTATCTGGTGGAAGAAATTTCTAAGCAGCAACCCATTCAAGAAATGGCTTGCCTGCTTCTAACGATGTAGGCTTATATTCGTGAACGAGATATAATCTTAACTTGGAACTTGAATTTAAAAGGGAAGCGGAGTATAAAAGTTTAGAAAATTTGCAGCCTGACTGTGAGGATAGAAAATGGGTAGAAAAGAAAGGCCCGTTTTATGGGGAGGAATTCAAGCCTGCTGCAGTAATTTGCATAAGTAAACAGGAGCTGACTGTTAATAGCTAAGACAATGGGGAAAATGTCTCAAAGGCATTTCAGAGACCTTCATGGCAGCCCCTCCCATCAAAGGCCTGGAGGCCTAGGAGGGAAGAATAGTTTTGCAGGCAGGGCTCAGAAACCTCAAGACAATGTTCCCTGCATCCCAGCTGCTCCAGCTCCAGTCATGGATAAAAGGGCCCCAGATGCATCTCAGGCCACTGCTCCAGAGGGTGTAAGCCATAAAAAGCTTTCATGGCTGCCACATAGTGTTAAGCCTTTGGGTGTGCAGGGGGCAAGGGTTGAGGCTTGGGAGCCTCTGTTTCAATTTCAGAGGATGTATGGAAATGCCTCGATGTCTATGAAGAAGTCGGCTACAGGACCAGAGCCCTGATGGAGAATCTCTACTAGGGCTGTAGAGAGGATAAAAATGTGGGGTTGTAGTCTCCACACAGAGTTCCCACTGGAGCACTGCCTAGTGTAGCTGTGAGAAGAGGACCACCATCCTCCAGGCCTCAGAACAGTAGATTCACCAATAGCTTGCACAATGTACCTGAAAAAGTAACAGACACTGAAAGCCAGCCCTTGAGAACAGCCAAGGGAGTTGAGCCTTGCAGAGCCACCAGGCTAAAGCTTCTCAAGGCCTTGGGACCCAACCCCTTGTCTCAGTGTTGCCTGGATGTGAGACATGGAGTCAAAGGAGATTATTTTGAAGCCTTAAGATTTAATGACTGCCCTGTTGAGTTGGGAATTGCATGGGGGCTTGTAGCTCCTTTGTTTTGTCCAGTTTCTCCCTTTTGGAACAGTTGTATTTACCCAATGCCTGTAGCCTCATTAAATCTTGCAAGTAACAAATTTATTTTTAATTTTACTGTCTCATAGGTATAAGGGGCTTGTCTTATCTCAGATGGGACTTTGGATTGTGGACTTTTAAGTTAATGCTGAAATGAGTTAAGACTTGGGGGACTGTTAACACAGGAAGATTGTACTTTGCAATGTGTGAAGGACATAAGACTTGAGAGGGGCCAGAAGAGAAATAATATGGTTTGGATTTGTGTCTCCACCCTAATCTCAAATTGTACTATAATCTCCAATGTTGAAGGAGGGGTGTGGTATGAGGAGATTGTATCATGGGAGTGGATTTCCCCCTTGCTATTCTCATGACAGTGAGTTCCCATGAGAGCTGGTTGTTTAAAAGTGTGTGGCACCTTCCCCTTCACTCTTTTCCTTCTTCTCTGACCATGTATGTTAACAGCTAAGACAATGGGGAAAATGCCTTGAAGGCATTTCCTGCTTTCCCTTCACCTTCTGCCATGATTGTAAGTTTCCTGAGGCCTCCCTGGCCATGCTTTCTGTACAGCCTGTGAAACTGAGAGTCAATTAAAAATCTTTTCTTTATAAATTACCAAGCCTCAGGTAGTTCTTTATAACAATGTGAGAATGAACTAATACACATATAATCTCTATAAACATTTTATTGAATGTTTATAGAGAATAGTGGAAAATAATAATCTCATAGGAATTTGGTAACAAATATACATTTTCTTTCAATGAGCTGAAGCCATGGACAGAGCAACTGATAAATATTTGCTTAATAAAAATAACATAGTTAAGGACATTTTAGCCCCCAGAAAATAATCACCTTAGAAAAATTACAAGGCAATTGACTTTTGTAGTTCAACACATTAGGTTCGTTTTTCAAAGGATTAATCACAATGTGTCTATTGTTATATTCTTATTATCCTGATCTTCTCCCAACTAGGATTGTGTTTCACTGAAAACCTTCTATATTTATAACTTCAAATGCCACAAAACATTCTAGGTATTGACTATTCCATTGAGTTCATATTAAGCAAGGCCTTGCCATTTCTCTATTGTTGTACAATAATACATGCACTTCATGGTCTGGCCTTAGTGAAATCATTCAGTGGAAATAATAAGGAAGTAACTGGTAAGGTTTGGGACTTAATTTGTCAATGTAAGGATTATGAAATACATTGCTTGTATAAAATCTAATAAAACTGATTTTGTTTCTGCTTCAGTGTTTATATGAATGATATTACCATCTGCTCTTGAGGAGATCCCAGGCATGATCTCTGAAAAATAACTTAAACATTTTAAATAAATACACAAGATTTGGCAATAATCATGCAACAGATACAAAAAAAATTTCTCGATATTGCTACTTAACTAGACCCATATTTTTAATATAATGGGTCAATTAATTAGTTGTCCCCTTCCAAATTTTTATATATGATTTTATGGTTTAAAAGAAACGTTAACTTGTAATAATTTAAGCAGATCTTGAAGAAAAGGATTAAAAGACAAAAGGGAAAAAAACAAAGAATTCTAAAGTTTTATATCATAGGTAATTTAACGTTTACGTATTATTTCTAGTCTATCAATGTGAAACAATTCTATGCAAGGATATTTTAATCGTAAAAAGGAAAAATATTATGAATATATAATTGACTTGATTTTCCAATGGGTGAGTCTATGTTTGTACTTGGGTATACAAAATCACTACCTTCCTGAATTTTTATAGAGCATATATTATTTCTAGTTAATACATTTACATCTGAGCAGTGATGGGTGACTTTCAACTCTCAGAGAAAGCCAAATTTTATTTTTCACAACCTACCTTAGATATTTGATACACATTTCTTTCTAATGTCTTTCTGATTTTTTTTAACTTTAAAACATACCAAACCTAATAGACTATGTTTTCTCCCCAAATATCTGATCTCTTTTGGAATTCCTTTCCACTATGATAGCATCATTCTGATCTGACATATTCTTTTACAACCTTCCTTCACTTCCAATTAATATTCAAGTCATATCTCTGTTTCAGAGCTGTTTTCTCAAATCAATTCCCACAAACTAATATCCACAGTCCTCAGCTTTGCTTGTGCTCAGGCACTCATCTTGTCTCAATTGTGTCTAACGGTACCTGTTCCCTTTCGCTAATATTCCCATATAATTGTTTATATTGTTCATTGACCAGGTTTCTTAGCTATAGAGAAATCCACTCTAGCTAGTTAAAGAAGAAAGGTATTTATTTATGAAGTTGTACTGACACTTTAAAGAATATTTAGCAAAACGTAAACAACAAACTGTAGGTTGAGCTTCCATGAAGAACTCCCATAACTATCCCACAAAACTGAGGCACTGAATGAGTTACCTTAGTCATAATCACCCCAGACACTTGCTCCAGAATCATACTGCATATGATCTAATCCCAACAACAAATTGCTCAGCCTCTCTTCATAACCAACTCAGTTCTGCACAGTTTCCTGTTAGGGTACTGATTAGAGAAACTTAAATTCCATCTGGAGCTCTTGCTGCAGTAGACTCTGGGAAATGCAGTTTTTAGAATTCCAGCCAAGGCAGTACAAGGAGTAGAGCTAATTGGAATGAGTGTTAAACAAATGAATTCACAATATCCATCACATATTGCAAACAAAGTATTTTTAAAAGCTAATCTCATCATAAAACTGTTATTTACTTGTCAAAATGTTTTAATTAACTATTGCCTAACGGCTAAAATCCAAAACTTAATTATTGATCTTTCTTTAAGAAAACATTTCTTAAAATGTAAATATTTGTTTGGCCAAAAACTTTCTTCAGAGTTCAATTTTGCTTAGTATTGTTCTCGGCTCTTATTCTGGGAAATAACATATGGCTCCCAGGTATCTGGGACTGGGGTAGGGTGCTATATAAAATAAATAACAGACAAACTGATCTGGATGATAAAATGTTGCATAAAATCTCCTTTGAGACCTGATGGAAGTAACGTGAGCTTCAGAAAGGAAGAGGGGAGAAAAACTTTCAAAGAGGAAGTGATATTCAGCACATTTTTAAACCATAGAAACATGTTGGCCAGTTTGCCATGTAACCACGGCAAAGAGAAGTGAAGACCAGAATTTACAGATTCGTGTAAATGTATGGGCTTGTAGAATACATATGAGAATAAAAAGGAGAATGATAAGTCATATGGAATGACAGGGAGTACTCCATGTGCTGATATGATAAGGGATCATCAGATGAATAAAATTCTCATTCACTTGCCTAAAGGGTTTAGACTATCCTGTGAGGGGTTGAGAGCCATGCAAGGAGTCTAACAAGGAGATGAACCTAAGTTTTTCCTGAGAGTTTTTCGGGGATGGACCGAAACGTAGTAGGGGCTAAATCCATGTAGAACACTTAGAAGCAATTATTCCAGGGTCAGATCCAAATTCATGCAGTGGATTTGAATACTAAAAGGAGCTTATGCTTGGTAAGTGAGTGAAGATACAGCAGCATCACTCACTGACTTGCGACGTCTTTAATATTGTGGCTTATCTACCAATAATTTCACCAATGCTATTCCAGTAAATCCAAATGAATCACCTTTTTTAGGGACCATATCTTTCATAACATATCCTTGAATGTTCTGTTCCTTCTGCCCAGAACAGCCTGTTACTCTTCTCTGATCAGTTATCTGACAAGATTTAGCTTAAAGGGCTTTATTTTGAAAATATTCTTTCATGCTTTGAGGCAGTAGCAGACACTCTCTCTTTACCATATGAAAAATTCTGCCTTTCAATGTACAGATCTTAGTACACCATAAGTATTAATTTGTGGTCTGTGTTCCCACTTGGTTATGACTTTCTAAGCGTTCGGGGCTATGTCTTAACTTTTGGAAAGTAGCAGATATTTGGTATATATGGAGAATTAATTTAAATTAATAATAATTACAACTTTTTCTAGGACATATAAGGTTCTCTAATAAAATAAACCAATATAATAAGTCACAGTATTTCCAATATTTCTACTGTTTTTTAATACTTAATTGGTCACATTTCCATCTAGGAAATATTGATATAAAACATGTAAACTAGATTCATATACTCCAAATCAGTGAATGTAGAAACGACTACAGTTTAATCTTCTGGATAATTAGCAGAGACAAATCAACATTTTATTTTAGTCTTTGGCCAAACCCTGACCAGTTTGTGTTGCCCAAATACGATTTTCTTTTTCTTTCAACAGAATAACATCTGGCAAAAGCCCAGGTCATTTTTAAATACTATAATTTTCTCTTAATCAGCTTTCTTGTCCTGAGTCTCATTTTCCTCTAATCAGTTCAGGTGTTCCTCATTGTTAGTGCCAATTCAAAATTATCAGTGTTCAAGATTGTTTTCTAAGTGAGTCACCCAGCAAATTCTTTTTATATCACAATTTTCTTCACATTTTTTTTCCATTACTACCCATTCATCACTTGGTCCATTTTCCTAAGTAATAACCTGTGCTTAGAAATATGTTCTATTAAATACCCACCGACTACCGTGTCCAGTATAAACTTTATTTTTGAATCATTGCCTCATACAAAGTTGTCAAAATATGCTAAATATTCTAAAACATTGCTGTATTTTTCTATTCTATACGTGTCCACAAATTAGAGCTACTTGTGCACCATTCCTTAAGTAATTCAATACTTTGAGTTCATGTTAGTACCATGACGTGGGATTGTTCCTAAAGAAGTGCCATAAGAACACATTGCTTTTCTGTTACAGGAGAAAATATTGAAGAAGTTTGTCATATGAGAATCCATAAGGGGATTTGTTGCCAGGCAGATGAGATCTGTGGCCAATTCATAAATTTGCCAATAAGATGCTATGTGGCCATTGATGAATTACTTGTAGTCTCTAACCTTCAGTTTTCTCAAATATGAAAAAAAGTAGATAATATATTTCTCACGGAATTTCTGTGAGGTTTGCAATTAATGCAAGTGCCAAACCTACAAACTTTATTTAGTTAGCACATATGTTTTGAATATGAAACCTATCCTGTAATTGTACATTATGTATTTCTATAAGTATGAAAGCATTGAAATTCTAATTTTCCACCATGTAGCAAAATAGAAATGTATTTATTTTCTAACTTTGAACAACTCTGATAGATAGCAATTTTTTTGTCAAAATCAAGCATATGTTTAACGACATTTGGCAGTGCTACACATAAGACCAATGCGAGCAATAAGGTTAACATAATCTGCTGAAAATAAAAAAGAAGTTTTTTATTAAAAAATAGCTTCACATAATAAAATTTGGACCTTGATATGGAAATAATATAAAATTTTCTTTTATGAAAATAATGTTAATTACCTCAAGTTGCTTTTATAAATGGCTGTGTACATGTTCACGATTGTTTAAAAAATCAGTAATGTATGATTAAACACTTTATGTATGATTAAACTTTTTATATATGATTAAACTATGCATTTGAATATATAAATAGCTTCTTAACATCCATATAATATGCATTGTAGAGTCTTAGGTTGATATATAATATAGCATAAAGAATAAATTTAAATCAAACATAAATTAATACATACATATATAGTCTGCTGTTTTTGTCCATTTTGATAAAAGGCTATGTTTAAAATACATAGTTATTAAAAAGAATTGATGACAATTGGTTATTAAAAAGTTGGCTGACAAAGTTGAGAAGTGATTCAGCATTTATTGAGAACCCGTTACACATCTGATCCAGTTCTGGATGCTCTACCTATATTAATTAATTGAATTCTTGCCGCACTACTTAGGCTTATAAGCCTAAACACTGTAGTGTTTCCTCCATTTTGCTAGGAGGGAAAGCAGCTCTGAGACATAATCAGTGTTTTCTCTCGTAATGTGGATGTTAAGCTATGGTAAGGTTGAGACTTAGTGTCATCTACTCAAGTCCATCATGCAATTTAACTTCCCTTTTAAGAGGGATTATGGCTTAACATTTATGACTTAAATTTTTGCTTCTAATTTTTATATGGTGGTCTTGAATGAAAAATCATTAGCTGATTCTGACTTAAGATAAGGTTGCTAAGCATCATGGAATATGTAAATTAATGTAATTGAACTCTTTTTCTCCCTTTGGGGAAGGTTAGATTAAGATGAGTGGCCTTTGCCCTTATCAAAAATATGAGATGACTTTTTGTCAAGTATTTGCATAATTAATATACATCAATTACAAACATGATGAGTTTTAGTCTACTAATACATATTTTGAGATGTTGTAACAGAAATAATTATTTTAAAAGACTTAATTTTACACACGTAAAGATAGTATACATCTAAAAATCTGTAAACTGTTTATTGAGCATTAAAAAACTTTATTTTTCTGTGCAAACATAATTGAGGTGTTTGCCATTGCTTTTAATGGCAAAAACTGCAACCACTTTTGCAGCAACCTAAGTTATGTTTTCAATACAATACAAATAAAATAATAATATATATTTGTCTTATCTTTCATTTATGGAAAATAGTTCTTTCTCCTGTATGAAAACATTAAATTGTTTAGCTTATTTTCCAGAAATATTGTACTCGGTGAAAGAAGATTTAAATTAACAAAGATAACACCTAAATTTCTTGGACCATTTTCCAGTATTTTCTAATCTGTGTAATAGAACATACATGTATGTAACACAGAAGGCAGTTTTACTGTTGCTTTAGTGAGTTATATATCTACTACTTCCTGAGAAACTTGAAAGGATTGGAAATATTTACATTTGAGCATCTGAATGATCACATAAAGGTTTAGGCAAGAAAAAAGAAGTTTTTCATACAGTAGCCTTAACCTTATTCACGAGGGGTGTGTTCCAAGACCGTTAATGGATGCCTGAAACCTCAGATAGTTCCTAAAGCCACTTATACTCTGATTAATTCTTATACAATCACTTTGTATTGGGCAAGCAGCAAATACAGTGTGGATAAGCTGGCCAAAGGGATGATTCACATTCAGAGTGGGATAGAGTGGAACAGAGCACGATTTCATCACGCTACTCAGAACATCACACAATTTAAACCTTACAAATTGTTTATTTCTGCAATTTGTCATTTAATATGTTTTTAGCTGCAGAAAACTGAAATCTCAAAGTGAAATTGTAGGTAAGGGGGCACTACCGCATTTGCAACTGAGTCTGAATTCCTTACACACACTAAGCAAGGACTTCTTTGGGTCATTTCAGGATTACTATTGGAATACATTTGTCAATAAAAAGTGGGAAAGTTTCAATTTTCCTGTTATGTACTTTAAAAAAATAATCTTTTGGATCCAAGGATCCAAAGCAACATACATTTATTGTATGACAGCCAATTATTCACGCATTACCCTTAATTATGCTTTATAAATTATGTACTGAAATTCCAAACTTCTTATCCACAACATTTAAACATCTCAATTGTTACTAAAAGAGTAGATTGTCTAAGGGAAAAGAAGGACTTCTTAGTGTACATATATTAGTGCATGTTAGTACTGTTTGTGGGAGGTGATTGTTGCAAAGTTCAAAGAGATCCTTCATGGTCAGAAAGAAGTAGATGCTTACAGCAAAGCTTACCTTATAGAAACAGGGTAAGAGACATTATAGCTATATTTTATTATAACTATGGATAACTATACATTTTTACAATTCTACTGATAAATCTCTTTTCCTTGTAACAGTCTCATTAGAACATGTAAAATGCTTGGCCGTTCTCCCAGAAAAATTCTGGTATTTGCAAGTCTTGTCTTTCATTTAAGTGATACTCAACTTGCAAGGTTTACAGCAAAATTATTCAGGTTCTGCTTTGATGCTTACTTAAAACAAGGATGTTTCCATGAGATTATGAGATTATCTGTGCAAATAATTTATTGGAAAATGATTAATGGCTAAGTTTTAAACTGGCTTTTCTGTGAAACAGAATAGTGAATTTTAAAGTGATATTATCTGGATAATTCAGAAGGGTATCTTGTACTAATTGCATTATTCCTAAACATGGTAAACTGTAACTATATTAGTTTCTTTTCCTGTGTAATGAATTACCACAAACTTAGGGCTGCAAAGCAACACAGTTTTATATGTAAGAAGCAAATGCAGAGACTGAGTTTCCTGCTCAAATTATCCCAAGGCTGAACTTAAGGTGTTTGCTATTCTGAGTTATCATATGGATATTCTGGGATGATATCTATTCCCAAGTTTATTCTGATGGCTGTCAGAATTTAGTTTCATGTAGTTGTAGGACTGAGGTATTGTTTTCCATGACAGCTGTTGGCTGGGGTCACTCTCAGCTCCAAGACGCTACCTGAACTTTGGGTCAAATTATTTTCCAGCCAAAGACTTGTCATTAAAGAACTCTCATATTGCATAAAAATGTCTAGAACCTTGTAATACAGCTTTGTCCTGTCATTGGCTGAGGGCCACCCAAGAAGAGTATGACTTCAGCTCTTTGAGGCTGATTATGTAGTTAATAGCTAAAAGCTGTCAGCTAACCACACTTTTTCAAAAAGACTCTGACCAGGACATCTCAGTATGTGTCACATTTAGAGAGAAAAAAATCAAACTGCCATATATAGTTTTTAGCCTAAGGCTATGTTCATAGAAACACATGGACAAGAATGTTATGAGGTATCTGTCCAGACACTGGCATAATCCTAAGATATTTCATGGACTACATCTGATTAGTCAACAAATCTTACATCTGATTATTGTAGTTTTTCTAGTACCAATAAATATTTGTTCCAGGATCAACAGACAACCAGAGTTTTCTGTATATACGAAAGATAAGATGCCATTATTGGCTATGACACATTGTGAGAGAAGTGACACTGGATTAAAAAAATAAAAAATAAAACAAAACAAAAAAGAAAAATAAAAGCCGAGTTATGTTGTGCAAATATATACTTAATAGACACCAGTTAAGGACATAAAGAATTTAGACATAGTCTGATACGAATGGCCAAAAAAGGGCTGAAGATAATTATTCACATTGCAATTAAGGTTGTATAATATTGGAATTACAAGTTAGACCATGCAGAGTGTCCTATACAATCTGAAAGAAGGTGGATTTTATAAGACCAGCTATACCCGCATAGACATATAGAATCACAGAATTATAAGAGGGTTGTGCAGATATTATGAAATGATGAGGCTGAACTAATATACCCATGTTTGCTCTGTCAGAGGAATTGTGCTGCAGTGGGAATAATTGACTATTTAAATAGAAAATGTAAAACATTGACACTGGGCTTACCCACCTCCTTGATTCAGAGGATACACGTACCTATATACATTTTATTTAATTTCGCTAAGATTTACAGAAGCTCAAGGGAGTCATGAGGAATCTCAGCTATATCATTATTTCTACCTGTGCATGAACTGCAGAAGTTTTTTCAGCCGAAATTTATAGATGAAATAGTTCCGGAGTTCTGTAAGCTGCTCTGATCTTTATTCATTCTGCTTTATGTTGGACTTAATTTTATCTCTGAAGAAAGGTGGCTACAGTTGGATTATGATGATGAATTACCAGAAAAAAACCAGGATTCTTTAGCATATACTGGGAAGAAAAGATAAACTTGAAAAATTAGTGGTTTACAATTTTTGTGTATTAACAAATTTTGAAAGTGGCTAATGTCACCACAGAGTCCTGAGTATAATGTTCGGTATGTTAGCTTGGCAAATCTAAAGCGGCAGGTAAGAAAGGCTAAGAATTCTCCAGTGACCTCATGAAATTTCTGAGAGCACTAGGGAGCTGGCTAACTAACTCACTTACACCTCATAAAGTGAGGCCTTCGAGTCACCCCTGCTGCTCTCTGTGCTCCTCTTTCTAATTTCTTTAATTGGAAGGTCAGGTAGTAACCCTGGCTGTGGAGGGAATCCAAGATACTCATGCATACACTATTTTGTATGTTTGAAAAAAAAACAAAACAAAACCAGAAAAATCTAGAGCAGCAACTCCTGAGAATCTTCAACCTTTATTTGAGATTTTTTAGAGACAAAGAATAGAATAATTATTTAAGGCATAAAATAAATATTTCAAATTCCACAATTCACAAATGTCTTTGCACAGAAGCAACTGACACTTAAAGATGAGTTGCAGAAGTCTATTATTACAGACTTCAAATGGGAGATGAAGAAAATTCACCTTCTACCTGAAAGCTGGACAATCAAGGCTCATCTAGTACAAAGCAAATAGAGTGTCCAACATCTGTAACAATAAACGATGATATCGGGGGAGAGTGGGGAGCTGGTATGGAGAGCCAGATTGAAAGATGGGACAATCCACACAGCGGAAGCCATGTTTCTAAATTCAAAATATAAGCCCCTTTTAAAGAGCTTATTTTCTAGAAGACCATTTCTTCTTTATCCTCAAAAACTGACAACGTATGTAGCAGTTAATAAAATCTTATAAATCTAAATGAGTTTGTATACATATAAACTCATTATATATGTACTTATGTATGTGTATGTGTATTATATATGTATGTATATGTGCATATATATATAAAGTTTAAAAGAAAGAAGAAACCAATAACTGTCTCTGACTTTAGGTTCTGTTAGAGATCTGACAAGCACAAGATATTTTGCAGCAAAAATGGAAAAGTTATATTTTACAGAGATGGTAGAGATAAAAGTGGACCTTAAAGAGAAAATATAACATTTTAAAAGCAAAAATAATCCCAGCTGAGTAGAAATAGTAATAATATACATGAAATCAAGATTTGGAGAGTTTGTTATCACAGGGTTTTAAGTCAGCATTTGTACTTTGTTGTGTGAATCTTGAATCTTATCATTTTGATGCCTTATTACTTTTAATGGAATGTGCCAGGCTTAGTATTAGACACTTCAATAATCTGTACTGTTTATAGTTATACAATTTCTAGCCTCATATGATTTATCTGTGGTTAGAAGCCAAGCTTGCAGTACACTCTTAAACTTGACAATCTAGTTTGACGTAGAATACATGGGTGATGTTCCTTTCATTGATGAGTGGTTTCTCTCATTTCAACAGAACTTTTCCTTAAAATATAATAAGTTGTTGTTATTGAAACAGCCTTTTAAAACATCAGATGAGTAAAAAATTGTTAGATTAATTTGCCCAGGGTCACACAACACATTAGTAGTAGTAAATCTGTAAAAGATTCAGGGTTCGCTTAATTAACTTTTGGGTTACTTTTAATTTTGAGGCATTAGTATGCTCAGCTCTATTACTTTAAGTCACATTTTTGGAAAGTGCCAACGTTGAGATATTGTAGGGGGAAAGGAAACACAAATGATATTCTTTCCCAATATTTTCCTTGCATGTGACCCTGGAAAACAAACCTAAGACCTCTCTGCAGCTCTAAAACTGTTTTCAGTTTACTTGCAATGCATGCTCAGTCAGAGATTCAGAAAGAGTAAGTGATTAACAATGCTTCTGGTAGTGACAAGGATTGGTATCTGCCTCTTTAAAAAAAGTACTTCCTCCTTTACAAAATGCTGACGTTAAGCTAAGTAAGTCCTATAACCTCTTTTCCATCTAAAATGTCCTTGTATTGTGGACCACAAAAATCAGAGAATGCTATCTTCTGAAGGACAGGTACGACACTTATCAAACAAACTGAAGCACAGCTGCTGTGCTCAACTGTACCAAAATGCTCAGACTAGTAGAAATCAGTTTTGCAAGTATCACACAAGATGAAATGAATGGCTCACCAGGAAGTAAACAGCCTGTCTGAAATCTATAGTCTCAACATTCTGCTTTCTGAATGAATGTGACTCAAAAACATAAGATTCTATAATCATTTCCGCCTAATGTGGCTGTAGTGATCATTTTTCCTTTCCAATTTGAAAAGTCAAATCTCTTATTGAAGAATAGTAGAACCAAATAACAAATAAGAAAGAGATTATTTTAAAAATATAGCTGTTTCAGTTTACAACCAGGTTCTCTATATTCTGTCATGCTTTTGGCAAACAACATGCATAAGCACTTTTAGTACATATAAAGACTAATCTAGTCCATTAACATTACTAATGCCTGTACAATAAAAATACAGTAGTCATGTAGACTGTCTTTGATTTTACGAATGAACATCAGTTATTTGCAATTTAATTTCAGCTCTTAATGCTGATTAGATGTTTTTCCAGTGAAAATATAAATACAGTACAAATTTGATGTATATTTCTTTAAAAAGCATCTGATCCTGAAGTGGCACAATATAAAGGAAGAGAAACCTCATACAAGAATGACACAATTCTCAGATGTTACATAAAATTGAAAAGAGTGACTTACAATAAAACAGATGGCAGTGGAAGCAGCTGCATGCTATCATTTCTGAAGTGCGTTAGACACATATGTGGATGGAAATATGGTGTGTGGGGGGGAAAAGAATTGTGACTGTACATGAAAATGAGAAATTGATGAAATTTTGGCTTTTCTACCATGAGATGAAAATATCAGGGCTAGGGATTCTTTTTCCTTCAAGTACTTTCCTATCTACCTAGTGAAAGGGGACTGTTACTCTTACATAAGCAATTTTTAAAATTCCACTGTGATGCCTTTTCCCACCCCCTGTGTATTTAAAATTACCATATAGCCTGGCTTGTTTTTCTGCAGATTCCCACTTGAATTTCAAACATACAGTGCTTTGGAGATGTGGTTTGTAATGATTAATTTTATGTGTTAACTTGACTGGGCCAGTGTGCCCAGATATTTGGTTAAACATCATTTCTAGGTGCATCTGTAAGGATATGTATGGCTGAGATTAACATTTGAATCAGTGGACTGTGTAAAGCAGATTGGTTTTTCCAATATTGGTTGGCCTCATTCAATCCATTGAAAGTCTGAATATTTTCTCTGCCTGAGTTTCTCCAAGCTAGGACATCAGCCTTCTACCTTTAAACTTGGACTCCAACTGGACCGTAAACTATTTGCTCTTCTGGTTCTTGGGACTTGGATTCTGACAGAAACTATATCATGGGTTCTTACTGGGTTTGGACTACTCAACCTTCGTAATTGTGTGAACCAGTTACCTACAATAAATCTCTCTCATTCTCTCCATTGATAGAGATAAAGATTATATATAGATATAGAGACACACACATCCTGTTGGTTCTGTTTCTCTAAATAACTCTGCCCAATATATGATTCAACAATTATTCACGTACGCTTCCTTCCAGGAACTTTATATTAAAGCATGTAAGGTTGACTTGCATGACCAATAAATGTAAGTGCACTGGTTGCTTTCACATAAAACCTTTAAAATCCATTATATGGTTGGACATAGCTGCTTTCTTTTTTTTCTGTCTCAGCAATTAGGTGAGCATGGAGGAAAAGCCTCTGTCATCCTGGGCCTCCAGTGATTATAATGAATGAAATGCCCCTGCCAGCACACATTATTAGACACCTAGTGTTAGTGAGGAATAAACTAGTGCAGTATTAGCCATTAAATTTGGGGATGTTTTTACAACTGCATAAACTATCCCTCTTTTGATTGGTATATTTCAGGCCTGTCCATGCAATTTATTATATGCGGGATTTATAATTATTTATTTTAATAATGACGAACCATACTGTACTGTGAGGAGTGTTTCTGATACTAAAACACGTAAAGTCATTGCATTATTCCATTCTCACGCTGCTATAAAGAACTGCTTGAGACTGGGCAATTTAGAAAGAAAAGAGGTTTAATTAACTCGTAGTTCTGCATGGCTGGGGAGACCTCAAGAGACTTACAATCATGGTGGAAGGGGAAGAAGGCACATCTTACATGGTGGCAGGCGAGTGAGTGAAAAGTCCAGGGGGAAGTGCCATTTATAAAATCATCAGATCTCATAAGAACTCGCTCACTATCATGAGAACAGCATGGGAGAAACCATCCCCATGATCCAATCACCTCCCACTGGGTCCCTCCCTTGACATGATACATGAGGATCACGTGAATTACAATTCAAGATTAGATTTGCATAGGGACATAACCAAACCATATCAGTCATCTTCTTTTAAAAGAGAAAATGATGCTCAGAAATAGTAACTTGCTGAAAGTGACTGAGCTGGGCACAAAACTGAAGTCTGTGCAGTGCCCTTTCTAATTTCTGCTAATGACTATTATTTGTTGTTTTTGTTCGTGTTTCTGGTTTCACTTTATAGCAGGACTGAATTTGATGGTTGAATATATTTTTCTCCATTTTGTTTTTGTTGTTGTTGCTGTGGTTTTAGTTACTTTGTTGAAATTTGAGGGATGAAGAACAGTTATTTTACAATAACTCAATGCTCAGGACAGTATATTAGAAAGTCATTATGACATTTGACAAAATTATTTATAAACTCACTATGAATATAGGAGATAAATGTGGACTAAAAATGTACAAACAAATTAGATTCATGACAATTTACAAAAAAAGTGTACCCAAAGGGTGCTGATCCACAGCTGTTCACCTGGTGAAGTTTAACAGCTTACATGTCAAACAGACTGCAAATAGGAGAAGTAATGACTCCTCTCTGTACTAGTATCCTCACGTGCACAATGAAAAACTGTTATTACCTTAGCTATTAATTGTGAGGATTTTATAGGACAATGTAGGTAAATTGCTTAGTCTGTCAGATAATACATCCTAAAGAAATTTAAAGATGATAGCTTAAAAAGAAGAAAGAAGAAGGAGAAAGAGTAAAAAAAAAGAGGAGGGAAAGTGGAATCAAAGCTCTGTCCCTGGGCTGTCATGTTCAAAGCTTTTAAATGACTGGATTCAAACCTCTAAGGTATGTTACATTGTTTGTAGTTGTCCACAAAAATGCACATAAGCAACATTTTGCTTAACATTTCACTAGGCATTCAGCTTAATAGGAATCCATAGTGGTAGGTGGCTCAGAAAACAAACAGAAAATAACATATAACAAGTATCAAATACCTTTGTTAATTTTCTATCTTGTTGATCTGTCTAATATTGACAGTGGAGTGTTAAAGTCTCCCACTATTCTTGTGTGAGAGTCTAAGCCTCTTCGTAGGTCTACAAGAACTTGCTTTATGAATCTGGGTGCTCCCGTATTGGGTGCATATATATTTATGACAGTTAGTTCTTCTTGTTGCATTGATCCCTTTACCATTATGTAATGCCTTTCTTTGTCTTTTTTTTTTTTTTTAATCTTTGTTGGTTTAAAGTCTGTTTTATCAGAGACTAGGATTGCAACCCCTGCTTTTCTTTGGTTTTCCATTTGCTTGGTAAATATTCCTCCATCCCTTTATTTTCAGCCTGTGTGTGTCTTTGCATGTGAGATGGGTCTCCTGAATACAGCACACCGATGGGTCTTCTACTCTTTATCCAATTTGCCAGTCTGTATCTTTTAATTGGAGCATTTAGCCCATTTACATTTAAGGTTAATATTGTTATGTGTGAATCTGATCCTGTCATTATGATGCTAGCTGGTTATTTTGCCCATTAGTTGATGCAGTTTCTTCATAGCGTCAATGCCCTTTACAATTTGGTACATTTTTACAGTAGCTGATAACGGTTTTCTCTTTCCATATTTTGTGCTTCTTCAAAGGAGTTCTTGTAAGGCAGGCCTAGTGGTGACAAAATCTCTCAGCATTTGCCAGCTCTGGAAAAAGTGGAGCTAATAGACATCTACAGAACTCTCTACCCCAAATCAACAGAATATACATTATTCTCAGGATCACATCACACTTATTGTAAAATTGACCACACAATTGGAAGAAAAACACTCTTCAGTAAGTGCAAAAAAATGGAAATCATAACAAACAGTTCTTCACACCACAGTGCAATCAAATCAGATCTCAGAATTAAGAAACTCACTAAAACCATACAACTACATGGAAACTAAATGACCCGGTCCTGAATGAATACTGGGTAAATAACAAAATTAAGGCAGAAATAAATAAATTCTTTGAAATCAATGAGAACAAAAACACAACATACCATAATCTCTGGACACAGCTAAAACAGTGTTTAGAAGGAAATTTATAGCACTAAATGCCAACAGAAGAAAGCGGGAAAGATCTAAAATTGACACCCTAACATCACAATCAAAAGAACTAGAGAAGCATAAGCAAACAAGTTCAAAAGCTAGCAGAAGACAAGAAATAACTAAGATCAGAGTAGAACTGAAGGAGACAGAGACATGAAAAACCCTTCCAAAAAATCAATGAATCCAGGAGCTGGTTTTTTGAAAAGATTAACAAAATAGACTGCTAGTAGACTAATAAAGAAGAAAAGAGGAGAATCAAATAGAAAAAATAAAAAAAATGATAAATGGGATATCACCACTTATCACATAGAAATGCAAACTACCATCAGAGAATACTACAAACACCTCTATGCAAATAAACTAGAAAATCTAGAAGAAATGGATAAATTCCTGGACAAATAAACCCTCCCAAAACTAAACCAGGAAGTAGTCAAATCTCTGAATAGACCAATAACAAGTTCTGAAATTGAGTCAGTAATGAATAGCCTACCAACCAAAAAAAGCCAAGGACCAGATGGATTCACAGCCGACTTATACCAGAGGTACAAAGAGGAGCTGTTACCATTCCCTCTGAAAATATTCCAAACAATAGAAAAAGAGGGACTAGGTCAGCATCATCCTGATACTAAAACTTGGCAGAGACACAATAATAAAATAAAATTTCAGGTGAATAGCCTGATGAATATCAATGCAAAATCCTCAATAAAATACTGGCAAATGGAATCCAGTAGCACATCAGAAAGCTTATCCACCATGATCAAGTCAGCTTCATCCCTGGGATGCAAAGCTGGTTCAACATATGCAAATCAACAAATGTAATCCATCACATAAACAAACCAATGACAAAAACCACATGATTATCTCAACAGATGCAGAAAAGGCCTTCAACAAAATTCAACACCCTTTTCTGCTAAAAACACTCAATAAACTAGGCATTAATGGAATGTATCTCAAAATATTAAGAGCTATTTATGACAAACCCACAGCCAATATCATGCTGAATGGGCAAAAACTGGAAACATTCCCTTTGAAATCCAGCACAAGACAAGGATGCCTCTCATCACTCCTATTCAACAAAGTATTGGAAGATCTGGCCAGGGAAATCAAGAAAGAGAAATAAATGAAGGGTATTCACATAGGAAAAGAGGAAGTCAAATTTTCTCTGTTCGCAGATGAGATGATTGTATATTTAGAAAACTCCATTGTCTCAGCCCAAAATCTCCTTAAGCTGATAAGCAACTTCAGCAAAGTCTTAGGGTACAAAATCAATGTGTAAAAATCACAAGCATTCCTATACAACAATAATAGACAAACAGAGAGCCAAATCATAAGTGAACTCTCATTCACAATTGCTACAAAGAGAATAAAATATCTAGGAATACAACTTACAAGGGATGTGAAGTACCTCTTCAAGGAGAACTACAAACCACTGCTCAAGGAAATAGGAGAGGACAGAAACCAATGAAAAACATTCCATGCTCATGGATAGGAAAAATCAATATTATAAAATCATCAGGCTACCATTAACTTTCTTCACAAAATTAGAAAAAACTAATTTAAATTTCATATGGAACCAAAAAAGAGCCCATGTACCCAAGACAATCCTAAGCAAAAAGAACAAAACTGGAGACATCACGCTCTCTGACTTCAAACTATACTACAAGGCTACAGTAACCAAAACATCATGATACTGGTACCAAAACAGATATATAGACCAATGCAACACAACAGAGGCCTCAGAAATAATGCCACATATCTACAACCATTTGATCTTTGACAAACCAGACAAAAACAAACAATGGGGAAAGGATCCCCTACAAATGTTGTTGGGAAAACTGGCTAGTCATATGCAGAAAACTGAACCTGTACCCCTTCCTTACACCTTATACAAAAATTACCTCAAGATGAATTAAAGACTTAAACGTAAGACCTAATAACATAAAAATCCTAGAAGAAAACCTAGGCAATACCATTTAGGACACAGGTATGGGCAAAAACTTCAGGACTAAAACACCAAAAGCAATGGCAACAAAAGCCAAAATTGACAAATAGGATCTAAATAAACTAAAGAGCTTCTGCACAGCAAAATAAACTATCGTGAGAGTGAACAGGCAACCGACAGAATGGGAAAAAAAATTTTTGCAATCTATCCATCTGACAAAGAGCTAATATCCAGAATCTTCAAGGAACTTCGAACAGATTTACAGGGGAAAAAAAAAACAACTCCATCAAAAAGTGGGCAAAGTATATGAACAGACACTTTCCAAAGAAGACATTTATGTGGCCAACAAACACATGAAAAAAAATGTCATCATAACTGATTATTGGATAAATGCAAATAAATCCACAGATAGATATCATCTCACACTAGTTACAATGGCGATCATTAAAAAGTCAGGAAACAACAGATACTGGAGAGCATGTGGAGAAATAGGAACGCTTTTACACTGTTAGTGGGATTGTGAATTAGTGTAATCATTTTGGAAGACAATGTGGTGATCTAGAACCAGAAATACCATTTGACCCAGCAATTCCATTACTGGGTATATACCCAAAGGATTATAAATCATTCTACCATAACACATACACACATATGTTTACTGCAGCACTGTTCACAATAGCAAAGATTTGGAACCAACCCAAATTCCCATCAGTGACAGACTGGATTAAAAAAAAAAAAAAAAGTGGCACATGTACACCATGGAATACTATGCAACCATAAAAAAGGATGAGTTCATGTCCTTTGCAGGGACATGAATGAAGCTGGAAATCATCATCCTCAGCAAACTAACACAGGAACAGAAAACCAAACACCACATGTTCTCACTTAGAAGCAGGAGTTGAACAATGAGGACACATTGACACAGGGAGGGGAACATCACACACCAGGGCCTGTCGGGGGTGGGGGGCTAGGGGAGGGTTAGCACTAGTATAAGTACCTAATGTAGATGACAGGTTGATGTGTGCAGCAAACTACCATGGCATGGGTATACCTATGTAATAAACATGCACATTCTGAACATGTATCCCAGAACATAAAGTATAATAATAGTAATAGTAGAAATATATAGCAAATAAAAATGTAAACAAGAGCTGACGTGATGTTGAAATGAAATCATGGAAAAAGAGCCTCAGAGGCAGGAGAAAACAGGCTTTTCCATTGGGTTTATAGAGAACAACTAAAATACCGTGTACAGTAAAGTGTACTGAGTTTTAAGTGTACTTTGAATCAGAAAGGAAGCAAGGTGTGTAAAGTTTTGAAATATCTCATGAAGAAGGAACTGGAGATGTCTACTTTTGAAAGAAAGAAAAGCTTCAGCACGGGCATGAACATGTTCTTCCAATATATAAAAAGCATCCTGAGAACGATTCTGTTTCTAGCTTCAATGAGTAAAATATTTAGAGAGTATTCCTTGTTGCTCATTCAAAGGGAACATTTCCTAAACGTTAGAGTTATCTAAATGGGATCCCAGAAAATAGCCATCATGAAATATGTTGCCTCATGCTTGAAGGAGTAAATTTCTTATCAGAGAATAGTTCAAACAACTGCTATTCTGCCCTCTTGTGAAACCACAAAAAGAAAGACCAATATCCATTGGGAGGCTGGGTCAACTGATCTCTAATGATCCTTCAAGCTATGAAATAACATGATTACCTTTCTGTGAATTTCTGTTCCATATTACACACAGATTGTTTAAGTATTTATTTGGCCTTTACCATGAGAAAAGCACTATGAGCTAGCTTTATATACTGATCATCTCATTTAATTTATGAGAGAGATAACATTATGCTGTTGGTTTTAATTAGAAAAGTGAAGTTTGGAGAATTTAAATAATGTGTGCATGGCCACAAGCTACTAAAGAGGGCAGCTTGTGTATGAACTCTAGCAATATGATTCTAGAATTGGGGCCTTCATCTTCACTGTAAAAGTTTATAAACTTTACAGTGTTTCTCATGATATCTTGCATGTGTAGTAGAATCATAACAACAATATGCTATATTTTATCATTGAATTATCCCTATCATGTCATCAAGACATCACACAAATCTTAAATTCAGTGTAGCTTAGTTTGTATTATTATATTTGCCAGTCTTTTCATTTTTGTGAAACCTAAGAATGAGAACTTGATTTACAAATCAGACCTAGAATTTAGGACACCTTATTTCAAATATCATTAGTTTTGTCTCACAGATTGCTAACTTCTCATACCACATTTATCTCCTCAAAGTACATGATTCAGCAATATAAAATTCAGGTTTTGAAATGATTAAACATTTCAGGAAGTGGTTTACTTCTCCTTCAGTGGGAAAAAAAAAATGCAAGCTGCTTGGCTTATGTGACAAAACAATGTTGAAAATGTCTCATGGAAAAAAAAATCAAATGAAAGAATGATGGTGATGGCTAGGTATTTCCAGTGATGATCTTGGTACTTTTGTACTCTCAAAATGCACTTTTAAAAATTTTGAGAAACTCATTATTTTCTTTTAAGCAGCAAATATTTCTTAACTGCTAGCTAGCAGAACGCTGTCACATTCTTTCTGATGAGTCAGCAGTTGCAGCGCCAGTACATTAAATAGCATTTTGCAGAGGAAAAGAAGCAGAATAATAATTCTGCCAAATCTAACTAAGCAAGCAATATCACACTTGGTAACAGATCATGTGTATTATTTAGAACTGAAGATTATAAACGTGTAATATTATATGCTTTTACTATTTAAAAAGGAAAAATATACTATGCTTTATGGAAATATAAGTGCAGATACCTGGAAATCTCTAGAGTGCACATTTATGGACAGGTCACCTGCATTTACATATGAGTGAAGCTGTAAGTTGTGTCACCCAGAGTTCAAGGCACACAAGCTTTTCTCACACGGACATGTTCTAACGCCAAATGATGTTTCCGCCAGCCGAGAGTACCTTTTTTGCTTAATCATGCAAGATGAGCAGTAGCCTCCTAATAAGGATAAAGAAAACTTGGAATCAAACTGAAATAATTAAGCATATTTTCTATACAGATCCTTCATATTTTGTTGAGTTTATGTAATCAAGACTAAAAATCTCAGAAAAGCACTCTCTGAATTTTCTATTTTCAATTTCAGAAGTTTCCAGTAACAATTCTATATAAATAATAAATAGATTAAAATGCCAAAGGAAATTTTTTTCCTAAGATTTGTGCAACAATACTGGAAAAAGACATACTTAAAATCATATAAAATACATTACATTTCTGAGTAAGTGTGGAGCCAGGAGACATTTTTTTTTCACATAAAACATCATTGGCTGGCAGTTTATTTCATAGCATGTAACAATCACTACATTAATTAAACAATTTAATTGTCAGGAAAAATAATTCATTAAGTAATATTTGATTTGGATGTCAATCTCCTTTCAGCAAACCTCACTTCCACCAATTTCTCCTCTTTTAAAACATTTTATGTGTTCGTTTTAGGTAAAATTTCTCAACCTCAACACTAGTGACATTTTGGATTGGATAATTATTTGATGCAGGGGCTGCCCTATGTATTGGGGGATGTTTAGCAGCATGTCTGGCTATTACTCACTAGATGACAGTAACAGTAATGTCAAGCAGTAATGTCATGACAATCGGTAATGTCTACCGATATTGCCAAATGTCCCCTGGGAGATAAAATCTCCTGGCTGGAAACCATTGATTTAAAGCCACTGCAGATTGTATCCACCCTTCCTCACAATAGCGCAAATTTTCCTTTTACTTCTTTCTCACTAACTTCACTGCCATTCCTTGTGCCACCATTATAATTTAACTCTCCTTTCGTTACCTTTATGGAAATTAATAAAGGTTTGTCTCTACTTTAAGGAATTAAACAATAGCTCTTCTTTCTCCTGCTGCTGTGGCTCCACAGCAGGCCATAGAACTTGTGGATCAGAAGGGGGCTTGATTTCCATCACTGTTCACCCCCTCCACAAAGCACCTCTGTGCAGGGCACTAACTATACAACCTTTCATGGTCCTCTGTTTACAATATTACAAGGTGTCCTGGATATATAGAATGTGGAAGTTAATGTCTCCATAGTGGCACTATGATAATAGGCAGTCGTGTTGCCAGGCCAGTTTTCAAAAGTCCATTTGCCTATAAAACAATTGAAGTCTGTAAATAGCAATATCTTGGATTCTGTGACTTGGAAACTGGAATGCATGTGGTATAGTTTTAAAGGAAGAGATAAAATGGAAAGGCAGCTGATATTTTTCCTCTGATCCAGTTTGGTAAAAATATTTTAAATCAGAATGGTTTAGCTTTGATATCTATGCCCTTTAATGTTTCTATGGAAATTCTAAAAAGAATTATAATTGCAAGCAGAAACTCAGCCCCTGCTTTATTCTCGAAAGTTATTCTATCCTTACTTCCCAAGCATAAAAACATATGCTCCTTCAATGATGGCAAATTTGGATAAATGTAAGTTAGAAAGTGAAGGGAGTGACATACAGACTCATTTCCTGTGCATAATAGGCACTATTAATTAATTACTATATTAGTAAATACATATTAGTTGGCTGAGTCATTTCATAACAATTTGCATTTTGCGGTGGTGATTTTTGTAAATCAAGATACTATTTAACTGTTAAAAACACAGAGTAAACATTAAGTGCCTATTAAATGTGCAAGTTAATATCCTAGATACAATGGAGATGCTCAGATAATGAAGACATGATTCATGTCCTTAGACATTTTCAAAATTCAAAAGAGGAATAGTGAAGAATAAAAACCGTATGAATAAAATGAGGCTAGTTGGAGAAGGTTTTTTATTATGATGTACCCCATAAATAATTATAATAGACATGAATAATTATGTATATTTTTCATCTCCTATAAACATTCTAAGTGTGACTGGCATCATTATTCAATGTTCACACATGCATTCAGTTCTACTATGCTAATTTTGAGAAAATTGAGAATCAATTTTAACCTACAAAAAATTAAAGCATTTAAGCATTACATTCCATTTTTAACCCTTTCCAACAATGCAAAAGATCTTCTTTGCACCATATTCTGAAGATGTCATATTACCACTTCCTTGAGAGCCCTCATAGATGAATCAGGAACACTTTGAATTGTACATTTTAGAAAAGGTAAATCACTGAGCTAGATTTACGTACGCAGTTAAACTGCAGAGTCAGACTTTAAGCCATATCATCTGCTTCCAAACTCCATGCAGTCTTGCTATGTTCCTGGTTTCCTACTCTTTCCTCTTTACCTTGCCTTCCCAAGGTCATGTGTGGATACTGGTGGATTATTATACTCTAAATATTTTCCCTCTATTTTTATAATATGTTCCAGCCATGATCTTTATTTTTTTACTAAAAACATGAGGCAAATAAAGTTTTAATATTTGCTCACTCTCTCTCTCATTGAAAATTGGATTCTATCTCATTCATTCTAACAAAAATGTTTAGTGGCTTCCCAAAATTCTAGAGAGAAAGATTATCCATATTTTCTCTGTCAGCATTACCCTCTCTCTACTGTAAATATTTGTACCATAATACTTACAATAATATTTTTGTTCTTTGGTCTGTGTCCTATTTAGAAGCTGGTCAATTCATGTTAAGGTGATACAACTTTATAAACATTTTAAGAATAGCCTTAATAAAACATTTATTTTTGTAACTCAATGGAGTCATAATGTGTATTCTGACAGTTCAAGGCACAATTGTTGGCTATTGATTGGGCAATCATTTTTGGTTTTTGGGTGTTTCAGTGATCTTCAAGTTATGTCACATCAGTGTTTGTCTTTGTGCCACTTATAGGTTTCATCACAAAGAGCACAAACGAGAATGTAACAGGGAACAATTCCCAGGGAAGATCAAAATTTGCCTTTATGATCCTATAATCTGAAATATAAGTGGTACAATGATGACAATTACAAGTTTGTGTACTAGATCAAGGGATTATATCTTTTCTCAAGATGTAGTCATTACATATTTAAAAAGAACTAAGGTCATGTAAAAATAGAAAACACAAAGCATTAATGATGGTAAGTTATCTGGGTTCTAAACTTCATTGTAGTTCTGCTCATCTATAAGATTGATTTGTTTCATATTAGGCACTTCTTAATTTATCTGTTCTAATAATATCAATAGTTCCTGTTAGTAAATACCACAACTTTGGAAGGGATATTAAATTACTTCCTATCTAATCCAACCTAGGGATATGTTTAAACACAATTTCATAGATGATTAATCTAAGAATATTCAATACCTCAACACTAAAAATACTTTCCAATTACCAAACTTTTCCTTTACGTGGTCTATAATTATTTCTCTAATTTTTCTCTAGAAAAAAATTACAAACATAACAATTTTTAAATGAATTGAGCAAGTAATTGGTAAAGAAGCTTATTTCCTAGCTTGAACATATTTATGTAAATATTCTGTAGAAAAAATACTGCTGTATTTTTAATACTGTAGTACATATCTACAGTATTAAAAAATATATTGTAGATTTTATAGAGAAGATAGGGATAGGTAAGGAAATAGAGAGTGGCAGAGTTAACTAGCTGGGATTGGTATAATTTTGGATAGTGTCATTAAGATCCTCTCACCTGAGAAGACATTTGAAAAGAGACTTGTGAAAAACAAAGGCGCCAATCACCTGGGAAAGAACAAAGAATCTGGTGTCTCTGCCATAGAGACATCCTTAATATCTTCAAAGAAATTCAAGGACAGAAAGCAGGCCTTCACCAGACATCGCATCTGTTGGTGCCTTGATCTTGAAATTCCCAGCTTCCAGAAATGGAAAAATAAACATTTGTTATTTACAAGCTGCCCAGTCTATGATAGTTTGTTAGAGCACCCAAATGAACTAAGACAACAGGAAGGAGTATGACTTGATTTAGATTTTTAAAGGATCACTCTGGCTATTGTGTGGATTATAGAGGACTAAAGAGAAAGAACCAAAAATGTAGAAACTTTAGGATGCTATTACAAAAGTCCAGGGTAGAAATTATAGTTAAGTTGAACATGGATGATAGCTGTGGCAATAGTAAGAAAAGGTTAGATTTTAGAAATATTTTGAAGATAGAGTTCAAAATATTGTTGACAGATTAATGTGAAAGATGAAAGATGTACAGAAATTCATGATAACACCACATATTCTGGCTTGAGTAGTCAGAAGAATGAAGTTGCCATCTCTTACATTTACTGAGATGAGGAACGCTTGGGGAGACGTCCATTGGGCATGGCTAGAAAAAAGCAATATTTCATATGTATTAATTTTGACCACTGAGTGGAGACAGCTAAGATGTTTGGTGCATATGGGCCTGTAGTTAGATGAGGTGTTCGGATCAGAAATAGGTATTTGAAAAACTATTTATAAAGCTGGATTTTGAAGAAACTATATAAAGGTGCTATAGCCAGTGAGGTGAGAGAAGACTGTACCAGGAGCCAAGCAAGAAAAAGGCAGAAATGTATGCATACATATATGTATGTACCTATTTAATATTGTAAATAAAATATATAAAATATAAATTTTATATGTCTGTGTATATGTGTGTATATATATATCTATATATATAATCAAGGATGAGGAAGTCAACACGTGAAATGTTTAATATGTGAAATGAAGTATTAATGAAGGATTGAATGTTGAATTTCGCAGCGCTTTTCAAGAGCTGTTTTGTTAGATTTTTAGTAAAGAAAACATTGTTGGTGTTTAATCAAAAAACGTTGGGAGAAGGGAAAGTATACAGAACAATTAGAAACATCTCTTTCAAGAAATTTTGCTGTAAGAAAGGCTAGAAACTAGATAGAGCAGTGTTTGGAAACAAGAGAGACTTTAAAATGGTAAATAGGACAGGATGTTTACATGTTGATGAGAATAATCAACATAATAAACAAAGGTAAAAAGCAGGAGAGAGGAAGCAGGGGTTGGGCTTAGATACAATTGGGTTCAACTATTGAAACAAAAAAATGGCAGAGGGTTTATATATGAATGTATGAAAGCGGGTAGATTTAGTGGTAAAAATTATCTGATGAACATTGAAAAATTCTTAAGGGAAAAGAATATGCTAGAAACATATGTTTTACATAGGAAATTATAAATAGCTAATAGATAATACATGCAAAATCATTTGAAGTTTAAAACACCTTTGCACTATTTCCATTATTAAATGAAAGACCAGAAAACACAATAGTAGCAATGCTTAGGGAATCTTTGAAAAAGGCAGAGAAATATTATGCTTTTAAATTGTTCAGTTAAATGCAACACATATCTGAAACAAAGGTTTGCATTCTTATTAAGCCAAATTCATAATTCTATTTAAAATAGAACTATAACACTCAAGTGAGCAAATGTTTGCTTTCAGATAGTCTATTGTTTAAGTTTGAAAAGTGCAATCTCTTCAAACTGATTTTGAGTCTGCTACTCAATACAGAAAAGCCATTAGGAAGCAGAGTATTAACAAGTATCACCCAGAAAATAAATATTTACCGCCAACCTTATAGATGTGAAAAGTCCTGTTTCCACATATAGTTCTAATTGGATTTAAACTGCTTCCTAAGAGTTCTATTAAGTCTGTGATACTCTTTGAGTAAATAGAACACCATATTATTTTTTAAGCTTTCAGATATCATCAAATGCAGTTTAGAGCACTAATTATCTAAAACTAAGAATGTTTAGTGAGACTTTGTTTCAGGGTCCCTTTCAGTATTGAGTGATTTCAATGCATAATTTATGAAACATTTTTCAACATCATGAACAGTCAGAGAGCTTAAGGTTTAAAGTTTAGTTTTCACTATTATTAAAAATAATTTCACATAATTTTCCTGTTTTTCAGTCATTGTGGATAACTTCTCATTTGAAGTTTTAGCAAATTGTAATTTGTTTTTCTTAAAAGTAGGCTGAAATAATTAGATGTGATAAGAAAACAATATGATATAAATCTATATTATTTTTAATATTTACAATGGTACCATATTTTCAGTACATTAGGTGCTGAAGAAGGAACCAAATGAATTAATGCTTTATTTCCTGATGCACTCAGTGTGCTTACATATAATTTAGTGTATCATAAAATGAGTCTGAGTACAGCTTCCTAATACATCCAGTTTTTGAAAAAAATGTTTAGGAAGATAATAGAAGATAAACACCACCCTCTTTATGTAATAATAATATTAATTATAAATGTTAAGTTCCTACTACATCTCTACCCTTTTATTAAACCATTTACAAGTCTTACCACATTGAGATTTCAACACAAGAGAGCAGCATAGGTGTTGTTATATCCATTATTCCAAAGAAAAATCAGTATCTCAGAGTTTTTCAAGTAACTTGGTGAGAACTTTCAGGTGGTAATTAAATGACAGAGCTAGAATCTGAACTTCTGTTGACTTTTGTTTCTACAGAATGCCCCCTGGTTATCACTAAGTTGTAAATTGATAATGGATATTCAGAGTCACAAACTTCCAGTCCCTATTCTTGGTCTGGCCTATAGATATTCAATAAATTCTCTGACGTGTTATCAGAAAATATGAAATAACTCCTTCTACATAAATGGAGACTTTTATCTAGTAAGTTTTAAATGAAAGTTGCATATATATAGCTTTCTGTTTCATCATCTCCTTTTAAATACAACATAGATATCAATAAAACAAAAATTCACAGCATAATTGATTTCTATATAAAATATTTTCTGCAAATCTGCATTTTTCAAGGAATGCATTTACACTGGTTTAAATAAAATATAATTCAAATAGTTTATTTTCTGACAAAGTATGAAGCACTCAAATGTTGCGGAAGTCAGGCATCCTGAACAGAAGGACCGGCTAGAGCCACGGCAGAGGAACATAAATTGTGAAGATTTCATGGACATTTATCAGTTCTCAGAATTAATACTTTTATAATTTCTTATGCCTGTCTTTACTGCAGTCTCTGAACATAAATTGTGAAGATTTCATGGACATTTATCAGTTCCCAAATAAACTCTTACAATTTCTTATGCCTGTTTTTATTTTAATCTCTTAATCCTGTTGTCTTTGTAAACTGAGAATGTACATCACCTCAGGACAACTATTGTACAAATTGATTGTAAAACATGTGTGTTTGAACAATATGAAATCAGTGCACCTTGAAAAAGAATAGAATAACAGAGATTTTCAGGGAACAAGGGAAGAAAACCATAAGGTCTGACTGCCTGTGGGGTCGGACAGAATACAGCCATATTTTTCTTCTTGCAGAGAGCCTATAAACAGACGTGGAAGTAGAAGAGATATCACTGAATTCTTTTCCCAGCAAGAATATTAATAATTAATACCCTGGGGAAGGAATGCATTCCTGGAGGGAGGTCTATAAATGGCTGCTCTGGGAGTGTCTGTCCTATGCAGCTGAGATAAGGACTGAAATACGCCCTGGTCTCCTGCAGCACCTTCAGGCTCACTAGGGTGGGGAAAACCTCCGCCCTGGTGAAACTGAGGTCAGACCGGTTCTCTGCTCTTGAACCCTGTTTTCTGTTGTTTAAGATGTTTATCAAGATAATACATGCACAGCTGAACACAGACCCTCATCAGTAATTCTAATTTTGCCCTTTGCCTTGTGATCTTTATTGGCCTCCGATGCATGTGATCTTTGTGACCTACTCCCTGTTTGCACACCCCCTCCCCTTTTAATTAAAAACCTGCTGGTTTTGTGGCTCAGGTGGGCATCACAGACCTACCAATATGTGATGTCACCCCCAGCGGCCCAGCTGTAAAATTCCTCTCTTTGTACTCTTTATCTTTATTTTTCAGACCGGCTGACACTTAGGGAAAACAGAAAAAACCCGTTTTAAAATATTGGGGGCTGGTTCCCCCGATACTCAAAGTTTCTGAAAATCTGCTTTATTGTTTTATTGTAGCTGTACTATAAGCTGGTAATCATCAACTAACACATATTTACTAAATGACAAAGTATAAGAGGCTAACATATATATATATACACACACACACACATGCATATGTATAAGAGGCTAACATATATTTTATATTAATAAAATACTAAGAAATAATAGATGTACCTAAAAGGCAGATGCAAAATACCACAGAAAGGAACGTTCTAGAAGAGCATGCTGGAACTCAGGAAGTCAGGGAGCTAATGACCACTAGTTCATAGGATTCTCTAAGAACAGTAAAAAACAAGACAAAAAACAACAACAAAAAACACATACACAAAAAAATAAATGACACTGGAGCCTACCAGAAGGTGGAGAGTGAGAGGAGGGAGAGGATCAGGAAAAATAACTAATAGGTACTAGACTTAATGCTTGGGTGACAAAACAATCTATACAACAAATCCCCATGACATGGGTTTACCTATATAACAAACATGCACATGTACCCCTGATATTAAAACTTATTAAAAAATGTTAAATACAAGAAACATTACAATATAGCAAGTTTTAAAGTAACCGATGAAGTTTAAAAAACAGTAACACAATGAAGTGACAACAAAAATAATGCATTCCATGTTGATCTAAAAAGAGCACATGTATATTCTTTGGCTTCATGATAATATTTTAATAGTCATAATAATGGATTTCAATGGATTTCAACTATACCCCTATAAACCATCCATAAAACTTAAATATGGCTACCAGAAAGGATATAAATGTTGTCAAAATAGACATTGTAATAGGAAAACTATGACTTGAAAGCTTACCAAATGAAAATGAAGAGAACTGGACAGGAAGGCAGAATGAGTGACATGCTAAAATTATAAGATGACCAAGAAGAGATACTGTGAAAACATTAGAAATAAGAAAAATAAACTTAATTACATTAACTAAACTTGAAATTGTAACTGAGAAAACACAAGATACAGTGACAATGATTAAAACTGTGAATAGAGGAAAAATGAAAGTATGAGCCATATTCTCACCTTTCAAAGCAGAAAGTCAATAAATAATGAATAAAGTTGATTAATAAAAAAAGTAGTGGTATGTGACCTAATTCTTATAGATATGAAGGTAACCCTCCTGACTCCCACAAGATAGATCACATATTATTAGAATTTTGCCTTTGGGCAAATTGAGAGTTGAAGGGCATTTCCTAATAAAGGTTTCTATTGTATTTTGTCTTTTTCTCATGTATCATTTTGGTTTTTAAAATGCCTAATAGTTATTTTCTCTTTGATTTGGGCATGCTATAGCCAAATAGATGTGACATTTATGCCATTGTAACAGAAACAGCATGGATTCCAAAGCAAGAAGACAGAATATTAGTGGCAGTTTCTCCCAATTATAGACATGTCCTGAATTTCTGAATGGACAGTTACAATCATCCTGTGTTAGGAGAGGATAAGAACTCAATGGTTTACCAATGTTTAAGCTCACATTGTAGTTATTTTTGAAATGTAAATGAGTATATTTAATGCTTTCAATGAATCATTAAACACACATTTATATACTTTCATGAGCTAAAATATTACAATCCAAAATATTGCCTAATTCTGACAGACAGTATTTTTTATGTATAATAGACATTGCAAACTGCACAGATTATTATATTTCTTTCCTAAGGTCAATAAGAAGGTTAATGCTTAGCCATAGGCAGTTCAAGTAGAATATGTGTAAAATGTCAGTCAAGTAGAATAATTACAATCCATTATTAACCCAAGTAACACAAAATAATTACTGATTCTAACCAAGAAAGTTCTATTTTTAACCTATGAATGTCAGGACACAGCCGGGCATTTAGCCTTGAAGAATCAAGTCTTTATTTTTCTTTTTTTGGCAGAAGTATCGTGGGGAAAGCTATTATTTGTCTTTTGCTCTCTAGAGATCACTCTCTTGCAATTTACAGTAATCTATATAATTTTAAAAGAGTTTGAGTCAGAAAAAGGCAATGGAATATTGTAATAAAAAGGTACTTTGGCTTTATCACACTTGTTTGTTGTTCAAAAAAGAAATCTATAATCAAAATGTATTAATGCCTTTTACTAAAAATTGTGGCTAGTGTGTTTACAATTCATTAGAAGGATATATAAATCCTTTTCTCATACAATAATAAAATTGCTGTCCTATTTTGAAACTTAAAGCATAATTTAGCTTTTGAACTAGGAAAGTTGTGTGATACATTAAAAATTCTAAATCTGAAATATCCATACATTCATTTATTGAGCTCTTACTATCTTTTCTGACATAACGTTAAACAAACTACATGTATGTGGATGTTCTTCAATGTAATTGTGATGATAGCAGTTTTTGTGACACAGTCTTCTATAATATTTCTACCACTATATTTTCTCCTTATAAAGACAATTATAAATTTCTGAGTTATGACTCTACTATGTTAAAATAAAATAAAAATAATATATCTAAGAAAAAACGAAAATCATATTTCTTAAGTATTTTCATGGGTTCATTATACTATTTCAAAATATTTTAACATTTAAGTAATAAAGATAATTCATGAAGGTTTGTAACTAAAATGAACCACAAATTTACAACTTAAACAACTGGATGGGTAGTTGTGCTAGTCATCAAAAGAAGACATCCCAAGAATAGATGTGCCGAGATGGAGAATGATAATTTGTAGCTGAAGATGTCTATAATATAACTAGATACAGATATATTTCTATGGTACCTGGAAACATACATGAGTTGAAAATAATTCTTATTGGAGAAATAGATTCAGGAGGAATAAAAATGTATGAGTAATATCTTTATCACAAGAGTAGAAAACGTGCACATTTGTCATAGAGGATGCAGAAGATGAGAAACATCACTCCAACACAAGGGAAAGCACAAATAAATGGACAGATAAGAGATTCCAGATATTAGTGTTTGGGTCCCCTCTTTCATCATGGGCACAAATACCTCTCTCACTTATGTATTTTCCATTAGGTGAGCCATTAACAATGGGTAACGGTTTGTATAACGCACACAATAATAATTACTCGGGTAAAGATGAATTAAACTATGAAGGAACTTTGTCCAAGGGCCATACCAAACCTCTGAGTGGTTGAGTCAGTGAGAGCATTACACTGTAAATGGTCTGCATTTGGAATAGTGACTAAGTTCTACAGGAATTTAAAATAGAGATGGGTTGCCTGGCTTCAAAGTTTTACCCGGACCTTTAGTGACATGGCATCTTACGACTATAGTGCAAGATGAGACATGAATTGCCCATCAGGAGCTAAATGATAGTATCTCTTTGCTAGTCAGACTTAATGTGAGCCCCAAGGCGGTAGGTTTCAATGGTGGGCAGACTCAGGTTTCAGTTGACATACTATCAGTAATGGTACTCGTAGAAAATGGTTAGGGTGCGACCGACAGTTTTTGTTTAGTGTTCTAAATATAATGAAGTTCATTTATATCAGAAAAAAAGGTACATAAATAATAATAGCAATATGGGAGCCTGTATTCATGGACTGAGTCTATAATTATTTATTTAGTTCTAGAACCTTTACAAAACCCATTCGTGAGGTAATAGAGGAAGTTGTTATTGATATCTAAACCCTAGAAAAAGCTATGGATGTGATTGGTATATAAATTTATTAGTATGTCTCAACATCAAAATATATCAGTAACCGCTCTTATTAAATGTATTATTTGGTAGGTATAAAATACACAAAAAATAATAATAGAGAAAAGTTTCCCGTCACCTACGAGGAGATACAAGTCTGATTTGCTCCAAAGAATGTTATAAAGAAGATAACCAATTTTAAAGATGCACACTAGCTAAGATACTGCTCTTGGGGAAAAATCGTGTATCCAATTTATACTTCAACAATCACATATGATGTTTCCTCCTTCTCTTGTTAAAGTGCACTGAAATGGAGCCTGGGCCTGAAGAATCCCTGAGCAGGCAAAGCCAGTTTGTCCTCAAATAAACTCTCTACAATTTTCTTTTTCCTCAGTTTATTTTTTTTTAACATTTAAAAAGAGTGAATTTTAGAAAACATGTAAATCTCTAAGAAAAAAGCTTATGAAAGTTTATGTGATCAATCAGATCAGGGTTTAAGACCCACTTAGATATTTTTACATTGTTATCGCAAAATTTCTGAAACACTTTTAAAATAAGATATCTATCTGTCTATCTTATACATATAAATGTGTCCATATATGAGATATATAAATATATATCATATAGTCCGTATGTATTACATATAGTATATATATCATATATGTAGTATATATAGCATACATACACACACACACACACATACTAATGTCACTCTTTAGGTTCCTTTTAAGGTTCCTCTCTCTCATCTCTCTTTTTTATTATTTCTCAGTGAGTAGATGCAGTCTAGTGATTAAAATATCATCTACATGATAACTTCTCCCACCTCCATTCCACTCCTTTCCCCAAAATACTCTCCCCTCTCAGCTTTCCCCTATTTCAACTGATGCTAACTACATGTTTCCAGTAAATCAGATTGAAAATGTTGGAGGCATCCTTTAATCACTTTCCTTTTCTTATTTCTCACAAGCACTAAAATGAATCTTATCAGTCCTTCAAAATATACACAGAATCTGACCACTTGTAAATCCAAAGGTACAGATGTAGTTGAAATCACCACCGTCTCTCAACAGGATGTCAAAATCAACTCTCCTTAACTGATTGTCAAAACGAATATTTTGGTTTCTACTCTTCACTTTCCTCTCCTCTCCATTCACCTCATTCTCAAAACCACAACCAAAGTGATGCTTTTTTAAGTCAAGTCCATTGTGGCGCATGCCTGTAATCCCAGCTACTCGGGAGGCCGAGGCAGGAGAATCGCTTGAACCCGGGAGGTGGAGGTTGTGGTGAGCCAAGATTGCACCATTGCACTCCAGCCTGGGCAACGAGAGCAAAACACTGTCTAGAAAAAAAAAAAAAAAAATCTGTGCCATAAAGGCAGGATGTTACATCCCCAAATATAAGGCACATAGCATATGTGTAACAAATGACTGTCACCAGGTAGTGCTTAAAATATGAGCCTAATGGAAGAATGTAAATACTTGTCGCAATGATTTTCTTAAAGGATTCAAGTGGTCAACTCAGAATGACATGCATGTGCCATTATCTTTTAATGTATTTATTTCTATCTTATACCTTTTCCTCCTTTTTCTTTGTACTGAAAACATGCTGATCAATAGCATGGTTAAGCAGGTCTCAGAAACCTAAATATTATTTGAGTCCAAGGAAATTGCATTCCCTTGTGAGAAATTTCAGCATTAGGAAGCTGTGGATTTATGTGCTTATAGTCTCTTCATACTACCAATTGAAGGTCTTTAGCTTCTATTTTATAGCTATCATCTCCCTTATAGTGTCTGCTGCATTATACTATCTTTGCCACCTACTTCGAGTATATTCTTAGCTTTGACTTGCTCAAAGTTAGGTCCTCCCTAACCTACCTCTGACTCTGCAGATCTTCTCAGATATAACATTTACTATAACCATATTGCCTCTCAATTTCTTAGTTACTCAGACTCTTTGGAAAAAAAGTATCCCCATTCTACAAAAGTATGGCTTTTTCAAATGTTGTTAATCATTCTATGGATTGACTGCTTTGAGTCAGGTATTTAGCACAATCCAGTCTGCTGTGGTCAGATGGAGCAGAGTCAGGTGATACAAATGTGACTATCTAAGACTGAGGTTAGAGGATGGGAAAAGACAAGCTCCCTTGTAAGAAGCCATGGGCACAGCAGTTCTGGCAATGGGGCTGTGTAATAACACCTTTGTTTCAAAACATCCTCCATTGCAACATCATCATCTATACTTCTGTGAAAGACAACCAACACAGTAAGTAGTCATTTTTTTTATTCTGTCTTCTTTTTACCTGTAACTTAATAAAGTTATGCATTTATTTTACATATAGTACTATTATAAAACGTATGAAGGCATAATCTTTTTAGACTCATGTAAGATCTATTTCTGACCTATTATCAATTAGAAATATGAAATCCCTTTTGGGATCAGTTCAAGGCTATTGAAAGATAAATTCAAGCAAAAATATTCTTTGCTTGAGAAATATTCTCATGTTTAAGTTTGGCAGCCATACAAACTAAGTTCTAAATTCTCAAAGCCTCAATTCTGAAACACCGATTCTTTCAGTTGGATAGTTTTTATTGTGGAGTCAGCTTTTAAGTGTAAGCCAAGTAGAAAGTATGTCTAGAAAGGATGGGTTTTGCCAATAGGCAAGTGAGATGAGTTCTGCAAAGATGCTTGGAAACTTTCCACAGCAGGAAAGCATATGATATATTTTAGTTGCTCGAAGTATTTGTATTCTGCACTCATGCTCAGAGAGTCAGGCTAAGTGTGCATTTATAAAGTAAGGAAACAAACTAACCCAATAACTGGCTTTCAGGAAACTCTGCTTTATTTTTAGCTACTGTTGTTTCAGAGATATAATTCCTGTACTGAAAATAATGGATAAAGTAAACTTAGAGAAATATGTGTAATCAGCCCTTATGGAGTTAGCATAGAGGATTTTTTGGAAGAAATTTGAAAGGATTGAAGTCAACATTTACATTTTCATTGTTATCACCTGTCTTGAAACAGAAGGTCCTCTGCATTAATAACAGGCATGTATAAGCACCTGCTTCTAAGATCATTGTGAACAATAGCTACTGCTGTCTGTGGAGAAAAATTTGGCTTTTTGCCAGCATTATATAGGGCTTGCATTCACTGTTTATTTCTAACTTTAGAGTCCTTTGGTTTCCTTTTTTTTTTTTTTTTTTCTGTGAGATTGAGTCTTACTCTGTTACCCAGGCTGGAGTGCAGTCTTGCGTGGAACGATCTTGACTCACTATAACCTCCGCCTCCTAGGTTCAAGCAATTCTCCTGTCTCAGCTGCCTGAGTAGCTGGAACTACAGGTGCCCACCACCACACCTGGTTAATTTTTGTATTTTTAGTAGAGATGGGATTTCACCATAAAGTCAGGCTGGTCTTGAACTACTGACCTCAGGAGATCCACTTACCTTGGCCTCCCGTAGTGCTGGGATTACAGGCATGAGCCAATGCGCTCAGCCAAGACCTTTTGGTTTCTGTATGTTCCACATTTACAAAAAAAAAGTGCACTTTCACAATCAGGAATGGACAAGTTTTTTTTTTTTAAAAAAATACATATATATTTTTTTGTCCTCTATATGTTCTCACTTTATTTTTGTATTGGTTTTCTTTTTTTTTCTTTCTTTTGTGTTTTTGTTTTTTGCATGGAAAGGGATTAGTTCCAGTTCATTTTGTCTATGTATATGTGATATCAATTCTAAGAAGTTATGTCAAATGATCTTTGTCCTCATTTGATGGAAGTTGAGAAAAGAATATCTTCTGCCCACAGTTGCTGAGACAAAATTAATGGCTATAGACTAGTTGAGCTTTATAGTCTTAAAGAATCTAGAAAAGTAGCTACAATTAACTTTTTGTTTATCTGTACAAATCTAAGATGTCATCCCTAAGTAAATATTAAAAAGTCAACCTCATAAATACAAAGGCACAATTTGTCTTGCTAATAGCTCTATTCCCAGTGTTTAGAATTGTGTCAATCAGGCAATAAAAGCAACATAAATATTTGTTCAGCATGTCAATTAAATCATAACTATGGATAGATCATTTATTAATCCCTATCATGACAATCAAAGCCATATAAAAATCCCAGGAATTCAAAAAAAGAAGTAACTGTCAGTTTTGACCTTTGAAAACATTCATATCCTAAATCTCTTTTTTCTGTATGAATTTCAAATTTTCCATTATGAATAATCTATGTAAACATTTTGTTCTACAATTTAGACAGATTTTGTTGCACTGAAATTATTAATTCATATAATAATAAACATACATCCTATTTATTAACTTATTAATTTATTCACTCATTATTAATTAAAGAAAGATATTTAGATTGTTCAATACATACCTGACACTGTTCCATGCACTGGGGTTACAAAACCCTGAAGAACTACAGCTATCATGAAATTTAGCTTCTCTGCTTCATCATAGTTTTAAAATTGAATTTATCACACTGAACTACTTTTTCATAATATGGCTGTCATTTACTTAAGGGTGACATCTTAGGTCTAAGCAAAGAACCAAAGAAGTCAACTGTAGTTTCTATTCTACTCTATTAGGTGATGGAACTTAACCACTAATTTTTTTCTAATTTGTTTCAGCAATTCTGTGTAAAGAATATTCTTATATTAGCTTTCTTTAAATGATAAATAAAGACTACTTGATGTGTATGCTGAGAATGTGGTGTGCTGAAACCACATTTACTTAGACAAAATGTGTGTGCAATAACTTTTAAGATTCTTAAGCAATATTACTTTTTAAATTGTGCATTACCTTTAATTGTCAAAGACCCTTTCACCATTATCAAAAAAGAAAGCTATTGAGAGGTCATTAGGATATATACAATTTCCATCTCTGGCCCATACTTTATTGAGAGAATAAAGATGATCTTTTAACAAAACCTTACCTTAATTCATCAAAAAGCTATTGGCCTAGGCACTAATTTCTCAGTTGCCTTAGCTATTAGTCAAATGTCAGAGATTTATCTTTCTTTCCTAAATAAATGTCGACATTGAGTAGTATTCTAGAATTGTACTAGAACTATTTTTAAGCACACAAAAAAGGAAGTAACAAACATACAAGTCATCATAGTAGTGTTCACACAGTTATTATTTTTAAGGCATACCTTAAATGAAATAGGAACTTCTTTATACCTATTATATCTGACTTTACTATTCAGTAAATGATGAATTTCAAAATGATTAAGTAGCATAGTTAATTTATTTGGACCACAACGAAAAAAAAAGTCCTTACTTTTTAGATTCAGATAAGGGACTCATAATGAAGGGAAAAACTTAATTTCTTTCTCAGGGAATGTTATTATTGAGCCTTACTTGATATAATTTTGAACTTCAGGCTGAAGCTACTGAAGGTAGAGATGAAAATATTTTGCCCTTACTGTAACATCATTCTACAGTACTATACTTAAGTTTCTGAGCCTAGCCAAAGAATCATAGTATAAAATCAAACATAACTCAAAAAATTAAAATCAAAATACACCTATGAAGAATAGATTACCAGGCAATGGAAAGTAAATCTTAGAGAAGTAAATAATTGTGATGTGAATTTATCTGTCTCATTAGCTTTTATAAGGGTACTAACCTTATCTGTATAACTGAAAAATATAACATGGCTAACTCCAGTTTACAATATCATCAACTAATATACCATAAATGACAGTTGCAGTTTTAATTACTATATAGCTGGCCCAGTTTGAACTAGTAAGTTATTAGGATTATGGTAGAATTCAGTTGGGAATCCGTCTGGTCCTGGGCTTTTTTTGGATGGTAAGCTATTAATTACTGCCTTAATTTCAGAACTTGTTATTGGTCTATTCAGGGATGGTTATTGGTCTATTCAGGGATTTGGTTTCTTCCTGGTTTAGTCTTGGGAGAGTGTATGTGTCCAGGAACTTATCTATTTCTTCTAGATTTTCTAGTTTATTTGGGTAGAGGTGTTTATTGTATTCTCTGATGGTAGTTTGTATTTCTGTGGGATCGGTGGTGATATCCCCTTTATCATTTTTTATTGTTTTTATTTTACTCTTCTCTCTTTTCTTCTTCATTCATCTGGCGAGTGATGTATCTATTTTGTTAATCTTTTCAAAAAACCAGCTCCTGGATTCATTGATTTTTTGAAGAGTTTTACGTGTCTCTACCTCCTTCAGTTCTGCTCTGATCTTTATTATTTCTTGTCTTGTGCTATCCTTTGAATTTGTTTGCTATTGTTTCTCCTGTTCTTTTAATTGTGTTGTTATGGTGTCAATTTTAGATCTTTCCCACTTTCTCCTGTGGGCATCTAGTGCTATAAATTTCCCTCTATACACTGCTTTAGCTGTGTCTCAGAGATTCTGGTACATTGTGTCTTTGTTCTCATTGGTTTGATAGTGTGGCAATTCCTCAAGGATCTAGAACCAGAAATACCATCTGACTCAGTAATCCTATTATTAAAAGATTATAAATCATTCTTCTATAAAGACACATGCACACGTACATTTACTGAAGCACTGTTCACAATAGCAAAGACTTGGAACCAACCCAAATGCCCATCCGTGATAGACTGGATAAAGAAAGTGTGGCACATATACACCATGAAATACTATGCAGCCATAAAAAAGAATGAGTTTATGTCCTTTGCAGGGACATAGATGAAGCTGGAAACCATCATTTTCAGCAAACTAACATAGGAACAGAAAACCAGACACCACATGTTCTCAAAAGTGAGAGTTGAGCAATGAGAACACATGGACACAGGGAGGGGAACATCACACACTGGGGCTCGTCGGGGGCTGGGGGGCTGGGGGAGGGATAGCATCAGGAGAAATACCTAATGTAGATGACAGGTTGATGGGTGCAGCAAACCACCATGGCACATGTATACACCTATGTAACAAACCTGCACATTCTGCACATGTGTCCCAGAAGTTAAAGTATAATAAAAAATATTATTAGAACTCATATCAGGAGCCAAAAAAAATCACATTTAAAAGAATATAGGCCATGTATGGTGACTCATGCCTGTAATCCCAGCACTTTGGGAGGCTGAGACGGGCAGATCACCTGAGGTCAGGAGTTCAGGACCAGCCTAGCCAGCATGGTGAAACCCTGTCTCTACTAAAAATACAAAAATTATTCAAGCATGGTAGGGCATGTGTGTATACCAGCTACTCAGGAGGCTGAGGAAGAAGAATCGCTTGAAGGCAGAAGGCAGAGGTTGCAGTGAGCCAAGATTGTGCTACTGCACTCCAGCCTGGATGACAAAGCGAGAACCCATCTCAAAAAAATAGATAGATAGATAGATAGATAGATAGATAGATAGATAGATAGATAAGATTAGTATCTTTAAATAGTAATTGTTTAGTTACACAAAACTAGTATGTGCTATAACATTTTTCACACTAACTTGGAAATTGAAAAATCTTATGAAAATGCATGATAAAAATGTGAGCTCCATGTAGGCAAGCATACATGATTTAGTAGAAGGCAATAGTTTAAAAAATATTATAATGTTATATTTGAAATTAAATTTGCATTACACAGAGAATTACATTCAACTATCTGTGCCCAATTCTATATAAGTGAAGGCAACCAAAATATTATTCATCATACTATTTTAAAATATATAATAAATGGTTCTGAAAGAAAACAACAATTTTCTAAAAAACCTGTGTTTTGTATGATTGACACAAACGATATTTTTCCTAAAGGAAATTTTGTCCTGATAACATGATGCAAGAAAAAAAAAAGACGCTTCAAAATAGAAAGCTAGTTTATATTTGTCAGAGATTCAATACTTAGGAAAGCAATTATTTGGCTATTTTATACATGCACATAATTCTGAGAAATATACTATATCAGTTTGAATTTATTATTTTGTTTCTCATTAAGTTTTACACACTCTATGAAGCAGCATTACTTCTGAAAATTTTAGAAAAGATTTATCTATATGTCTCCCTCAATACCATTTCTCAGGTAGGATGAAAGTAGTCCTTTAATGAATCCTTAAATAAAAAACTAGTAAATTTCATAAAAATATTAAGAACTCCACAAAAATTATTTAGAAATAAATAAAAATAAACATAAATACACAATAAATATAAACAATTAAAAATGAAGGAATATAATTAATTTTATTAAATCTCCACAAAATATAATTCCTTTCAACTTCAAATTACAAAATATTTACTGAATACATATTAACCAAATTAAGCATTAAAGTAACAATTCTACCTGCCATATACACGTCGTAGCGGTGACTGCTTATTTATTTCAATTTTAGATTTATAAATAATTAGATTTAAAGATAGCCTTTCTTAAACGAACTTGCTTGATGTACATGCAGTAAAATATTTGGGTAAATGTTTGCCAAATATTAGCACACTTTATTAGTGGCACTAGTGGGATTATTTGCCTGTATTATTGAAATTGTTAAAAAGAATATATATATATATATAAAAGGTTGTATTTAAAGTCAAATAATAAGACTATAAGTAAAAATATTAGTATGCAATTAAAATAGTGGAATGACTTATCAACATCCATCTTACAAAGTGAAAAATTAACCATAGCATTGCTTTAATAAGTAATCATCTTCTGTTAAACAAAGTCTACGTTTAAAAGTGAATGTGCCATTTATTCTTTCTTTTTAGTTCAATATGAACTCCAGAAAAGCATCTTAGAGATCATGTCCTGACTTAGACCTTAAAGTGGTCAGGAATCAACGGCAATTATCAACACTTTCGTGGCACTCATTGCATGCCACACACTGTCCTAAGTGTATTACTGAATTTTCACTGATTCACTGATTTAATCCTCACAATGACCCAATGGTGAAGGCAATGTTGTTTTCCATATTACACATTTGAAAAAACAGGCTTGGAGGAGCTCAGTAAATTCCCTAAAGTCATACAATTTGAAAAAAGTAAACTAACCTTTAAGCCCAGATTTTTTTTTTTTTTTCATTTTTGAGACAGTCTTGCTATGTTGCTCAGGCTGGAGTACAGTGGCAGAATCTTGGCTCACTGCAGCCTCTGTCTCCCAGGTTCAATGATTCTCCTGCCTCAGCCTCCTGAGTAACTGGGACTATAGCCACGTGCCACCATACCCGGCTACTTGTATTTTTAGTAGACATGAGTACATGGGGTTTCACCATGTTGGCCTGGATGGTCTTGAACGTCTGACCTCAAGTGATCCACCTACCTCGACTTCCCAAATTGCTGGGTGGAATCACTTCTCTTTAATTGCTACCCAAAACAAATACAGCAGCATCCTAGGTGCAGCCTTAGAAAACACTCAAAGCAATGGCACAGTATTCACCTTCATAGATGATGCTAACAGATTGCTTCAAAGAGGTATTTTATTACATATAATAACCAACATGAGATAATTTCTCTACTGAACTGTCTTACACGCTAATGGAGACGACACTGATATTTTTCTAGATTAACCAAATGAGCCTTTACTGACTTGGAAACAACTGTCAAAAGGGAGAAAGAAGTTTAGCACTGCTCTTTTATTATTTTAAACAATTAGAATACAAAAGGAAATGTTAGACACATCTACACATCAAAAATTATTTTAAATAAATTAAATTTAGGACTGAATGCTTAGGTCAGTCCTTTTCAAGCTATAACATAATAGCTAAGAACATTCCAGAAGGAAATGCACAAGCAATAAATGTTCTCAATTTATTGTTGTAAATTATTCTTCATTTAAACCTCTTTCTAAATTTATATTTATGTAATACAATGTACATTGCATTTGGTCCAATATATTTCTTTTTTGAGACAGAGTCTTGCTCTGTCACCCAGGCTGGAGTACACCAATATGCTTCTTATAGAAATAAAAATAATTGTGTCTTTGATCAAATACGTTTTGACTATCATGTTTTGGCCCATTTTTCAATAATTATTAGTTTTTTAGTGGCTTTTTTATTTATGAATTTTTTCACTAGGATATGATTGAATCAGCTTATAAAATTCATGGAGAAGTATTTTATAAAATATGCATACAATTACCACAGAAAAATATTATTCCCAGTACCTTAACACTAATAAAAATAAAACTACAAGCCACTGTACTATACTTTTTCTTTAATTTATTAAATTAAATAAATGTATTTATTATAAATGATTTCATGAATCTTATAAACTCTGTATTTCAAGAATTAACAACAGTTTTGGGAAATTGTGGGTCTTCATTAGGTATGCATTAATTATGTGCATCCCCATTTATTTACCATTATCTTGTATCATAGGAATCCCAAAGAATCAACATTCCACTCTGGTCCACAAGGTAGAAGAAAAATTTGCTTGAGTCACATTGGGTATTGACAAACATCACATTTTGCTAGCAAGCAATCAACCTTCAGAAATGTTAATCAGTAGTTTAATATCTCCCTTAGCTGAAAAGTCACTTTGGCCATTCAAAGATGCCTTGCAAAGGTTTAAATTGTATTTGTTAATCTGAGTACCAGGCACTGTCTTGAGGCCACACACTAAACAAGACACTAAATGTTCCTTTTTCAAAAAGACCTATATATTCTATTCCTAAATATCTTCAGATATAAATGTACCAACCTTATACTTTCCCCTGTATCTGCGACAACTAGCATGGAGCTAGCCCCAAATAAGCACTGAAAAAATGTTGTCTGGACACTCGCCTGTCTTCACAATTTGACACCATGGTGCTTGGGGGCACAACTGCTACTTAACAGTTAGTTTAGTGTTCAGCACGCAGATATATATGGTCAATAAATATTTACAATGAACTAAAAAGCATATTTTAAGCATGCATATGATTTATTTGGGCTGCTTCTTATGTTGTATTATAATTTGTTATATTTTATACTCCAAAACAAATATCTATTAATAGCATAATATATTTGCAACTTAAGCATATCTTTAACGTGTTATTATGAAACAAAAACTAATCTGCTATCAGTTAAAACTTTCTCTTAAGTCTTAGCAAACACACTGAACATCAAATGGCAGTGACAAATAATCTCTGGACTCTGTAAATGGAAAACACCACGGCTGAAAGTTAGCTATTTGATTTAGGATGCAACATAAAAGCCTGATGACATTTTCCCTGTTTTATACACAGACAAACCGAAGAGCAAAAGATGAATTGACTTTATCAAGAAAAATTGGCAAATAAAATGGCTCGTCACTGCTATTTATCTTGGTTCTTGTTTCTTGCTCTCAATCAGGGGCTGTTTTGGAAGCCAAGTGTTAGCTTCTTTGTGGAATGATGTGTGTCAACAACCCCAATTTCTTTTATTATGATAAGAAATACATTTTATCTCCTTTTAAAATTGCTGTATGATTTTATTTGTGTGTTTACAGATAAGGTATTTGAGGGTTTTTTTAATTATAAGTTTTATTGTTGGACTTTTCAGATACCTATAGGTGACATGGCACTTAACTGAAGGTCTTGCTTCTTTTGCTACACAGAAGGTTTATAGATATGTGACCTTACCAATTAAACGCCTATTCTCAGTTTTCAACAGAACCTCTATAAAATGAAGATATTGAACGTGCTCAGCTTACTGCCTTGGGCTGCTGTGTGAAATAACTAAGATAATGCCTTTGAAAATATGTTTGCAAGGTATGAAATTCCCTATGAAGTATAGGACCACATAGTAGATTTATTACAAATATAATATAAATATTATTCTTATATGTTTACATAATTAAGTTTGATATACATTAACTTTATCACTGGGAGTAATTTTCTCATGCAACAGTTGTGTATTTTTTGGTCTTAATTTTCCTGAACTGTTAAAACAACAGCTTATTGTCCCAGCTACCCCTATGATGCTTTCTCTCTTCTTGTAGGTTTATGACTGCCCAGCTTTCATCAGAGTGTTAGGGAAACTTATTGAGTTTTTATTTACTTTTTGAATTAATTTTTCCATTTGTTTTTCTACTTATTATAAGTTTAAAAAATGGCTCTCGTGAGAATGTTTGTTCATTAAAAAATGAGGAAATGACGTATCTTATAAAATTTTATTTGGGGGAATGTCATTTATGAGGTATCTCATTTAAAGGGTTTACGTTAACTAGATACAATTGATTTGGCCTAAAATATTAAAAGCAATATCAAGACTAATATTCTAAATAATTTAATTATATAATATAAAAATAGATTTCCCATAATTTCCTGAGAATACAGTAGTTTATAGTTTTATTAAACAAAATGGTGAAGGATATTAGAAATTCATTAAATATTATAACACAGCTTCACTTTAACTTATAATGAGGTTATTCCCCAATAAACCCATTTCCAATTGAAAGCATCTAAGTTGAAAATGCATTTAATACACCTAACCTACAGAACATTGTAGCTTACTCTAACTTAACTGCAAACATTCCCAGAACACTTACATTTGCCTACGTTTGGGCAAAATCATCAAAAGCAAAGTCGATTTTGTAATAAAGTGATGACTATTTCATGTAACTTATTCAATGCTATACTGAAGGTGAAAAATAAAATATTTGTATGGGTATCAAATAATGATTTTTACTTAATGTGTTTCCCTTTTGCACTGTCATAAAGTCAAAAAATCCTAAATCCACCCATCATAGGTTGGGGACCATCTGTATTTCCTGAATCTTTAAAAAGAGCCTATTTAATATCATAAAGGCAATCCTCACAGTGTTTAACATAAATTCATAGTTTGCTCAGTATATCTAAATAACTACAAGGGATTCATGGAAGGCAACTTGAAGATGGAACTCTTGTTATGGATGACATTTTCAAATTAGAGATACATATTTTTAATAAAAAATGTAAAAAATATGGTGATTACTGATGAAAAACTCATTTTACGAATAAGACTATGATAGATCAAGTAACAAAAACGACATCAATAGAGAATAACTTCAGAGAGGCCAAGCTGGAACATCAACTCTAATTTTGATTGAGTCATGCATCATTATAAATTTATCTGGCTACCCTGTATCTGAAGAAAATGAAAAAATCTTCCCTGCTTCTGCTGTCTCACGCCATCCCCAGGGATTCTGATACGGTGTCATTTGAGATCTACTGTTCTTGATACCAGAAAAACGCTACACTTTAGAATTACCTAATAATATCAATAAAACGTATTTGGTATGCAAACTTCAGTGCATTTATTACTTCATACAAAGTTGTATTATCACTCATACCTTAGCATCTCAACTTCTTTTATGTGAATATGACTTGACACAAACTCAAAGTAAATATATCTACCTAGAGAAGGTTACTTTCAAAGGACTGCCATTAAGGTGGTTGGTGAAATTCAAAGTCTCTGGAGAATATGAGAAAACATTCTTTGATGAAATGTAAGTTTAAAGTATCCAATTTTGTTTTGTTTCTTTTTCCACAGCATGCTCAGTGACCAAACATAATAATAAATTTTTCATACTTTTCTTTCTTTAAAAGCAACAATAAGAAAAAGTAGGTATATAGACTTAAGCCTGGTAAGTGAGAAAAAGGATAATATTGAAGATGCTTAGCAAAAGTTTTCTGAGTTTACTGGGGCAAGAAAATATGACAATATTAATAGTCAAATATGGAATACTATTAAAAATTCTGACATTGTCCAAATAAATTTATTTTTTTTACAGTAGGTTATACCAACATCGGTCCTTAGAAAATGGGCTAAATTTACATTGAGAAGCTCCCCTAGTAACATGTAAATACAGCCAGCCCTCCATATCCATGGATTCCTCATCCAAAGAGTCAACCAACCACTGATAAATATATTTGGGGGAAAAAAAAACAACAGTAAAAAATAATACAAATAAAAAATTCACTAAATAAATGTTTACCTAGTATTTACATTGTATTAGGTATCACCAATAAGCTAGAGATTATTTAATGTGTAGGGAAGGATGTATGTGGTTTATATGCAAATACTTTGCCATTTTGTACCAGTGACTTGAGCATTGAGTATATTGGTATCACAGTGTACTGTAGCAAAGCTACTCAGGCCATTAGTTGATTTTAATTAAATGAAAGTCATCCAGTGATTACGGACTAATTAATTTTTAACCCAACTATAAATTAAAGAAAGATTGCTCATTAATGATGAACGTTCCCATATTTCACCATTATATAGGTCTCTGTATATATTAGGTAGTTCGTTCCTAAGGAAAGAAGAAATGAAATGCAGACGTTACACACTATTTTGGCAAGATTTTTTTTTTCTATTCTTTCCTGTTTTGATTCGTTCTAGTTTCATGCCGGGTTTGAGACATTAGAAAATAAATGACGAGTTTATTTCTAGAGCTATCTTGTGATCCTAATAAAATAGCAGCCTTATCTCTTTCTTTTTGTTGATCTGGTCTACCTTGTATTACAATTTATAAACCCCTCTCCCAATATACACTTTCAAAGTGGACTCTACACTAAGTTCTTTCTTCCATTCACTTGGAAAATTTATTGAATAAAATAAGCTAAATGAAAAAAAGCTGCCATGAAATTAAAGCAATGCTCTCATCTTAAAGAATGTGGCTCTTTGAGGCATTGTTCTTTATAGAAAAATGTGTATAGAAGTTTAGTCATACCTGGTGGGTCATGTACAATACTGTGCAGATATTACAAGTGGAAAGACTGAAGACTATGCAGAAAAAGGTAAAGACAATGAAATAAAGAACAGAAACAGTACTACATATTGGTTTTGGATTCAAGATATGTGCTAAAAAATATAAAAATATCCTCAGGAATGCTAAATACAACTTTAGGATAATGGTGACTCCTGAGGAAAATGACCAGGAAACTGGTGAACATAGGGTAACATGGGAGTAGAGTTTGGCTTTATCTATAATTATTTTTTTCAAAAGAAAGGAAATCTGGAATATTAGTAATAGCACTATTTTCTGAGAAATCATACTTGGTTGTTATCTACACAAGTTTTGTAACTTTATGTAAGTTTGCAATATGTTTATACTTAACACTTAAAGTAAGTATAATAAAGAATACCAAAATATTTTAAATATTTAATATCAAAGATAAAATAGAGTTGGGGAAATATCTGTGACTTGCTTATCAAGTTGTTGATTAACCAAATTATCTCCCAATCAAAATTCAGGTATTTTTGGATACAGCACATCATTAAAACAATTAGAATAACCTGGCCACATATGGATTATATTTGCTATTCAAATAATCATTAGAAGTACTAGTTTATTGATTGGATTAGTAACTTGGTCATAAACATGATAATGAGGAAATAAAACCAAATTTACTAAAATAATTTTATCATCCTAATTAATTCAGTCTCAGGACATCATGCTGAAATTTTTTTACCCTTCAAATTCTCCTCAACTCTCATTAAAGAGATGCTTATGAGCTAGTTAATGGGGAATAAAAGGGAATTTTCCTTTCTTTTTGCAGTCACACTATTGTTCAGTAGTGTTTTAAAACCTTCTTGATGCTAGGGTTCATTTTTATGTTGGTTGTCATTCAAAAACAAGAAATGAGAATCCTTATTTCTATTTATATAAATATGCCCCACTTGCTCCCACCCCAAGACCTTGGTACTTGCTATGTTTTCTATCTGGGATGCCATTTCTGAGGCTTTTGCAATAGGTAGCTTCTTCTCAAGCCTGAAGCTATCACATTCTCAGAAAGACCTCTTGGTCAGGTTATGCAAAGTATTTTACTTGTTCTAGTCACTCTTTACTGCACTGACCTCTTCTTTCTTTCTTTCCTTTTTTTTTTTTTTTTTTGACGGAGTCTTGCTCTGTTGCCCAGGCTGGAGTGCAATGGCACCATCTTGGCTCACTGTGACCTCTGCCTCCCGGGTTCAAGCGATTCTCCTGCCTCAGCTTCCTGAGTAGCTGGAACTACAGGTGCCTACCACCACACCCAGCTAATTTTTGTATTTGTAGTAGAGACAGGGTTTCACCATGTTGGCCAGGATGGTCTTGATCTCTTGATCTTGTGATCTGCCCACCTCAGCCTCCAAAAGTGCTGGGATTACAGGCATGAGCCACTGCACCTGACCATTTTTAGAATTTTTAAAAGATTCTATTTTTTAGAGCCGTATTAGGTTCACTGCAAAATTGAGAGAAAGGTAAGAGATTGTCCATATACCTCTTCTCTCACACATACATAGCCTCCCCTTAATGTCCCTCAGCGGTGGTACAATTGTTACAACTGATAATCCTACATTGACACCCATATGATCACGACACCTATAATTACCACTCAAAGTCCATAGTTTAGGGTTCATTCTCAGTGCTGCACATTCTATGGGTTTGGGCAGATACACAATGATGTGTACTGGTCATTGTCACATCATGCAAAGTCTTTTCACTGCCCCATAAATTTTCTGTGCTCTACCTGTTTATCCTTTTCTACTGTTCCTCAACTAGTGGCAACTACTGATATTTCTACTGTATCCATAGTTTTGCATTTTCCCAAAAGCTATATAGTTGGAATACAGATCGGCTTATTTCACATGGTAATATTCATTTGTGATTCCTTTATATCTTTTTATGGCTTGATACGTTATTTCTTTTTAGCACTGAATAATATTCGATTGTATAGCTGTATCACTGTTTATTTATTTATTTACCCATTGGAAGGCGTCTTGGTTGGTTCAAAAATTGGTTAAATTTTTATATTTGTGCTAATAAAGGAGATTTTTTTGGTAATATTATTGTCTGCTTTTGGTTCAGGGTAATGCTTGTGTTATTAAATGATTTGGGGTGTACACATACTCTTTATTTTTAGGGGTATGTTTGTCTCCATCTGGTGACTGCAGATGGAGATTGAATGTGATTCTTAACCAGAGTGGTATTAGGGTAAATAAATTGAAAAAATGAGTGTGGAAGAAATGGGCAAACAATTAACAGGGTGCTATTGCCAAATTATTTGATGTGAAGGAGAGGGGGAAGTAAAGGATTGCACCAAGGTTTTGCAGATGGGTGCCTGAGTCCCTGTTCCATCGAGAGATGCAAACACTTCAGAAGAATGAATAATTTGCAGAGAACAAATGTAAATATTAAACAATAAGCTGTAAACTACCGTAACATTGTACTTTTATTTACTCCCAGATAAACTTCTCTAAAATTTAAAATTTAATATTGTAGAAGAGATATAACTAGAACATATAGAAACAAATAACAGTTATGACTCAACAGAAAGTGATTCTTCAATTGTTGGACTAGCAGTTAATGCTAATTTCTAATAAAAACACCACTCGTTGGCTAATACAATGCTATTTTAGAAATATTTCCTACCATTTTCTTAAAATCTGAGGTGAAAAAAATTTAATGAATATATTCAGTCTGATTCTTCTAGAAGATAAAGGTATAATAATTTCTTGAGGCTATGTAAACATATCCAAAATGAAATTGAGATTCGAAATTAAGGTGCAAATCACTCACCTTACTCATCTAATGTAGCAGACAAAATTTGCCCTTTAAGAAACAATGAGAAGCTGTCAGACATACTGGCATTTAATATTTGGAAAATATCTTTAAGTTTTGTGCATCAGTGTAATTTTATTCTCTGTTGCCACTGCAACAATATTGAAGATCCTGTCAAGACTTAGCTAAAGATTTAATTTCCAAGAAATGTGATGCTATATCCTTCTTTAGGGTGGTTGAGAGTGCTAAACTCCCCCCAAACGAGGAAAAGAGATATGTTAAAATGACACAAGCTAAAAACAGGGCACCCAATCAAAATCTATTACTCACTTCTTATAATTTTGAAATAACTTCCAAAAGTGATTACATCCGCCCTTCCCATTTTCTAATTTTCATGTCGTTTGGTGCATGTTGGTACAACCACAAAGAAATGTACACTAGCTGCTGGAGTTATTTATTTATAATTCAGAATTCTTTAATTCTGAAGAGAGAGCTATATGATTAAATTGAGATTTGTATTTATAAATGTATGAATTATGATAAAACATAGCATACTATTGTTTAATATTATTAATTTAAAAATTTAAGCTATTGATAGTTATTAAACAATAGTTAAACTATAAAAGAATAAAATATGCTACTTTATTTTTGTAATATTTGTGAACAATTTGGACAATTCAAACATTGTAGACTTTGTAAATTGCATACATGTGCCATAAATTTCTTTGAAACATGTTTCCCTCCTAAACAGTAACCTTTTAACATACCATATGCTATCTTGTAAAACACACTTCTCAACAGCTCAGATGTACATTTCTACCTTCTCTTTGAATTTAGATGTATTTTTCTTTACTGTAAGCTAAAGAGAAACCATTGCGTAACTTGGAGACCTACACCTTTGATGAGAGTTTTCTTACAAAATAAACTGCCACCTAATATATATGTCGTTATTACTAACATTGGGATTTTAACAAAACTAACACAGGATACCGAATTTGGGAAATACCAGGTTAAAATTCTCACAACTGTTTTTCCATCATTCTTTTGCCTCACAAGTACTGTATTCCATCTTAGACCCCATTATGAATTGGAGGAACTAGCAGCAAAAAGATTCTGAAGGAAAACTACACAATAACTAAAAATTGAGTTGAGATGTAAATATCAGGTAACCATCTGTAGGGAAAGGAAACCTTCTCTGCCACATTAAATGATCCACTCCAAGAGTTTCTCTTCTTGTGTTTCTTTTGCCCAATTAAAAGAGGATTATTCCGCTCCACCATGTATCTGGGATTAAAGTTTCTTGATAAATTCAGTTCCATTGAGGGTGCCATGGGAGGTAACTGCATGAAACTTTTAATGAGATTGAAGATTAAACATTCACACCTTTGAGATACTCCTTGTGACTGTGTTTTCACTGTAGTAACAACTGAAATGGACTTCACAAGAACACAGAGGTCTGAGAAACGTTCGGAAGAGGAGAGATGATGTTATAAATCTGGAGAAGTGATATTTTAAAACAAATCAATCATATTTAACCAAAGAGAAATATCCCCTGCAAGTTCCGTCCTAACGGTGGAGTGCATGTGCAATGAACAGTTCACAGTGGTTTTGGAAATATCTGTCACTACAGATAATTCAAAATATTTTTAAAATAGCAAATGGTATCATTTCCTATGGTAAACTGGAACTTTGACAAATTAATCTATGATTACTAAACTTAATTTTAATTAGTATTTTTATAGAAATACATGTTTTCATAAAAAATTGGCAGAAAGGATTGAATTTATTTTCATACATATGTATACTGTTATGGTTGAAAACACATTGGAGATCATTTAGTTGCTTGTTTCACAGATGATGAATCAGGAAATGATGTTTACATTTTGCTAATATAAGGATAGCAGAAATAGGGTCATTAGCTCTTAAACATATTTCTTAGTGTTCTTCTCATTATTGAGACTATTAGAAAAGAGGTACACACAAAAAAACCTTTAGAATCAGTAGTTGTCAACTTCAGCAGTTTTTTTTAAAATCTATCCCCACATCAAATTTACACTCACAGTCATCTAAAACTTGAGTAAACTAAGATGAGAGTATCATTTTCAAATTTCGCTAATTGCAAAACCTGATTTGTGACCTGGTCTGATATTTCTTATTTTTTTCTCTGAAAGTAATTCTCTCTCTTTCTTTTGTTTCATTATTCTTTTCTTTTTCCATTATGGGGTTTAGTGGGTGGAGCTGCAATACTTTACCTTACTATGTCTACCAACAAAGTTCTCCAGTGAATTTTATTTTGCAGGTATTGCCCCTTGAGGGCATTCAAGTCTAGTGGAAACTTTCACTGTGTTTTGAACCAGATTTTTTTTTTCTACTGAATAAGGGAAATTTGTTGGTACTGGACCAGTGAAATTGTGCTTAGTAATGGGATGTTTACTTAATATTCCTTGACAAAACATAAGATTGCGATATGTTTCATGTATTTTATATTCTGGAGAGGTATATCCAGAATAGAGGAGAGAGGCCGGTACATCAAAGCATAAGCTACTTATATTTGAGACAGTACTACTGGCATTGTGCCTCAGTAAATATCCTTCTAATACACAGTATTTATTGCAAACAGATAAAAAGGAAGATAAATTGAAGGGCAACAAGGAAAATGAGAAAAATTTCAAAAAGATGACTAAAAAGGAAAATACTATGAGAAAGAAATAATAGCATTGATAAACTCAGTTATTTCAATACTTTCAGGATTATCGATATACCTATCGATAGAATTTCTGAGACATGGTGGATGTCTGGGAAATCCTACCATTTACATGGCAGAGCTATTACCTCCTGTAAAACCAATTAATTTATCTTAGTTTAAAAATCCTTTTGAAGGTCCTAGTTTTTGAAATGACCATTGATGTTGGACTGAATTTTCCTTTACATAAGCAAAAATTGTCTTACACATAAACCTTTCCACAAATACTAGAGCATTTTTTCAATTGTAGCAAATCATATTAAGACAGCTTGTGACAACTGGCTATAAGTTTATTAGGCTCTCCTTTTCAGTAGTGGATAAAGTAAAATAATAATAATAATGGCAATTGTACACATATAGGCAGATATACTAATGGAAATATGGCTCATTCATTTTTAATGCCTCCATTACCGTAATATCTAAGTTCTTCTGTGTGTATGATTATCATATGCCTTGTCTCTTGTATTTAATTTTGAGTGCTTTTAATTTTTTATTATTTAACAGTTGGGGATGGCACTTATATACAATATAGTTTTTAAACTGATTATAAACTCACTACTGACTACTTGAAAATAATGTTTATAGATTTGCAAATTACTATTTTGGACTTCTGGTATAAAATAGCTAAATAAAATGTTTAAATACTCTTGTAAAGTCAAGGAATGAAGTAACATTCCAAATTAACAGATAAAAAATATATCTGCCTTTAAAATGGATTTTAAATGACCAGAGAAATCTGCAAAATAAGTACCAATGAACATGCAAATCCTTTCATTTCTCTTTGGATAATACATAATCATTACATGAATGTTTTCAAAATGAAGTAGAAATATGAATGACCTTATAATCATAATCTCACCACCACATAAGAATGCTTAAGTACTTTTAATACAATGGTATGGGGTTTTGTTTTGTTTTGTTTTGCATCATTAAGGTTGTTAATTTCCTATTGATTTTATGTACAATTTCTAGACTCAAGTATTTGAAGGCTAGAGTTCCTTGGGCATTAAAATGGCAAAGCCCTACTCATTATACATGTAAATCCCTTACAAAATATATTACTTTAATATATATTAAATGTATTAGTCATTTAACTTGGGATAAAAGAATTAAATAGCTATATTATTGTCTATGACAAGTTCAGTATCTGAAACCAATGCAGATTCAGTTTCTCAGCGATGAGAAATTAGATGGAAAATACACTGAAGAAAAAAAAATCATTTGTAACATCCACAGAGAGTGCATAACCACTAACTTTGCACCTCTTTAGGCCCGTCTGGATTGTGACTTGGGATGTATGTGGCCCAAACCAAGAAGACTTATATATAACAGATTTCCAAATAACTCTCTGGGTCCTTGGACATCACTGAATGGAAATAATCTTAAACCCCGAATAATTGGCTGGACACAGTGGTTCACACCTGTAATCCCAGCACTTGGGGAGTCTGAGGCAGGTGGATCACGAGGTCAGGAGATAGAAACCATCCTGGCCAACACAGTGAAACCCCATCTCCACTAAAAATACAAAAATAAGCTGGGCATGGTGGTGCATGCCTGTCGTCCCAGCTGCTTGGGAGGCTGAGGCAGGAGAATCACTGAACCTGGGAGACGAAGCTTGCAGTGAGCCGAGATTGCACCGTTGCACTCCGGCCTGGAGACAGAGCGAGACTCTGCCTCAAAACAAACAAACAAACAACCCTTAAGAGTTGTTTAGCTCTGTGTTGACAGAATATGGCCATGAGATAGGACCTAAGCATTTTACGTCAAAAAAAGAAAATTAAAAAGTAAAAGAACACTAGAACGTAGTTTTCAAAATTTATTTTTCATGCGAGGAGAAGACTAAGTGTTTATGTAAGATTCAAGGTGGGACAGTAAAAATAGAGCTCAGTCCTGTTTCTGCATACAAGGTCTGTGCTTTTTCTAATGCAAAATTCCCCTGTGTTGATGATAATTTAGGTTGTGATTACAGTCGGAAAAATCTACTTTTCATTTTACAGTAAAATTTTGACCTTATAAACATGCCATTTTCACAGATAAAAATAATTCAATAGTTCAAAAAAATCAGAAACTTCTTTCTTCTTCTATTCTTTATGTGGAATTAAAAAGCCATCTAGGGAATTCAGGAGCAGGATGAGGTATGACAAATTAGCTACTGAGTAAAATGAATACTATCTGAGTGATAGTTAAAAGCCCAGACTTCCCCTTCCCGAGTCCAAGGGGAACATCACACACCGGAGCCTATCATGGGGAGGGGGGAGGGGGGAGGGATTGCATTGGGAGTTATACCTGATGTAAATGACGAGTTGATGGGTGCTGACGAGTTGATGGGTTCAGCACAGCAACATGGCACAAGTATACATATGTAACAAACCTGCACGTTATGCACATGTACCCTAGAACTTAAAGTATAATAATAAAAAATAATTTAAAAAAAAAAGAGCCCAGACTTGACCACTGTGTAGCATATCCATGTAACTTCACTTGTACCCCTTAAATCTATAAAAATAAAAATATCTGAAAAATTAGTCTTATTAAAGGCTCAAAACATAAATATAATTTTTTTCCATGTTATTTTATGTGTATTATATAATACACATTTATTACATATTGCTAATAACACATATCAGATATATAGTGTTATATAATATGTAGATTTTTACTTGTGTATGAGAATTTATATTCAAGGAGTCTCATTTTGTGTGTGTTTGGGGTGGCGGTGGAATATAGAGAGTTTTCAGATGATTGACCTTGAACACAAAAAGTAACTACATTAGATTGTCTTTATTTTGTCGATTTGTCTTTCTCTCCATGAATTGAGATGGCAATAAAATGTAATACAAAAATCAATGTAAACCTCATAATGAAATGGCAAGCTTGGTTATTCTTTTAATCATGTCTTTTAAAGTAAAAGACATGAGTAGGCATTAAAATAAATGAATATCTTTGAATAAATTCCCCCCAAAAATAAACCAGACCAAATTGTGAAAGTAAGAATAACTAAATATTGTGATTAAAGATAGTAAATTTATATAAATATTGTACATATGTTGGGCTTTCTCAACTACAGGCATGAGTATTTGATATCCCAATGTATTTTTACAAACCTGACAAGTTTGCATTTCTTTGTTCTACCTTCTGAAAAAGGTAAATAGGAGAATTTTAGAAATATTTATAGATTAAAATGTAGGATAAAAGTAGTAAGGCTTTATCAACCTTTTGATATAAATTTATTTCATGATAATTGTCACTTTATTTCATGAACAATATGAAGAGATTTTTGAAACTAATAAATATATGGATCGCCAGTTTTTCAACATGGTTCCATTTATCAGCAAAAAGTGACTTAAGCATCATTGTAAAAATCAATTCCTCTGGTTAGCAAGATGTGCCAAATATATCAAATTCCAATTGGTTGAATTGTGTCATCTTTACCACTAAGAAATTGGGAGCATCTTTTTGTGCCCTTGAAACTGACATTGACATTAACTCTCTCTTGTAACCCCTACTCCAAGAAAATTGTGTTAGACGACTTTACGAAAGAGAAAAGCATGCATCTGCTGTTTCAGACCGCATCCCTGAGAAGATGAGATTTCAAAATTACTCTATAAAACAGAGGTAAAAGACTCCTTTACAGAGCAATTCTTGAGTTTAAGGTTTGTTTTACACTTTTATAAACCTTGGTGTATTGCACTTGTCAGAAAAACTTCATAACCTAACAATAACCTTTTGCTATCCTTTATGTAGTGTTGACCGGACAAATTGTCGTGCTATTCAGCTGAACAAGATTGATGATACAGCAAACTGCCAATGCAGAGTTTCGGAGAATATACCCCTTCAGTGAACTTTAGGGCACTCCACATCACTTCCCTAGGCTGGGATGGCAGTATTCCCTTAAGGATTTTGATTTACAGGCTGTGAAATGCCAAAAATACAACTCCAAACATGAAAGAGTACATCAAAAAAAAAAATGGAATAATAAACCTTTTCTCCCAAAAATAGTAGATGTGGCTATTTGCTGTTGGAAAAGAAGAGTTGTTTTTAAAACTTGAGAAGAAAAAATAAGCAACATGGCTATCTTTTCAATATACAAAACTAAAAATCATGTTTACTAAAGCTCTGTTTAAATTAAAAAGGCACTATGTATTTTTACATTTGTTTAGTACTGTTACATCTTACCACACTTACTATGATTTTAGTTGTTTGTTTTAATAAATAGATTTCAAATGCTTGGAAATTTTGTATAAAACAAAACAAAAACTTTCACTACAGTGTTAACTCTTAGGATTGCATAATCCTGAGGGTTTTAAAAATTGTAAAAAATCAGATTAAATTAAATTTATTTTTCAATGAAATCATTCAGCCTGCCTGTGCATGGAGAAAATATGGTATTTTGTATGATTGTGTATAGTTTTCTATATGAGGAATAACACTTAAAAGTCAACAAGAAGACAACGGTCAGATTTACCTGCATCTTTAAAACAGTCATGTCATAATGCTTCACACTGTGTAAAGATGTTCACTGTGTAAAGACGTTCACATATGGCCAGGTGCGGTGGTTTACGCCTGTAATCCCAGCACTTTGGGAGGCTGAGGCAGGCGGATTGCCTGAGGTCAGGAGTTAGAGACCAGTTGACCAACATAGTAAAACCCCGTCTCTATTAAAAATACAAAAAATTAGCTGGGTGTGGTGGCATGTGCCTGTAATCTCAGCTACTCGGGAGGCTTAGGCAGGGGAATTGCTTGAACCAGGGCGGTGAAGGTTGCAGTGAGCCGAGATCACGCCTCTGCACTCCAGCGTGGGTGACAGAGTAAGACTCTGTCTCAAAAAAAAAAAAAAAAAAAAAAAAAAAAAACAAGATGTTCACATATGAAGAACTTATGGGAAACGAGATTATCAGTAGAGAAGAAACAATAGATTAGAGAAAATTTAAGTCTGACATTTTGTTTCTTCAGTATAATTTTATTTATTTATTTATTTATTTATTTATTTATTTATTTATTGAGACAGAGTCTCACTCTGTCACCCAGGCTGGAGTGCAGTGGCTCACGATCTTGGCTCACTGCAATCCCTGCCTCCTGGGTTCAAGTGATTCTCCTGCCTCAGCCTCCCGAGTAGCTGGTATTACAGGCACCTGCCACCATACCCAGCTAATTTTTTTTTTTGGTTTTTTTTTTTTTGTATTTTTAGCAAAGACAGGGTTTCGCCATGTTGGCCAGGCTGGTTTCTAACTCCTGACCTCAGGCAGTCTGCCTGCCTCGGCCTCCCAAAGTGCTGGGATTACAGATATGAGCCACCACGCCCGGCTCCTTTTAGTATAATTTTATTGTTAGTTGTCAAATAATAATTGTATATATTATGGGGTACAATGTGATGTTTTGATATATGTATACATTTCAGAATGACCAAATCAGGTAAGTAGTATATCCACCTCTTCAAATATTTATGAGTTCTTTGTAATGATGACATTTAAAATCTCTATTTTGAATGTACAATCCACTATCATTAACTATAGTCACCAGGCTATGCAATAGAACACCAGAACTTATTCCTTCAATCTTACTGTATCATTGTACCCACTGACCAATATTTCCCCCTTTCCCATCCAACCCCACACTCCAGCCCCTGGTAACCACCATTCTACTCAATACTTCTATGAGTTTGACTTCTTTAGATTCCAGATATAAATGAGATCATATGATATTTGTCTCTGTCTCTGGCTTATTTCATTTTATGTATGTCTTCTAGGTTCATCTATGTTGTCACAAATGACAATATGTTCTGTTTTTCTAAGGCTGAATTTTATTGCATTATGTATATATAGCACATTTTAAAAATCTACATATTGATGGATACTTGGGTTGTTTTCATATGTTGACTATTTTGAATAGCGTTGCAGTAAACACGAGAATGCAGACACTTCCTTGGCATACTGATTGCAATTCCCCTGGTCATATATTCGGTATAGGGTTGCTGGATCATATTGTAATTCTATTTTTAGTTTTTTGAGAAACTTCATACTGTACTAATTTACAATAGTACCTTTTTTCCATATTATCACCAACACTTTTGTAAGTTTCTTAACCAACAACTGGTCAAGAATACTATCTCAATCAGTTTGGACTGCTATAAGTTACCAAAAGATTGGGTGGCTTAAACAATAAGCATTGATTTCTCATAGTTCCAGAGCTGGGAAGTCCAAGATTAAGGTGCCAGCAGATCTCATGTCTGTTGAGGCCATAGTTTCTGGTTTCCAAACAGTCATCTTCCCCTTGTATTTCGACAAAGCTGAGAGGGCAGCGGAGAGAGAAAGAAAGTTCTCTTGTCTCTCCCTATAAGTCACCAATCCCATGATGAGGGCTCTAATCTCATGAACTCATCACATCTCAAACAATTCATTTCCAAATGACAACACCTTGGCAATTTAGGCTTCAATATGAATTTTGGGGGAACACAAATATTCAGTTCATAGCAAGTATATACTTTATATATGTACACGATATTTATATATGCTATCTTATTATAGATCATACAAAACATTCAACTGTCCCCTACATTGTGGTCTTTATTCCTTTTCTTTATAGATAAAGACTATTATTCGGCCTTTAGTCCACTTATTATCCTTTCTTTATTACTTTGTCCTTCCTTGAAATAGCAAAGTTTAAAGTGTATTTAACATCTTTTTCCGTTGTACCCAAAGCACCATTTGCTTAACTGCAAAGTAATATAATTTAGTAATAGTGTGCAAATTATATTATGATAACTCATTAGGAATAGAATACTAATAGCCCTGCAGAATACACAAGTATAGTCAACTGAGTCGCATGGCTAGAGTACCAACATGGATGGAAATGTGAAGGAACAGCTTAAAGGTCACAAGAGTGTAGTGATCCCACAATAATCCCACCTACCTCAGGTTATTAATACAGTGTTAATTAAAATTATTGAATGTAATAAAGAGAATTGCCTGAAATGATTACATATTTATTTTTTGATGAAAATTGTCAGTATATTCAGTGTATCTGAGATTTATCTTTGAAAGTGGTAAAACGAACTATAATTGTCAATTTCATAGAAAGAAAAAAGAAAAATGATTAGAAGGAAGGAGATAGAGAGGAGGAGGGGGAAATAATATAAACGAAGAATTAAAGAATAAAGAAAAATAGTTACTAGTTCTATATAAATGAATGCTATGCAAAGGCACAAAACATCTTTTACAATTAATACCCAGAGTTGTGAAATCTTTTCTGAATCACAGCAGGTAAACATAACTCTTTCTACTCTTTCCTAAGCCTCTAATATTGCATTAGTTGCACAGTATTTGAAATATTTTATGATATATCACTCCCTCACACTAGAATATGATTTTTAAAAAAGATTTTTTATTTAATTACTATCACCAAGCACTATGCATGTTTTAAAATAGGTAGTAAGTATTTACTCAGGAAATGATTAAACAATTGAGAAATTAAGTGTCTTTTCTATTTCACTGATTAGCATAGGATAATGATTTGTATCTTTTCCTATATTTGGTAACTTCATTTTATTATGGTTTATAATTTGAAGTAAGGTCAGTGTTTTCCAAAACATTTAATATCCTTAAAGTTTTATATTTGGAAATGTTTATTTACAAAAATATGATACCTCAAGTCTGAATCAGTCAGACTTCACTTATTCTAGTTAGTTATATAACAAGACTCAAAAAGCACGTTCGCTCATACACTGCTGCTAGAAGACGAAACTAGTTCAGCCATGTTGGAGAGAGGTTTGGTTTAAAATGATACTTCCATTCAACCCAGCAATCCCTTTATTGAATAATTACTGAAAGAAATATAAATCATTCTACCATACAGATACATGCATAAATATTTTCATCATAGCACTATTCACAATAGCAAAGACATGGAATCTACCTAGATGTCCATTAACAGTAGACTGAATAAATATGGAGCATATATACCACAGAATACCATGAAGATCCAAAAGGAATATTATGTCTTTTGCAAAAACATGGATAGAACTAGAGGCCATTATGCTAAGGATGCTAACATAGGAACAGAAAACCAAATACCACATGTTCTCACTTATAAGTGGGAGCTAAACATTGAGTACATATGGGCACAGAGAAGGAAATAAAAGAAACGGGGGTCTACTTGAGGGTGGAGGGTGGGAGGAAAGTGAGGATCAAACAACTACCTGTTGGGTACTATGCTGTGTGATTAAACAATCTACACCGAACCAAGTGACACACAATTTATCTACATAACAAACCTGAACATGTATCCCTGAACCTAAAATATGAGTTGAAAAACAAAACAAAAAACATTTTAGGAAGCATAATATTAGTCTAAATCACCTGGTGATCTATATATATGCAGTGTGTTTTGCCAAGACTAAGGAACATCAGTAATTCACGTTACACCATGTGCATATACACAAAGACATAAATTACAATAATTTGGAAAATAGTTTTCTCCAGCTGATGCATTCAACAAAACACAAACCTGGGATATTAATCCTCAGTTTAAGGTATGCTTTTTCCTATTGTCAAATCGCTAAATAATCCTCCATTATTTATATAAGACAATATTATTTGAAGCAGGCATTAAAATATATTTTTGGAAGTAATGCTTCACAGCAAGAGTTTAAGAAGAGAAATGCAAGTAGTATTAGCTTAGTGCAAAAGTAATTGTGATTTTTGCCACTAAAAGTAATGGTGAAATGTAATTAAAATGAAATTAAAAGTAATAGTAGAAACAACAATTACTTTTGCACCAACTTTAAATAGTTTCTAATGTACTATTTTTTCTAGTTATTAAGCCTAGCAGTCTACATAACTATTTGTTGCAAATTACAAAACCCTAGGCTATCAAATATACTTTGAGGCCATTTCAGTTCTTCCTTTTTGGTTCTTTGATTTAGTTATGTTTCCTTCCTATTATGAGTTGAGTTGTGTCCCTCAAGAAAGATGTATTGAAGTCTAACTCTCAATAGCTCTGAAGGTGATCTTCTTTGGAAATGGGGTATTTACAAAGGTAATGAAGTCAAAATGAGGACATTATTATTGGACCTACACCAATATATCTGGATTCCTTATAAAAAGAAAAGATTTGAACAAAAAGACAAACATACACAGAGAAAAGACAGTGTGAAAGCACATGGAGAATGTTATCTGCCAATCAAGAAATACCTGTGGCCGCCAGAAGTTAGAGAAGAGGAGAGGAACAGATTCCTGCCCACAGCTCTCAGAGGAATCAACCCTGCCAACACTTTGATTTTGGACTTGTACCCTTCAGAACTGTGAGGCAGTAAATATTCGTGATACAAACTTTAACTACTTGAATTTGATAATTTGTTATGGCAGTCTTAAAAACTAACATGCTCCACATCCCCTTCCCCAGGATGTGGAAAATATGTTACATTGCATTGCCAACAGGTGAGGTTCAATGACAAAGCAATTAATGAGCTAAGAAAGGGTCACAGCACACAGTACTGAAAGAATTGAGGATGAGTGATAAATGGGCACTTAGAGATAGATTCAACTAGAAGTTGTTGAGCTTCTGGTTGGGATTTAAAAGAAAGGGCAGATTTTCTGAGAATTAAAAGCAATAATGGATGTGAGAGTCCAGTGAACCTAACTTGCAAAGTAAGACTCTTATATGTCATGAATATAGGCATATCTTCTTTTATTATGCTTTGCTTTATTGCCCTTCACAGATTTATTTTTTTTTAACAAATTGCAGAGTTGTGGTAGCCTGCATTGAGAGCAAGTCTATCAGCATCAGTTTTCAGCAGCATACACTCATATAATATGGAGAATTTAATGAATGAATGCTGTGTGTATTCAGATTGCTCCACAGACTGGGCACTCCCCCATCTCTCTTTTCCTCTCCTCAGATCCCCTATTCACTGACATGCCACAATATTAAAATTAGATCAATTAGCATATTAGTCCATTTTCACACTGCTATTAAAGACATGCCTGAGACCCGGCAATTTACAAAAGAAAGAGGTTTAATTGGACTTATAGTTCTGCCTGGCTGGGAAGCCTCACAATCATGGTGGAAGGCAAGGAAGAGCAAGTCACGTCTTACATGGATGGCAGCAGGCAAAGAGAGGTTGCTTGTGCAGAGGAACTCCTATTTTTTAAACTGTCAGATCTCATGAGACTTATTCACTACCATGAGAACAGCATGGGAAAGACTTGCCCCCATGATTCAATTACCTCCCACTGGGTCCCTCCCATAACATTTGGGAACTCAAGATGAGATTTGGGTGGGGACACAGTCAAACCATATCATTCTGCACCTGGCCCCTCCCATATCTCACATCCTTACATTTCAAAACCAATTATTCCTTCCTGACAGTTCCCCAAAATCTTAACACATTTCAGCATCAACTCAAAAGTCCACAGTCCAAAGTTCCATCAGAGATAAGGCAAGTCGCTTCCTCCTATGAGCCTGTAATATCAAAAGCAGGTTAGTTACTTCCTAGATACAGTGGTGGTCCAGGAATTGGTTAAATACCCAGCCTTTACAAGTGAGAGAAATTGGCCAAAACAAAGGGGCTACAGGTTCCATGCAAGTCCCATGAAAGTCCCATGCAAGTCCGAAATCCAGCAGGGCTGTCAAATCTTAAAGCTCCCAAATGATCTCCTTTGACTCCACGCCTCACATCTAGGTCACACTGATGCAAGAGGTGGGTTCCTATGGTCTTGGGCAGCTCCACCCCTGTGGTTTTGCAGGGTACAGCCTCCCTCCTGGCTGCTTTCACAGGCTGGTCTTGAGTGTCTGCAGCTTTTCTAGGCATACAGTGCAAGCCGTCAGTGGCTTTACCATTCTGGGGACTGGAGGACAGTGATCCTCTTCTCATAGCTCAACTAAGCAATGACCCAGTAGGAACTCTGTGTGGGGACTCTGACCCTATATTTCCCTTCTGCACTGCTCTAGTGGAGGTTCTCCATGAGAGCCCTGCCTCTGCAACAAACTTCTGCCTGGGCATTCAGGCATTTCCATACATCTTCTGAAATCTAGGTAGAGGTTCCCAAACCTCAATTCTTGACTTCTGTGTACTCACAGGTTCAACACCATGTTGGAGCTGCCAAGCTTGAGGCTTGCACCCTCTGTAGCCATGGCCCAAGCTCTGTGTTGGCCCCATTCAGTCACGGCTGGAGTGGCTGGGACGCCGGATACCAAGTCCCTAGGCTGCACACAGCACAGGGATGCTAGGCTCAGGAAACCACTTTTTCTTCCTAGGCCTCCAGGCTTGAGATGGGAGGGGCTGCCTTGAAGACCTCTGACATGCCCTGGAGACATTTTCCACATTGTCTTGGAGATTTTAACATTTGGCTCCTCATTACTTATGCAAATTTCTGCAGCTGGCTTGAATTTCTCCTCAGAAATGGGATTTTGTTTTCTATTGTATTACCAGGCTGCAAATTTTCCAAACTTTTGTGCTCTGCTTCCTTTATAAAACTGAATGCCATTAACAGCACCCAAGTAACCTCTTGGGTTACTTGCTTTGCTGCTTAGAAATTTCTTCTGCCAGATACTTCAAATCATCTCTCTCAAGTTCAAAGTTCCACAAATCTCTAGAGCAGGGGCAAAATGCTGCCAGTCTCTTCGCTAAAACATAACAAGGGTCACCTTTGTTCCCAACAAGTCCCTCATCTCCATCTGAGACCACCTCAGCCTGGACCTTATAGTTCATATCACCACCAGCATTTTGGTCAAAGCCATTCAACAAATCTCTAGGGAATTCCAAACTTTTCTACACTTTCCTGTCTTCTTCTGAGCCCTCCAAATTGTTCCAACGTCTGCCTGTTACCCAGTTGCAAGGTCACTTCCACATTTTTGGCTATCTTTTCAGTAACACCCACTCTACTGGTACCAATTTACTGTATTAGTCTGTTTTCATGCCGCTAATAAAGACATACCTAGGACTGGGCAATTTATAAAAGAAAGAGGGTTTAATTGGACTTATAGTTTCACATGGCTGGGAAAGCCTCACAATTATAGCAAAAGTCAAGGAAGAGCAAGTCATGTCTTATAAAGATGCCAGCAGGCAAAGAGAGCTTGTGCAGGACAACTCCTCTTTTTAAAACCATCAGATCTCATGAGACTTATTCACTACCATGAGAACAGCAAGGGAAAGACTTGCCCCCATGATTCAATTATCTCCCCCAGGTTCCTCCCACAACACATGGGAATTCAAGATGAGATTTGGGTGGAGACACAGCCAAACCACACTGATTAGTAACCCTAAAACAGCCTCTTAGCATTCAAATAAAAAGAAGAGTTGCACATCCCTCAGTTTCAACCTAAAGCTAGAAATGACACATTTATTAAGGAAGGCATGTCAAAAGCTGAGATAAGCTAAAAGGTAGGCCTCTTGTGTAAAATAGTTAGCCAAGATGCAAATACAAAGGAAAAGGCCTTGAAGGAAATTAAAAGTCCTACTCCACTGAACACATGAATGCTAAGAAAGTGAACCAGCCTTATTGCTGATATAGTGAACGTTTTATTGGTCTTGATAGATGATCAAACTAGCCACATTACCTTAACAAAGCCTAATCCACCGCAAGGCCCTAGCTCTGAAGTTTTATGAAGGCTGAAAGAACTGAGAAAGCTGCAAGGAAAATTTGAAGTTAGAAATTGTTGGTTCATGAAGTTTAAGAAAGAAGCCATCTCCGTAACATAACATTATGAACAAAGTGAAGTAGCAAGTGCTGACGTAGAAGCTACACTGAGTTATCTGGAAGGTCTAGCTGAGATCATTGATAAATGTAGCTACACTAAACAACAGATTTTTGATGGAGATAAAACAGCCTTCTATTGGAAGAAGATTCTGTCTAGGAGTTTCATAGCTATAGAAAAGTCAATACCTGGCTTCAAAGCTTCAAAGTACAGGTTGACTCTCTTGTTAGGGGCTAATACATCTTGTGACTTTAAGTTAAAGCCATTGCTCATTTATCACTCCAAAAAATCCCTGGATCTGTAGGAATTATGCTAAATCCACTCTGTCTGTACTCTATAAATAAAACAACAGAGCTTGGATGACAGCAGGTCTATTTACAGCATGATTTACTGAATAGTTTAAGCCGACTGTTGAGACCTACTGCTCAGAAAAGAAAGGTTCTTTCTAAATACTAATGCTCACTGACAAGGCACCCAGTCACCCAAGAGCTTTAAGGGAGATGTATAAGAAGATGAATATCATTTTTATGCCTGCTAACACGACATCCATTCTGCAGGTCATGGGTCAAGAAGTAATTTTTTGATAGTTCAGTCTTACTAAGAAATGCATTTCTTAATGCTACAGCTGCCATAAATAGTGATTTGTCTGATGGATCTGAGCAAAATAAACTTATAACCTTCTGGAAATGATTTATTTTTCTAGATGCCATTAAAATATTCATAACAGACATCAAAATATTAACATTAGTAGTTGTTTAAAGGAAATTGATTCCAATGCTTGTGGATGACTTTTGCATCAGTGGAGGAAGTAACTGAAGATGTGTTGGAAATAGGAAGAGAGTTAATATTAGAAGTGAGGCCTGTAGATGTGTCTGAAATGCTGTAATCTCATGATAAAGGTTGAATGGGTTAGGAGTTGCATAATACGGATAAACAAAGAAATCAGTTTCTTGAAATGGAATCTACTCTTTGTGAAGATGATGTGAACATTGTTTAAATATTTTTAAAAAGGCTTACCATATGATATAAACTTAGTTGCTAAAGCAGTGGCAAGGTTTGAGATGATGGACTTCAATTTAGAAAGAAGTTTCACTGTGGGTAAAATGTCATTAAACAGTATTCCATGTTACAGAAAAATTTTTGTGGGAAAAAAAAAACAGAGTCAATAGATACAGCAAATGTCATTGTTGTCTTATTTTAAAATTGTCACGGTGACCTTAACCTTCAGCAACCACTATCCTTATCCGTCAGCAGCCATCAAGACAAGGCTCTCCATCAGAAAAAAGATTACAACTGGCTGAAGGCTCAGATGAATGTTAGTATTTTGTAGCAATAAAGTATTTTTGAATAAAAGCATATCCATTTTTTAAACATGATGCTATTTTGCACTTAATACATTACAGTTGTAGTGTAAACATAATTTTATATATATTGGGAAAATAAATCATTTATGTGACTTCCTTGTTTGTGATGTTCTCTTTGTTGCAGTGGTCTGGTACAAAACCAACAATATCTCTGAGATATGCCCGTAACTTAGAATAAGAAACAAACTCCTGTAACAAGATGCTGATTCTTTTCTCTAAAGTTCATAGAATCAAGGTGTCTAAAACATGATTATGATGTGGAAAGATATATGTATATAATCTGCCACAATAACCCAGTGAATTCTGCATTTGGAAAAGAAACGTATTACCAGATTTTTCTAACAATGTATGGGCAAGGAAAGAAATGCCACAATTAAAAGACAATGGAAGGTTTGCAAATAACAACCCAGAAATTAGATGGAAAGTGAAGTTCAAGGGATAGTGAATAAATTCCACCACCATTGCTATTCCTACATCCTAGCAACATACTATGTGTTGAACTCTTATTTTACGCCAGCCACTATATTTGATATTTTACAAATGTGGTTTCACTTAAAACTATTCTCTGTCATGCATATACACTTTTAATGGATATTTGACTTTCTAGTATCCATTTGGAGACCTGACAAAGGGATTGGCCTTGTTGATCCAATGATATTCTATTCCTTTCTAGTAAGATGTTCCAGAATGGTCATATGATTACATTCTGGCCAGTAATCTCTCAGGACAGTTTTGCTAGCAATTTATTGGAAAATACTTCTCATTTTTGGAGAAAACCAAAATGAATACAGAATATTTCTTTTCTCCTGGATGACTAAGGAAGCATGTGGTCCTGGAGATTTCTGGCAGGCAACTTCTGTCCATGAGGGAAGCCAGCCTGTGTGGACATGGCCAGCATATGGCAGAATGTGCAGACAGGACAATAGGAAAAAATCAGGGCCAGAATGCAGATCGACTCTGGCCAGAAGTGGAAGCATTTCTGGACTCTCTCTTTTGTAAATTAATCAAGTTTTATATTATTAAAGCCTTTTTTTCACTTGGCCTCTTCTCTATATTTTGTAGCTGAAACATGCTAACAAATAGAATTACTCCCATTTTATACATGAACAAGGAACATTCAAGAGGTGAATTAAATTGCCTATGATCACAATACCAGTAGCTTGTCTATTGTCTTTAATTTTGGTCTGATGTGACTCACTACCCTTCACTGTCTTTCAGAACTATCTAAAGGGAGTCTTAAATCCAACATTGAGAAGTTTAGTTTTATTAAAATTTGGGACCCCTCCTGGTTTTTGAATATAACAGGATTTCCAAAAAACAGTATGTATTGCTCTTTTTCCTGGTAGCTTTTAAAACAGGAAAATAAGAGAGACAGACTAGTGAATATTTTTGAATAGAATCTTTTAAAATGATCTTTTGAAAATGTAAGTCCCAACCTCTTGTACTTATTTTTAATCACAAATTTTGCAGCCATGTCTATGAAAATATTACAGTTACTTAATTACAAATATACCAGGTAAAACAAACTCAACAGTAGATTTTTTTGTTTGTTTCTTTGATTGTTTCCTTATTTTTTTATCCTAGTGAATACAACATGGTACCCTGGTAAAATAAAAATCTGAATGGTCTTTGTAAACTTTCCCGTATCTTTTTATCTTGTTTGTTAAACTATGTGTACAGCAAGTGATTAAATTGCAAAATTCTTTACTCATATTTGGAACAATTGGAAAATCACCTCATGTGTTTTCTTCCTAGTTTGGTTCCAATTCTAATAGTTGAAATATATCTGTTTAAATATATTTTGTTTTAGAAGATCAATAAATAAAGTTAGTGCACTTACTTTGCAATTGTTGCATTTTGATTTAGATGGCTTATAACAATATTTTGGATGAATGCTATTTACATTAAAATATGTTAAAAATGAAAACCCCAGATTTTCTCACTTCAGTGTGGTTTTTGTTTTGAAAGTTATCAAGATTTTGGCCAAAGCTGTGTAAAGAAGTACCACTTTGTCTGACCTTATATTTTATTATGACAATTTTATTGTTAAAATTCTTCCCTAGAGCATAGTGGCCAAATGTTCTTACTTGGATCCTAAGTATTTAGGTTAATAAAACTTTCCTTTGTTTTAATAAAATACTTTGTTATTTAATAAAAATACTTTATTTTTATTTCAAAAATAATTTAGATTTGCAACATTTTTATTAATTTCATCATATTAGAGAAATTTCCAGACCATCATTAATAGGTATCATTTTTCAAGTGTTTCTATTAATATCTTCTACAAACTGAAACTGATACAGTCAAAGCTTTTTCATCTGGTGATTAATAATGTTTTGAAATACTCACTTATGCAAAGTGTTTGACTTGTCAGTAAATTAAATATAGCCCTTGGGTAGTTTAAGAGGGTGTGACAATTTGATATGGTTTATAAATGAAAGCAGAAAATAAGAAAAGATTATTAAAAAGGATCTGTGATAAAAATACACAAGGAAATGGACAACATTAGGATCTTTGAAAAAAACTATTTGTATTTATTTATTTAATGGCTTTTGTTTGAAGAGTATATACAAACAATTTGAATGAAGTATAAAAAACAGTAAATGTGGGCAGGGTGCGGTGGCTCACGCCTATTCTCTCAGCACTTTGGGAGGCCAAGGCGGGCGAATCACCTGAGTTTAGGAGTTCAAGACTAGCCTGTCTAACACAGAGAAACCCCGTCTCTACTAAAAATACAAAAATTAGCCCAGCATGGTGGTGGGTGCCTATAATCCCAACTACTCAGGAAGCTGAGGCAGGAGAATCGCTTGAACCCAGGAGGCAGAGGCTGCAGTGAGCCAAGATTACACAGTTGTATTCCAGCCTGAGCAACAGAGCAAGACTCCGTCTCAAAAACCAAAAACCAAAACACAAACAAACAAACAAAAAAGAAAACAGTAAATGTGCTTACTATGTGAACCTCTTGAGTGGAAACAAATGTGTAATTGAAATTGTTCATAAGTGATTTCTAAAAGATGTATGTAGACCAGAAATGGGTAAGTGAGCTTCTCTTTCAACCTCATGAAACAAATTATTAAAAAGAAAAAAAAAAGAAAAAAGAAATACTGGCTGGGTGCGGTGGCTCACACCAGTAATCCCAACACTTTGGGAGGCCAAGGAGGGCAGATCACTTGAGCCCAGGTGTTCAAGACCATTCTGGGCAACATGGTGAAACCCTGGATTTACAAAAATATATATATATATATATAAATAATATAAAAGGAAATAATTAGCCAGGTGTGGTGGTGCATTCCTGTAGTCCCAGCTCCTCGGGGAGGCTATGGTGGGAGAATGACTTGAGCCAGTGATATTGAGGCTTCATTTAGCTGATATTGCACCACTGCACTCCAGTCTGGGTGTCAGAATGAGAACCTGTCTCCAAAATAAAGAAAAAAAAAAAAGAAAGAAAACAAACAAACAAAAAACCCTGAAAAATATTTATGACCTTCAACAATTCAGGAATCATACTATGAGTACAAAAGTGAAGGTAAGTTGAATTTTGTTAAAGTTAAATTGCAATATACAAAACACATTTTAACGCCAGGCACAGTGGCTCATGCCTGTAATCCCTGCCCTTTGAGAGGCTAAGTCCCAGGACCTCTTGAGGCCAGGAGTATCAGACCACTTTGGGCATCATAACAAGACCTCATCTCCTCAAAAAAGGTTAAAAACTTAGCTGGGCATAGTGTCATGCCCCTGTAGTCCCAACTACTCAGGAGGTTGAGGCAGAAGATTTCTTGAGCCCAGGAGTTTGAGGCTGCAGTGAGCCATAATTGGGCTCCAGCCTGACCAAGAGGCCCCCCAGCCTGGGTGACAGAGTGAGACCCTGTCTTAAAACAAAATAAAACAACAACAACAACAAAAATCTCTAAAAGCACTATAAGTAAGGATTTAAATATGGGCATTGGTAATTATTATAGCTCAGCCAATAGTCTTTTCAAGTTTTTCTTCGCTCTGGGTCTGTTTAGTTTACAATTTCTAATTCACTTGAATTTTACATTCTTCTTCTTCTTATAAAATTATCTTATAAATAAATACTGATCCTCTCTTTCATATTTTTGTAATGCTAGTATATTTGATTTGCTTCTAGTGAAGGGAGAAGGCAATGGTTTAAATTTAAAAAAAAAAAAAAAAACTTTCAATGGAAGGAACACTCAACTATCACAAAACTTTGGTGACATTAAGCAAAGATATTCCAGATCAGGCATAGTCAGAGGTGAAGTCACACTCATTGAGAAAGGCTATAGTCAAGTCGGGCGGGCTTTTTTAAACTTTAGTTTTGATTTTTTCACACCTCACACGCTGCCTCATGTAATTTTGGAACCACAGACAAAAATGGATATTGACTCTTTCTGTGATCTTACAGGATTGCGATGCTGTCATTAAGGTAATTGCATTTTTTTTTTTTTTTTTTTTTTTTTTTTTTACTGTAATATAAGATGCTGCAACAGTGTAAAATACCTCAGAATGATTTCAACCGGGGGCTTGACAAAGTATCTGGCAATGTTCAGGTAAAGGAAAAACATATGGCCCACCAGTTCTTGGATTGTAGATGGTGACTCTGTATAACTTCATGCAACATAAGCTTTTTACTACAGTGGAAAAGATTACCTTCCCTTTGAAACGAACATAAAATTCTGTTTCCCATGGCGTTTTAAAGACTTTGGAGTTTGTATCTTGCTAAACCAGAAAAAATAGACTAAATGGCATCATACTTGAAAAATAAATAGAGAAAAGAGCATTCCGACAGGTTAGCTGAATTTGTGAAATGACAAAATGACCTAAAGAGAACATGTTTTGAATTTGGAAATAGTCTACTATTAAAACAATTCTAAAAGTAACTGTAAGTGTTTTAGCACTTAATAAATTAACTCACATATTTTAATACCATGATTGAAAGTACACTTTTCTCCTTGATGACTGGTATTGAAAATCTGTATTATCATGAAAATATATATGCATATTTTGTAAGGTTCATCTTATTTATCACTTCCTCCATGAAGCCTTTCTGCTAATCTTTTATAATAAGTGCTTACCATTTGCTTGCAATAGTTCAGCAGATAAAATATATTTTGATTTATTTTATGGACTTCTCAATGCACAGTATTACATTTTTAATATCTTAGAACCCAAATATATATAAAAAGCAAGTTCATGTTTATACCAATAAAATGGGAAGAATGACTAGTGTAATACGTTCACAGATGTTAAAGTATAATGTAAATCTGACTGAGATCACATTTGGTATGACAGAATCCTTAAATAAAATTTACTACTGATTAAGTTAAAAATTATTTCAAATTTGCTTTCTTGACTACTGTTTCAAATATGTACTTTTTATTTTGGTTAAAATATGCATAATATAAAATTTATAATTTTAATCATTTTTAAATGTAGAGTTCAGTGGTATTAAGAATATTAATATTGAGCAAGGAATGCTGGCACACATCTGCATTCCCAACAACTTGGGACAGTGAGGCGGGAGGAAGCTTGATCCCAAGAATTCAAGACCAGTCTGGACAAAAAAGTGAGACACCATCTCACACACACATAAACACATACAAACACACACACGCTCATATGAATATATTAACATTTTTCAATTACAACCACCATCCATCCTCTGAAATTTTTATCTCCCCAAATTGAAACTGAGTTAAACAATAACTCCTCCTGTATGCTTTATTTTTAGTACTTGATCTTGCAGGTAATACATGTATAAAAAATCTTGGAAGCATGCATAAATAACAATGCACTATGGAATTCATTGGTTTAGAAGTCACTTTAATTAATAGTTGCATTGTGTTAGAGTATCTGTGTTAACACTACATTAAACTCAAATATTTTCTACTCAAAATGTTAAGAATTAAACACTCATGATAGTCCATTGTTTTGTACCTTAATGATTTCATTATTCAAAATATAACAGTAATAAGACAAAGACATAAAACTAAAATTCAGAAAAATAAATAAAATACCTGATTGAAAGAATCAGAGAGCTGGCTGGGTAATCAGGTATTAAGGAACAGGTAAGTGAGTAAGCATATTGTGAGTTGCTTTTCTTTTCTGGGCCCTTGCCAATTCTTGGTTTAGATCACAAGACTAAGAGTCCTAAAATAGGGAAGGAGTTAAGAGGCAGAGAAGCCAGTAAAGTTTTCATAATTATGTGGCACATAGTATATAAAGCTTGAAGTTCATAGCAGTCAGAAAATTTAGAATTAAAGAGACCAATGTTTTGAAGAGAAAGGAGGATAATCCCATACCCAATTCTCTAGTTTGGTAGGACAAGAGCCTAAGAAGGTAAGAAGAAGCCACTGAAAGGCAGACTCTTGCTGCCAAGAAAACAAAAATTCAGGACCTTCCAATTAGAAAGGGTTCTAGTAAATATCCCATGCTCTCAGTTGAGACAATGAGAAAGAAGTAGCCTAGAAAACAACAAAATGAGATTTAAATTAAGTATTATCACAAAAGCAACCTAGTCTGGAATAAACTAAATCAGTTTCTGATTGAATTAAATCGATGTGCCACCAGTCTAGCCACCTATTAGAGAATAGGTTAGTAAATACTCACTAGGAAAAGGCAGTGGCTATAGATGTGTGGTGCTATTTCTGAGGCCTCTGTTCTGTTCCATTGGTCTATATATCTGTTTTTGGTACCAGTACCATGCTGTTTTGGTTACTGTTGCCTTGTAGTATAGTTTGAAGTCAGGTAGCATGATGCCTCCAGCTGTGTTCTTTTTGCTTAGGATTGTCTGGGCTATATGAGCTCTTTTTTGGTTCCGTATGAAATTTAAAGTAGCTTTTTCTAATTCTGTGAAGAAAGTCAATGGTAGCTTGATGGGCATAGCATTGAATTTTAAATTACTTTGGGCAATATGGTGATTTTCATGATATTGATTACTTCTATCCAGGAGCATGGAATGTTTTTCCATTTGTTTGTGGCCTCTCTTATTTCCTTGAACAGTGCTTTGTAGCTCTCCTTGAAGAGGTCCTTCACATCCCTCATAAGTTGTATTCCTAGGTATTTTATTCTCTTTGTAGCAACTGTGAATTAAGACAGTGTGGAGATTCCTCAAGGATCTAGAACTAGAAATCCCATTTGACCCAGCAATCTCATGACTGGGTATATACCCAAAGGACTATAAATCATTCTACTATAAAGACACATGCACACATACATTTATTGTAGCACTATTCACAATAGCAAAAACTTGGAACCATCCCAAATATCCATCAGCGATAAACTGGATAAAGAAAATGTGGCACATATATACCATAGAATACTATGCAGTCATAAAAAACGAGTTCATGTCCTTTTCAGGGACATGGATGAAGCTGGAAACCATCATTCTCAGCAAACTAACACAGGGACAGAAAAACAAACACCACATGTTCTCACGCATAAGTAGAAGTTGAACAATGAGAACATATGGGCACAGGGAGGGGAACATCACACACTGGGGCCTGTTGGGGGATGAGGGGCAAGGGGAAGGATAACATTAGGAGAAATACCTAATGTAGATGATGGGTTGATGGGTGCAGCAAACGACCATGACACATGTATACCTATGTAACAAACCTGCATGTTCTGCCCATGTATCCCAGAACTTAAAGTATAATAAAAGAAAGAGAGAAGAAAGAGAGAAAGAGAGAGAGAGAAAGAGAAAGAGAGAAAGAAGAAAGAAAAGAAAGAAAAAGAAAAAAGAAAGAAAGAGAAAGAAAGAAAGAGAAAGAAAGAAAAAGAAAGAAAGAAAGAAAGAAAGAAAGAAAGAAAGAAAGAAAGAAAGAAAGAAAGAAAGAAAGAAAGAAAGAAAGAGAGAGAGAGAGAGAAAGAAAGAGAAAGAAGGAAGGAAGGAAGGAAGGAAGGAAGGAAGGAAGGAAGGAAGGAAGGAAGGAAATAAAGAAAGAAAGAAAGAAAAAGAAAGAAAGAAAGAAGCAGCATTCATGGCCTGTATATTTTTTTTCAAAGTTGCTGGTTATATCCCAAAATGAAGCCAAGACAATGCAGATATCATAGGACACGATCAAAATTTTACTTTAATAATGAAGTTACAAGCGATAGACTTAAAAAACATATAGTATATTTGAAAATTGCTAACAAGATATAAAATTGACCAGAAAATGGAAATCTATACAAAGAATAATATAGAAAATCTAGAATAAAAAAATAAAATAATGTAAATTAAAAACTGAATTAAGTATTAGCAGATTGGATGTAGCAGAAGAGAGGAAGGTTGAACTGTAAAATAGGTCAATCGAAAACAGACTAAAAAAGGCAAAAGGAGTAAAAACAATTTTTAAAAGCGATTTGAGAGGAGAGCTTACATATGTTACATTAGAATCAAAGAAGCAAAGAGAGAGATGGAGAAGCAGCAATAATTTAAGAGACATTGACTAAAATTCTGCAAAACTTTTCAAGAACATCAAATCAACCAGCTACATCTTTTATATGCCAGCTGAAAAACAAACTACTGGAAAACCACACCTAGGTCCATCATTTCATATGTATGTCGATGTGTCTTTACGCATGTGTATTCAAAATGTCATACTTCTTCAAACGAACAGTAGGCTATTTTTTAAACTGAAAAGACAGCCCAAAAATATCTTTAAATATTTGCTGAAAGAAAATAACTGCCGATTCATGCTTTTATACTCAGCACAATTATTTTTAATTGAGAAGCAAACATAGATTTTCTTCAGAAAAAAATGTACCACACGTTAAACCACAAGGGGATTACTTGACCAAGGAAAAAGAGTACCAGCAGAAAATAGAGATATGCAGAAATAATGAAGAAAAAAGAAAAGTGTAAATATGTGTGAAAATATAAATGGATTTTAATTGAGCACAGTTACACAGATTTATCACAATAATATGCATGGCTTTAAAAGATATGAAGAATTGAAAGGCATGTCAGGCATTAAATTTAAATAAATTGTTCTAAGATATTAGCATTTTCTTGAAAATACTATGCACTTAAAAATTAGAAATCATTTACATAAATTTTTATTTCCACTTTAACTGCTAAAAAATGGTCTGCCTTTTACTAAAAAGGGTCAATAACAAAATGCTAATAAAAGAGGAAACATTTATTTCAAAAGAAGACAAATACAAGAAAAAATGTTACAAGAAAGAATAGAACCAATGGGACAAATGATGTGATAAAAGGCATAAAACAAAAAATCAGCAATTAACTTACAGGTAAATGTTACATATCCACTAGTCAAACAGCTGCCCAAAGAATCACTTTACATGTAGGAGGAAAAGATCTCTTGCATAGTATAGATGACAGTCTTTTATCATTCTTATGTGTGACGGATACTCAATTGAATACTGACTTTTCAATACTATATGTAGTCCTCCAAATATTTTAAATATTTATATATGTCTACCATGTCTTCAAAACAGGTTGTTTAAATTTTAAAAATCTATCTACCTCCAGATTGCACATGATCTATTTCTCCTGAATTTTCATGAATTTTATTTTTATTTTTATGTGTAGGCCTTCAATTTTCTAGACCAATAGCTCATCCCCAGTTCCATTGCACATTTTTTTCACTCTGTTAATCTTTTCTCATATTGCTATGAAGACATACCCATGACTGGGTAACTTATAAAAAAAAGTAGGTTTAATTGACTCACAGTTTGACATGGCTGGGGAGGAGCAAAGGGACGTCTTACGTGGCGACAAGCAAGAGAGCATGTGCAGGGGAATTGCCCTTTATAAAACTGTCAGATCTCATGAGAGTTATTGACTATATGAGAATAGTACAGGAAAAACCCGACCCCAAGGTTCAGTTACCTTCCACTGAGTCCTTCATACATATGGGGATTATGGGAGCCACAATTCAAGATAAGATTTGGGTGCAGATACAGCCAAACCGTATAACTCACTGAATCAAAAAAACGCTATTATAATATTCAGTTATTTATATTATAATCTACTTTTGGGTGTCCTATTATTTCCCTGATTAAACTGTCATTTGCCAACATAATATTGATTTAAGATGTATTTGTATGTTGTGATAATTAATGTAATAATATTTGATAGTCACTATTCTTTTGCAAATTTTCTTGGTTGCATTTGATATCTACTTTTAGCATGTATTTAAGGTTATTTTTTATAAATACAAAAATTGCTGTTGCAATTGTTTTGAAATGTATTTAGTTTGTATAAGTTTTAGGAAATTCGACTTTTGTGATAGTAAACTTTTTTATTGGTATTGTGGAATCACTTTTCACTTATTCTGACCTAGTTTTATATCTTTCTATTAGAGTATATAATTTCTTCATGTAGGTTCTTTGCCAATGTTTTAATTGTATTTCTATTTTATTTTATTTTTGCCTCAAAGGAAATAGAATATATTTTCAATTTTTCTTTGTAAGTAATTTTTGTTATAGTAGAGACAAAAGTTAATTGTACCATCTTAATCATTAAATAAAATAAAATAGTTAATGCAACAATTTGAAAATAAAAATCAATTATTTTTCTAAGGATATGATTTATCATAGCCAATAAAACACTTGAAGAATTGTTTATTATCTAATCAGTAAAACTTCAAATAATAGATTTTAAATGCTTTTTTATTTAAATTTTAAAACGTTTACATGACAAATAAAAATTGTATATATTCCAGTTATACAACATGATGATTTGATACAGACGCTGTGTAATAATTATCACAATCAAATTAACAAATCCATCCCCACTCATGATGTATATTAGATATCTAGAAATTGTTCATATTATTACTGAAAGGTTTTACTCTTTGATCAACTCCCCATTTTCCAGACATTCCCAAATCCTGACAATCAGCATTCTCTTTCCTTCTATGTATTCAACTTTTTTAGATTTTACATTTTATGCTTCTAAAAATGTGTCATGGAATATCCATAAGAAATTATATAATCAGAAAATAATTATTTATTATCATTTTCATTTTTTTCCATAACTACTTTATTATTTCAACCAGGAAAACTTCAAAGAATATACTAGACATAATAATATAAACAGAGAAGCCCTTGTTTAATTTTTCATTTTCATTTTAATGATTTTAATATTAAAGATTATTTCATTGCAGAAGAACTAGAGAACATTTACTGTATAAAACAGAGGTTTTTGCTCTACGTGGTCATGAATATTACATTTTTAGAAAAGTGAACCATTTTACTCTTAAAATTATTAGGCACAAATTAAGTTGGTCAGCATTATTTTAATCTTTTTTGATTCTAAAATTCCATCACATATTCAGTCTCCTTCCAAGGCAGACAGTATCCAAGTTTGCAATGCTAGAGTGAGAAATAACTTCAAAAATGACAAAGCAACAGAATCTATATTTTGCAGATAAAACTAAATTTCATCAAATATTTAGAGTGAAACATAAATGCATTTAGACACTTGCAAAGATGTTGATATTTTGTTAAAATTTTCAGTTTTTATCCAGATGTCTGGCAGCACATAATGAAAACAAAACACTTTGTGAATAAACATAATCTCAATTACACCAAAATGCTGTTTTTCCACTGATTTCCAATTTTCTTTCTGAGAGAGGACATAATCATGGGTTGGGTGATTGTAGGGATTAACAATCCTGGCGTCTAAGAACAGAATATGATCATGCATTCATTAGTCACTTCAATCCCTCTGCCATTTGACAATGACTAAATTAGGTGAATGGTTTTAACAGTTTAGTGCCTATTGCGAGAGTCATGCTGATATAACTCAAAATAAAGATAATGATCTACTGAAGTCTTATTAACCCTTGATAAGGTGATATTTCTTTTAAACATTCATTTTTTTCAGGATAAAATTATTGTCTCCCATTTTTATCTTTCTATCCAAATAAATCATACATCTGTCTACTCAGAATTATTATTCTTGCTTTAACAACATTTTTCTAATATCAAGAAAAATGATGGCCCCTAGGGTAACAATTAGCTTTGTTTTTTTAATTTTTAACTGAAATTATAATTACTGCCTATCAAATAACAGGAATATCTTCAAAAATATTAGAAGATAAGAGATTGACTGAGTGTGTCTATTAGGAGACAAGTTTTTTCTTAGTTTTCTATTAAAATAGTTTTTATCCTTTAAGTTGTTTTCTTGGATACAGGGTCTCACTCTGTCACCCAGGCTGGAGTGCCGTGGCACAGTCTTGGCTCACTGAAACCTCCACCTCCTAGGTTCAAGCAATTCTCATGCCTCAGCCTCCCAAGTAGCTGGTATTACAGCCTCATGCCACCATGCCCCGGCTCATTCTTTTGCATTTTCAGTAGATTCAGGGTTTCGCCATGCTGGCCAGGTTGGACTCCAACTCCTGATTTCAAATGGTCCACCCGCCTCAGCCTCCTAAAGTGCTGGGATTACAGGGTGAGCCACTGCGCCCGGTCTCTAATTTTTGAATATCAATTTTAATTATGGAGACATTCAACTATTTAGGTCTGCTTCCTAGTGAACAAAGATTTGTCCCAAACAAAATCTTATTTAGTATATCACACAAATGTGAGAAACGGAAAATACTTCTTGGATAAAACAATGGGGTATAATTTTGAAATCTTATCTGTTCTTATAATCACTTATAATTTTGCGTCCCTTGTATTAGAAGTGATAAGTAAAACTGCAGTTATATTTGCACCAACCTAATATATGTATCTAAATTTTAATTTTTTTTCCTAAACCTGTATATCTGATGTTTAAAAATATTTTCCCTCTGGAAGTTTATTGGTTGTCAACATTTTGTATATTGATCTTATTACAATTTTTTAAATATGCTAAATAATAAATTTTGCTGAGGTGTTTGTGTCAGAAGTTAACTCTATGACACTGAAAATTGGAACTAGGTTGAGTGTATTACCTATACATCTGGCCTCCACTTTTTGATTCTTAATTTACTCTTTAGTTTCCAAACATATCTAATATCTCAATATGCTCCATGACCCTTTTCATGGTTTCTTTGCAAATAAAAGATTATCCCCACTATATCTCTGAGGAAAAAAAATTGTTTTCTGTTGGCATCTATCTGGTGTTTAGTTGATAGCATAGATTTTACTTTATATTTATGTTTTTAATTATATCTTTCATCGGGAGAATGCATGTGTATTTTAATCATATATTTATGACTATTCGTATAAATCTGAGGCATTTTTTTTTAAGACAGGGTCTCACTCCATCTCCCAGGCGGGAATGTAGTGGCGCAATTATAGCTCACAGCAGCCTCAACCTCTGGGCTTAAGTAATCCTCTTGTCCCACCCTCGCGACTGGCTGGGACTACATGTATATACACCACATTGGGCTACTTTTTTGTTTGTTTTGTTTTTATTTTTTGTAGAGGCAGGGTCTCACTATGTTGCCCAGTTTAGTCTGGAATTTCAGGGCTCAAGCAAACCTCCTACCTTGGCCTGCCAAAATGCTGGGATTACCGGCATGAGCTACCATGCCTGGCCAAATCTGAGAAATGTTTTGCAGATAATATGATTGGTTTCATTAAAAAACAAAATTCCAGACTTCTGCAACCAGTAAGAATGGTTGACAGCATCATTCAGAAAAGTCTCATAGACAGTGATTTCATGAAGTGTAAAAAACATTATCTTTTTAGTGAGTTTATAATCCTTCCAGTGAGACATAGATAAACAATAAAATGGAATGACTCTGACAGTAGATTTAGGCATTGGCCATGGGCTGACTTGAAGATGCATAATAAATGCTAACTGACACTATTGGTAGGATCCATAAAGCATCAAACGAGTAACATCACCAACTAAGACTATGGAATTACCAGCAATAATGACTGTCATAAGTGTGGATTTGTAATCATCGAAACCAGGATTAAAAAACTCTGCAGTTTGTAGACCAGTGCCCAAACACAGACTAAATCATAGAGGTATTGCCAGTTTAAGTCACAAATGAGGAACAATGATAGACAATGCACCAATATGATAATAGAAAGGTTGTTTTAGAAACAAAACAGGTAGCCGGGCACGTTGGCTCACATATATAATCCCAGCATTTTGGGAGGCCGAGGTGGGTCGCTCATGAGGTCAGGAGTTCGAGGTCATCCTGGCCAACATGGTGAAACCCCGTCTCTACTAAAAAATACAAAAATTAACCAAGTATGGTGGCTCATGCCTGTAATCCTAGCTACTCAGGAGGCTGAGGCAGGAGAATTGCCGGGAGGCAGAGGTTGCAGTGAGCTGAGATCGTGCCACTGTACTCCAGGCTGGGGGACAGAGGGAGACTCTGTCTCAGAAAAAAAACAGTTAAATCTCTCTTCATTTTGTAATGCTAAATTATACATCAATTTCTTAAAAGGAATAAATTAAACATAAAGCAAACATAAAACTGCTGAGATGGTATTCAGTGTTATGTGCAGTGCGTGTGTGTGTGTGTGTGTGTGTGTATTCATGATTGAGCTGAATGTGAGGAATGTACTTATGGAAATAAGTTAAGACACTGAAGTACATATTCTGTTTCCCCTTAACACCCTCTGGACTGTGATTCCCATGGCCTTGGCTTCTTCGTCGGTTTCTAAGAGTCTTCCAAGCGTAATCAATGGATGGCTTCAGCAGATTATGGGCTCATTACCTGCTGGGGTTGAGGAAAAGGAAATGTAACATGTGCTATAGGTTGGATGAAAGGATGCTGAGCTAAATCCCTGAGAAGCAGAGTGTCTGAGAGTTAGAACCTGTGTCAGACTCTTGCAGAAACAGCTCTATAGGAGGTTTGTGTCAGCAACTGCAAAGAAGCTGGATCTGATTGAGGCTAAGATGCTTTCATTTCTCTTCATCAACCATTTAATTGCACTGACCTTTGACCCTCTGCAAATACTAATTCAATTTGTGGGTATTTACAAACTGGTAAAACCAAAACAGAAGAAATAGGGACATAAGGAGGGGCTCCTGGGAAGGAGAAGAAGATGAAAAGGATTTGTGAACAATCACAAGAGTCAAAATTCTTTAATTTAGCTGGAAAAAACCATAAAGGATAACCATCTGTGACTAGAATAATAATAAGGGGCAAGATTCCTTCCTACAAAAAGTGTTAGTTTACTGGCTCAAACCTAGTAAGTTTTTTAGTCTTTAGTGTTCTGTAATAAAACACACATAACAAAAATATATAAAAATTCTGAATGTGTCTAAGAACTGTTTCAGCGAGACTCTTACAAATTTATATTTTCAGTCCAAATTCTAGTACTCAGGGTGAGCATTTCAGTAACTCAAAGCCTTAGAAAATGCCTCTTGAACAAATTCCATGCTTGCTTTGCTATGTCATGTGTCCCCAGTACAGACAAGTGTCCTTTGAAACATTGCTTGTCAATTTGTTGTCTTTTAAGCAATGTGCTGGAATATGTCTATCTTTTGATTCTTCTCTGTTTTTACAATAGTTGATTGCAGTGCTCTCCAAAGCCTAATAATGTGCTTGAAATGCTTTCAAATAGCCTCTTGAAAAGTAAATCAGACCTTTTTTTTTTTTAATCATTAGCCAAAAGGATTTATAAAATCATCATTTGTGATTGCATTTAAAAAGAGATTACCAAACATTAAGTAGGAAGTAGAAGAATGATACCACTTTTAGGTGAGATATATACAGAAAAATATACAGGCGCAGTGACTCATGCCTGTAATCCCAGCACTTTGGGAGACCGAGGTGGGGAGATCACGAGGTCAACAATTCAAGACCAGCTTGGCCAACATAGTGAAACCCAGTCTCTACTAAAAATACAAAAAAAAAAAAAAAAAAAAAGCCAGGAGTGGTGGTGGGCTCCTGTAATCCCAGCTATTCAGAGGCTGAAGCATGAGAATCACTTGAACCCAGGAGGCAGAGGTTGCAGTGAGCGGAGATTGTGCCACTGCACTCCAACCTGGGCAATAGTGTGAGACACCGTCTCAAAAAAAAAAAAAAAAGAAAAATATAAATTGTGCATAATTTAATATAGAATTTATTATGGGAGCTATGTACATAGAAACCAAAAGAAAAAAAAACTTGAGAAAAATAAATGTAATAATTTAACATTACTTAATTTATTATTAAATTATTAAGCATAATTTAACATTACTTTAGAGATTGAAGGTTAACATGTACTACCCTTTTCTATGTTTAGGTACACAAATAACCATTGAGTTATAGTTGCCTACAGTATTCAATACAGCAACATGCCATACAGGTTTGTAGCACAGAAGCAATGGCATCTATTGCAATAGATAGATATAAATATAGATATAGGTATGGTTATGAATTTGGTTATAGATGGTTATCTATAGATTATATTATCTATAGATTATTATATATTTATAGCCATATAGAGATTATATGTTTATAGATATATAGGCATGGCTATTAATATAGATATAGATTATATATTTATGGATATATTTAAAATCATTTTTTGGTCAAGTGCACAAGGCAAATTAAATTAAATCCACTTTTTGAAATAATGGCAATGAATTTAAAATAGGCCTCTACTGAACAAATGTTATACATAAATTCCGCTGAATGATGTAATGAGGAGGAATGATGGTATGGGATAGAGAAATGTAATCGAGTCAGAAAACATGAGTTTGAATCCCTGCTCCATAGTAACTTTGTAGGGATACACCTTAGCATTTTTGACCCATGATGTAAGCATGTATAAAGTGAGAGAACAAGAGTATATCAAAAGGTTGTTCTGTGTTCTCTTAGAATGTGAGTCTCCTCAAAATACTCCGATGACTTCTCACCTTTCTCAGAATAGAAGACAAAACAAAACAACAAGTTTTTAGATTGTCCCACAGGTCCCATGTGATCTATGTCCCTAGTACCTCCTTAACTTCCCCACCTGTCCACCTCTCTCCCTCATCTCCACAATGCACAGCTCCTCCCATGCCCCAGAGCCATTCTAAGTGCTGTTCCAATAGATGTCCTCTTGCCAGGGGTCTGAATGGTGAACTCCCTCACTGGTTGGAGATCTTGACTCTAATGCTACCTTTTCCGTAGGTCTTGCCTGGGTATTCTATTAAAATTTAAGCCTCCACTGCTGACACCAATATCCACATCCACACTCACACAACCACACCTACACCCACAAACATACACTTCCTATAGCATTTATTGCTCTATTGAATTTCCTCAGGATTTATCCCCATCTCACATGATTTATGATCCCATTTCCGTATTTCTGATATACACAATAGAAATTATTTATAATTTTATTTTTTGAGACAGAATTTCTCTCTTGTTGCCCAGGCTGGAGTACAATTATGCGATCTTGGCTCATAGCCACCTCTGCCTCCCAGTTCAAGCGATTCTCCTGTCTTAACCTCTTGAGTAACTGGGATTACGGGCATACTCCACTAGACCTGGCAAATTTTGTATCTTTAGTAGAGACGGGGTTTCACCGTGTTAGTCAGTCTGGTCTCAAACTCCTGACCTCAGCTGATCCGCCCGCCCAGGCCTCCCAAAATGCTGGAATTATAGGCATGAGCTACTGTGCCCAGCCAATTGTGTATAATTTAATATAGTATTTATTATGGGAGCTATGAACATAGAAACCAAAAGAAAAAAAAAAAAAAACTTGAGAAAAAGAAATGTTAACATAATTTAACGTTAGAGACTGAATGTTGTACACTTAACATTTCCAATTTTAAGTATACAATTTATAGGTATAAAATTTCCAAGTTTAAGTACACAATTCGGTGGTGCTAAGCACATTTGCAGTGTTGAGCAATCATTACCACCATCTATCTCTAGAACTTCTTCATCTCACCCAAGAGAAACTGTAAACAACCCCATCACTCCCTCCCTATAACCCACCCATAACTTCTATATCCTATCTCTATGAATTTGCTTATTTTAGATACCTCATAAACGTGGAATTATGCAGTATTCATTCTTTCATGTCTGGCTTATTTCACTTAGCATAACATTTCTAAGATTTGTACCTGTTGTAGCATGTCTCAGATTTTCAGACCTTTTTAAGGCTGAATGACATTCCATTGTATGCATATACTACATTTTGCTCTCCCTTTATCTGTTGATGGACAGTTGGATAGTTCCCATCTTTTGATTATTGTGAATAAAGTTGCAATGAATATTGGTGGAAATTATCTCTCTGAGTCTGAGGGCATTTTTAAATTTTTTTTTCCTGCTATTTCTATGGGGCTTGGAATAATGCCTGGAATGTAGTAAATAGGTAGCTGTATTTTTGTTCTTTTTTCTACCCCCCTTTCTTTCTGTTCTATTGTGTGTGTAGAAGGCTGACACCTCTGGATTTCATTGTATTCCTTTACTTCCAGTTGGCGATGGTAATTAAGGCGCTGGTGAGAGATCATAAAGCAGGAGGAGAGAGGTGGTATCAATAGTTCCCAACCCTCTGGCTTTGCTGTGCTTCCTCCAACTCTGCAGGTTTCACAATGGACCTACCTCCTGGACCTACCTCCACAGCTCACACTATTATCTGTGCTTTCACAAACCTTGGCTTCCCCTTGTCCCTTCCGACTTAGGGGTAGCAAAGGGTTTTCCCTGTTTACGGTCCGTAACAACTGAGAATTTCTCACATTCCTACTTGTTTTCTTAACACTCTTTACACCTGTTAAATAATCACTTCACTGATTTATTTTTTCAGTTAAATAACCTCAAATTTACCATCTGTTTTCCGCTAGAACCCTCACAGATTCACAGGTGCTCCATGCATATTTTTGATTGAACTAACAAACGACACCTTAAAAATTTCCTCATCTGTTTGAAGAATTCCACACACTTTTTATATCAATTTTCATGTCTTAATTATTTGTAGTATTTATGATGTATAATAAACTGAACATTCTAAATGTTATAGACCAAAATTAAATGTGTTGGAAACAACTTGTAATACCTGCTGGGATTGTGGTGGTTGTTGTTATTTGTTTCTTTATTTGTTTTAATGTAGATTTTATCTCAAAATAAAACTTCACCACCATCTCTGTTTTGTTGAAATTCAACCTGAGACTATATGGGAACTGTGAAAACAGGGTTATAATATCCAATAACCTATTTGTGTGGGTTAGGATTTTCTCACAACTATGTGTCTACAACAAAATACAATAAAAGTTAGATAATGAAGCTAATATAACATTACAAAAATCATTCGTAAGCTAGTATAACAATGCCAAAACCATCCACAAACTGTAATATCAAAAATTGTTGTGTGCCTCAAAACGCTTTTTGTTTGTATTATTTGAAAATGTCTGTTAATATTCCATGGTGTATATGTGCCACATTTTCTTAATCCAGTCTGTCACTGATGGACATTTGGGTTGATTCCAGGTCTTTGCTATTGTGAATAGTGCCGCAATGAACATACGTGTGCATGTGTCTTTATAGCAGCATGATTTATAATCCTTTGGGTATATACCCAGTAATGGGATGGCTGGGTCATATGGTACATCTAGTTCTAGATCCTTGAGGAATTGCCATACTGTTTTCCATAATGGTTGAACTAGTTTACAATCCCACCAACAGTGTAAAAGTGTTCCTATTTCTCCACATCCTCTCCAGCACCTGTTGTTTCCTGACTTTTGAATGATTGCCATTCTAACTGGTGTGAGATGGTATCTCATTGTGGTTTTGATTTGCATTTCTCTGATGGGCAGTGATGATGAGCATTTTTTCATGTGTCTGTTGGCTGTATGAATGTCTTCTTTTGAGAAATGTCTGTTCATATCCTTTGCCCACTTTTTGATGGGGTTGTTTGTTTTTTTCTTGTAAATTTGTTTGAGTTCTTTGTAGGTTCTGGATATTAGCCCTTTGTCAGATGAGTAGTTTGCAAAAATTTTCTCCCATTCTGTAGGTTGCCTGTTCACTCTGATGGTAGTTTCTTTATACTATGCAGCCATAAAAAAGGATGAGTTTGTGTCCTTTGTAGGGACATGGATGCAGCTGGAAACCATCACTCTTAGCAAACTATCACAAGAACAGAAAACCAAACACCGCATGTTCTCACTCATAGGTGGGAACTGAACAATGAGATCACTTGGACTCGGGAAGGGGGACATCACACACCGGGGCCTATTAAGGGGAGGGGGGAGGGGGGAGCGATTGCATTGGGAGTTATACCTGATGTAAATGACGAGTAGTTGGGTGCTGACAAGTTGATGGGTGCAGCACAGCAACATGGCACAAGTATACATATGTAACAAACCTGCACGTTATGCACATGTACCCTAGAACTTAAAGTATAATAATAATAATAAAAAAATCACAATATAAAAAAAAAAAGAAAATGTCTGTTAATAAAATGGGTCTTTGTTTTTTACACTGTGATTCTGAATAATATTTTATTATAAAGCATGTAAGTTCCTTTTATAACTTTTTCTTTTTTTTGAGACAGAGTCTCGCTCTGGCGCCCAGCCTGGAGTGCAGTGGCACAATCTCCGCTCACTACAAGCTCTGTTTCCCGGGTTCACGCCATTCTCCTGCCTCAGCGTCCTGAGTAGCTGGAACTACAGGCGCCTGCCACCACGCCCGGCTATTTTTTTTCAGTAGAGACAGGATTTCACCGTGTTAGCCAGGATGGTCTTGATCTCCTTACCTCGTGATCCCCCTGCCTCAGCCTCCCAAAGTGCTGGGATTACAACCATGAGCCACCGCACCCAGCCTCTCTTTTATAACTTTCTTGAGGAGAAATCAAATTCTTAAACAACCAGCTTGTCCCTATCTCTGCAAATTATTTCAAGTATCAGAAATATCCTAGGGGTTGTTTTGATTTATCTATATTCTTTACCCACTATTTTAATTTGCTAGAGCTGCCGTAACAAAGTACCACAGATTGGGTGACTTAAACAGCAGACATTGATTTTCTTATAGTTCTAGTGGCTACAAGTCCAACATCAAGCAGTTGGCAAGGTTGGTTGGTTTCTCCTGAGGCCTTTCTCCTTTAGCTTGCGGATGGCTGTCTTCTCACTGCATTCTCACACAGTCTTTTTTCTGTGCTCCTGTATTCCCAGTGTCTTTCTCATGTTTTCAAGGACGCCAGTGATTCTTGCTGTGTTCACATGAGGGCCTCCTCGATTCTGTGTTTGTGTGCCTATGTCCCAATCTCCTGCTTATATAAGGATACTAGTCATATTGAATGGGGAGTAGGGTCCATGACCACATTTTACATTAATTGCCTCTTTGTTTTGTTTGTTTATCTCGTGTTTTGTTTTGTTTTTGTTTTGAGATTGAGTCTTGCTCTGTCACCCAGGCTGGAATGCAGTGGTACAATCTCGGCTCACTGCAACATCCACCTCCCGGTTCAAATGATTCTCATGCCTCAGCTTCCCAAGCAGGTGGGACTACAGGCACGTGCCACCATGCCTGGCTAATTTTATTTATGTATTTATTTTTTATTGTTAGTAGAGACAAGGTTTCACCATGTTGGGCAAGCTGGTCTCGAACTCCTGAGCTCAGACAATCCACCAACCTCGGCTTCCCAAAGTGCTACGATTACAGCTGTGAGCCGCTGTGCCCCCGCAATTGCCTCTTTGAAGGCCCTATCTCCAAACATAGTGTTATTTTGAGGAACTAGTGGTTAGGACTCCAATGTGTGAATTTCAAGTAGACACAATTTAGCCCGTGACATCCACCATGTCAAAACAATCACTGAATTTCTCATTTTTTTTTTTTTTTCTAAATCTTCCTCTCAAATCTCCACACTCATCCTTCCACTCACATCCAGGTAAGTGTCACCCTGCGTCTTTCATCTCCACCTCCCTACTAACCACAGCCTAGCCTACCTGGATCAGCTTAAACAACACTTCCCAGGGACATTTTCTCTGACTGAGACTACTGCTGGTTCCTTCTGTTACTGGGACTCATCAATCCTTGCATTTCTGCCATTATCGCCCTTATCATATGTCACAGAATTTAACATGACAGTAAGGTGTGTTTTCTGGTTCCTGGCCACAGACTGACAAAGGTGAAAGCCACGAACTAGATTAAAAAAGAAAATCCTTAGGGAACGTAGTCAACCTCTGTGCCTCAGTTTCCTCATCTGTAAAAGGTAATAATTTCCTTACATGTATATAATGATAAATAAGTTTTTAAAAAGCATATTAGTTGCTTAGAATGGCAACTAATGGTAAGTTGTGAGTGTTAGCTGTTATGAATAATTTAATCTTCTATTTGCCTGCATAGATTGTTACCTTTAAGAAGCCAAGAAGCTTTGCTGTGCTTAATACCATATCTCTAATGCCGAGGATTACATATTAAGATGCATCCCATACATTTAGTTGGAATAAACAATGTGACAGAAATGGAAAAATCTACTCTTTTATGATTGAAATGGGGATAGTAATTGAGACAGCCCCTATAAACAACTCACGCAGTTTAGAAGTAGACATCCTTTTACGAAAGAGAGTTCCTTCTGAGAAAATGCTCTGACTAGAGACACAGTCTCCAAGTTTAAAAGAACATTTCATTATCTGCAACATGCAGAGGGCATGAAAGACAGAAATCTCAGCTCCAGCAGGCACACTGACAAGAACAGCAGAGACTGAAGGATAAAAATGATCTGAGTTGATAAGGGCTTTGCAGTTAAAACAACAGACTTATATGTCAACACTCTATGCCCCAGAGGAACATGGCTCCAGGGAGGGAATGAGGGCCTGTGCTGAACCAGCAGCCAGTGTCTGACTTGCAAATACCTGTTCAGCAGGTAGCTTTCCTGCAGACCTTCCCAAGCCAGGTTCCCCTAAGGCTGTGTATATGGTTTTTGAAGTATGGAATGTACTGCCTTTTTTCTTTTCTTCATGCTTTAATTTAGGAAACACCACAGTCATTTTTTGTTTATTTAATTGTTTTTGTTTGTTTTGTTTTTGCAACGACAAAGGATTGTTTTCTGGAAGACGTAATTATCTTTCTCCCACTTTGTTCCTTTCTAACTTCAAAGAGGTTTTTGAATAATGAAGACATTTCCTTAGAATTAAAAAAAAAATACTTTTAGATGTCTTCTAGGCATTCAGGAATTTGAAGTAAAGTCACTTGAAACTAGATACTTGTGTTAGAATGTAAAGCAACGTTTTGGTATTGTTCTTTGTTATCGTACTAAGGATACTAGTTTGGAATTGTCAATGAGATAGAAGAAAGAGAGGCAGAGAGAGATCATGACAAGAAGTATATATATTATCTCTCAACTTTCAGATTTCTCTCTCTGAGCTTACCTTCTACATGCCTTTGAAAAATCATAAAGAAAACAATGCATTTTTCAGGTCTGAAGCTGAGAACTGCCAAACCTTCTCTTCCACGGATCCCACATTGAAATATGTGTCTACCAAAATACATAATATACAAAAATTAGTGCTTGTATACTTTTTCTTACTAACTCTTGGTCATCTTCAGTTTTACAATTTCGAATCAGAGCTTCCACTTAGCAAGATCTACTATATAGTAGAAACATGTGTTTTTGGCCGTTTGGCTTATAGTCTGTTGATTATTACATGTCAGTTACATTTTTGAAAATACCAAATGTGTGTCGAGCGTGGTGGCTCACGCATGTAATCCCAGCACTTTGGGAGGCCGAGGTGGGTGGATTACCTCAGGTCAGGAGTTTGAGACCAGCCTGGCCAACAAGGTGAAACCCTATCACTACTAAAAACACAAAAAATTAGCTGGGTGTGGTAGCACGTGCCAGTAATCCCAGCTACTTGGGAGGCTGAGGCAGGAACATTGCTTGAACCTGGGAGGCAGAGGTTTCAGTGAGCCGAGATCACACCACTGCACTCCAGCCTGGGTGACAGAGTGAGACTTTGTCTCAAAACAAAACAAAACAAAAAAAAACAAATATTGTTTCACAGATTTTGTCAATGACCCTTAGTGATTGGATTTGAAATGCAAAATATGACCAATTACTTTAGTTAATATTTACATCAACTTCACACCTAAGGTAGTGGCAGAGTAATGAAAATGAATTAAGAATATGGAATATTAAAAGCGCATTTTTATTTTTCACTAATCGAATTTATTTATTCATAGTAAACAAAAACATGTTTAAAAAATTAACTTACTTGGAATAAGAGCCTAACTTGCATGCCGATTTATCTTCTTAGCTTTTTTCTTCTACTTTGATGTCTCATAGTAAAGGATAAAAGATTCCTATTCTTATTAATCAGCAATTAAAAGTTGAGTTAGGTAAGTCATTAAAAAAGTCTTTCTTGGCCATCAGTTTCAACTGCTCATATACTAGGATAATAGTTATTTTTCAAGTAAGGTAATTCCTATACAATTCTAGTTTACGTAATAGTGAAACTTTTTAATTTTCTGTGCTGTATATAAAGGGAGGGTATTAGCGAAGTAGAGTTCATTTCTTACTCTGGGACATATAATTATCTTTTCTCTTCATAAGTATTACTGGTGCCTTGAGTCAAAGGTTCAGAAGAACTCCTAGATAATGTATAGGCATTTTGTATGAGGAAAGACTCCACAAGGAGACACATCCAATGATTTGTTGTTGTTATTGTTGTGGTTGTTGTTGTTTTGGGTGAAACTAGCTAGATGTTTAGCAGTCTAGTTTTCTTTCCCCAAGAGTATAGGGAGCCCATATTTGCAAGCCTCTTGTGCAGTTAGGGTGGGACCTTGTTCCTACTATGGCCAAACCAATGAGAACAGAAGTGACGTAAAATCTTCCTCCCTCCTTTCCTTCCTTCCTTTCTCCCTTCCTTCCTTCTTTTTTTCCTTTTCCTTTTTTTTTTTTTCCCCCCAGAGGCTGGCTCTGTCGCCAGGCTGGAGTGCAGTGGTAAAATCTCAGCTCACTGCAACCTCCACCTCCCTGGTTCAAACTATTCTCTTACTTCAGTCTCCCGAGTAGCTAGGACTACAAGAGTGCACCACCACACCCAGCTAATTTTTATATTTTTAATAGAGACAGGTTTTCACCATGTTGGGCAGGATGGTCTCAATCTCTTGACCTCGTGATCTGCCCTCTTCAGCCTCCCAAGGTGCTGGGATTACAGGTGCAAGCCACCGCGCCCAGCTGAAGAATGACTATTTTTAATATTAACCACTTACAACATAATTAAAATGTATTTAATTAACCAATTTCTTATAATTATACTTGTCAGTAAAGTAGTGTTTATTTTTCATACATTTGGCTAATTATATAGCCATGTTTGGCAGTATACGATCATGTCAGTGAATAGCATCATGCCTTAGTAGAAAATATGCTTAGGTCAAAATTATAGCAAATATGTGTAAGGAAGTTAAGTTCACACATTTATTAAAATTTCAAGTATACATTTCATGTAATATATATTTCCTTAAGTTTGGTAATTTCTGCAGTGCTAATGCATATTTGAAATTCTTGATTGTCAGAGCAAGAATTCAGTATTAGTTAATAATTATCCACCCCAAATAATCCACCCCAAGTCAGTATTAGTTAATAATTATCCACCCCAAATAATCATCTCATGCTTTACTCTCTAACGTAAAAAACAACTATTCATGACAGAAACATATTTCTTTATTATGAATTTTTTGGTTGTTTTAATGGCTGCATTTTTTTCAGCAAGGGACACATTAAAATTCAGACTCTCATATTAGATGTTCTTTCTATACACCTGGCTATTATCAGATAGGTTTTGCCATGTTTGATAGCAAAGCTGCTAAAAAGTGGTTAGCATAAAGCAGGTGCTTCATGAGTTAGAGAAATTCTTACTAGCTATTGAAAAATAAAACCCCAAATCTACCTGGGAAGCCGAGGCAGGAGAATTGCTTGAGAAAAATAAATCCCCAGCTACTTGGGAGGCCGAGGCAGGAGAATTGCTTGAACCCAGGAGGCAGAGGTTGCAGTGAGCTGAGATCGCGCCACTGCACTCCAGCCTGGCGACAGAGGGAGACTCCGTCTCAAAAAAAAAAAAAAAAGTCATTCTTCACAATGCTCATTATTCATATTATTTTTCACCCAAGACATTACATCCACATGCATGGCTTTTGTTGTTAGCTAAAATTTTGCTTTTGAAATTGTACTTACGAGAGAATTTTACACTGAAATTTGGAGCAGGCACTGCAAAGAATATTTTTAGCATGCTCTGAAATTTTTCCCCAACACTGAGAACCTGATGTGGTTAGAATCCTTCTATTGATTTTTTTAAATTAAAATTCTCATGAAAAGAAGGTTGCTTTGGCTTAAATCAGACACATTACAATCACTGTTTCTTCTCTGTTCTTGGAGACACAGTTCTTTAGTCCTAATGATAAAGGTAGAAAACAAATGCTTCTAATACGCAAGTGGTATTTTAACTCCTTCATTTTAGTAAATTGTAGTATTTTTAAACATTTTATTTCATTCTGGGAAATACTGAGTCATGATTCACCATATTGAATCACTTAGGAGATAAACTTCTGGCAAGTTTTTCAGTGGTGGGATGCCCACAGTATTCCTGTTTATTGAAAAAGGAATTATATGCATCTTCCCCAGCTGAGATGCTTTAATTCTCAGCCAACATATTAGTCTTTAGTCTTTTTTTCTTGTTATTTGTCTATAAAGGACTGTGCTTTTAGTTTTCAAATTTAGTTGAAGCATTTTTTATTCAATACATGCATTTTTTGTCTCCCCACCCCACAACTAAAACAACAAACCACTTCACACTCTGTCTCTGGCAGATTGATTGCATTTTCAAGCCAAGACTCTGATCTCAGAATTTAGCTGTGATACATGAGGCATGACAATAAAGTAATAAAAATGGTTTGCTTATGTAACTCTTTATCAAAGTATTTCAACAAAAGGTATCTCAAAAATGTTATTAACAATGACAGCCTCATGGGTTAGGTATAAAATAATAAGGTCAATGAGAATGTTTTACGAATGTTTGTTGGCAAGACAATAACAGAAATAAGAATATAAGTAAAAACGTCGGTAATCATAATACTAATTGCTAGGGAAATATTGAAAAAGAAAACAGAAGCTAGCACAAGTCCAGAGAGAAGCTGAGAACATGTGGAGATGTCAGATGCAGGGGACGAGTGAGATGGTACTGGAGGACGAACTTTATGAAAAAAACATTTTGAGGCAAAAGACAATTATATAAACACCATTTTCTGAAATTTTTTACTATGTGTTTTGCGATTCCTTCATTCTTTACCCCAACAGTCTTTGGTTAAGACCTACGATATTATTGATTGTTGCCTGAAATTGCATTGACTTATTTTTGTTTGCTGTTGTTGTTGGGGTTTTCATGTCAATTGTGTTAGAAGCATTTGTGATGTATATGTCTGTAAGTGGGACGTTCCTCACTCAAGATTACCCAGATATATACAACATCATCAATTAACTTATTATTTGAATCAAGGAAAGTAGAAGTTACATTAGACATTCTATCAAATAAACTGTACCTAAACATATCCTGGAAATATTTTGAAATAAAGAATATCTTGCTGATATGCATTGCCAGCTCAATAACATAATACCCGTGTGCTAGAGTTGACATAAATCTATCCTAAGTATATATAATGTCCCCGAAAAAGTGAACATAGATGAAGACAAGTTCAGAATTCTGAACCCTGAGACCCTATAAGATTTACATTTTAGAAAATGAGAAAAGAATCAGCAAAAGTGATTCATAAGGAATGACTAGTCAAACAGAGAAAGGCCAAGTGAAAGTTGTGATCTGGAAGCAGGGAGAGGTCTAGAAAGAACAACTAAGCAAGTCTTATTTTTTCAGGAAGACACAAATTTAAAAATTACCATGGATTTGATCTAAGAAGATTGAGTTATAATTTTGCTAGGAGTGGAAGAAAAAAATCATTTTAATAGGTGAAATATAATTTTTTCATGTGAGGGTATACTCTAAGTTCTTCAAAAGCAAATTCACATCCCAGATGGTAGGCTGTGTCAGCCTGGAGGAAATTCAGAAGGAAGCCAGCAGTCATCACTGGAAAAGAGTACTGAGATCAAAGCAGCTCTACAGCCCATTTCCTGCCCTCCCTCTCTCTATATATGGAGAGCCAGGATCGTCTCTCACTTTAAGATGTGCAATAAATTAAGAATATAAAAAAATCAATATAGCTGTTGAGAGTCACATTTGCAGTGGAAGAGAAGAGGTGGGGTTATTTCGCCTATTAAGAAGGGGTAGGTCTCTAGGATAACAAGGTTATAGAATCTAAGGAATGAAAGGAAATAAGGAGTGTTTTATTTGGTTCAGGAATGCATCACAAATTACCATGGATGCAGTAGCTTAAGCAACAAAAATTTATTTCTTACAGTTCTGGAGTCTGCGATGTTCAAGATCAAGGTGCTAGCCAGTTTGGTTCCTGGCGAGGATCCACTTTCTGGTTTGCAGATTACCGCCTTTTTGGCAAATTTGCACATGATGGAAAAAGAGCAAGCTCTAGTCTCTTTCTTTTCTTATAAGGACACTGATACCATCATAGGATTCCACTCTCAGGGCCTCATCCTTTTTTCTTTTTTTTTTTTTTTTTGAGATGGAGTCTTGCTCTGCCCCCAGGCTGAAGTACAGTGGCGCTATCTCAGCTCCCTGCAACTTCCACTCCTGGGTTCAAGTGATTCTCCTGCCTCAGCCTCCCAAGTAGCTGGGACTACAGGCATGCACCACCACGCCCAGCTAAATTTTGTGCTTTTAGTAGAGACAGGGTTTCACCATGTAGGCCACGATGGTCTCGATTTCTTGATCTCGTGATCTGCCCGCCTCAGCCCCCTAAAGTGCTGGGATTACAGGTGGACCTCACTTAAAATAGTTATCCCCCAAAGGCCCTACCTCCTATTACCATCATATTAGGGGTTAGGGTATCAACATAGACATTTTGTGGGAACACAAATATTCAGTCTATAATGAGGAGTATTAAAGAGAATCAGAGTCAAGGAATCCTCTATGGGTTATACCATGGACAGAAATGTAAATGTTATGACTTCATGTATACTTCTGTCAACCTCCATTTGATACCTGTGTTGGTTCAGGGGAGAAAAAATGTGATGCTGCTGAGTAAAGTGGTTGCTTCCTATTCAAATCATTGCTAAACATGATTATTCTTTTGTAGATTCCTTAGGGAAAGACTAGAGGTGGATGTCCCAGGCCTGGAAGACTGAGTAAAATTCTTCAGTTCTCCCCATCCCCTCCTAGTACTGACTCCAGTATTAGGTTGGTGCAAAAGTTATTGCAGATTTTGTCATTAAAAGCAATGGCAAAACTGCAATGACTTTTGCACCAACTTAATGGTATTGGATGTTTCTTAGAAGAGAAAGTGATGTGCCTGCTTCAACTATTACTATAGAGTTTCTTTCTGTGAATGAACAGAGTATGTGAGGCTGCAGTGAGGATATCCAGTATCATCAACTGGGCTTCTCAATTCCTCTGGAAATTTCAGAATGTCCACTTTGCTCTGGCAAGTAGGATTGGGACAGTCCTCATCTCCCACCTTTTCTGCATAATGGGAGGCCCGAGGCGGGCAGATCACCTGAGGTCAGGAGTCTGAGATCAGCCTGGCCAACATGGTGAAACCCCTGTGTCTACTAAAAGCACACAAAAAAAATTGAGCCAGGTGTGGTGGTGGGCACCTGTAGTCTCAGCGACTCAGGAGGCTGAGACAGAGAATCACTTGAACTGAAGAGGCAGAGGTTACAGTGAGCTGAGATCGCACCACTGCACTCCAGCCTGGGCAACAGAGTGAGACTCTGTCACAAAAAAATTAAACTGTTCATTTTCAGTGGAATTATGAAAATAAGAAAGGATAGGAGTATATTTTAAGTGTGTTATTAACAGCAAATTAACCACTTTCAATCTTACCATTCCAATTTACTTTTCTAATTTTCCATGAAATTAATAATTGCCTAAAACTTAGCAGTGAAAATAGCAAAAAACAAAACATGCCATCATCACGACATGAACAATGAAAGAGGGCAAAGTAATGTCTGCAGTTCAATGAAGGCTGCACGTGGAAACAGGACTTAACTAAAGGGAATAAGCTGTTAGGTTGCAGATCGGAATAACTGTATTTGGCAGGTAAATGGTCAATTTTTCTAGAAAAATCCATGTGGATGCGTTTATAAAAGTAAACAAAAGAAAACGACATATATTTTTACCATTATCAAATTGTACCTGAAAACAAAACCTTTTACCCATGCCTAGATTTTACTAGAACTATCTTTTCACTGGGAGAGATAAATGTGTGTGTATGTCTGTATATTTTTAAATTAGTTCCTTAGCATGGTACCATTGAAGAGTGTTTGATTTTCCTTCAACTTTATCATTTAATCAAACATGTTTTACATTTAAGTTTATATTCATAAAATTTTAAAATAAGTATCTATCTCTGGGGTCACCGGTTCATAATTCTTCCAAATAGGCTTGCAAATTAAAAGTATATAAATGTATTCATATGCTGTACATCAAGGAAAGCAGAATAATCTGATTTGACCTCATTCTATACAAATTTTGTGTATCGATAAACAAAGCATGCCAAGAAAAATGAAATATGACTGATTTGCCTTCAATTATTTCTAAGAAGCAACTTCAATCAAATGCTGAAGGTAGAAAATATGCTTCTTCTTAATGAGGTTTTATTAAAATTACTTGTTTACTTGTGCCAGTCAAATCTGACCTTTACAATACTGTATTTGTTTAGAGCTAGTGGAGATAAATTGAGTACACTGATTCTAAATTGAGGATCTATTAAGTAATAAGTAGGATGTAGTTTTATAATCACCTTTGGGTTATAAACAGTATTTACCACAAGATCAAAACACACTGACTTAGAAGAAGTGAATGCAAATTAAAATGGAAGATATTTTAGAAATGCAGTGAGAAGTGAACAGAATTATAATATATGATGTTACTAAGTATTTTCAAATATTACTAACTTCTCTTGATTAAATGGCAATTATGCTCTGGAATATGTATTGAACAACCATTTTAAGGCACTTAATGAAAACACTGAAGTATGTTTTGTTTAATAGGTAGCAATATTGAAAGCATAATTAACATTAACTTTTTTAAAAAGAATAACTGAAGCAACACCTTTTTTCTCCTGCTAGTTTTGAATTTTAATTTGTTATTGTAAGTGAAGGAAAAGAAAAAACACACCTCCTCTGATGTCTAGCATAAGGTCATAGGAGGTGTGGTGGTGGGGAGAGTATGTTAATAGCATTGCTGCTAATTCCACTGTAATTCTGCTTCATTATCTTATGCAAATAATTCCCAGAAAGAATCAACTTCTTAGGAAGAATTATCAAAAATAAATGTCATTAGTAAAAAATGGTACATCAGCAAATTTAATAAGTGCATTACATTAAAAATAGTCACAGAAAACTTATGCAAGTTGATTTTTTAAATTGTAACTTTTTTAAAGAATAAAAGTGTTGCAGCACTAAAGGAATTATGTGATAGTATTCAAGTTTCTGTTTAAGAGGTAACTTTTAAAAGTAGGAAGTTCTCACATCAAAATTATAAAAGCATCTATTTATAGCTATTACTTTTAAATAGCTTTACTAGTATTGCAAATTGTAAAGATAAGCATAATTATTGGCCGATTATTTTTAAGCACTCCAATCTCACTTTTTAAAGCAGATGTTAGTAAATATTCTTATGTACTACACTTACCTGTTATGATATTATTATTTTAATTATTTTCAGTAACCTAAACTAACTCTATGTCAACTTTAGAATGTAGTCCAAACAATTTAGCATGTCATTCAAGGCTTCTTTGTATCTTTCTAGACTTGCCATCTACAATCTGTAAGTAGTACAGTCATATTGACTGAGGCATAGTTCAAAAATACACAGCTAAAAACGGAAAGCTGTTTCATCCATCTCTGTCTTTAAACATGTGATTCCCCTCCCATAGTGTCCCTTCTCGCTGTTCACGTTTGCCCACTGGCCCAAACAGCCCAATGAGCCATCCTCCAACACCTAGAGCAAATGTCTGTACAATCCCAGGAAGAACTTACTATTTTTTCCATTGTGTTCCTTGAACAGAATACACACAACAGGTTCATATGTGCACTGTCTGGAAATTGTGTTGTATTCATAATTTTCCCCTTTCACATACTAACAGGTAATTTGTATTTAATAGGTGAACAAATCAACCCGTACATGAGCTGAAGAGGGATTTAAAATAGTCCCTAAGACTATTTAGCACACTTATACTTTATATATTGGGATAACAATTTCTCAGTTCAAGGTTGGCAGATGGTAAGTTCACTGTCCTTTGTTCTGAAGCATCAATGCATGTGACTTCCCACCTCTATTTTTGCAGATTTTCTGGAAAAAAATCCATGAAATAATTAAATATTGGGTTGTATTGTTGGATCAATTAAATTGTGAAGAATAACTTACTTTTGCTAAAATTAATTATCTTTTGCCTCTAGTTCTTCCCTCAGAACAAAATTTGGGGTAAAAAATGGCTTTCTATTCCACTGACTCCTGTAATACCTAAATATCTTCTTTATATAAATCTAGACACTTGTCAAACATCTGTGCATCTGTGATACTTTTTCTTATATGTTGCCTTTCCACTCAACAACTGAATTTATGGCACCATCATCCATGCACTCAAATTATTTTTAAGCTTTATTTGCAGTATAAATATCTGTGTATGTGTCCTTATCTGTCTTATTTGAGTCTGGACTCTTTCAAGGCTCCAGAGAAATTAATAAAAGAGTGGAAAATCTGAGAGAAAGTATTATAACAATTATAGGAACCAGAAGGACATGTATTCCCTTTTATAGGAAAAAATATTTTAATAAAAACTATCTATATCCCTAGGTTAATTTACAGTAAGCCAAAGTGTGCACATTAAATCCACATTAATTCTTTCATTAAACATACATCTAACAATGATCATGGTGCCAGGCACCGAGCTTGGTGTTGGAGATAAAGCCTGGCAGGAAGCTCATATAACATAAGCAAATGGAGTTATTTATTGTAATTACACATGGGAAATACATCTAGAGAGATGTATTACCTTTATTTCATTAGTATAACATAACAATAGCATCTAATTGCAGCAATATATTAAAATTATGTTAAGCCATATATTTTATTTAGAAAGTACTTAAAATATAAATACAAATAAATCTGTATTTTATCACTATAGTCATAATTACCACAATGAAGCTTCATCAGTCCTCAACAATGTTATTGTACATAAAATGAATGGTGTTCTAAATTATCATACTGAGGTCATTCAGTTCACTGTTTGATAGGTAGCAAAGACTTCCTACTTTGAATGGGTTTCTATTTCCTCTTTATTACAGAAATTCACTAGTGTGAGAAAGATGGAAAAAGAGAAATCAGTGGTACAGTACGCTAAACTCTAGGATGTAGATATGCATAAATTATGACAAAGTGATAGATTAACAAAATACTTCTGCCTGTGGAAGATGATGATCATGACAATTAAATCAGCAGTTCGTAAAGCAAGAATAGCGAGAGCTAAACGTCTAAATCTCGTGCTGTTTTCCAGGCTTTATTCTACGGGACTCACTTGAATCAAATTACTTAATAGGAACACAGGAATACTTCAAGGTATACTATACTATTATTTCTACTTTACAGATATATAAACTGGTGCACAGTGGGGTTCAAGTATTTTGTTTAAGTGGTCTCAAAAGTTAAAGCTGATAAAGACACTGTATATTCAATTCAGCATTATATTGGCTGCCTTAGTGAAAACAAAATAGAGAAAGGGCGTCTGTATTACTAAACTATATTCTAGATTTAAGAAATATTTAAGAAATTTCATTGGAAAATTTTAAATGACCAATGCAATACACTGTTCTTTCTGGGCAAGGCCTATGTTTATTCTGATTATTTCACATTAGAGATAATAGTCTGAATGGTATTAACGTGTCTTAAATTGTTCTTGAAAAATGATTAGATCAGCTCTAGCCAATTATAAGCCAAAATAACTGTCAAAGCATGAGAGCATATTCCATTCCAAACATTAGCAACACTGGTTTCCCTTGGATTTCAACATTTAATTTTCAAATGATTAGCATTTGATCTGCTTTATTGATTATTCTTCTGAATTACCATTTAGATAGCAAATTTAGATTTTCATATATAATGAGACAGATACTGTAAATTATTGCTGGGTGTCACTGGCCATGAAACAAAAAACTAGACAGTTGATATATCACCACAACTTTAACAGGAACATTTTTGCATCCCATGAATTAAAATCTGAAAATACTTTCCCACCACCGCCACCACATAATGTAGTCTAAAAAGTAAAGTCAATTGGAAATTTGTAATGTTTTGTCTGTGCAAAGCACACAGTGTATACAAGATGGAAGCATCATGTATTTGCTGAATTTTGTGTGATTCTCCCAGGTGTTTCTATAATAATTCCAAAAAGCGGTTATTTGCAAGAAAATCAACTACAACTTGATTTAATTTGTAAGTTACTTTGAAATCCTTCTAAAGAATTTCCAAGTCATTGAGGCTACAGGAAGGATTAAATAAAATGAAATTAACTCACAAGGGCTAATCATATTTGTTTTCTAGTTTAAAATGTATAGATTCATGACTTCAGCTGCCTTTTAATTAAATCCTGTTTTTTTGTTGAAAACTGTTGTGAGCCCACACTGTTTGTTACTATTTGTATTTGTACAGTAGATATTTACCACTCTTGTAGCAAACAGCAAAAACTTTCCCGCTCAAGAAAAAAGATGAAAATGGGAGAGCAAAACAGGTGCAAGACACAACCAGATGGAAATTATTACCCGTTAGCTTGCAATCAGCAGCATAGAAGAAAATACTTTTAAAAACATGAAAAGCTAAAGTTTTCTCTTCCTGTTACATGAGGCTAATACTTCACTCCTGCACTTAAATACACGTGTCAGCAGGTCTCTAGCTATGGGAGGAAAATTCTGATGATCATACAGAAAACAGAATCATTGAAAAGTTCATGCTCAATGGGAAGGCTGAATTTCCGCCTTTCTTCTGTTAGTAAGCTGCTGCAAAATTTTCTGAAAAATAAAAGTAGCTTAAGAATTCAAAACAAGACCACAAAAACGAAGGCTCAAACATGTTTTGTTAAGGTGACTACTATCATAGCATAAACTATACATTTTATAAACTCGAAATGCACACTGAATGTAGGCTTCATAGTCATTGTAACTTCACTGCCAGCAGAAAGCTTAGAACAGCATTGTTTCTCTCTCTCCCCTCTCACAATGAAGTATGTAGAGAAATAAATTGTATTAGAAATAAAAAGCAAAAGTGAAAAAGGTAATATAATTTCCTGCATTCTTCTCAAAGCAATTTATGTAAGAATCTCTAAGCAATTCTGACCCACAAGTGCCTAGTTCCTTCAGGGAACGCTATCCACAGATATGTGGCTTTGTCACCAGCAAATATCACACCTACACTCTGTTGGTTTAAACCATGTCATTAGATGTAAGCCTTCGAAAATTTAACACATCGCTTTTCTTTAGTTTGCCCTGCTGTTTCTCTATGTTTTTTGTAAAGAATTTGGAGGATAATACGTGAGTGCTATTTATGAAATAATAGAGATACCTTAGTAATGATCCACAAAACGTTATGTTTCATTGAACACCATCAGGTTTTTTTAAAAAAGAAAACAGACACATTGCCTAAATATAAAGAAACTATTAATTCCTAAAATCAAAGAAGTTTTGAATTCCAGAAATGTGTTCATTTGATACCTAAAATTCCTTGATGTGACCAATTAATATTAAATTAGTATTTGCTTAGTAACAAATTATTTAAATGCCTCAACTTATTGTAAGTTTTACTCAACTTATTCCCATGAAAGATTTGTCTTTACTATATTCCTACTGGTTTAGATGATTCTACTGAATATTTTAAATAAGAATGCATATGAAGTATACACCACGTACAAATGTTGGACTACTTCAAAAGCAGATTATGCCTTGTGAAAATATCAACACATTTTTCTAATTCGACATGAATACAAGGTATATATATTCCCTATATAACATGTCTGAAAGAAATTTATTTCTGTACCATAAGGTATTTAGTGGAAATTATTGCATATACTAGTCTTTCATCATTATATTTTATATTCTTCTTTAACACTTAAACTTTATGAGCTATTGAAATGTAACCTCCTCTAAATTAAAAAAAATCGATATAAGCTATTATATATAAATATATAAATGTATTATATTTATCTTAAAAAATATATATTGTTTCCTATGTACATTCACTTTTATATTTTATATAATTTTGGATCATTTATTTTCCAAAATACGTGGGGTCTCCAGCCTACTGTAGTGTCATAAACTAGGGAAATATAAGGAACATACGAGGTCTGGAAAAGAGTGGGAGAAGATGCCTCAAGACTCTGCATCATCTAGACTATGCACCTCTCAGATCTTCTACCGTGGGGAATTTAACTGACCCAGAGCCCCAGCTACTGTGCTCAGAAATGCACTCAATGAGAACGCTGGAGGCTGTGTTTCCTATGGTTTGCTGCCAGGCAACGCTTTATGGATTTGAGGGACAATTGGGCCCCAAAAACCTTACCAAATGCAGAGTCTGAGACCTACCTTCCCTCTCGTGTTCAGCAGTCTTAGACCTATTTCACAGGCTGATAATTCCCCCATCTTCCTCTCCTTAAGCTCCCGTTATGTTCCCAGTTCCACGCAAGTTAGTGTGCTACTGGCGATTGCACGAAACATTCCATTAAAGAATTTACAGGCCAACAGTGAAAATGAATATGATATCTGCTTCAGTCATGTATTTGTGATCACTGTTAGGAGAAACAGACATGTGCATACAGTAAAAACTATCCAGACAAATATATATGTACAAAATTTTATGTGAGGATACAAATCATAGTTAACATAAACTTTCCCATGGGGGAAATCACATGTGGCTGGAAAGAAACCTCCAGAGAATACTCAGTATTACTTAAGTGAGGAGCAAATTTTTGAGAAAGGGGAGGCAAGAAGAATCCAGTCATGATAAAGAAGAAACATTTTTATTTTGGGGGAGGGAACATCAGGATATTTCTAGTTTTTTTGCTTGTCCTACAGGAAATGTGTAAGTTGGAGTATTTTAATTACATAAAAGTAGATCAATATCTTCAAGATGTCTGTTTGTGTTCTGAAGAGAAAGAATTGTGCTACAAACAAGCACAGCATGCCTTTCCATCTGAGGAAGCCAGATTTAAATAGGAAAACAGGGGCTCTAACTCAGTTACATCTAATACAAGCTGTGCAATCACCTTGAGTACTAATCTTCTTACTGAGAATACAATTGCTGTAAGTATTAAAAGAAATCATATTCAGAAAACTTCTTAAATCCCTGACTTCTTTTAATGCCCAGACATACCCATACATTTTACTCTTTGTTAAGCTACGTTTCCTTCTTCCTCCAACACTAAAAAGAGAGATTTTGAAAGTAGGTTCATTTGGTAACAGAAAAATTGAAATTTCAGTTGTTTTTGTCCAAGTATTCTAGAATATAAGTCCAGTGAAAGCAGGGATTTGTGCTGCTTTTGTTTCCTGATTCATCCCAAAGATCTAGAATATCCTCTGCCACATAAATAGTGCTCAATAAATGTTTTTGACTTAAGAAGAAAACAAGGAGCTGTTCTTAAAGCGGAAGAGCTTGGTTGATGACTATATCCTATATAGCAAATCCGGTACATGACTTAAAGAAGTGTTAGATTGGTTTGAAATACTAGATAAGGAATTCTATCTGTAATGGTCCTGGATAAATGTCTGATGTTCAGTGTTCATTTGTATGAGGACTGCAGGAGTTTGCCATGTAAAATCCAGTGTTAGAGACTGAATTGACAGACAGGAGGATGATTTGTCACCTATTATCTACATTGAATTTTTAAAGTTGTCAGCGATTCAGTGTGATCAAGTATGGAAATAAAAGCTATGCATGAACTAAATAAACAAGGATACTTCCTACAACACATCTGCAAACAGCGCAGTTTGTATTTTGCAAGAGACTTTTTTAGACAGGCTTAAGGAGGAAAATCTGGAGTTCAGAAAGTACACTGAAAGTAAATGCAACTAAGAGTGAAGTATTGGCTCAATAATACAACTTTGTGTGTATGCGTGTGTGTATGTGTGTGTGTGTGTGGATGAGCGTGTGTGGTGTTCTCTTGAATTTGTGAAAAAATTTTGAAGTTGACTAGGTGATTTGGTATTTTGTACATTATGCTTTATTTGAGATACAAAGTGCCATCCACTGTAGCATATTCATCGTATATGTAGAATATATGTTTGAGTGGGTTTATGTTTGGTTTTTCTACAATTTCCCTCTTACATTCTTATATTTCTTCAGGGGGAAAAAAAACTAGTTATCAACCTTTTAAAAGTAAACCTTCCATGAAAAAAGCTCCATTCTCATATTGTGTGTCGGTGTTTTTTTAATTCCTTATTTACAGAGCATTTTCACTGAAAATGTCTACATGGACCTTTGTTTAAATGAGAAAGATTTCTGTATGACTACATATGACATGAATAGAATTTTTTAAAATTACAAGGCCAAAATTGATTCTATTGTTGAAGCAGACTTCCCACTGAGCACTGCATTTAATTCATATCACTGAGACAGTCGCAGTTGATTCCCTTCATTTCCTCATGATCCAAGGACTCCCACTATCCAGTCTCAATACCACAACCTCTTCATAAGACATTCTCTCCCTACACTTGCTCAACCACTGTGCCCCAAAGCCATCTACCAATTTAATGCAAACCCATTCCAAATCCTAATGGAAATTTTTACAGAAATAGAAAAGGAAATTCTAAAGAGTATATGAAACCAGAAAATATCTCAAATAGCCAAAGCAATCTTGAGAAAGAAGAACAAAGCTGGAGGTCTCACACTTCTGGATTTCAAAATGAATGACATAGCTACAGTAAATTAAAATCAGATGGTCCTGGCAAAAGACAGGCATACAGATAAATGGAACAAAATAAGGAGCCCAGTCATAAACACAATTTATAAGGGCAACTGATCTTTCACAAGGCTGTGTAAAATACACACTAGGAAAAGGATAGACTATTCAACAAATGATACTGGGAAAAGTGCACATCCTGGTGTGAAAGAATGAAATTAGAATCTTGCCTTACACAACACACAAAAATTAGCTCAAAATGGATTATACAATTTAGTGTAAGACCTGAAACTATAAAGCTACAAGAAGAAAACATAAAGAAAAATGCTTTATGAAGTTTGTCTTAGAAAAGATTTCTTGGATATTATCTGAAAAACATAGGTACCAAAAACTAAAGTGGAGAAGTGGGATAAGATCAAACCAACATACTTCATTACTGCAAAGGAAACAATCATCAAAGCAAAAAGGCAATCTACAGAATGAGAAAAAGTATTTTTAAATTACATATTTGATAAAAGGTTAATATCCAAAGTACATTTAAAAATCTTTTCCAATTTGATAGCAAAAACCCAATATCCCAGTTAAAAATTGTCAAAAAACTTGAATAGACCTTTCTTTAATAAAAAGTCACTTGAAATAAGGTTAATAAAGTGGTTTGTGGCTACGTAGTCTTCCCCTGTGGAAAAGGGATATCCTTGCCTTCTCCTGCTGACCATGGTCCCTGACAATCCTATTCTAGGTCAGTATTGGCTCATTAGTCTCCCCATTGGGCCTCCCTAGGACATTTCGGTATCATCACATTTACTACAGAACAGTCTTTTTTGAGTAAAGTCACTTCTCAGTCTGTATCACTAAACAGCCTATTACTGTTTGTGAACCTCAGTCTGTTTCATCTGTAATGATAACAGCTCTCCTACTCACCTCACAAAGATATTATGAAAATAGAAAATAAAAGATCACATGAAGAAAATTCTTTGAAAACAATACACAAAGATATGCTGCCATTATTTTTAAGAAAATGGCTAAAATGTCTCTGAGCTACAAAGGAATTACTCTATCAGAAAAGAAATATACATGGTGGAAATTTAAAATAAAGTTTTTTTGTGATATGTAAATTACTCTGGTATTAAGTCACTCAAACGTGGCTACCACTGAGCTTATTTTTACAGTGCTGCAGTGCTCTGACATGTTTCCTTGGCAAAAATCAATGTATAGGCTACCATATATTGATGAATCTGCTCTTTTGCAACTACTGAAGAAACAATTCATTGTCCACACATTTCTCTATCTCTGACACAAATCAAAATGCGTTACCTTCTAGGAACAGTTGAGTTTGTCAGTTTATCATCTTACTAACTTCCAAGAACAAAATATGAGTTTGTAAGTTGTGATTCATCAGAAACAGTATTACTGTTTTGTTAGTGATTGCTCTTACATTCATGTATTGACTTAAAGAAAATTTAAGAAACATATAAGATCTTAGAAAATAAGTGTTGAAGCTATTTTAAGGATTTACAGGACACAGCAGTTTTTTTCCCCTAGACCATTTACTCTCAATGCAATCATACTACACTCTTTTCAGGATGTTTGCCAAGCTATGACTTACAGACTTTGTTTAGAATTGATCTTCTATAAGGGAAGAGGTCAGCAGTAAGGTTTGAAAACAACTATCTGGCCATAGTTGACTGGACTAAGAGTAGACTCTTGAGAAATGAGAACACAATAAGGTACTCAATCCTAAACGTCTGGATTTTGGATTCAGAAACAGTTCCTATATGTAGCTTAGAGCATGTGTGATACAAAAATGAAGTACCTGTTGATCAGCCTTGCTCCATTATGTAGAAAAGGTTGATTGAGACAGAGAGAGAATGAGAGAAAGATAGAACTAGCTATAGTTCCAAGAAAAATAAGAAAAATAATATAGACCCAATGTAAATGAAAAAATATCCCCCAAAATATATCTATATCTTTATCAATTTTTTTCAGTCATTTCCAGTTTCTTTCTGTTATCTGGGTAATTTCTGTCCCTAAGTTCCATGCTATTAGAAAACATACATTAATTTTACACAATTGGCTTTTTATCCAAACGTATGCTCTATTACAAGCAATTGACAAAAATTTACTATTAATATACTGCATGAATCCAATTCTTGTTAAGCAATAAAGAAACAATAAATTATACACCAGAGATGTTGGGTGAGATTTATAACAATTTGCTCCTTTAAGTTCCTTTAGCCAAAGAAATGATAAACCAAGTAGGCGGGGCTCCTTCAACTTTGGTCCCAGATAAGGAGAGCCAGAGATTACTCATGGAGAACATAAAATAAGAGTTAGAGCAAACAAGCAATCACCAAACAAATAAAACTTCTACTGATGCAAGCCACTGATACTACAAAGTTATTTTTATTTCAGCATAAGATATGCAAAGCATACTGATAGAAAGAGAAGTAAAATACTAATAATAGGTTACAGAACGGGATAATGTTTCGAAGAATTATATAAGTCTCTAAAATTGGACACTAGATAACAAATATGATTGTTTTGGATGAATCGGTGAAAGTACAGGGAAAAATGATTTGTTAGATGGGTATTTAGAAAATGCAATATAGAGAGCTAGTCTTGGTGGAAAGTACCTATACAGATAATAGATTTAGTGGCAATATTGTTATTATTATTATTATTGAAAGCAATTAATATATTTTAGGGGAAATCAGAGGCTTCTCTTTACAAATACACAGATGTAAAACATGAAAGGTAGCATACTAGAGTTTTTCCTCTAGAGAACCAGAACCAATAGGTGCATATATATATACAGAGAGTGAGTGAGTGAGAGAGAGAGAGACAGTTGTTTTAAGAAATTCACTTATGTGACGGTAGAGGCTGGCAAGTCCAAAAGCCTCTGGGCAGTCTGATAGGCTGCAGATTTAAGGAACAGTTGATGTTGCTTCTCCAATCCAAAGGCAGAGAGGTAGAGTTCTCTCTTCCTTGGGGTACTTAGTCTTTTTTTTCACTTACAGCTTCAACAGACTTCCATCCCACCTGCATTACCTAAAATAATATTCTTTACTCAGTCTAGTGATATAAATGTTAATTTCATCTAAAAATTACCATCATGGCAGCAATCTAGACCAAATATCTGGCTACCATGGCCTAGTCAAGTTGACCCATAAAATTAGCCATCATAAGAAGATTGTAGGAGGGACTTCTACTTATTTTAATAATTGAGAGACATTGAACGATTTTGAGTGGATAGACCTATGATAAGAGATTCGGGAATAATCTAATGTTAACCTCAAGAAATCTGTAGCGAACAGACTCAGCTATTTTTTACCTCAGTTTCTTCCTTTTAAAAATCTTATATCAATATAAGTAATATTTTATTCCTTATCAGAGCAGACTCATACAGAATCCCAATCATTTCTAGTTCCTATAGACCTTCTCTATATCATTTTCTTTTTATCACAATTGCATATTTAATTACTCAAATCCCTTTACTTATTGAGATAAATCGAGGACTCTTTATTCCTATTTTCTTATATCTAATTTATTGTCAAATGAAGAAAAAGTTATTGTGTCCTTCCACTGTTATACTGAAACTACTGTGGCAAAAGTAACTAATAACTTCAAAACGAAAATCACTTCATATCATTTAAAAAAATTATTTACCTTATTTAAATTATTTGCAGAATTTGATCCCATTGCCTAATCCCTTCTTCATAAAAAGTCTCTCCTACTTTCTTTTTAAAAATATATTCCTTCTTCTCCTGCGTAGTTTTGGGCTGCTTTTTTGAGTGTTTAAAAAAAAAAAAAAAAGTAAATATTGCTCTGAATATTTTTTAAAGCAAAATATACTCAATGCAAAAATATTAGATATGCACAATGACAAAAAGCTATAAGACAAAATAATCTGTAGCTTCACCTTTCATTGCTAATATTTGGATTTTTATCTTCCAGTCTCTATGCAATCCACATATATATTTTTAAAATATCATTATACTATCAATATTGGTAATATAATATTTAAATGTTTCGTTTTTCAATGAAATAAACAGAAGCAGTCCACTAAAAGCAAAACAAAATGCAGATAACAGCAATTGTAAGTTCCTAAAACAAACAATCCAGCCTATTGTGTATGTATATTTGTGTGTCTGTATGAATCCTCTAGAAAAAGTATATACATATGTATACCCTGTTAGGAAACAGAACTAGTTATCAACTGCTTTAAACTTTGCAGTTTCATTTAAAATACAATGAACCTTATGCTATATTGATTTATGTATTTTTACAATTAATGGTTGTATAACTACACCACTTTAAGGATATATTTTGTCAAAAATGTATTGTTTCTCAAAACTTGGGTCTATTACTTCACACTTTGTTCTATTGATCTACTTCACATATAGCTTTACAATAAGGTGTTTTTGTTGTTGTTGTTGCTTGTTTGTTTTGAAATGAAGTTTCACTCTTGTTCTCTAAGCTGGAGTGCAGTGGTGTGATCTCGGTTCACTGCGACCTCCACCTCCCGGGTTCAAGCATTTCCGCTGCCTCAGCTTCCCAAGTACCTGAGATTACAGACATGCACCACCAAGCCCAGCACATTTTTTGTATTTTTAGTAGAGACGGGGTTAACCATGTTGGCCAGGCTGGTGTTGAACTCCCAACCTCAGGTGATCCACCCAGTTGGGCCTCCCAAAATGCTGGGATTACAGGCATGAGCCACCACATCTAGCCAACAATAAAGTCTTAATGTCAGGTGACAGAATTTATCTAAACTGCTGCTTCTTTTTCAAAGTTATTATAGCTATCTTATGGCTTTTACACTTCCATAATTTTTCCACTTTTTAAACTTATTTTGAAATAGATTTAAATTGATATAAAATTTTGAATATACTGCACACAGTTCCTATATTTATCAGCTTTCTCTATTAATATATTTATTAATATGGTACATTTTTCACAATTAATGAACCAATACAAATGCACTACTATTAACTACAGTGTATAACTTTATTCAAATTTTCTTGTTGTTGTTGCTGATGTTGCCTAATGGCCATTTTCTGGTCCTGAATTCTATCCCCCCACCTTTACTATTTTTGTGACTTTTCTGGTTTTAATTTAGCATTTTATATGACTCCATTCTGTGTCTTTTCCTGGCATATAAATTATTTCTCATTTTTATTAGTTATTCTGGAATTTATAATACATCTTTAATTAATTAAGTCCACTTTCAAATAGCACTAAATAGCCTCAAGTGTAGGTCATTCCAGAGTATTCCAAATTTCTCACATTCCTCTCTTGTGATACTGCTGTCAGCCATTTCACTTCTTGATATGCAAAAGTAATCAGGTTATTATCACTGCTTTAAGCAAACTATTATGTTTTACATAAATTAGGAGAAAAAAACATTATTTTCCTTTCATTTATTCCTTCTCTACTTATCTTTCTCTTTATGTAGAACTTTTTTTTTATTAGTAGGCAGTCTGACAGTCTATAGATTTAAGGAAGAGTTGATGTTACATTGCCAATCCAAAGGCAGTCTGGAAGAAGAGTTCTCTCTTCCTCGAGGCAAAGTTTTCTCTTCCTATATTATTTTCCTTCTGTCTGGAGAACTTCTTTTAACATTTCCTGCAGGAAATGTTGGGCAGGTTTTCTAGCATTGAATTCCTCAGTTTGTATTATTTATCATTCATTTTTGAAGGATGATTTCATTTGTATCTGTTCTCAGTCTGTTCTCACACTGCTAATAAAGACTAAGACTGGGTAATTTATAAAGAAAAACAGATTAAATGGATGCACAGTTCCACATGGTTGGGGAGGCCCCACAATTATGGCAGGAGGCAAAGGAAGAGCAAAGTGATATTCTACATGGCAACAGATGACAGAGTGTGTGCAGATGACCTGTCCTTTATGAAACCATCAGCTCTTATGAGACTTATTCACTATCACGAGAACAGCATGGGAAAAAACCTGCCTCCATGTTTCAATTACCTCCCACTGGATACCTCCCATGACACATGGAGAATATGGGAGCTACAATTCAATATGAGATTTGTCTGGGGACACAGTCAAACCATATCACCATTAAGTACAGAATTATAAATTATTTGTTATTGTTTTCTTTTCTAACACTTTAAATATTTCACTCCTTTCTTGATGATTATGTGGTGTCTGATGTTAGGTTTGCTGTGATTCTTACCCATATGATTCTTTATATTCCATATATTTTTCTTTATATTATAATATAAAGTGCCCCCAACCTTCAAGATTTTTTATATTTTATGTACTATAGTTTTGATGTGATAAAACGATTTGTGTTGTTTTTTGATATTCATCCTGCTTAGTGTTCTCTGAGCTGCTTCTATCAATGGCGTAGTGTCTGTCATTAATTTTAGAAAGTTCTTTGCCATTATCATTTCACAAATTTATTCTGTTCTGCTGTCTCTTACTTCTCCGTCTGCTCATCAAATTATACATGTCTTACAACTTTTGGTAATGCCCCACATTTCTTGGATTTTCTTTAATTTTTTTTTTTTTTTTTTGAGACAATCTTGCTGGAGTGCAGTGGCACACTCTTGGCTTGCTGCACTTGAACTTCGGCCTCTTGGGTTCAAGTGATACTCCTGCCTCAGCCTTCTGAGTAGCTGGGATTACAGGATTGTATCACCACACTAGGCTAATATTTGCAGTTTTTAGTAGAGATGGAGTTTTGCCATGTTGGCCAGACTGGTCTCAAACTCCTGGCCTCAAGTGATCCATCCCTCTCCAACCAGCCTCCTAAAGTGCTGATGTTACAGATGTGAGTCACCCTGCCCAGACTACACCTTGCGTATCATTCTTATTTGGCCCTCATATTTTTCTTTTATTCTTTTTTCTATGTACATTTCAGTTTGGGATGTTTCTACTTACATGCCTTCAAGAACCCTGATTATTTTCTAAGCTATGTCTAGTCTACTTATCATTTCTGTCATCAGTTCTCATTTCTGTCATATGATTTTTTAATTTCTAGCATTCTCTTTTGATTCACTTTTACAATTTTAATTTTTCTGCTTTTAGTACCTATCTGTTGTAACATCTTTTATACTTTTTCTATTAGAGTCTAACATATTAAGACCAGAGTCTCCACCTGGTCCCTCCCATGCCATGTGGGAATTATGGGAACTAAAATTCAAGATAAGATTTGGGTGGGGACACAGTCAAACCATATCAATAACTATAGGTACACAAAGTTTAAAATACCTCTACCATCTATGTTTTGTGTGTGTTTTTTGTTGTTGTTGTTGTTGTTGTTGTTCTTTGTTTATTTCCTCCTTTTGACTTCCGTCTTTCCTAAGTACTCCTCAGAAAATCTGTGTCTTTCAGGTCTTTTAATATTAATCTATAGTTGTATTAGAGTCAGATTGGTTTGGTGGCATGTCAGAGAGAGGGACTATTCTATTAACTTGCACTAGAGTCAGATTGGTTTGGTGGCATGTCAGAGAGAGGGACTCTTCTATTATCTTGCACTTAAATCTCATTCTCTTAGTGAATCTCATCTTGGTGCTGTGTCCTTCATAATTGCTTCTCCAGTGACATAACTTTCTCCTTTCACAGGCTGTAACATATGCTATTTCCTTGACCTCTGATGACTCTATATTTATTTTTCCCCATGAGAGAGAAGAAAGGTGAGACAGGTCTGGAGTGAGAAAAACATCCCTTACCCAGGCAATGAGAAAGTGCTGGTAAAATAGTTGACCCTGCCGTGTGAGGTGTGAGGTGTCAGTCTGCCCCTAGTAGGGGGTGTCTCCCAGTTAGGTTACTCATGGGTCAGGGACCCACTTGAGCAGACAGTCTGTCCGTTCTCAGATCTCAAACTCCATACTGGGAGAACCACTACTCTTCAAAGCTGTCAGACAGGGACATACTATAAACACCTCTACGCATATAAACTAGAAAACCTAGAAGCAATGGATAAATTCCTGGACACATACACTATCCCAAGACTAAACCAGGAGAAGTTGAACCCCTGAACAAACCAATAACAAGCTCTGAAATTGAGGCAATAATTAATAGCCTATCAACCAAAAAAAGTTCAGGACCAGATGGATTCACAGCCAAATTCTACCAGAGGTACAAGGAGGAGCTGGTACCATTCCTTCTGAAACTATTCCAATCAATAGAAAAAGAAGGAATCTTCCCTAACTCATTTTATGAGGCCAACATCATCCTGATACCAAAGCCTGGGAAAGACACAACAAAAAAAAGAGAATTTTAGACCAGTATCCATGATGAACATCAATGCAAACAAACATCCTCAATAAAATACTGGCAAACCAAATCCAGCAGCACATCAAAAAGCTTATCTACCACAATCAAGTTGGCTTCATCGCTGGGATGCAAGGCTGGTTCAATATACGGAAATCAATAAATGTAATCCACCATATAAACAGAACCAAAGACAAAAATCACATGATTATCTCAATAGATGCAGAAAAGCCCTTTGACAAAATTTAGCCCTTCATGCTAAAAACTCTCAATAAACTCGTTATTGATGGAACATATCTCAAAATAATAAGAGCTATTTATGACAAACCCACAGCCAATATCATACTGAACACGCAAACACTGGAAGCATTCCCTTTGAAAACTGGCACAAGACAGGGATGTCCTCTCTCACCACTCCTATTCAACACAGTGTTGGAAGTTCGGGCCAGGGCAATCAGGCAGGAGAAAGAAATAAAGGGTATTCAATTAGGTAAAGAGGAAGTCAAATTGTCCCTATTTGTAGATGACACAATTGTATATTTAGAAAACCCCATTGTCTCAGCCCAAAAACTCCTTAAGCTGATAAGCAACTTCAGCAAAGCCTCAGGATACAAAATCAATGTGCAAAAATCATAAGCATTCTTATACACCAATAACAGACAAACAGAGAGTCAAATCATGAGGGAACTCCCATTCACAATTGCTTAAAAGAGAATAAAATACCTAGGAATCCAACTTACAAGAGATGTGAAGGAGCTCTTCAAGGAGAACTACAAAATACTGCAAAATGAAATAAAAGAGGACATAAACAAACGGAAGAGCATTCCATGCTCATGGATAGGAAGACTCAATATCGTGAAAATGGCCATGCTGCCCAAGGTAATTTAAAGACTCAATGCCATCTCCATTAAACTACCAATGGTTTTCTTCACAAAATTGGAAAAAACTACTTTAAAGTTCATATGGAACCAAAAAAGAGCATGCATTGCCAAGACAATCCTAAGCAAAAACAACAAAGCTGGAGGCAACGCGCTACCTGAGTTCAAGCTATCCTACAAAGTTACAGTAACCAAAACAGCATGGTACTGGTGCCAAAACAGAGATATAGACCAATGGAACAGAACAGAGCCCTCAGAAATAATACCACATATCTACAGCCATCTGATCTTTGAAAAACCTGACAAAAACAAGAAATGGGGAAAGGATTCCCCATTTAATAAATGGTGCTGGGAAAACTGGCTAGCCATAAGTACAAAGCTGGAACTGGATCCCTTCCTTACTCCTTATATAAAAATTAATTCAAGACGGATTAGCAACTTAAATGTTAGACCTAAAACCATAAAAATCCTAGAAGAAAACCTAGTCAATACCATTCAGGACATAGACATGGGCAAAGACTTCATGTCTATTGTCAAAAGCAATAGAACAAAAGCCAAAATTGACAAATGGGATCTAATTAAACTAAAGAGCTTCTGCACAGAAAACAAAACTACCATCAGAGTCAACAGGTAACCCACAGAATGGGAGAAAACTTTTGCAATCTACCCATGTGAAAAAGGGCTAATATCCAGAACCTACAAAGAACTTAAACAGATTTACAAGAAAAAAACAAACAACCCCATCAAAAACTGGGGGACACTTCTCAAAAGAAGACATTTATGCAGCCAACAGACACAGGAAAAAATGTTCGTCTTCACTGGCCATCAGAGAAATGCAAATCAAAACCACAATGAGATACCATCTCACACCAGTTAGAATGGCCATCATTAAAAAATCAGGAAACAACAGGTGCTGGAGAGGATGTGAAGAAATAGGAACACTTTTACACTCTTGGTGGGATTGTAAACTAGTTCAGCCACTGTGGAAAATAGTGTGGTGATTCCTCAAGGATGTAGAACTAGAAACACCATTTGATCCAGCCATCCCATTACGGGGTATATACCCAAAGGAGTATAAATCATGCTGTTATAAAGACACATGCACATGTATGTTTATTGTGGCACCATTCACAATAACAAAGACTTGAAAGCAACCCAAATGTACATCCATGACAGACTGGATTAAGAAAATATGGCACATATACACCATGGAATACTATGCAGCCTTAAAAAGGATGAGTTCCTGTCCTTTGTAGGGACATGGATGCAGCTGGAAACCATTATTCTGGAAACCATTATTCTCAGCAAACTATCACAAGAACAGAAAACCAAACACTGCATGTGTTCACTCATAGGTGGGAATTGAACAATGGGAAATCTTGGACACAGGAAGGGGAATATCACACCCTGGGGCCTGTCATGGGTTGGGGGAAGAGGGGAGGGATAGCATTAGGAGATATACCTAATGTAAATGAAGAGTTAATGGGTACAGCACACCAACATTGCACATGTATACATATGTAACAAACCTGCATGTTGTGCACATGTACCCAAGAACTTAAAGTATAATAAAATAAAATAAAGTAGTTGACCCTAGAGACTATGCCTTGGTTATGACAAATGCTGTGACTGCATTTCACAGTAATTATTCTTCCTCTCCACTCTGAAGTAGTTTTGTTCTCCCATATTTACAATGAAAACCTGTTGAAATTCTTTGGGAATACCTCAATTTCAGAGCCTGTTATGTGTCTATTCAGGGATTCAAGTTCTTCCTGGTTTAATCTTGGGAGGGTGTCTGTGTCCAGGAATTTATCCATTTCTTCTGGATTTTCTAGTTTATTTGAGTAGAGGTGTTTATAGTGTTCTCTGATGGCAGTTTGTATTTCTGTGGGATCGGTGGTGATATCCCCTTTATCATTTTTTTATTGTGTCTATTTGATTCTTCTCTCTTTTCTTCTTTATTGGTCTTGCTAGTGGTCTATCAATTTTGTTGATCTTTTCAAAAAAACCAGCTCCTGGATTCATTGATTTTTTTGAAGGGTTTTTGTGTGTGTGTGTGTCTCTATCTCCTTCAGTTCTGCTCTGATCTTAGTTATTTCTTGCTTTCTGCTAGATTTTGAAAGTGTTTGCTCTTGCTTCTCTAGTTCTTTTAATTGTGATGTTAGGGTGTCAATTTTAGATCTTTCTTGCTTTCTCTTGTGGGTATTTAGTGCTATAAATTTCCCTCTACACATTGCTTTCAATGTGTCCCAGAGATTCTGGTATGTTGTGTCTTTGTTCTCATTGGTTTCAAAGAACATCTTTATATCTGCCTTTGTTTCATTATATACCCAGTAGTCATTCAGGAGCAGGTTGTTCAGTTTCCATGTAGTTGAGTGGTTTTCAGTGAGGTGAGTTTCTTAATCCTGAGTTCTAATTCGATTGCACTGTGGTCTGAGAGACAGTTGTTATAGTTTCTGTTCTTTTACATTTGCTGAGGAGTGCTTTACTTCCAACTATGTGGTCAATTTAGGAATAAGTGTGATATGGTGCTGAGAAGAATGTATATTCTGTTGATCTGGGGTGGAGAGTTCTGTAGATGTCTATTAGTTCCACTTGGTACAGCTCTGAGTTCAAGTCCTGGATATCCTTGTTAACTTTCTGTCTCATTGATCTGTGTAATACTGACAGTGAGGTGTTAAAGTCTCCTATTATTATTGAGTCTAAGTCTCTTTGTAGGTCTCTAAGGACTTGCTTTATGAATTTGGGTGCTCCTGTATTGGGTGCATATATATTTAGGACAGTTAGCTCTTCTTGTTGAATTGATCACTTTACCATTATGTAATGGCCTTCTTTGTCTCTTTTGATCTTTATTGGTTTAAAGTCTGTTTTATCAGAGACTAGGATTGCAATCCCTGCTTTTTTTTGTTTTCCATTTGCTTGGTAGGTCTTCCTCCATCCCTGTATTTTGAGCCTATGTGTGTCTCTGCGCATGAGATGGGTCTCCTGAATACAGCAAACTGATGGGTCTTGACTCTTTATCCAATCTGCCAGTCTGTGTTTTTTAATTGGAGCATTTAGCCCATTTACATTTAAGGTTAATATTGTTATGTGTGAATTTGATCCTGTCATTATGATGTTAGCTGGTTATTTTGCTCGTCAGTTTATGCGGTTTCTTTCTTACATCGATGGTCTTTACAAATTGGCATGTTTTTGCAGAGGCTGGTACCAGCTGTTCCTTTCCATGTTTAGTGCTTCCTTCAGGAGCTGTTGTAAGGCAGGCCTGGTGGTGACAAAATCTCTCAGTATTTGCTTGTCTGTAAAAAATTTTATTCCTCCTTCACTTATGAAGCTTAGTTTGGATGGATATGAAATTCTGAGTTGAAAATTCTTTTCTTTAAGAATGTTGAATATTGGCCCCTACTCTCTTTTGGCTTGTAGAGTTTCTGCTGAGATATCTGCTGTTAGTCTGATGGGCTTCCCTTTGTGGGTAACCTGACCTTTCTCTCTGGCTGCCCTTAACATTTTTTCCTTCATGTCAACTTTGGAGAATCTGACAACTATGTGTCTTGGAGTTGCTCTTCTCAAGGAGTATCTTTGTGGCATTCTCTGTATTTCCTTAATGTGAATGTTGGCCTGCCTTGCTAGGTTGGGGAAGTTCTCCTGGTAATATCCTGAAGAGCGTTTTCCAACTTGGTTCCATTCTCCCCATCACTTTCAGGTACACCAATCAGACGTAGATTTGGTATTTTCACATAGTCCCATATTTCTTGGAGGCTTTGTTCATTTCTTTTTACTCTTTCTTCTATAAACTTCTCTTCTTGCTTCATTTCATTCATTTGATCTACAATCACTGATACCCTTTCTTCCACTTGATCGAATCACCTACTGAAGCTTGTTCATGTGTCATGTGGTTCTCATGCCACAGTTTTCAGCTCCATCAGGTCATTTAAGGTCTTCTCTATGCTGTTTATTTTACTTAGCCATTCATCTAGTCTTTCTTCAGGGTTCTTAGCTGCTCTGCGATGGGTTCGAACATCCTCCTTTAGCTCAGGGTAGTTTGTTATTACTGATCTTCTGAGGCCAACTTCTATCAACTCGTCAAAGTCATTCTCTGTCCATCTTTCTTCTGTTGCTGGCGAGGAGCTGCGTTCCTTTGGAGGAGAAGAGGCACTCTGATTTTTTGAATTTTCAGCTTTTCTGCTCTGTTTTCTCCCCACCTTTGTGGTTTTATCTACCTTTGGTCTTTGATGATGGTGACCTAGAGATGGAGTTTTGGTGTGGATGTCCTTTATGTTTGTTATTTTTCCTTCTAACAGTCAGGACCCTCAGCCTACCAAACAAAAAATGTCCAGGACAAGATGGATTCACAGCTGAATTCTACCAGAGGTACAAAGAGGAGCTGGTACCATTCCTTCTGAAACTATTCCAATCAATAGGAAAAGAGTGAATCCTCCCTAACTCATTTTACAAGGCCAGCATTATCCTGATAACAAAGCCTGGTGGGGACACAACAAAAAAAGAGAATTTTAGACCAATATCCCTGATGAACATCAGTGCAAACATCCTCAATAAAATACTGGCAAACCGAATCCAGCAGCACATCAAAAAGCTTATCCACCACAATCAAGTTGGCTTCATTCCTGGGATGCAAGGCTGGTTCCACATATGAAAATCAATAAACGTAATCCAGCATATAAACAGAACCAAAGACAAAAACCACATGATTGTCTTAATAGATGAAGAAACGGTCTTCGGCAAAATTCAACAGCCCTTCATGCTAAAAACTCTCAACAAACTAGGTATTGATGGAAAGCATCTCAAAATAATAAGAGCTATTTATGACAAACCCACAGCCAATATCATACTGAATGTGCAAAAACTGGAAGCATTACCTTTGAAAACTGGCACAAGACAAGGATGCCCTCTCTCACCACTCCTATTTAACACAGTGTTGGAAGTTCTGGCCAGGGAAATTAGGCAGGAGAAAGAAATAAAGGGTATTCAATTAGGAAAGAGGAAGTCAAATTGTCTCTGTTTGCAGAAGACGTGATTGTATATTTAGAAAACCCCATTGTCTCAGCCCAAAATCTCCTTAAGCTGATAACCAACTTTAGCAAAATCTCAGGATACAAAATCAGTGTGCAAAAATCACAAGCATTCCTGTACACCCATAACAGACAAACAGAGAGCTAAATTATGAGGGAACTCCCATTCACAATTGCTTCAAGGAGAATAAAATACCTAGGAAACCAACTTACAAGGGATGTGAAGGACCTCTTCAAGGAAAACTACAAACCACTGCTCAAGGAAATAAAAGAGGACACAGAAAAATGGAAGAACATTCCACAGTCATGGATAGAAAGAATCCATATCATGAAAATGGCCATACTGCCCAAGGTCATATATAGATTCAAGCTACCAATGATTTTCTTCACAGAATTGGAAACACACACACACACACACACACACACACACATACACACTTTAAAGTTCATATGGAACCAAAAAAGAGCCCACATTGCCAAGACAATCCTAAGCCAAAACAACAAAGTGAACGGCATCATGTTACCTGACTTCAAACTATACTACAAGGCTACAGTAACCAAAACAGCATGGTACTGGTACCAAAACAGAGATATAGACCAATGGAACAGAACAGAGCCCTCAGAAATAATACCACACATCTACAGCCATCTGATCTTTGAAAAACCTGACAAAAACAAGAAATGGGGAAAGGATTCCCCATTTAATAAATGGTGCTGGGAAAACTGGCTAGCCATAAGTAGAAAGCCGAAACTGGATCCCTTCCTTACTCCTTATATAAAAACTAATTCAAGACGGATTAGAGACTTAAATGTTAGATCTAAAACCATAAAAACTCTAGAAGAAAACCTAGGCAATTCCATTCAGGACATAGGCATGGACAAGAACTTCATGACTAAAACATCAAAAGCAATGGCAACAAAAGCCAAAATTGACAAATGGGATCTAATTAAACTAAAGAGCTTCTGCACAGCAAAAGAAAACTATCATCAAAGTGAACAGGCAACCTATAGAATGGGAGAACATTTTTGCAATCTACCCATCTGACAAAGGGCTAATATACAGAATCTACAAAAACTTAAATAAATTTACAAGAAAAAAATCAAACAACACCATCAAAAAGTGGGGGAAGGATATGAACAGACACTTCTCAAAAGAAGACATTTATGCAGCCAACAGACACATGAAAAAATGTTCATCATCACTGGCCATCAGAGAAATGCAAATCAAAAACCACAATGAGATACCATCTCACACCAGTTAGAATGACCATCATTAAAAAGTCAGGAAACAACAGGTGCTGGAGAGGATGTGGAGAAATAGGAATGTTTTTACACTGTTGGTAGGATTGTAAACTTGTTCAACCATTGTGGAAGACAGTGTAGTGATTCCTCAAGGATCTATAACTAGAAATACTATTTGACCCAGCCATCCCATTACTGGGTATAGACCCAAAGGAGTATAAATCATGCTGCTATAAAGACACATGCACATGTATGTTTATTGTGGCACTATTCACAATAGCAAAGACTTGGAACCAACCCAAATGTCCATCAATGATAGACATGTTTAAGAAAATGTGACACATATACACGATGGAACACTGTGCAGCCATAAAAAAGATGAGTTCCTGTCCTTTGTAGGGTCATGGATGAAGCTGGAAACCATCATTCTGAGCAAACTATCGCAAGGACAGAAAACCAGACACCTCATGTTCTCACTCATAGGTGGGAATTGAACAATGAGAACATGTGGACACATGGTAGGGAACATCATACACTGGGACCTGTCGTGGGGTTGGGGGAGAGGGGAGGGATAACATTAGGAGAAATACCTAATGTAAATGACGAGTTAGTGGGTGAAGCACACCAACATGGCACATATATACATACGTAAGAAATCTGCACGTTGTGTATATGTACCCTAGAAGTTAAAGTATAATAAAAATAAAATAAAATAATAAAAAAAGAAAATCTTTGGGAATAATGTCATGAAAGAGTGGCGTCCTCTAACTCTCCAATCCTGAGGTGTTTTTCACTGTTATGCTTGTCCCGATTGAACTTCCAACAATTCAAAATGTTACTTTGAGTACTCCAATCAGTTTCTCCGGATGTGTCCGACTCTCCAGATTTGAGAATATAATGTTCTGTGACCATGGTTCTCTGATGGGTCTAACAAATTATTAATTTTCATTGTTTTTCACTTTTTTATTGTATAGATGGAAATGATTCATTTTGGCCTCTTTCCATCTCAGAGCTAAATCTGGAAGTGCATTTTGGAATTCATTACATTAATTTTGGTACCTTCAACCCTCACTTTACTTATCTCCCTGTTTTGTAACATACGTTTCCATCAAACTTTCAGATAACTTTGGGAATTTTCCAATTCAAGCTCCTCTTTATTTCTAGCATTGGCAACTACCTGCTGTTCACAAAATGTGCACATACTTGGACGCCACAATGCATTTGCACTTGACTTACCTAGTTCTTGGAATCTGCTTCTCCACCCGCCAGACTCCCACTTATCTTCCATTTCCAGCCATGTAATTTACTCTGCTTCCCCAGGAAGAAATTCTGATTTGCTTGAATCACAGTGTAAGTATGCACGTTTCTATTTTGGTACTTGTAAGTAGCATTATACCTATATTTAGTCACCTATCACCCATCTACAAATTGTTTCTTGAAATCACGAAAGTAGATCTATACATCTAAAAGACATCTTGATTATCAACCAATTACATTTAGTTAAATTGACTTGATGATGCTGTGAGAAGGGATAGGAGGAGACAAATCACAAGAAGGGAGAGTAGGAAGGATAATACTAAAGCATCCAAACTAGGAGGCACCTGTACTAGCATTCTATTCATAGATGTAGAAATGCGGTTTAGATATGAACTGCTGTATGAAGAATTTATGACTCGTGATGGCATATAAGTTATGAACTAAGACAGGTGAAAGAATCTACATGACTCTAAGGTCAAGCTAGATGGCATCAACAGTAATAGTGAGCTCAGGAGAAGGAACTGTTATGTGGAGTTTTGTTTTGTAATGGACAATGTATTTGAGGTTGCCATGTGACAGAGATCCAGCCAGCCTTTTGAGTTATTGGAACCAAACAATCAAAACGTAGATTGAGGTTTAGAACACAATTGCAGCAAAGGGTTTATTGGATGCAAATTACATGGGGACATGATTTGGCAGGCAAAGAGTTACTATAGTAAAAATAAAAGTCAGATAACAGCTGAAATGTAGGCAGTGAATTGAAAAAGGAAGAATTTAGAGAAAAGGAGAGTGTCATGTCATCAAAGTAACTGAAGGGGAGTTTCACAAGAAATATTTGTAGTGCTTTTTCTAATATTACTATAATACTAATATTAAAGTGTTAATATTAATAGTAAAAATTGAGCAAAATGTGAAAATTAAATTTTGAAAATACTATTATATAGGTCGTTAGAATTTTCTGAGGAATTTTTATGAAAGAATCAGACTGTAATACACAAGTAGAAAAGCTGCAAATTAGGTAAATATAAATAAGGACAGAAAAATTATCTTTGAAGATGCCTTTCTGTTCAGATAGAGGAAGAGGAAGCAAGTGATTTGTGGTCTCATCAAAAGTTGAAAGGATAGTTCAGTTAGTTACAGAGGACTGTTTGCATTATAATATTTAATGTTACAAAACCGATGTAAATTAATTATAAAAATATATCTTATTTTAAATTTAGTTATCTAATTCCATCTCATGGATATAAACAAATTGTAATCCAAAAAGCTAATCCAGACCAAGCATTAAGGTTCACACCTTAATCCCAGCACTTTGGGTGGCTGAAGTGGGTGGATCACTTTAGGCTAGGAATTTGAGACCGTCCTGGCCAACATGACGAAACCCCGTCTCTACTGAAAATACAAAAATTGGCCTGGCATGGTGGCAAGCACCTGCAGTCTCAGCTACTTGGGAGGCTGAGGCATGAGAATCACTTTAACTGAGGAGGCAGAGGTTTCAGTGAGCTGATATGGCACTACTGCACTCCAGCCTGGACAGCAGAGAGAGACCCTGTTTCAAAAAAAAAAAAAGAAAGTTCATTCAGTTAAGTTAATTAGGGTGAACTCTAATCTAATATGACTAGTGTCTTCATAAAAAGAAGAATTTTGACATAGGCACACAATGCCATGTGAAGATAAAGGCAGTGACGGGTGATGCTCTATAAGCCAAGGAACACCAAAGATTTCTGGCAAACGACTAGAAGTTCTGGCTAAACACGGAACAGACGCTTCTTCCCGGCTCTCATGGGAAACCAACCCTGCCAGTACCCTGATCATGGACTTCTAGCTTCCAGAACTGTAAGACAATCAGTTTCTGATGTTTAAACCATGAGTTTGTAGGCGTTTGTTAACACAACCCTAGCAAACTGATAGAGATTTTTGAAACTGAGAAGCAGAGTGCAGCTGTAACAAATACTGAAAAATATGGAAGTAGTTTGGAATCGGATAATGAGTAGAAGCTGTAAGAATTTTGAGATGCATGATTTGAAAAAGCCTACATTGCGTTGAAGAGACTGTTAGTAAAATTATGGACATTAGAGACAATTCTAGTGATGGCTCAGAAAGAAAAGAGGAAAGGTACAAAGTTTCCATCATTTTAAAGAATGATGCTGGGTGCGGTGGCTCATGCCTGTAATCCCAGCACTTTAGGAGTCTGAGGCGGGTGGATCACGAGGTCAGGAGATCAAGACCATCCTGGTTAACACAGTGAAACCCCGTCTCTATTAAAAAGACAAAAAATTAGCCGGGCGTGGGGGCGGGCGCCTGTAGTCCCAGCTACTCCGGAGGCTAAGGCAGGAGAATGGCATTAATCTGGGAGGCGGAGCTTGCAGTGAGCCGAGATCGCACCACTACACTCCAGCCTGGGTGATAGACTGAGACTCCCTCTCAAAAAAAAAAAAAAAGAATGTCTAGTCATGAAAATAATGTTGCTAGAAATATAGATGTTAAAGGTGATTCTGATGAAGTCTCCAATGGAAATAAGGAATATATTAATGGAAACTGAAGGAAAGGTGAAACTTGCTCAAATAACTATGAATTGATTGAGATAGAAAATAGAATTAGTAAGTGGAAAAGTGGCATATTTAGACGAGAAGATCATTTATTTATTTATTTACTTATTTATTGGATATGGAGTCTTGCTTTGTTGCCCAGGCTGGAGTGCAGTGGCACAATCATAGCTCACTGCAGCCTCAAAATCTTGGGTTCAAGTGATCCTCCCACCTCACCCTCACATATAGCTGGGACTATAGGCATGCACCACTCTGCCCAGAAAATTTTTTCCCCCTCTTAATGATGGGGGTCTTGCTGTGTTGCCAAGGCTGGTCTGGAATGCCTAGCCTCAAGCGATATTTCTGCCTTGGCCTCTGAAAACGCTTGGATTACACGTGTGAACCACTGCATCTGGCCTAGATGAGATTTCTAAGCGAAGTGTTGAAGGCATGGTGTGGTTTCTCCTTGCTGCTTATAGTGAAATGTGAGAGGTGAGAAGTCCATTGAAAGATCAGTTGCTAAGCAAGAAGAAATCGGCACAGTAATTTGTAAGATTTTGGCTTATTCAGATAGCATACCATGGAAACAGGGCCAAGCATGTAGCTGAACAACTGCTTGCTAAAGTGATTTAGGTGTATAATGCAAGGATCCAATCAACCATGTCAGTAGAAGCCAGGAATACAGAAACAGTGATTCATGAAAGGTATGTGGAGGCCTCTCTTGTGTGATGTCTTGGACCTCTGTGAATTGCGTGGAAAGTAGGTAAGATTTCTGAAAATTTTGAAACAGCAGAAAGGCTGCCTGCCTGGACTGATAAAGATATAGATGGGGTGAAATAAAGGAATAATGGGAACAGAATCAGTGAAGGAAAAATGAGTTTGAGATCAGAGCCATAGATCCAGAGAGCAGGGCCACCTCTTTGAGGTTCCAGAGGGCAGACTTCCACGAAGAGCCTGGGAAACTAGGCTACCTCCCTAGGAGGCATGTAGGGAGTACAGCGGGTAGGGAGTACAGCCCAGATCCCGGAGTACTGAGCTGCCTCTCTGCCACAGGATTATCAAGCCAAAGATAATTATTAAAAGACAGTCTAATGGGTTTTATCCTGCCTAGTTTTACAATTATTTGGGACATGTGACTCATTTACTTTTTCCTTCCAATTTCTCTCTTTTGGTATAGAAATGTCTATTCTACACCTATAGCAGCACTATATTTTGAAGGAAGATAACTTGTCTGGCTTATAGTTTTACAGATGGAGAGCAATTTGCTTCAGGATAAGTCACAGCCTGAGTTTCACCAATGTCTGATTTAAATAATATTTAGATGAGATTTTATATTTAGACTTGATGTTGGAATGAGTTAAGGCTTTTGGGAATGTTGGCACGGGGTGAATGTGTTTTGCATGTGAGAAGGGCATACACTGGGGGGAGTCAAAAGAGATTATATTGGATTGAATTCTGTCTTAGCCCCAGTAACTCAAAATGTGACTTTCTTTGAAGAAAAGGTAATTACAGAAGTAATCCAGTTAAGTGAAGTGATTAGCATAGACTCTAATCCAAGATGACTGAGATTCTTATAAAAGGGGGACAACTGGACAGAGACATATACATACTGAGATCATCAGGTGAACTAAAAAGGTAGAGATTGAGGTAATGCTCTACCAGCCAAGGAATGCCCCAAAATTGCCTAAACCCTCCAGAAACCAGGGGAGAGGCATCAGAAGGAAGAAATGCTCCTAATTCCATGATCTTTAACTTCTAGCCTCCAGAACTGCAAGACAATACATTCTGTTGTTTCAGCTATCTTGTTTGTGCTCTTTGCTATGGCAATCCTCAAAAATAATAAAATATCATATAGACAAACAAAACAAAAAAATCTAGCCTTTTTTTAAAAAATGAAAAAATAGTAAAATTTATACATCTTATTTTAGTAAATAAATTTAAATCTTATTTTTAGTTTATTTTTGATATATGTGAGATACCTATATATTCATGAAATATTCTAATAAAATTTAACTAGCATATCCCTTCTTAATAAATGTGTTTCTTAATATGTAAAAATATAAACGTTGCAGAATTACAATTAAAATGAATTATTCACATTATTATAATAAATGTTTTGTATACTCACCTGATAAACTCTCATTTTTCAATAGTAAATACTGCTGCTAACGTTACCCTACATGACTAATCGTTGTAAAATCATTACAATCTGATCTTTCTATGTGAAGAAAAGTATTATATGTCAAGAGCACTGAAGTTGGAGTTTCTGTTTTTTGCTTCACTCAAAGTGTGCTGATTTAAATTTTGATCACATCTTAAAAAATGCCTTCACAGCAATGTCTAGACTGGTGTTTTACCAAACAACTGGGCACCATAGTCTTCGCAAGTAGATATAAGTTGACACACAAAATTAACCATTATAACCTGTAATTTACTAACATTCTACTAACATCTCCCTGATGGAAATTATCACAACTTTTTATGTTGACTACTCATTAATTTTTAAACTGAGTTCCATATATTGACTCTTGCCCCATCCTCCTCCATAGACGCATTCATATATCATCTAGAGTGAACTTTTATATTTTAGAATATAACTACAATTATATCACCTTCATATATTTAAAACTCTGTCTTCCCATTCTCTAAGGACAAAGTCTCAAATCCTTGCAATGATCTACAAGTACATAAAGGATTGTTCTCTAGCATCCTCTGAATCCTGCTACTTGAACACTGTCCCCCTCCCACACTGTACTCCAGGCCCATTAACCTTGTTGCATTTCCTCATTCAGGACAACCTCGTTCTCATCTTAGGGCATCTAGTCAACTGGTCTCCTCCCAGAATGGGCCTCTCTCAGATCTTCACATGGCTGGTTCTTTTTCATGGTGCAGGATTCCACTTGAATTTCACCAAGTGAAACTCTTTTCCTGATTTCCTTCCTTAACTAGTAGCCTGTCTTTCCAACCCAGTTGCTCTCCATCTACTTTCCTACTTGGAATTTATTTGGAGTATAGTGTTTGGAGTATAGTGAGGGTGGCAGAATCGTCTTAATTAGGATGATTCAGGGGATGATGGAGAATCCTTTCTGTCCTGGTAGACCACTGAAAGGATTTGAGATTTTGTTTTTAGAGAAAGGAACGCTAAGGTCTTAACTATCACAACCTGAAATTTACTTGAGTAAATTATAATATAATGGAATTGTGTTATATTAGTTACTTATTTATCCACTTGTTTATCTTTATGTATATCACTAGAAGTTAAGCTTCAGAAAGAAAAGGTTTTCTTCAAACAAATTCTTTTCTCTATCTCCAGTGCTTTAAATAGTGCTTGGCAAATCATAAGTATTTAATACAAATTTTGTAAAAAAAAAAAAAAAAAGAATAAATGACTGTGCCCTAAATGTATAACTTTTTCCACAAACAAAAATATTGTCAAGTTGTAATAAATGATAGAAATAACAAAGTAAGCTACATAAACTGGAGTTAAACATGTATTAACTGACAATACCATATTTCTGAAATAGTTTCCTTTTCATTTAAAAATGTGATTCTGTGTGTTTTGAAAACAATATAATAAAGAACAATGATTTCTATATACGTTTGATATAGACAGACTCTCATTTCTACATCTTAGGCATTATTTACCATGTATTTACTACTACTTTTCTGGACCTCTTTGAGGCAAAATTGCAAATTAAAAAAATAGTTGATTTTACTTTGTTTTCAGAAGTATGCCTCCATGTTTATAGGGCTTACTTCGAAGAGGTTACTCACAGTGGAGTTTGTAATAAAGTTGAAAGTATTGAAGTTAAAGTATGACTTTGAAAACATTGCTAAAAGGAGAATTCCTCTGACTCATTTTCAGTTTTAAGAGACATAAATGATTACATTATATTTACAAATTGTTATTGTTTGGGTTTAATTTGCATATTTTGTAGACTTAATAAGGTTGATTCAAAGCAAGAATACTTAGGGATTTGGTGTTACAAGGATTCCTTATTTTCTGCTTGGAATTTTTAACATAAGCAAACAAACAAATATAAGAAATGTTTACACCAAGGCATTGCAACATTTATTAAGCAGAAACAAATTAATTCCATTCTTATACCCTCTAGCTCAGCCAGAAGCATTATTACATTGCACCATTAAAAATAAGATAAATTGATTTATTAAAAAATAAGAAAATATAAAATAACATAATTTAAAAATTAAAATTCTTTAATTTCTGTAAATAGTTTTTTCACCCCAATGGGTACCACAATACCCTGAATTTGGAACAGTCCATACACCATGGCAATGATATATAAATGGTAATATAGACAATACAATTTGTAGGTTTTGAAAAATTTTGCTTTTGTTTTTATTCTCATTTTATCTTTTTTTATAAAGATATTTTACCTGCAATTAAGCCCAAAGTTGAAACTTTTTTTGATCATTTACTCTTAGAACTTCCCTTTTCTGCTTGGAATAAGGACCAGAAACTTTTTCCAAAAAATATAAATAATAAGATGTTAAAATGGGAATCTTCATTTGTGTGTGTTGTTGTCACAGAAAGCTAAAAAATACATAGGAGGAAAAAGCTTCTACTTGTCAATGTGAATTGTTTATCCACCTATACAGAACTTAAAAAGGAGAGTTCAAGGTCCTTAGGCCAATACCCAACTTAAAGAGTTAGAATAGTTCAGACTAAAATGGCCAAATAAGAGTGAATTTGAGTGTGTGTGTGTGTGTGTGTACATGTTTGCATGTTTAAATATATATTTTTTTAATTTTTGCTTTTGCCTGTCTACTTTACCTTTGTTAAGCATACAATAGTGTCTTTTTGAAATTAAAATTTATGTCTTTATTAGAGAAAAACAAAAGTAAAAATATTTTGATTCTAAAATTCTAAGCAATTTTATACAAATATCTGAAGACTTAGAGTTGCTGGGACCGGCAGCATTCACAGATAAGTGAACTGAGATTAGATTCTTATATTTTGCCAGGTTGTGTATACTCAGATTATACCACCAAGAGTCCAAAGCACCATGTCCTCTAAGCTTAAATAACTGAGTTTCTAAACTTAATTATTTATCTCTATTTTGATTAGTCAACAGAACTGGGTCTTGGTCTAAGGACCAGAAAACCTTTGCTCATATAACAGTATTGGGTAAGTGAATAGGTCACTGGGATAGCCCTCCTGCGTGCATTGACCCAATAACTCAGTTTGACAAAAGCTCTGTCACATAAAATACATGGGTTCCTAGGTCTTCATTCCATTTAGACAGCAAGAAAGTGATAACATTGTGGAAAAGCAGGCACTGGAGATGTCCATGGGCTGGACCTGGAAGGGGATATACGACTTTCACTCATATTCCATATGCTAGAACTTTGTCTCAGTGCAATTTCTAACAGAAGAGTTATCTAATAAATCTAGTTGCTGTTTGGACAGCCAATCTCCTGCATTAAATGGACACTAAGGAATATTGGTGGACAATCACATTCTGTATATGACAGCTTCTTCTCAAAGGACTCCCTCCATTCTCTTGTTTCAACTATATTCTGTCTTATTTCCAGAACATCGTTTCTCTGACTTTCTCTAGTAATCAATTTTAAATTCTTCAATTCTTGTGGCTCAAAATAAAGAGGCAAATATTTACCCTAATTGTTCATTGTAACCTTCACTATATAAATACAGCTCTCAATGGGGGTGTCTGTATTGTCCATGCCAATAAATGCAACTACTTTGATATCTTCTGTATTATTTGACATTTAGCCGCATTTGAGACTTCAGTTTTCCTTGTTGACACACTTTCATTAATCAGCTTGACATTCTCTTGGTTTTATGACTTCTCCTCATTTGACTCTTTCTAAAGAGTGATGTTGGACAGGGTAGTGGAGGGAGTCATGTGATGAATGGTATTACTAATGCTGCTATCAGTTGTTAGACACTTCTATTTCAAACAAAACAAAGTCTAGGAACGAAAATAAAAAACAAAGCGTTCCTTACTGGAACCGTTTCCATGTAAGTATACACAAAATCCCCTCAGATAGCCTTGACTTCATTTTTGCAGTACTTGGTCATGTAGACACATTTTTTTATGGATACTCACGAATGAGTTGGGGAAATCTGAAGGGTTAATCTTTGTACTTTAAAAAATCTATTCTGCAAACTTTAACCAGACTAGTATGATCTTTGCTGTCCACATTTTCTCATAATTTATTTGTCACCTAGAAAGCTTTATTTTTAACTATTGCAAAAATCAAAAAAATGTAGGAAAGAAAAATAGAGACGATCACCAGGAATAAGAAGAGTAAGATAAAAAGAAGATAAGTTAGGTTCCTAAATTGATTTTATTTTCATTCCTAATATCCTTAATGCAATTCAGAGTTGCCCACACATGGAATTTAGAAAAAAAGGAACACATGTTATAATTAACTGGGAAGCTATCTGCAAATGAATAATAACTGTATTCTACCTTGGAGTTTTTTATTCAGTGTATTTGAAAAAAAGTTCTGATAATAGGTATTTTTAACTAGGTCTGTGGGTGATTTCTTCATGATAATGGGTTGAGGACTTTAAGAACTAGGTTTAAGAAATTATAATTTTACCTGTGGAAAAAAAATTATTTGATAGCTCCTCAATTACTTGAAAGCTCAATTATTTGATAGCTCCTCAATTACCTGAAAGTCTGCATCATGGGGAAAAAACAGACTAATTTTGTATATTTACAGGATACTAGAGCAAATCCTGGAGTAACAGCAAGATAGATTTCAGCACATTATAAAAAAGAGGCAGTAACATCAGAGATTTAAAGTATGAAGCTTGTTGCTTAAAAAGTAGAGATGCCAATAAAGTATCATAAGTAGGGACATACATAAAGAAACACAAAAATGTAATTATTATACAGTCAAGGAGGTGTTTACATTTAAAGGGAAGGATGGAGTTGTGATAGGGATGGACCACATGGAACAGGTTTAGACATGTCTAGCATAGTTTTATTTCTTAGGTGGCAGTTACAAGGGTAAACACTTCCTTTATTCTACATATTTTTTTAAGTTTTATATTTGTTTTATGTGGTTCTCTATATATTGCAAATGTTTATGTGAAGACTGAATGGCTTCCTATTGCAAAGATCTATCATAGATAAATCCATTATGTTTTTCTGTGGAGACACTGAACTATAAGATTATAAGCCTCATAATCAAAATGCATGTTTAAAGCTTTGTAGCTTAGCGGCTTTACTCACATTGCAATACACTTTTAAATAATAACACTGACTAAAAACAAGAATTCCCCAAAGTTGTAATTTTTGTTATGCTTTTAACTCTGGTAAGGTGTGATTTCCTATATTCTTATGTTTTATTTTTCTACATGTTGGCTTTGGTTTACTTGATGACTCTATCCTACCTTTTAGTCAACAATTTCATTTTTTTTAATTTCAACATTTATTTTAGATATAGGGGGTTCTATATCTGAAATATCGGGGGTTCAGGTTTGTTACACGAGTATATTGCACCCAGATAGTGAGCATAGTACCCAATGCATAGTTTTTCAATTCATGCCCCCCTTCTCTCTCCACCCTGGTAGTTCGTAGTGTCTATTGATTTCATGTGTGCTCAATGTTTATCTTCCACTTATGAGTGAGATCATGTGGTATTTGGCTTTCTGTTCCTCTTTTAATTCACTTAAGATAATAGCTTCCGGCTCCATCCATGTTTGCCGAAAAGAACATAATTGTATTCTTTTTTTTATGGCTTCATGGTATTCCATGGTGTATATGTACAACATTTTCTGTATCCAATTTGCCATTGATGGGCACCTAGGTTGATTCCATGTCTTTGCTATTGTAAACAGCACAGTGATGAACATACATACACATGTGTCTTTGGGGTATAATAATCTATTTTCCTTTGGGTATACACCTAATAATGGGATTGTTGGGTTGAATGATAGCTCTGTTTTAAGTTCTTTGAGAAATATCTAATCTGCTTTCCACAGTGGTATAACTAATTTACATTCTCACCAACAGTATATAGTATTCCTTTTCTCTGCAGCGTCTCCAGCATCTGTTGTTTTGTGACTTTTCAATAATAGCCATTCTGACTGGTGTGAGATGGTATGTCAAACACTTCTTTTCCCAAAGCATCTAGAAATATTTTCTATCCTTTCAATAATTTATGAATAGAAAATGATGTAATACTTTAAATATTAATAAACAGTAATGCCTATAAGTCATTGAAAGAAATGGTCTCAGTAGAATCATCACTGGAAATATAATGTATCACATGAGTTCAATATCAATTATTCAATTTTTTCTATAAGCATTAGCAATTAGCAGTTTCATTAATAGCCATGGAATCCAGAATATATACCAGTAATTAAATTGTATTTACTCTTAATTCAAAGAATGTTATTCAGTGTGTAGAACTAGAAGTTCAATAAAATTAAATTGAACAAATCTTAATGCTAAGAAACTTTTTGAGTAAGAGAGCAATTATATATATAATTATATTTGTATATGTTATATGTAATGTATATATAATATATAATATAATGCATTATATAATATATAATATATACATTGTATAATGCATATATTATATATACATTATATGTATAATATATAATATATGTATATGTATATATGTATATATACATAATATAATAATGTATTATATTACATTAATATAATGTATTATATATTATATATAATATAATACATTATATAATATTATATAATATATAAATAAAATATATATTATATATAATTTAATATATATAACATATAATTTTATATATATATAGGGTTTGAAAACAAATTAAAGCACTATGAACAGATACATTCCTTTAAGACATTCTGTTTTTCAATATTGGCGTTCCTTAAACCCATTTATTGTCTGTTATATTGCACATTTGTATACAGAGCCTAATATCAGAAGTAAATTGCCTGGAGTTTTGAAATACTTTCCTAGTAGACGTAAAGATTAAATATCCCTCTTAGGCTTGCAGAGTGGGTATTACATTTTCAGCTGGTTAATCCTTATAATCTGTTGCACAATCTCAATTCCCACAAAAAATAAAAAGCTTGTTAAAAGAAGATAAGAAGTTATCTCCTCACGGAGGGCTAATTCTGAGTGACAAAAATATCTTACTCTAGTAAAATTCTTATTAAATTAAATGTAAAATTGTACTTAATAAATACAAGATAGTTCTAAAGACATTATCACTGAATTGACATCTCCATGATGCTAGAGTCAACTTAGTCGGAGGATGCCAATTGTAAGGAAAGCTAAAGACCTTATATAGATGTAGGTCTCCAAAGGCTAATAAATTTTACTTAATGAAAAGTTGTTTACTGATCCCTATTCAGATGTATTATCCATTGCTTAGTTCTGCAGCTAACAGCCATTGTGAATCCATGAATAGACAACTAAGGACGAGAAATTTTTTTTTTTTTTTTTTGACACAGAGTCTTTTTCTGTCACCCAGGCTGGAGTGCAGTGGTGCAATCTTGGCTCACTGCAATTTCCACCTCCCGGGTTCAAGCAATTCTCTTGCCTCAACCTTCTGAGTAGCTGGGACTGCAGGCATGCGCCACCACGTCCAGCTAATTTCTGGTATTTTTAGTAGAGATGGGGTTTCACTGTGTTAGCCAGGATGGTCTCGATCTCCTGACCTTGTGATCTGCTTGCCTTGGCCTCCCAAAGGGGAAGAGGAATCTTAATGGTTAGCCAGTCTGATGGTCATTGTGAATCAGAGGTTTCTAAAATCTTTGGTTTCTAAACAACTCAAGTATTAGCATCCCTGGAAGGACAATTCTTTATGCTGTTCTCAGAGTATCCATATAATCAAGCCTCGAGTCTGAATTCTCTACCTTTTCCAATATTTGGGCAAGCACATAATTCCCTACTTTAGTTTCACATTCACTTAATTTACCAGTTTACTTTGAATGACATGCATTAACCACTTACTGATACAACAAAGGGAAGCAAACAAAGATAAACTAGTGATAACATAACGTAAATTGCTGAAATGTGTATTAGCCTGTTCAGGCTGTTCAAGCTACCATCACAGAATACTATATACTGGGTGGCTTAAAAAAATATAAATTTATTTTCTTACAGTTGTGAAGGCTGGAAATCCAAGACTAAGGTAGAAGCAGGGTTGGTTTCTAGAAAGGCTTCTCTTCCTGTCTTCCAGGTGGATGCCTTCACAGTGTGTCCTCACATGGCCTTTCTTTTATACATGCATCAAGAGAGTCACGTCCCTGCTATATTTTCCTCTTCTTCTAGGGACACCAGTTTTATTGGATTAAGGCTCTACCATGATGATCTCATTTTATCATAAGTAGTTCCTTAAAGGCCCTCTCTCCAAATACTTTGGGGGTTGGAGCTTCCAAACTGGAATTGGGAGTAGGAGGAAACCAGCCCATAAACAGGTTGTTTCTATGTCATATGATGTGTTAAATACACATGACACATGTGCACGGAATTAACACACACCCTACCCAGTTGCTAAGACCCTGAAATACACAAGGATAGAAACTACTACCACCATTTAATCCTCTCATTCCATTTCCAGTAACAGGCCATTACATTTACCATAAACGACAACAACTATTGCCGGTACTCTTAACCTTGGAGAGAGTTGGCTTTCTCTCTACGGTTAACGACTATATCTCCTATCCCAAAAGGTCATTGGTATTTAGTGGATGCTCAAAGTATTTGTTTCTTAATCAATTAGTTAATATAGATGACTGCAAAATCTTTGTCTTCAGATGCAAATTATTCTACTTTTACATGATTTGAGAACCTTCCTTCCTTTTTAATTTTAATATTCTGCCAACATTTGAGTAACACCATATCTAAAAATAAACCAATATTTAATTTTATTAGTCACCTGTGGGACAAATGTGAAAATTCATTCTCTTTTTCTTCTTATTCACAAGCCTGACAGTCTTCCCCAAACAGTATCTCATTTATTTTACATTTCACTTTTTCCAATTGCTTCTGGAGACAAAACAAAACAAAAAATTTTAACAACATTTAATCCATTTGAAAACTATGTTGGCTCTATCTTGAAAAATATATCTGTAAATGATAACTTCTAACTACCTCTGTATCTGCCTCCCTCAGTCTCTGTGCCATTTTTTATGATTATTGCAGCAACCTCCCAAGAATGGTCACCCTGTCCAGCTCGTATTTCCCCTAATTTCTTCTGCCAGAATGATCTTGTTAAAATTCGGCAAAACATCATACACTTTTGCTAACAAACACTTCCCTTCTTTCTCATACCAAAGTCCTAACTGTGCTCTCCAAGTCCTGCTATAATGTGGCCTCATTAATGCTCTAACTTCAGCCTGTTTTACTCCCTATACCAAGTTCTTGCTCATTCCACCCAGTCATCATGGTTTTTTTGCTCTTCTGCAAACAACTTGAAGACACTGCATTTTTTTGTTGCCACTACTTACAATATTTCTCATCCAAATATCAACCTGATTAGCAACTTCATTTTCTTCAGGTTTCTTTTCAAAAGCTATCATCTATAAATAGACCTTGCAAGTGGGTGAGTTGATTACCATAAGAAACAAATTTTGCTTACTTTCTTTTTCTATTTAATATAATTTGAATGCTATTTAAGGTTGTCCAACCATGTCTGTGGCCTCAGATGTTCATATGAGTTTCTAAATGTTTTAAATGACACCTTTAATGTAAACTAGTTTTTTCTGTATCTGAAAAATGTTACATTTGCATAATAAAAGTTATGAAAAGAACCAAATACTTGCTATTTTATCCTCTCAAAGCAAATGTATGTTAAACTGAAATATATGTATTAATTTTTGATTTCTTTTGTTGAAGTCTATATTCGTTGCTTTTATGGTACTGCTATTGAAAAATGCCTGTTCATGTTCTTAGCCCACTTTAAAATAGGGTTATTTGTTTGTTTTTTCCTTGAGGAGCTTTTGAGTTCTTTGTAGATTCTGGATATTAGCCGTTTGTTAGATGTACTTGCAAACATTTTTTTTCCCATTCTGAAGGTTGTCTGTTTACTGTGTTGAGTATTTCTCAACTTATTTAAACAAAAGCGTTATAGTTTAAATAAGTCCCACTTGTTTATTTTTGATTTTGTTGTGTTTCCTTTGGAGGACATAATCATAAATTCTTTGGTTAGGCCAATATACAAAAGAGACTTTCCTAGGTTTTCTTCTAGGATTTTTATAGTTTCTGATCTTACATTTAAATATTTGATCCATCTAGGGTTAATTTTTGCATATGGTGAGAGAGAGGGGTTCAGTTTCATTCTTCTGCATATGGTGATCCAATTTTCCCCAAATCATGTATTGAATAGGATGCCCTTTCACCAGTGAATACTTCTTTTGACTTTATCAAAGATCCGATGGTTTGTAGGTATGTGGCTTTATTCCTGGGTTCTCTATTCTGTTCCACTGACACATGTTTATTTTCAAAGAAGATATACAAGCAGCCAAAAAGCATATGAAAAAATACTCAACATCACTAATCATCAAAGGAACATAAACTGAAACCACAATGAGATACCATCTCACCCCTGTCAGAATGGCTATTATTAAAAACTCAAAAGAACAACAGATGTTGGTGAGTATGTGGAGAAAGGGGAACACTTAATCATTGTGGGTGAGAACCTAAATTAGTACATCTCTAAGGAAAACAGTATGGAGATTTCTCGAAGAACTAAAAATAGAACTATCATTCAAACCAGCTGTCCTGTACTGGGTATATATAAAAAGGAGAATAAATCATTACATCCAAAAGATACGTTCGTATGTTTATCACAGCGCTATTCACAATAGCAAAATCATGGAATCAACCTAAGTGTCCAAAAATTGATGAATCGATTAAAAAACTGTGATATAAATATCTACCATGGAATGTTATGTAGTCAAAAAATAATGAAATAATGTTCTTTGCAACAACATGGATGCAGCTGGAGCCCATTATCCTAAGAGAAATAACTCAGAAACAGAAAGTTAAATACCACATGTTGTCACTTACAAGTGGGAGCTAAACAATGGATACACATGGGCATACAGAAAGAAATAATAGACATTGGAGACTCCAAAAGGTGGGGCAGGAGCAGAGATCAAATACTACCTGTGGGATACAATGTACACTATTCAGGTGATGGGTATACTAAAGGCACAGATTTCACCACTAACACTATATCCATGTGATACAACTGCATTTGTTTCCCCTAAATCTATAAAAAGAACAACAAAGGAGGGGAGGAACTACCACCAGACCTACTTTACCTTTCCATGTATTTCCCATCATAGGTGTTATAAAATATGTTAGCATAAAAATGACTTTTTAAAAACAAACAATAAAACATGTTTGGATGGAATATGTAGAAAAACTTGACTACAGAAATTTAAAATGCCAATAAATCTAACTTCCATTCTGATATAGTAGTCCCCCCTTATCCATGATGGATCCATTTCAATACCTCCACCAGATGTCTGGAATGGAGGCTAGATCCAACCCTGTATATAATCATTTGTTGACCTGAGAACTGAGATGGCTTTTAACTGTCTAACAGGGAGGTAGTGTATATGGTGAGAGTATGCTGGACAAAGGGATGATTCATGGCCTTTGGGACACAGGAAGATGGTGTGAGATTTTATCATGAAACTCAGAATGGTATGTGCTTTAAAGTTTATGAATTGTATATTTCTAGAATTTTTTATTTAATATTTTTAGACTACAGTTGACCACAGGAAACTGAAACTGCATTTGAGAAAGAAAAACCTCAAATGAAGATTGACTACTGCATTCAAAAGCAAATGGAGAATGAAATCTTTGCCTTGAAGAATGTAAATAATGTTTTCTTGTTATTATAATGTGCAATGGAACACGAGTGGACTATGAAGAATCAGTGATAACTATATATCATTTAAATGTTTGTTATGAGTGAGGCTACTTTTTATGTATTTTCATTTTTTATTTGTACAGATTTATGGGGTACATGAGAAATATTGTTATACATATATAAGGCATAGCAATTAATTCAGGGTATTTAGGGTTTCCATCACTCAACTATTAATATATTACATTTTTAAGTATAGCTATCCTAGCTATCACACATTGAGTTTATTTCTTTTACTTTATTGTATGTTTACACCCTTTAACCCACTTTTTCTTTTCTTTTTTTTTGTTTGACACAGTCTTGCTCTGTTACCCAGGTCACCCAGGCTGTAGTGCAGTGGCAGGATCTTGGCTCACCGTCGCTTCCGCCTCCTGGATTCAAGTGATTCTCTTGCCTCAGCCTCCTGAGTAACTGGGACTACAGGCCCGCACCACCACATTCAGCTAATTTTTGTATTTTTAGTAGAGATGGGGTCTCTATGAGACCATCCTGGTCTCAATCTCCTGACCTTGTGATCTGCCTCCCTTGGCCTCCCAAAGTGCTGGGATTACAGGCATGTGCCAACCCACTTCTTTTCAACCTCCTCTTCCCCTCACCTACTCCCTCTTCCCAGTTTCTGTCAACTACTTTTCACTCTCTACTTCCGTGTAATCCAATATTTAGCTCAGACATATAGGTAAGAACATTCAATATTTATCTTTTTGTGAATTTGAGTATTTCATATCATTTGTTTTGGAAACGCTGAATATGTAATATGGTTAAAACCAGTTATATGTAATTTAATTTCTTAAATAATTTTAATATTCTTTGTTCATGTTGGAGTTGATTTATATAAAGGGAATTTTGCTGACTTGCTCTTTATTATTTATGTTAGGAGGTGAGAACAAGAAAAAAATAAAATGGGCTAAATTTTGTTTAATAGTAACAATTGCACAAATGAAATCGACATAACTAAAAAAAGTATTTTTTCCCCAACTAGGGATATTATGGAAGTAATTCCATAAAGTCTTTGTTGAGAACTGTTTAATAATTGAATGATTTTTGGAAACCCTATATGTAAATTCACTTATATACATTTGGCATTTCAGATTAGCCAATTAAGACTTTGAATTTTTCAGTAAAATAGCTTATTACATTAATTTAATCATTGTGGACTAATTATTTTTCATCCTCGACTCATACTCATTTTTTAGTAAATGTTTTCATCAATTCATTTTTTGTATTCCTTAAAAATAAAACAAAATCACAAGTTTCATACTAATTTTTAGAAATATTGTATACCAAACAAAACTACCTCACTCATGCAGCAAGTTGGTCTATGTTCTCTGTTTGCCAGATGTCCTTCAATAATTTCTGTAAATAGATTCCTCTTCAACAGATTATACATAAAAGATAAAAGGCAACCTTGTGAATATAGTGTGAACCATAGCAAAGAGGTCCATTCCTAATTCAAGTTCCATGCCATAATCACAATCATCATTAGCCAACTGCACAAAAGTGATCATTCCCTGAATGGGAGCAAAAGCTTTTAGTCTCTCTTCATTACTTGCAATCTCAACTATCATCTTGCAAATTCTTTTGAGGTCAACCTTTCCCTCATCTAAGGCCCAGGGTTGACTAAAGATTTGATAACAGAAAGGGGCTAATTTCTGATGTTTTAGTTCAACATAGATGATGTGCCTGAAAATTATTTTATGAAAAATGTAGAAGATGAATTCAATCTTGATGAGAAAAAGTTTTGATTTCTGATAAAGTTGCTTGACACTAAGGAGTGCTTTCTCAATCTTTAGTTTGTCTGTTTTCCACTGGTTTGTTCCTGGATTGAAATATAAAACCAGATGGAATAAAGTAATAATGCACACTAATGTCTAAAAAGAAAGACGAAGTCAGGAGTTTGGAGGATGCTAATGCATCTTTTAAAGTTCGAGGACCATTATACGAAAGAAAAAGCATTGAAGAAAAAGAAATAGATGTCCTACCAATAAGAGGAGAAGTTGTCCCCTAGGAGGAGGAAACTGGGATGAAAATCTCTACTCATTTAGGAGCCAGAAGGAAAGCTGGACTAAGCACATGAGCCAATCCAATATACCTACTCCAACTGGAAGATTTATAGGTTAGAAAATATAATTTAGCCAATATAAATAACTCTTCTGTACATTTTCCTGGATGTTGCCTATGTGGGATAAGCAAACAGTAATTTTCAGTCATTTATTGTCTTTTCTTGTGATTATCAAAAAGCTAATTTCTCCCATCAAGCAAGATAAAATTCCTCATTGATGTTTTATCTGGTATTAAAGGTAGCAAAGGAATTTAATTCTACCTAAAGAGATTGATGGGCATTGGATGATAAGGCCAGGTTTAACGGTCTTTAAGCATACATTTTATTACTTAATCGTCAAGCTGCTTTATTATATTCTGAGAACTATGGTTTCTCTTTGCCTCACTTCCTAAAGCTTGGGAATGGTCAAGACAATCCTACTGCAATGCACAATCACTTTTTTCCTGCGGAGATACATAAGGCAGCTACATTTCAATTTAAATCTGACTTCTCACCAAGAATCTCACTTCATTTCAACATAGTAGTGTAGCCCACTATCGGTGAGATAACAAATAAACAAACAAACAACAAAAAAACCTTTTTGCTATGTTATTTAAAATTTGAATGAGACAATAATAGAAAAACTTTGTCCCAGCAAATTCATCCCAGATATTTTTCAAAAGTAAAATGATATCTCACAATGCAAAGAAAAACTGTATATTAGATATCAAAATCAGGACTGCATAGTCCTAACACAGAAACATTTCAATACTCTTCAGTTACATACTAATACTTGGCTATTTCTATAAAAATGAACTGTTTAACTATTAAGATCAGAGTATAGATGTTGCATTTTGATGGCCATTACTAGTGATATAGCATTATGTCTGCCTGCACCTGAGTCTATAGCTCAAAGACTAATCCAAGAAACTTCTAGCAAAGACTGAAAATTGAACCATCATGAGCAATACATAGATTCAGATAGCTTTCTCTAAAAAACAGACAGATGGACCGGGTGCAGTGGCTCATGCCTGCAATCCCAGCACTTTGGGAGGCCGAGGCGGGCGGATCACGAGGTCAGAAGATGAAGACCATCCTGGCTAACATGGTGAAATGCCATCTCTACTAAAAATACAAAAAAAAAAAAAAAAATCAGCCAGGTGTGATGGCGTGCGCTTGTAGTCCCAGCTTCTCGGGAGACTGAGGCAGGAGAATGGTGTGAACTCGGGAAGCGGAGCTTACAGTGAGCCGAGATCACGCCACTGCATTCCAGTCTGGGCAACAGAGCGACACTCCATCTCAAAAAACAAAACAAAACAAAACAAACAACAGACAGATGGTGAAGCTGATTGAACCCAACCAAAAAATTTCAACATTTGATTTTCTACTGGTCTGGTAAGATTACGTCTTGTTTTATAAACTTATCATGTGTTTTCCTATATAAAATAGTCTACCTGAATATATAACTTATAAATAGTATTTTGAAAGAATCCTTTTTTAATACTCTTCACTTGCAAAATAACATTTTATCAAATTTGGATTTTATCTTAAGACATATTGTAGATCCATGGACTATACGATAGAAATAGAAAGAAGGCCCAAATAGAAGTTACATTAGAATAAAGCACTAAGGACCTGAGATATAATGAGCAAGACTCTTTACAGCAGCACCCAACTTCAGGTAACAATTTTTGTTTCAGTTATTTACTCATGTGTAACGAACTGATGAAAAAATTTTAGTGGATAATAGAGGTCAGAAACTGCTGGCTGCAGGCCAAATTAGGCACAGTACCTGTTTGCCACATTGGTCCGCCAAGAATGGTGTTCATATTTTTAAATGGTCATAAAAAAAGAATAACTTGTGTCAAGTGAAAATTATATGGAATTCAAATTTCAGTGTCCATGAATAGTGTTTTATGGAAACAGAGCAATATTTATTTGTACACATAATGTCTGTGGCTGCTGTTGTGTTATGACGGAACTGAGAGTTTGGAAAAGAGGTTTTATGATTCACAAAGCCAAAAATAATTACAACTTGGCCATTTACATAAAAATTTTGCCTACTGCTGGTTTGAAACAATACTGATTTATTAATTTTTGTGATTCTTTATGTGTTGACTAGATTCAGTTCCATGTGACATAGCTAAAGTCATCTATGTGGTGGCATTCTCCTAGATGCCTAGCTGATGCCAACACATTCAAAATGGTGTCTCACATGGCACTAGCTCCTTCTGTGTTGCCTCTCATAGCTCGGTAGACTTGCTTAAGGCTTTTTGTACCATGGAAGTTGATTGCTATAGGGAGCATTCCTACAAACAAACTCCTTGTCTTAGTGCTCACCATACACTTGTCGGCACTATGCTTGGTAGTTCCTCACTGAACAAGCCAGGAAAAATCGCCAAGCCCAAAGTGAATGTAGGACATGATTAGACAAAGTCATCTGGAAGCAGAGTTCATTGAGGTAACCAGAGTAAGTTTTCCGTAATATCCAAATGCAGTGTATTTATGTTCTCATTATCCCTTTTTGTTCCTTATAAATAGAAGAGATCATTCACATCCAGTTTCTTAAACTCAGTTATGGATTTCGTTTTTGAGTATAATTTGATGCTCTGTTGTTCTACTATCTCTCATTGATGTTGTCTTATTTCCTTGTGTGTTTTGTGATTTTAACTGTGATCTTGTTTTCCATTGAAACTTACTATCAATGGAAATGCGTTGAGGCATGCAGATTTCTTCAGGGTTATTTGTATTCGCTTTGGTCAGGTGCCTAGCAGGCACTTGGCTATAATTGCACATTTGGAATTTTTCTTTATCAATAAGATTAACCAAATTCAGAATGAACAACTGTTAAAAGCTGGCCTAGCCTTATTAATTCTCAGTGATTTTTTTTTTCTTTCCACCCGGCCCTTCATTTGGAGGCAGACAGTTTTTCTTGCAAGAGATGAGAGAATGTGGCCCTATATTTAATGCATACTTATACTGAAATTAGAATTAACTGAAGTCTTAACTGTATTTAGAAATTCCACTATAAGGCTTCACACTCTGAGACAGTCCCATAAATATATAAAAAACAAAGCTCAATTTCTTTAGGCTTTGTTTTATAACGTCCTCAGGGCAAAAATCTAGTTCCAGTGAAATGTCATTTATCACTCTGCTTACTTGTTTTAAATTAGTTTTTGGTCTCATGATTCCTTGTTTTCTTGCCAGGTCACTGAAGCAATCACAAAGTTGGTTTTCTCTTTTTAATTTTATGAAGTACTTTGAGTACTTTGCAGCAGAAAGCTGGTCATTATATAGAGTCTCGCATTATGCTGAAAATAGGTAATAAAACTGCCTCATTTAAAAATGATTTCCAACAAATTTTATTTAAAAATAAATATGTCTATATAATATATATTAGCATATATCATATATAATATATATTATATATACTTATAGACATATATATGGTAATAGACATATATATAATAGACACATATATATGGTGACTCATATGCCACTAGTTCCTTCTATGTTGCCTCTCATAGTTTAGCTGACTTGTTTAAGGCTTTTGGTACCATGGAGGTTGACTGCTAAAGGGGAGCATCCTACAAACAAACCTCGTGTCTTAGTGGTTATTATACACTTCTTGGCACTATGCTTGGGAGTTTATATATATATACACATATATATACACACATACACATATATATGTCTTTATAATAGTCATATGTCTATATAATAGACACATATAATAAAGAAATAAAATTTGGCTGGGCGCAATGGCTCGTGTCTGTAATTCCAGCACTTTAGGAGGCCAAGGTAGGAGGATCACCTGAGGTCAGGAGTTTGAGACCTTCTTGGCCAGCAGGATGAAACCCAGTTTCTACCAAAAACACAGAAATTAGCTGGGCATGGTTGTGTATGCCTGCAATCCCAGCTACTTGGTAGGCTGAGGCAGGAGAATCGCTTGAACCCAGGAGGCAGAGGTTGCAGTGAGCCGAGATTGCATCACTGCACTCCAGCCTGGGCGACAAGAGGGAAACCCTGTCTCAAAATAAAGAAAGAAAGAAATACAATTTATCTGTAGAGCCTTTATTTAGAATCAATCATTATAAAGATTTCCTCACACTGCTTCATCTATTTCTTGAGGTATTTTAAAGAAGATCCCTGACTTCATATCACTTCATCTTATATAGTTCTATAAGCAACTCAAAAGAATACAGAGCCCTGTTTATTTCACCCTAATGCCCTTACCATACTTAACAATATTAAAATTAATTACTTAGTATTATCCAATATTACGCTTATAATTGTTTTCTCCATTTTCTTAAAAAAGGTGTCATTCATAGTTTATTCAACTCAGTATAAATGCTTACAGTTGCATGTTTTATGCCTCTTCCGTCTCTTTTATTCTAAATCTGCTTCCCTCTCTTGTATTGTCTTGTTGAAGAAAATGGATTATTAACAGAAAATCTAATATTTCTGTCAAGTACTTTTTAAACAATTTTAAACTTACTTTTATCATTCTATATATTCATTCATGTGAAGATTACCATGGACTTCATTATGAAAATTCAATAACCATCTCTAGTGTCTTATCTTTCATGATCTCTCAGCAGCAAATGTGCATTTAGGTAGAATCTGATCAGCTATCCCCCGGGTAGAGAAAGCTAATATTGAGTTGACGAGCAGGAAGTGAGTATGAAGGTTAAAACATAAAAAGCAGGAAGAAATATTAAATACAATCACTAAAGTTTTCTTAGCGAAATACATTCCTGTGCAAACATACACCACACCCCATGAAACAAATACAAAATGCATATTTTTTTTACATAGAAAGTGCTGATCTTTTGTGAAAATCACATTTTTCATATAAAATTATATTGATATTTGCACAATACACCAAAATATTTATATATATATGTATTGCATGCATAATACTTCTCACTGATGATTGTAAAAAATAAAATATATAGAATGAGAGATTCACACATACTGATCAACAACTGAACAAAGTAATAATGAATTTCTCCATAACAAGGGTTTAAAATAAATTTATGATGATTTAACAAGTATTGAGTGTTAGAGACAAGATTTAAACCCTGGCTGGATTGCAACATGTCTGCTACTTTTACAGGATCATGTCGTTTATCATACAGAAACATTCCAATGAGAAGAAAACAATAATCCTTTGCAACATAAAACAGACATTTTCTTATTTGAAAAGTAGTTTCTTAGCTTCTTAAACATCTTTCTAAATATTTCTAAGCACTTTCTATTTTTTTAATAGGTTTTATTTATTTATTTTTTATTTTTATTTATTTATTTTATTTATTATACTTTAAGTTCTAGGGTACATGTGCATAACATGCAGGTTTGTTACATACGTATATTTGTGCCATGTTGGTGTGCTGCACCCATCAACTCGTCAGCACCCATCAACTCGTCATTTACATCAGGTATAAATCCCAATGCAATCCCTCCCCCCTCCCCCCATTTTTGTTTTTTTCTAAGCACTTTCTAATCCAATGTTTTTGTTGTTGTTGTTGTTGTTTTTAGACGGAATGTAGCTCTTGTTACCCAGGCTGTAGTGCAGTGGTGTGATCTCCACGTCCCTCCCAGGTTCAAGCGATTCTCCTGCCTCAGCCTCCCGAGTAGCTGGGATTACAGGCACCCGCCACCACCACACCTGGCTAATTTTTTGTATTTTTAGTAGAGATGGGGTTTCGCTATGTTGGGCAGGCTGGTCTCGAACTCTTGACCTCAGGTGATCCGCCCACATCGGCCTCCCAAAGTGCTAGAATTACAGGCATGAGTCATCGCACCTGGCCCAGTGTTTCTTAAATGATACATAAAATGAATAGATTTCCATCTTCTGGTGTCAGTTCTGCATTATTCCAGACAAAAACAATCTAGTTAAACGTAAGTAAATTAGAGGAAGAATAATCATTCTCAAAGTTTTTAGAGATAATGGCCAAGAATTTATATTGAGAAGTAACTCTTCAATAACGTTAAATGCAATTATCACAAAAAGAGATGAGTCCAAGTCATTTACCTATTTACATTAAAAACTTTTCTTGTAAATTGAACTAAATGATAACATTTTTATAACTAAACCATCTCATATTGTTGTTGACTTTATGAATATGATGTAAGCTTCTTTTACACCATTCCAATTTGCAGGTGCCTTTTTTCTTCCTGATTTCTTCCCCAGTGAGCGGATAAAAGAAAATGGAATACAAAAATAAATTTGTTCATAATTTAACTGCCTTTACATCTTTTGAACCAAAAGGATTTAAGGATTAAGTAGATTTTGACATGCAATTTAAATCCATTTTAGATAGGTAGATTGAATAGGGAGAGTTATCTTAGGAAAAATCAAGGTCAACAAAAATGGGATCACATTAGAAATACTTGATAGAAAAAAAAACATTATTATGTGAAAATATGTCATTTCAAATGAATATTCTAAATTTAGAATGCATGTCTTCTCCTTGATTAAACGTGTTATCTTTATTATATAGTATATATGTTGATTGTTAATTACAGGCCTTTATCTAAAACATTTATCTTGTACCTGAGGCTGCTACACTCTGAGGATAGAGAAATGATTAAAGGACAATCTCTGTCATTTGAGGACTTACTTAAATTCAGATAACTTTACTAACAATTATGACTAAGCAAAAAGATTTCTGACAATTTATTAAGTGCTCGGATGTTGTGTCAATGAAGAAAATATGCAGTTGAATATTTTAGACTTTGAGATAAAAGTTTATTTCTATAATAAAATTTTAGGAGAGGATGCATATATTACTATATCAATAATCCCCCTTTATTTAAATTCATCCAATAGCTCTTATAAAACATGTAATCATTAGGATATTTGAGTTTAGTTGCTCATCACTCTCTCAATGAAATAGTTGACTCATTTTCCTAAGCTACCTAAAATATATTCACATCTATATTTTGTTTTATTTATTTTTTTGGCAGAACGCATTTGCTTTAATTCTTATAAATAAATCTTAGATGTAATCACACGATAACAATGCATTATCTTCGCATAAACAGTTGCAGCACAAAGCAATTGAGATGAAACAACTTACAAGAAAGTAATTCTACATATTAGCAAAAAAGTTTTTCACAATACAATTTTCTGAACACCAGGAAGAAATTTTAAGAAAAAAAACTGTGTCCATTTTTTCTTGTTTTAAATAGCTGTTAAATAAGCCACATCCATTCCGCTTTTACAGTTTCCCCTATCATTCCGATTCTCACCACCACATTGCATAGGCAATTAAAATAATGCCCTACCAGGAATCCTTGTCCCAACACTAAACACTAGAATTAGTGTTTTTTATTATACCCCTCTACTTTAAACAAACAAACAGAAAATGAAAGCTCTGGCTGGATGTGGTGGCTCACGCCTGCAATCCCAGCACTTTGGGAGGCCAAAGCTGGTGGATCACTTGAGGTCAGGAGTTTGAGACCAGCCTGACCAAAATGGCAAAACCCTGTCTCTACTAAAAATAAAAAAGATATCAGGGAGTGATGGCGGGCACCTGTAAGCTCAGCTACTCGGGAGGATGAGGCAGGAGAATCGCTTGAACCTGGGGATGGAGGTTGTAGTGACCTGAGATTGCCCCTTTGCACTCCAGCCTGGGCAACAGAGTGAGACTCTGTCTCAAAAAAATAAAATAAAATACATAAAATAAAATAAAATAACAAAATAACAAAAAGAAAAAGAAGAAAAGGAGAAAAGGAAAGCTCCAACCTGAAAAATCCATTGCCACCTACAGAACTGGTTCTCAAATATTAGCATGAGTAAGAGTCACCTAGAAAGCGTGACAAATGCAGACTCCCAGGTGCTGCCACTGGAGATCTGAATGATTAGGTCTGGGATAGTGGCCAAGAACCTGCACTTTTAAAAAGCTCCTCAGTAGCAGATGGTTCTTGCTGACTTGTAGGATTAAGTTCACATTTCCTGAGTGGGTCTTTAAGGCTAGCTCCATCTGACTGCAGTCTTTTGTTAACCCTTTCTTCTTTATGCTAGCCTTCTGATTTAGCCAGATACCCAGTCCGTTGTCCTCTAAGCACGCACTATGCAAGGAGTGTGCTTTATGAGCTGTGGCCAATGAATGACCTTCTAGGGGACACTTCAGGAGATGAAATGTTTTAAAATAATTTTAATGCTTCTTAATCTAAAAAGTATCTTGTAATTACCTTTAAGAATGGTGTATAGTAAAAATTTTAAAAGAATAATGGGGGCCGGGCGCGGTGGCTCACGCCTGTAATCCCAGCACTTTGGGAGGCCGAGGCGGGAGGATCACGAGGTCAGGAGATCGAGACCATCCTGGCCAACACGGTGAAACCCCATCTCTACTAAAAATACAAAAAATTAGCCGGCCGTAGTGGCGGGTGCCTGTAGTCCCAGCTACTCGGGAGGCTGAGGCAGGAGAATGGCGTGAACCCGGGAGGCGGAGCTTGCAGTGAGCGGAGATCAGGCCACTGCACTCCAGCCTGGGCGACAGAGCGAGACTGTCAAAAAAAAAAAAAAAAAAAGGAAGAATGAGGAGAAATGATAGCTTAGTTTATATTTGCTGTAACTATGAATCACACACATGAAAATAAAAAGCCTCTTTTAACAATCCCCATTGGCAGTCCATATTTTTTGATTGTCAAAAATTATTGTTATAATAAATATATTTGAAAAATATACACTGCTAGTCAAAGACATCTAAACAGAGTTTAATGAGGGAGACACTCTGTATTTTTGCATTAAATTTAAACACAAAATAAATGCTTTTGTCCTTACATGGAAAGAATGTTGACACAAAATACATCACGTATTTTAAATTCATAACCCACAGGGTCTTCTTGTGGTTTATTTTGCTTTTTTAGATTGGGATTTTGATCGGGGAGAGGGCAGATGTGAGAAGACATTAAGAGCTAAATTTATTCAATGATGCAAGGAATTTAGAGAGCTCTCTGTCCCATCTATTTTTAAAATGAATAAATTAATGTGTAAATAATAAATATATAATGAATAAATAAATAGAAAAACAAATAAAAGAGAACTATCTTGATAATACCAAGAACCACACCTGGTGCATTGTAGGCAACGGCGTTAATTTGGGTGTGGCAGTAGACAGACGGTTCTCCCGGAGTTGGAATCATTAGAGCAGAGCGTATTTACAAAGGACTTATTACAAAGAGACGTGTGAATGTGCAGTGAATAGGCTGCCGCCACTCCTAGGTCCAAGGAAACAAGGTAGAGAAAGTAATACAAGGAAGATCCCTTGAGTAGAGTAGGATACATCAGTCAAGAGATACAGCCCAAAGGACACCTTTATGGAGCAGTGGGTAAAAACACTTGGACCTCAATCTATTTCTGCCTGGTATCTCCTGCCAGGGCACCAACTGCTTTAACCAAACTGGAAGCAGAGCAAAGCTGTAGACCATTTGGGTTAGCTTCATGGACAAGAAAGCGAGTTTAAAAATGTGCGGTGTGGATCTAACTGGGAAACAGCAAATACCTAGCACAGAATAGTTAAGTATATTTTGAATGGATGACTCAATGGCTGAATAATAAATGACCGTTAATGAAAGTCTGGAAACTATTTCACATTTATTTTTTCTGTTCCTTTGACTAGCTACTGAGGTCCCCTACCTTTTAAACATTATTTTGCTTCACCAAGCAAGCAAGTTTATCACAGCATTGCTAATTAAAAATAATATATTTAAAGATGCTGACCAATACACAATGTAACTTCTAAAATTAGAAATTAATGATGTATTTTGTACATATATAAAATTGTTATAATGTATCTTTGCTAGGCTTGTCAATATTAGTCCAATTTGCCAAAGTATAGCACACTTATAATTTAGCTAATTACATTAATAACTTAAGCAAAGCTTAAAATGAACAAACCAAGATAACAAATGTATACTCATAGATTAATAGAAAAATAGAAAAAATAAACATTATTATTTAAAAGAATAGAAAATTCTTAAATCTATGTATTTGTGCTTTCAGATAAATAATACTATCTATTGATGAGAGGCAGATATCATTGGATGAATTCAAGATGCATGGCTAGAACCCAAGATACAGGTTCTAGTGTGATGCAATAGACTATATAAAAATAGAATGACAGAATATAGAAAAGTGCACTGGCATATGACGCTCTACAGTTTGCTGTCAAAGAGTATTCCAGTTTATTTTTTAAAGACACTTACAATAGCTAAGATTTGGAAGCAACCTAAGTATCCATCAACAGATGAATGGATAAAGAAAATGTGGTACACATACAAAAAGGAACACTCTTCAGTCATATAAAAGAAATGGCATCTTGTCATTTGCAACAACATAGATGAAGCTGGAGATGATTATGGTAAATGAAATAAACCAGGCACAGAAACATCACTTATTTGTGAGATCTAAAAGTCAAAACAATTGAACTCATCATGAACATAGATAGTAGAAGGATGCTTACCAGAGGCTTGGAAAGATAGTAGGAGGCTAGGGTTGGGAAGTGGGGATGGTTAATGGGTACAAAAAACTGGAAAGAAAGAATGAATAAGAACTACCGTTTGGTAGCAAACCAAGATGACTATAGTGAATAATAACTTAATTTTATATTTCTGTGATTGGATTGTTTGTAACATAAAGGATAAATGCTTGAGGGGATGGATACCCCATTCTCTGTGATCTGATTATTTCATATCTCATGCCTGTATCAATACATCTCATGTACCCCATAAATATATACACTTACTATGTATCCACAAATATTAAAAATAAAAAATAACAGACACAACTATTAAATAAAATGGAAAGTTATACAGTACTTTCTAAATTCTTTTGGTAGCAGTAAACACTTTTTAAATGTACAGAAAACATTTCCAAACAAAGGAGGAACATTGAGTTGTATATTGTGGACTACATAAACATTTTTCAATAAAGTATATTCAGTTCGAAGTAAAGAAAGTAGTAGTTCCTTGAGTGGCAATAATAATGACGTCTTCTAATCTTATCTTGAAAGTAAATTCTCTTTTGAAACGTAAAAGTCAAAAGATTTCATAACTGTCACTTAACCACTTAGAATATTTTTAGTTAATTTAGCCCTTTATCTATCTCAAACCATTCATGACCTCATGCAATTTACACATTCCAAAAGTAATCCTCTATGTTATTAAACATTATACAAGTCATTTAGGTAACAGACTCACTATGATGTTAGCAAAATAAATAATTCCGATTTATTAACTTTTTAATTGGAGAAAAAAATGTAATGAATGAAATTAGCATAGGCCAGTACTTTTTATATTCAGAAGAATTGGAAAACATATTTATTAAACTCTACTGCTTATTATAATTTTAGCTTTATAAGACTCAATTTATAAGCAACAAAGACAGACCTATCTCTTACTTCAATTTCAGTATTAAACAATAAGTTTTTAAAGTAAATAATTTTAGTGTTAAATTTTAATATTTTTATTATATTTATATATTTTTCCTTTTAAATTTTTATTTTAAGTTCTGGGATATATGTGCAGAACATGCAGGTTTGTTACATAGGTAAATATGCGACATGGTGGTTTGCTGTACCCATCAACCCATCACCTAGGTATTAAACCCCTCATGCATTGGCTATTTGTTCTGATGCTTTCCCTCTTCTTACCCCACCCCCTGACAGGCCCCAGTGTATGTTGTTCCCCTTCCTGTATCCATGTGTTCTCATTGTTCAGCTCCCACTTACAAGTGAGAACGTATGATGTTTGGTTTTCTGTTCCTGTGTTACGTTGCTGAGGATAATGGCTTCCAGCTCCATCTATGCCCCTGCAAAGGACATGATCTCATTCCTTTTTTGGCTGCAGAGTATTTGATGGTGTATAAGTACCACATTTTCTTTATACAGATACATTTACATATTTTTCTTTACAATCAACTATATCTTGGTAAAATTAAACTATCAGAAATATTCTAATTGTTAAATAAATTAATATAAATATATAAAATATATGTATTTTAATAGTATATTAATAGTTTAGTGGCTAATACTATAAAACATGCAATTCCAATTGCTGGGATTGATGAAAGAAATAAATATAGAAACGCTCATACTTATTCAAACTTTTAAATTTGTTTAGTTAGGTTTTCCCCTCTACATAGGAGAACAAAATTTTGGTGGTTGTTGTTTTCCTTAAACTTTCATTTTAGGTTCAGGGGTACAAGTGCAGGTTTGTTATACAGGTAAACTCATGTCACAGGACTTTTTGTACAGATTATTTCATCACCGAAATACTAAACCTGTACCCAAAAGTCATTTTCTTTTTCTGCTCCTCTCCCTCCTCCCACACTCCACTCTCTTGTAGGCTTCTGTGTCTGTTGTTTCCATTTTTGTGTCCATATGTTCTCATCATTTAGCTCCCACTTATAAATGAGATCATGTGGTATTTGGTTATCTGTTCCTGCATTAGTTTGCTAAGGATAATGACCTCTAGCTGCATTCATGGTCCTGCAAAGGACATGATCTCCTTTTTTTTTTTAAATGGTTGCATAGCATTCCATGGTGTATATGTTCTGCATTTTCTTTATCCAGTCTACCATTGATGGACATTTGGGTTGATTCCATGTCTTTGCTATTGTGAATAGTGCTGCAATATACATATGGATACATGGGTCTTTGTGGTAGAATGATTTATATTCCTTTGGGTACATACTCAATAATGGGATTTCTGGGTTGAATGGTAGTTCTATTTTTAAGTGTTTGTGAAATTGTCACACTGCTTTCCACAATGGTTGAACTAATTTACACTCCTACCAAATGTGTATTAAGTGTTCCTGTTTATCTGCAACTTAGTCAGCATGTGTTATTTTTCGACTTTTTAATAACCATTCTGAGTTGCGAAATATGGTACTTCATTGTGGTTTTGATTTGCATTTCTCTAATGATCAGTGACATTGAGATTTTTTTCATATGCTTGTTGGCCACATGTATGTCTTCTTTTAAAAAGTGTCTGTTCATGTACTTTGCCTACTTTTTAATTAGATTGTTTTTTTCTTGTAAATCTGTTTAAGTCTCTTACAGATGTTGGATTTAGACATTTTTCTGATGCATAGCTTGCAAATATTTTCTCCCTTTCTGTAGGTTGCTTGTTTACACTCCTGATAGTTTCTTCTGCTGTGCAAAAGCTCTTAAGTTTAACTGGATGCCATTTGTCAATTTTTCCTTTTTTTGCAATTAATTTTGGTATCTTCATTATGAAGTCTCCACACATTCCTATGTCCAGAATGTTATTACTCAGGTTGTCTTCTAGGGTTTTCAGTTTTGGGTTTTCCATTTAAGTCTTTAATCCATCTTCAGTTGATTTTTTAAATACGGTGTAAGGAAAGGGTCCAGTTTCAGCCTTCTGCATATGGCTAGGCAGTTATCTCATCACCATGTATTCAATAGGGAGTCCTTTCCTCATTGCTTATTTTTGTAAGCTTTGTCAAAGGTCAGTTGGTTTTAGGCGTGGAACATTATTTCTTGGCTCTCTATTCTGGAGAACCGAAATGTTTAGTAACAATTGCCCAGTCCCACACCCTGACCACTAAATTTATCACATGCCTTTTCAATATAAGGTCAATGAAGGAATTTTGAGAACTTTGATATCAATAGCATCATATATATACACACACACACACACATACATATATATATCTCCTCTTTGAGCTTATACATTATGCTGTTAAGATTTAGGAGCATGCAAAAGCTACATTACCAGTATGTATTCACGAATGATTGCCTTTTCCCCTGTTCCATCATAATTGTTATGTTCTTCTCATTTGCTTTCACATGTACTTTTACATTACTTCTTTCAAAAATTATTGTGGCTTCCACAAGTTGCAATTTTGAAATGTCTTTTAAAATGTGTTTCTAGAGAGTCCTGGGATCCATTTAGTTTAAATGACAGAATTTAAAGTGTGACTTATGAGGCCACAGTGGTTTTCTTGTGAACTCAGTTATCGAGTAAGTTCTGCTCAACTTGCCACTGTTTATCTAAAAAAAAAAAAAAATACTGAGGGAACAAGGGAGAAAAACAGGATTCCTGAAACAGTGATTAAAAAAATATATGTAGCAGGATTATAAGTGATTTTTCTTAAAGGAATATCCATTGTCGGCAGGTATGGTGGCTCACACCTGTAATCCCAGCACTTTGGGAGGCCGAGGCAGGTGGATCACCTGAAGCTGGAAGTTCGAGACCAGCCTGACCAACATGGATAAACCCTGTCTCTACTAAACATACAAAATTAGCCAGGCATGCTGGCACATGCCTGTAATCTCAGCTACTCAGGAGGCTGAGATGGGAGAATCATTTGAACCTGAGAGGCGGAAGTTGTAGTGAGCCGAGATTGCACCATTTCACTCCAGCCTGGGCAGCAAGAGTGAAACTCTGTCTCAAAAAAAAAAAAAAAAAAAAAAAAAAAAAAGAAGAAGAAGAAGAGGAGGAGGAGGAGGAGAAAAGAGGAGGAGGAGGAGGAGAAGAAAGAAAGAAAGAAAGAAAGAAAGAAAGAAAGAAAGAAAGAAAGAAAGAAAGAAAGAAAGAAAGAAAGAAAGAAAGAAAGAAAGAAAGAAAGAAAGATCCATTGTCTAATAAAAGTACTAAACACAAACAACTATAATATTCAGAAATTCTTCAGTCAACAGCTCTGCAAGAGGCTAATGTGAACCATTGACCTACTGAGTGGGAAATGATTAAACTGTAGAACCCCCATGGCTGCTGCCCTCATGGAGCTTATTATCTAATGTATCTAATGCAGGGGATAAACATTTATAAATAGTAGGTAGCCAAATACATGCATAATAACAAGCTGTGACAATTGCTCTAAACCAAAATCACAGGGTATTGGAAATGTATACATCAAGGAAACTAAAAAGGAAATCTCAGAAGCCAATGTCCCAGGAAGTGATCTTGAAACTGTGTTTCCATAAATACTTAAGAAACAACTAGAAGACCTCCTGAGAAGAGCTTTCCAGACAGAAGGTTCTGAGTTTCAAAGGAGGAAAAGCAATCTAAATGGCAGGTTTGAAGCTGGAGGGTCGGTTAAGATGAGGCTCAGGAAGTCTGAAAAGGCTAGAAAATGTAGGTAAGTACCTCTGTGTTTATAGCAAGAAAAAGGGCCATAGAAATAGCTTTTAGCAGGAGGTTCACAGTCAGATTTGCTGACTAGAGTATCTAGATCAGATTATTAGGGACAAAAAGGGCCTGAAACTTGAACAAAGATGGTGGGTTATTATGAATAACTGAAATTAGAATGCTGAAATTTAGATAGAGAAATTATTTCTGGATTTCTAAGCTGAGCATATGTAATAAATTTAAAACAAACATTTTCTTCACTAAGACATATAGGGTTATAGATAGAATATTTTCATTCATATGGAATAGTTTATCACTATTGAATTTAGAGAATATTATGATTTTTAAGCAGATTAATCTATGTAGTAGTGAGCTAAAACCTTTGAAAAATTGAGAATTAACAGTAACATGATTAAATGTACAAAAGTCAGTCATGATATGGGGCAATTATATTGACCACTTTAGGAATGAGAAGCAAAGATAACATAATGTAATAAAATCTATTTTAAAAGTAGTCCAGAGAAAGTTTCCCATACAACATTTTAATAGAATATTTCAAACATATGCAAGAAGATAAAAGACAGAAATGAACTCCTAGGTACCTATGACTTAACTTTAAATATTTTTCAACTCCTGACCAATCTTGTTTTATCTACATACTCATTCACTTCTCATCCCAAACCCAGCTCAGTTTGAGGAAAGAGATAGATATTGTACTAATTTATGTGTGAATATTTTAGCATGCATTACTAAATACAAGGATTTCCCCTTCAAACATAACTATTATACTATCAGAACCCTGCTCTCCAAAAAACAATAATTATTTTACATATTATCACACATCTAGTTCTTTACATTGTTTCTCTAATTGAAACATTAATGTCCCTTTTGTATCTTAGTATTACAGTCTTTTAGTTGGATTTAGAATTCACAAAGTTTCATGCACTATACTGTATCCCCCCAAAACATTTTTATTTTTCTTTAAAGTTCAGTTAGTTATTTTATTAGAATATGACTTATTGTTACAAATTCTTGTCTGACTTTCCAAGGAACTCAAGGTTTATGTGGTTTCAAGACTGTTTTGCTTATTTCAGGAAACTTTCTTGGATTATAATTTTTAGTGTTTATTCTATTCCATTTGTTTACTTTTCTTCTTCAGGGTACTCTATTATATGTATTTTTTAAAAACGTCATTCTAATTGTTTACTGATTTTCATCTCTGTTTTCCTATGTTTGTTTTCTCCAATCACCTCATTGCTGATCTTTTATAATTGTGATTTATGTTCTATTTAATAATTTATATCTCATTTTCTTTATTTATTTTAACTCATTTTGAAATATTAGCATATAGTTTTGTTTTGTGAGCATGAATTTCCAACATACTTTTCTTTTTCTGTAGGAGGTTAATTTGGTCCTGATTTTTTCATCTAAACATTTCAAATTATAATGCCACACTTATATTCAGTGGCTCAGTTTATTAAATTTCAACTTTTATTTTAGATACAGGGGGAACATATGTAGTTTTGTTACATGGGAATATTGCATGATGCTGAAGTTTGGGTTATGAACTCCGTTACTCAGGTAATGAGCATAGTACTCCAAAGGTAGCTCTTCAACCCACATCCCTTCCTTCCCTCTTTCCCCTCTCTAGGAGTCTGCAGTGTCTATTTTTCCCATATTTATGTCTATGTTTGCTCAAAGTTTAGCTTCCACATAGCTGAGAACATGTGGAACTTGGTTTTCTGTTCCTGCATTAATTTGTTGAGGATTTCGGTCTCCAACTGCATCCATGGTGCTCCAAAGAACATGATATCATTCTTTTTAATAGCTATGCAGTATTTCATGGTGTATATGTACCACATTTTCTTTACTCTATGTACCATTGATGCACACCTGGGTTGATTCCAGGTCTTGCTATTATGAATAGTGAAGTGATGAACAGATGACCGTGTGTGTCTTTTTGGTAGAATTATTTATTTTCCTTTGGGTATATACCTGGTAATGGAATTGGTGGGTCAAATGATAACTCTGTTCTAAGTTTTTTGAGAAATCTATAGGCTGCTTTCTACAGTGGCAGATCTAATTTACATTCCCACCAACAGTGTTTAAGTGTCCCCTTTTCTCCACAGTCTTGCCAGCATCTGTGCTTTGTTGTGGTTATTTTGTTTTTGACTTTGTAATGGCTTTTCTAATTGGTGAGAGATAGTATCTCATTGTGGCACAGTGGCTCGGTTTTACACAAAATAAATTTTTAGATGCTTCAATGAAAATGGAGTACATCAATATAGTTTCTCAAGCTTTAATCAAGTTCCTTTTGTTTTCACCAAAATTGAAATCATAAGACTCAAAATTCCTGAGGTGTTCATTCCTTTCTACTTTTTTACTCATAATCCAAAGTAGTTCATAAAGATTGACCACCCTGGCTTTGACTTGAGAGAGCACATTAGTTCATTAGTCTTCATGGCTCAGACGTACAGACACCTGAATTACTTGAGCACTATTGACCTTCCTGTACCTCTTCGTACTCTTCTGAGAGTTGGAGTCTGAATTTCCACTAGCCCTCACAATGACCAATTTTAGATTCTGTCTCAAGATCATCCACTGAGTTTTCCAGCATGCACATGATGATGCCTTTTCATACTGCATCCTTTCATATAATTTTTGATGACAATTGTGTCTTATAGCTGTTGGAGTTTACTATAATCCATCTATATTTTAGGGGTCATGAGAATGACTTGTCACATAGTTTTGTTGTAGCTATTCTTCCACTTACTGTCTGACTTGATTTTGCTGTCTTATCTGCTCTTTTTAGTTCTATAAATGGAATTCTAATAGATTAACAAAATGCATCGTTGTCAGTGCCATCTTTCAAGAATGATTTATTGTTTTAATTTTAAATAATATACAATGCATCTGCTCATTTAAGTAAGGATCTGTAGATGAGCCTATTATAGCGTGAAATCATGCACAAGCTCTATTCTACTCTCAGCCCTGGGTCACATATTTGTAAAACAATTACATAAACTCAATTCAGCATAATATGCGTTATTGAGCAACTACTGTATGCAAGGTATTGTTTTATGTGCTGCAGCAGAAGAAAGGTAACACAGCTGCACTCAGGTGTTTCAAATGCCAATAAGGAAAACAAAAATACACTCTATTAAATCAAATTATGAAATAATTAGAAACAACTAAATTTACTCACCTTTTCTGTGAACAATAAATGTTAACCTAGTCAAACATGCTAATTTAAAGCCTTGAGAAAAATAATGCCTTATGCAGACAGTACAACTATATAGACTGATATTTCTTAACTTTGAAATATGTCAATAAAATATGTCAACCATATACTTCCAATGAAAAATAGAATTTGCGTGTAAAATGATCTGTAAGTATGACCCCATTATAATAAAAAGAAGAGCAAAGACATGATGAAAATATGCATGGATATTTGCCAAAATAGTATATGATAACAATCTCTGAGCTTAGAGATGGTTTTCATATTTTTATTGTGTTTTTACAACATATTGTTATATAATGTTGACTTTTTTTGCAATGAGCAAATATCACATTTAAAATAAAATTAGGTTCTATTTTTATACACCATGAAATATGAAAAAAGCAATGAGACATCTTTCTTATATCTACAAAAGTCAGTAAATTTACTTTGTGACCAACATAGTCTAGACTTTGTCTGGTCAAGATATATAAGAATGGGTTATTTGCTTAACGATACACTTAAGTCATAGTGTTAATGAGAAACTGAGAAAGAGGGTAGAGGTGGAAGTGGAATGCCAACAAGAGGAAGAAAAAGGAAAGGCATAGAATTTGGAGCTAACAGAGGAGAAAAATGAAAAGAAAGAGAAAGAGTAACAGAGAGAGGAAAGGGAGGAAGAGGAGGAGGAGGAGGAGGAGGAGGAGGAGGGGGAAACATAAGCAATCTATTCCAACTCAGGGGCTAAAAACACCACACTCACCAGCCTAACAATAGAAGCGATGACCCAATGAACCCAGCCACCTCCCTCCTGCTGCTTCGTATTTTTCCTGATAAAATTAAGGGTCAAGTAAAGTTTCTTGTGGTTGACACTGTTACCTTTCCTTCTATTTAAGATTTATGTCATAAGACAATCATCACCAGAGAGCCTGTGGATCCTAATTGCTATAATTGAACATCTCTTTGAATAAGTTTGCCAAATGTTAAAGATTGCTAGTAGCACTGCCAATCTTTTCTTCCTGGGCATACAGCTAGCCTCTAATTTCCAGCGACTTTGGCATCCCTGTAGAACTTTGTATTAGTAAGCGTTCTCTAAAGGGACAGAACTAGTATGATATATCTATATATAGATACATAGAGAGATAGATATAGATATCTATAGATATTGATAGAGATAGATATAGATATAGATATATAGAATTGGCATCCCTGTAGAGCTTTGTATTAGTAAGGGTTCTCTAAGGGGACAGAACTAATATGATACACACACACACACACACACACACACACACACACACACACATATATATATATATATGAGATTTGAGTGGGGATACAGGCAAACCACATCAGGAGGGTAATCTGTCATGCTCAGTCCACCAATTCATATATACATACACACACACACACACACACACACTGAAAAACTTGGAATCCGATGTTCAAGGGCTGAAAACATCCAGCACCAGAGAAAGATGGAGGCTGTGAGGCTATGTCAGTCTAGTCTTCACGTTTTTCTGCCTGCTTTATATTCTAGCCACACTGGCAGCTGATTAGATGGTGCCCACCCAGATTAAGGGTGGGTCTGCCTTTCCCAGTCCACTGACTCAAATGTTAATCTCCTTTGGCAACACCCTCACAGATATGCCCAGGATCAACACTTTGCATCCTTCAATCCAATCAAGTTGACACTCAGTATTAACCATTACAAGCTATATGACTATTTTCCACCAATGGAATGTGAGTAGAAGTTAGGTATTACCTCAATTCCAGAGCAGTTTAAGAGGAAAAGCCCTCATTTCTTTCCCCCAACAATGCTTTCTCCCCAACTAGTCAGCCATCTGCATAATTCAGGGCTGACCTGAATGTTTTCTGAGGAACACAGAAGAACCACAGCAAGAAGCAGTTTTATATGCATGCTCAAATGACTCCATCAAGTAAAGCCTCTCTGGGATTTCACCGATCTGGATCAGGATAGAAAAACTGGGCTAAGTCACCAGGTGCTGAGGATGTACCTGCAATGAGGAAGGTTACCCTGACCAATATGACTAGTTTTCAAAATAGTTCATCTTTCTGATATCCAGTTGTATTTTTCTTGTATTTAATGACAAAGAATTCCTTTAGCAGCATAAAATACAAATCAACCCTTGCCTTTTCTCATTGACCATGCTAATTATTTTTTCTTGATAAGACTTGCTCTATTGAATGCATAGTTAAAAGAAAGTGCAAATAATAGTTTTAGTTGTTATAATCTTCGTAGTCTTTTCATGGATCAAATCATTCTTTCCACAGTTACTTTCTTATTCTTTCATAAGGTTACAATAGATCTGTGAATTTGTACTTTCTGAGTCTTTAAGTAAATTCTGCACAAAGTTCTTACTTTTAATATAAGTAGGGTAAAATACGGAGTTGAATGTATTTGGAAAATATTTAAATACAGTTTTTGCTTTATATAATTTTACAAGACAGATGTGGCCTATAAATTGTCTTCTTGCTCCATGCGGTTATTTTAATTCAGTGATTTAAATGGTGACTTGGAAGTTCTTTAGTTTAGAAGGACCCTATCTCTGCTAGCTAAAAATTATCCCATCTTATTTTGCAGAAACAAATTAACTTTTCAGCCTAGGAGGTGCCTGTAAGTTAATTTGCAAAATGTTTGCACAGCCCTAGAAAAATATCAATATATATTAAAAACCAACAGAAATGTTTTTTCTCAGATATTATAATAGAGAATTATTCCAAGTAATTTCTTTTAGACAAATAAGCTTATTTTTGTGTTTCACTTTTTGAATTTTGAGTTTCTCTCTATTTCTTATTTTAATAAAGAAACATACTTATACATTTTTTAAAGACGCAGATGATGAATGATATTTTACTTGTGAGGCACATCAAGTAATTTAACATGAGGTTGTTTTCCTCTGTGGTTTAATTTGCTTAAACATATTAAAAATGCAGTAGTAACAGCTTCAAAATCCTGTTAATACTGACACAATTTTCCTACAGAGGGCAGTACTGGTGGAAGTACACAGTGGGCATAATATAGACAGCACATCTGCTAAGACCTAAGCCTTATTATCATGGCATCCAGTAAGGGACTGCTGGGAAAATAGGAGAACCAAGGAATTTTGTTTACATTTAGTTACCTTCTATATGAATCAATTTGAGAACATACCATTAACTTGAAAATATGAGCATATAACATTCAAGGAAGACAACTCGCAATATTTACAGCTATTTTATTTTTCTCTCCTCATCAGTTGTGATGGTTAATTTTATGTGTCAACTTAATTGGTCCACAGGGTGTCTGTACATTTAGTCAAACATTATTCTAGGTGTGTCTGTGAGGGTGTGTCTGGAGGAGATTAATGTTTGAATTGGTAGACTGAGAATGGCAGATTACCCTCCTGATATGGTTTGGCTGTGTCCCCACTCAAATCTCATCTTGAATTCCCATGTGCTGTTGGAGGGACCCAGTGGGAGATAATTGGACCATGGGGTTAGTTTCCCCCATACAGATCTCGTGGTAGTGAATAAGTCTCATGAGATCTGATGGTTTGATAAAGGGAAACCCATTTTGCTTTGCCCACATTTTCTCTTTGCTACTGCCATCCATGTAAGTCGTGACTTGCTCCTCCTTGCCTTCCACCATGATTGTGAGGCTTCCCCAGACACATGGAACTATAAGTCCAATTAAAACTCTTTCTTTTGTAAATTGCCCAGTCTTGGGTATGTCTTTATCTGCAGCATGAAAACAGACTAATACACCTCCTTAATGTGGGTGGACTTCTTCCAATCATTTGAAGGTCTGATTAGAACAAAAAGGATGACTCTTTCTCAAATAAAAGCAAGTAAATGGAACTCCTCCTGTCCAAATGTTTGAGCTCAGATACTATTTGTTGCATTTGATGTGGGACTTGAATTAAAACATGGGTGCTTCTCAGGGCTCAAGACTACCGGCTTTCAAACTGGAACTAACACCATCAGATCTCCTGGGTCTCCAGCTTATCAACTGCAGACTTGGGGACTTCTCAGCCTCAGTAATCACATAAGTCAATTTCTTAAAATAAATCTATCCTTCTTTTTATCTATCTATGTATCTATACATCTCTATCTAGTGACCCTTCTTCTTCATTCTGTTTCTCTGGAAATCATGACTAAAACCTCAGTGTTTCTCATTTACAACAATATTTCCCTTTCTACTGCTAGCTAATTGAAGATAAACTAGTAGCTTCTTTTAAGTTCTAATTAAGAAAAAAAAAAAAAAAAACATGAAATACCCAGAGCAGGTGTGAGAGTAAACTTCTTCAATAATTAGTGTAAATAGAGTTTCTTTTTTGTTGTTGTTGTTATTCTAAAGTAATAAGTGTCCTGCTTTTCTCACACACCAGGTGGCAAAATGGTGAGTGGAAAATGTGTAAGAACAGTGCGGGTATGCAGACACTAATAATACCTTCCCCTACACTGTAATTTGCAGTTCTCAAAGCATTTCCATGTAGATTTGAGTCATACAAAATAACCAGAGGGTGGGGATATTTTTACCCTTCACGGATGAGAACATGGAGGCACTACAGAGAAAAAGTTAAGTGGCAGAACAAAAATTTCTACTTGTATTTTCAGACAAAAAGTCCTGTGCTCTTGCAATTGAATGACTGTGGATGGAGCTGCATTAATTATTACTTTCAAAAGGGAGTTGACAGTCACTCAAAAGGGAAAGGACAGGTAAGACCTAGTAGATATCTTCTCTAGAAGGCAGAAGCCACAGTCTAAACTTAAATAAACTAGTAGAAACATAAAAAAATGTGTAGTAGAGGGAGTTTTAAGTCATTGTGAAGAGGTATATAATTTATGTAGTTTAGAGGAAAGCGAATTTTTAATTATAGTAAAGACAAAATAATGATATTAACAAAAACAGTGGCTACAACCTACATTTACTGAGCACATACTAAATATGAAGAAACTTTCATGAATTTTTGCTGGTTCTAACAATAATTTTGCAAGAAAAATTTTATCACCTCACTTTAACATAGTTGAGAAGACAGACTGAGAGATTAAAGAACTTCTTCAAACTTACGTGACATTAAGAATACATTATGTCAAAACCAGGGAGTGTTGCTAAGACTAAAGAAAGACAAACCACAGATATTTTTCAGAAGTTTGGAATTATTAAGTAAAGTGCGAAGTACTTAGTTTGTTCTCACTTATTATCAATGTAGTTGTTAGAGCTTACAAACGGAAAAGCAAAAACTGACTAAATTATGTACTGCTGTCACCAATTAGTTACAATTTTATTCTCCAGAAGCAGATCTTGAAACAGGGACTGATATAGAAGTTATTTACTGGGAAGGACTGACAGTGGGGTTACAATTGGTCAGGGAGACAAGATAAGGGGCAAGGAAGGGAATAAACCAAGGGAATCAAGCAAAGCCACACCAAGTAAAAGTCTGATGCAATCTCACAAACTTTGGAGATTTGGAGACAATGCAGGTCATATCTCAAAATTCTTCTAATCAGGACCCATTTTTATCCCTGTACCTCTTAATAATTCGCTAAAGGTGAAGAAAGACAGGCAGGGTCTCCATTATTCTTTGATTGAAGACCAGTGGGTTCTGGCAGCCTGAGGGCAGCCCTCTATAAAACAAACGTAGGAGCTGGCTGTTGGAAGGATAAGTCACTAAAAGTAACGCTGTGCATGCAGACATGAAAAAATTAGCCATGCAGACATGGATGGAGCATCGATATACCTATTACACTGATTATTCACCAATGTATTATATAAAACCAGTGAGCTTCTCCATAGTCTCTTCTGTTTCCTTCACTCATGCTGTACTTTTGCTTCTCTATTCATGGATCACTGATCTTTGATGACAGATATCTAAGATAAAGGAAGGAATCTCTCCTGGTACATCTTAAATTCCACAAGGTACACACTTCCTTACGCAGATGTAGACCTTCTAGAGAGTTTCTCCAACCAATTGGCTCAAGTCATATGAAATCAAAAGTGTGCTGAACTCTTACAGGAATATGAGATATCAGGGGAACCCACCCCTGATAGTTAACATGGGTTATTTTCTTTTTACCTAAGCATCAGCTGGTCTGAGAAATAAAGGGAAAGAGTACAAAAGAGAGAAATTTTAAAGCTGGGTGTCCATGGGAGACATCACATGTTGACAGGTTCCATGATGCTCCCTGAGTTGTAAAATCAGCAAGTTTTTATTAGCAATTTTCAAAAGGGGGAGAGAGTGTACAAATAGGATGTGAGTCACAGAGATCACATGCTCACATGCTTCATAAGGCAATAAAATACCACGAAGCAAATGGAGTCAGGGCAAGATCACAGGACCACAGGACGGGTAGAAATTAAAATTGCTAATAAAGTTTTGGGCATGCATTGTCATTGATAACATCTTATCAGGAGGCAGGGTTTGAAAGCAGACAACCTGTCTGATCAAAATTTATTAGGCAGGAATTTCCCCATCCTAATAAGCCTGGGAGTGCTACAGGAGACTGGGGCTTATTTCATCTCTTCGGCTTCAACTGTAAAAGACAGCCACCCCAAAAGCGGCCATTTCAGAGGCCTACCCTTAGGGGCCATTCTCTTTCTCAGGGATGTTCCTTGCTAAGAAAAAGAATTCAGTGATATTTCTCATGTTTGCTTTTGAAAGAAGAGAAATATGGCTCTGTTCTGCTCAGCTCACCGGCAGTCAGAGTTTAAAGTTATCTCTCTTGTTCCCTGAACATTGCTGTTATCCTGTTCTTTTTTTGAAGTGCCCAGATTTCATATTGTTCAAACACACATGCTCTACAAACAATTTGTGCAGCTAATGCAATCATCACAGGGTCCTGAGGCGACATACATCCTCCTCAGTTTACGAAGATGACGGGATTAAGAGATTAAATATAGGCATAGGAAATCACAAGGGTATTGACTGGGAAAGTGATAAGTGTCCCTGGAATCTTCACAATTTTTGTTCAGAGATTGCAGTAAAGACAGGCATAAGAAATTATAAAAATATTAATTTGGGGAACTAATAAATGTCCACGAAGTCTCACAATTTATGTTCTTCTGTCATGGCTTCAGCCAGTCCCTCTGTTTGGGGTCCCTGACTTCCTGCAACAACGAGCATCTATATAGTTCAGTTTCTCCTCCCATATTTTGGGGGCTTGGCTATGTGATTTGCTTTAATCGATGTGACATCCACAAACAGAATGCACAGAATCTTGATGAACAATTGTATATTTGGGAGTGCCCTCTTGAAAGAACCCTTCTTGGCATCCAGCTTGCAGGAAATATCTAATCCCAGGATATCTTGCTGCAGAGAGGAGGATGCACTAATAGGCCTTTTGGGTGGAGATCATACTTAGAATGAGAGATCTCATGAAGGAGAAGTAATGTGCCCCAGTTGAGTTCTCAAATGATGCAACCACTCTGGTGATCCCAGGTAATACCTCAATGCCCATAATAATTTCCCAGATGATCCACTGAATCATAGGAAATAAGAAATTAGTCTTGCTTCGAGCTGCTGAATTAAGTGAGGTTTGATAAGCCATAACATAGATACCGTTTTTGACCTATGGAAATGGCAGCTTCCTATTCAAATGAACAACACCAATAATAATAATCACACTGCTTCCTATTGGCAATACTATCAGTTATCCAGGGCCTACTTGCATTAAAGCATTATGTTTGTGTCTTCTCATATTAAAGTTTCAAATAAGCATGCTATCAGGCAGTATCAATGGCTAATGAAAAGGCTGAAAAATATTGAGTCTCAGTGGGGTGATGTGATATGTTTAAAGCCACATAGTAACTTGCAAAGTCATAATCTGAATCCATGTTTGCTAGGCTTCAAAGTGTATTCTTTCCTTGCTCTGTCTCAAAATATACTTTTATATAAGGATCCCCAACTATGGCAGCATAAATTGCCATTAGGCACAAAGAAATTGCTGGAACAAGGAAAATGTGCATGGATTCTCTCTCTTTACAAATCTGTCTGTGAAAATTATTTAAATCTAGGAAGAAAAATTTGAACTGGCGGAAGTGGCATTTCACTCCTTCCAAATACTGTCTTACATTAAGGGATAATAGCAAAACCAAGAGAACATTATTGATTTTTATACAGTTTCGATAACTTCCATTTTTTTATTCTTATCACTTCAACTTCACTTGTAAACTGGGCACATAAAAATTTGCGATTTCCTCAGGTTGAGAGTTTCAATGTCCCCAAAATTTATGTTAAAATTTAATCCTTGGCCTGGTGTGGTGGCTTATGCCTATAATCCCAGAACTTTGGGAGGCCGAGGTGGGTGGATCACCTGAGGTCGGGAGTTTGAGACCAGCCTGACCAACATGGAGAATCCCGTCTCTAGTGAAAATAACAAAATCAGCTGTGGGTGGTGGTGCATGCCTATAATCCCAGCTACTCAGGAGGCTGAGGCAGGAGAATCACGTGAACCTGCGAGGCAGAGGTTGCAGTGAGCCAGATTGTGCCATTGCACTCCAGCCTGGGCAACAAGAGCAAAATCTAAAAAAAAATAATAATAATAATAAAATAAATAAATAAAAAGGTGGGGCCTTTTGAGAAGGGATTAAGTTATGAGGGCTCCAATCTCATTAATCCATTCCTGTTTTATACAATGGCTAGAAGGTGGGGCTTTTTTGCTTCTCTGCCTTCTGTCATCTGAGGATTTAGCAAGAAGGCCGTTATCAGATACCAAATCCTGGTGACTTGATCTCGGACTCTAGACTCTATAGCTACAGAACTGCAAGGAGAAAAAAAAATCTGTTCTTTATAGATTATCCAGTCTTAAGTATTTTGGTATAGTAGCAAAAACAGCCCAAGATCTCTATAATGGGATAGTTTAACCTGAAGGGTATGGGTTGTTGGAGCCCTGCTGCATAAGGCTAATCCTTGATCTTTCTTATATTAGTTCTCTCTCTGGGTCTTCAGGTTGGTCATCAGTAAGATGAAGATAAATATAGCATCTACTTCATTACAATGGACCTTAACTACAACTAACATCATCCATTATGAATATTAAAACAGTTACTATATGTAAAGGGCTCAGAATAGTGTCTAGTATGGAGCTAATTCTAAATATTAGCTATCATTACTATTGTTGTTATTATTGGGATAAATTTCTTTTTAGAAGTCAAAATAACCTTAATGTACCCACAACCACTTTTTAAAATTCCCTCAGTAGTTTAGTTCCAAGATAATTATTCCATGTAATGTGTATAACAGATTTGCCAGAATAATGGGCTATTTCATTTAGAATGACTTTAATAATAATTCAACTTGATTAATAAAATTTTAATAAATTATACATTTATATGTATATTTTCTCTTACCATTTTATCTTAGTCATGGCCAGAATAGGCAATGATATTCTCCAAATACAGGAGAAATAAAAATTATAGCAGAAGAAAAGAAAAAACAAAGTAATTCAATGAAAAAATGAATCTGCAGCTTTGGATGACATTGCACCGTCATCCACCATAAGTAGTTATTTTATGATTTGTATATTCTAAATCTTTTTGTTTATCTTTAATATAGCATTTAGCACATTTCACATGGATTCATTTGCAGATACTTTTCTGTTTAACTAGACTATTAGTTCCTGGGATACAGAGACTGTCTACTCAATGCTGCTACTCTTATACCAAGCAGACTGTTTTGCATTAAATGTCAGCTCAGTAACTATGTGCCAAAGAAATGAGCAAATAAACTATAAGACAAGTTATTTATTCATTAGACATATGGTTCTTTGAGTAATATTGATTTTATCTAATGAATCTTCCTCAAAATTTATAATATCAGTTATTTTTATGGTAGGTAATAAAATAATGACTTACATGAAAATATATACACTAAATTCTAAGCATGTTCTTGCTTGAGGGACATTTAGAAACATCAGTGTTCTTAAATCCTTGGGAACAAATGAGACAGAATTCCAGGGCACTGAAATAGTGTAATGCTATGAAAGTTATTGACTTTCTAAAATATTTTCACCTGAGGAATGACTTGTCTAGTGACACAAACATTCAAAAATCATACTAAAATTTCCCTAATTATAGATGAGGGCTTTAATAAATATATTTTGATGCACAGGCACAGACATCTGAGGTAAAACAAAATGAATTTGTCATGATTTGATTATTTGCCTGTATCCAAATCAGCAGCAGCACTATTCTTAATCGAAGAAATCTCCCTGGTGTGAACGATAAAATCAAATACACGTCTTATTCACTGTAACTTTCTCTTATAACGCAGCTCTGAAAATCTCTCCTATTTTGTTTCATTTTTGCACTTCTTTTCAACAATCACAAAAAGAAAACGATGACTCTTTTCTTACACAAGGTTAAGGCAGCTAAAATTGTCATTCTGCCTCTGCATATCACTGCTTCTGTGATAAGAAATAATGAAAATGACTATAAGGTTATGTGTCTGGCTTGCTGTAATTTTCCAAGCAACTCACACCACAGAGTGATTCTGTTAGGGTTGAACTGAAGTTAAGTATACAGCAAGCATTCTGTATAGTTTTATGTCTTCATAATTAGTTGGTCTATTGAAGATATTTTACATTTTTCCTTTCCAATTGTTGAAGGCAATCAAAGAAATACATTCTCTTTGGAAGCACAAGATCAGAACATGGATGTGAATATGAGAAAAAAGGACTGTGTGTTCTAATGCAAGAGACACTGCCTAGGACCCAGATTCCTTTCCAATTCTTAACTAAGTGTATAACCTCCTACAATTTACTTAGGCATGCTAGTCCTCAGTTGCCTTATTAAAATATGCCTTCCTTGCCTGAAAGCAAAGAAGTAGACTTTAAACCTCAAGGTCACCATCATATCCAAACTGTCAATTGAGTTAGTTAAAACATTCACGTTTATCTCACTCCATCATTAGTGTATTTGCTATATTTCCCTCTCAGTTTGATCTCCCAAGAAATATTAAAAAAATTTCCAATAAATAGCAACTCTAGTCATCAATATCTCAGTCTCTGAATCTTGCAGTTGTTTTGGTTTCTCCTCTTCATCTCACGTGCCATATCAAATTCAATAGGAAATTCTGTCAACAATATGTTCAAAGTATATACTTTATCAGATCACCTTGTAGCAGCCTCACTGCCAACACCTTCATCCACAGTCCACCATATTAGCCTGCAGTATTATGGTAGCATCCTACATGATCAATCTGTACGCAGCCTTCCCCCTGGGCTCCCAGTATATTTACAACGCAGCACTCACAAAAATTACTTAGGGACACCACTTATAGTATGCCACTCCTGTTCAATGCACTCCATTGCCTGCCCATGTCACTCAGAATAAAGTCTTTAGACTGTATCGTGACTCCTAAACCTGACATACCTTTGTCTCTCTTAGTTCTTTGACTTTATCTTACAGAGCAATCCTAAGCTTGTTCACTTCACTGGACCCCCTACTGGTCCTCACACAGCCAAATTCTTCTCTGAGGATATTTCCTCTTACAATTATTTCTGTACATGTCTTCAGAGCTCACTCTTTCACTTCCTTAAGGTCTCTGCTTAAATATTACTCCATCTAAGAAGATTCCTCCTGTGACTTAACGTAAAATAGAACAATGACCACCATACTTCTCTACCTAATATGGCATTTTTAAATGACATGCATCACATTACATATTCCATACACACAGCTTTATTTTCTGTCACTATCTCCCTAGCCACTAGATTCTAAGTCCCATGCTAGTACTAAGTTTATCTATTTTTTTTTGTATGTTATGCGTAGTGTCTGGAATAGTGCTTATACCAAGTTGGCATGCAATAAATATTTTCTGAAAAAGAGAATGAATGAAGTAATGAGAAGAGAATGGGAGAAGAGGAAAATGGTAGAGGCAATAAAAATAGAAATGAAAAGGAAACAGAAAGGAATGAAGAATCCTCTGTTGAATTCTTGCACTGATAAATGGTGTTCAGTAAACTGTACACATGCAAATAAAAATTGAATAACATTAGAACCTTACCTTAAAGCGTAAATAAAATTTAATTAAAACTTGATCAAATACCTTAATATAAGCCCTAAAACTACAAGACTATTAGTAGAGAACATGGGAAGAATTGTCATGGCATTGAATTTGGCAATGATTTTTTGGACATGATATCAAAACAACACATGAGAAAATAAATAAGTTAGAATCTATCAATATTATTGGGTTTTGTGCACTATCAACAGAATGAAAAGAGAATCCACAGAATGGAAGGAAATATTTGCAAATCCCATATCTGGCAAGGGAGTAATATCCAGAATATATAAGGAATATATAAGAAACTCCTACAACTCAGCAGCAAGAACAACAACAATGAGAACAACAACAACAAAAATGAACAATCCAATTAAGAAATAAATCAAGGACATGAATAGATATTTTTTAAAGAAGATACAAAAATGGCCAATAAACACGTGGAAAGTTCTTTGATGTCACCAATCATTAGGGAAATAATAACCATGATGAGATACCCCATATTACCCACTAGAATGACTGAGAGTCATCAGAAAAAAAGAAAATAATGTGTTGGCATTTTGCTGAAATGTTAGAACCCTTGTACATTGCTGGTTGAAGTATTAATGATGTAGTTCACTTTGGAAAATGATATAGCAATTCCTTTAAAAAATGTAGAATTATCTATCATCCAGAAATTCTTCTTCTAGGTATATATTCCAAAGAAATAGAAACAAGTGCTTAAACAGATATTGTAAACCCATGTTTATAGCAGCATTATTCACAATAACCAGAAAGTGGAAGCAAACCAAGTGTCCATCAGCAGAAAAATGGATAAACAGAATGTGGTATATATGTACAAGGCACTATTACCCAGCCTTAAAAAGTGAGAAAATTCTGACACAAGTTATAATATGGATAAACCTTGAAGACATGTTAAGTGAAAGAAGCCAGTCACAAAAATATAAATACAGTATGATTTTAATTATAAGGAACTTAAAGTAGTCAAATTCAGAGAGACAGAAAACAGAATGAGGATGCCAGGGGCTGGAGAAGGCAATGGAGAATTAAGGTTTAATGTGTACGGAGTTTCATTTGGAGAAGATGAATGACTTATGGTGACAGAGATTGGTGATAACTTCGTAACAGGGTAAATGTACATATGGCCATAGATAAAAATGGATAAACTGGTAAATTTTATATTATGTATATTTCACAAGAATAAGAATAAACTCTGTAATATTAGACAAAAATGTGTTAGCAACTTGTATATGTTATCTAATATTTAGATAATCATGGAATGTACTATAAAATTTCTTCCTTTTGGAGAAGACAAATGGGACCAAGACATCATTTTCACAAGATCCCATGTAAATTACGAAAGGCTGATTTCAAACTAAATGTACCTGGGCTCCAAATTTTGCAATCTTTATTTTTTTCCCTGTATAAAATAAAGAAGGAAATTCACAAAATAAATTTCCTGCTTGCAGCTGTCAAATATATGTTGGCTCCTATGTGATTTTAAAGCGATACAAGAAGCATTATCTTGTTTGCTAATTTTGAGCTATTCTCGAAAAATGTTATATAATTTGTTATAATAAATTTTGAAAATATATGTAATCAAGAATCTGAGCAGTTGAAATGTTAGAGTATTATGCTTTATCATATATTGACACCAAATTTTAATCATTATCAGTTTTATGAATTGTTTGCATATAAAAGGAATGTATCTGTACATATTAGGGTAGTTTCTTAAAAATAAACATTTAAAAGATAAACGTGCTTTATGAAAATAAACAATATTCCAAAGCTTATTTGAACATATAAATGTATACTAAAATTAGAATACAGAATTTCTATTCCTAAAAATTGCCAACTGAATAAAGAAGATATGCCAAGGATTAATCTTCTGTGAACCAAGTAATTACCCTGCAATAAAATAAGAATTCTTTGCAGAGACATGCCACATATTGATGTAACTAACAAATATTCATACTATTTGCTTTTGTTTATAGTACTTTATTACACCTATTACGTCTTAACTTCATAATTAAAACATTTTAAATCATATATAACATTTTTAAAGTGCCTTTTAATTAGATAATGTAATTATTTTTGGTTAAAGAGAATGCTAAATTTTTAGCATGGTAATGAATTAAGAAACCCCAGGTTGAAGCTATAGTTCAAAAGACTGAAACATCTAATTCAAATCCAATCAGCCAAATAAATGTTAGAGCATGACTCACATATTATAAATGTCTTTATTCTACTGATCACTCCCAATTATTTATGCAAATCAGTCTCACTCTGAATCTACATTTATCCATACTCACATTGGTACCATGGTTGACCATTTTCATCAGCAGCAGCATCATTATTATAATTGTTGTCATCATCATCATCTTCATCATTATCATTTTCAAAATGAACCACTTACCTTGTGTCAAGAACTGTACTAAGTACTTTATGTACTCCTATGAGAAAGAAATTATTATTTCTTCTTTGCTGTCACAGGGAGTTTAAATAGCTTGTTTAAAATTAGGCAGATGGTAAATAGTGGGACTGACATTTTAAATCCTGCTCTCACTGACTTATTGCAATGTCCCCCTCAAAAGCTTCCATTCACTCATTTTCTTGCATAAGTTTGATCCAAGTACAAAACCATCTGTAATCTAGGCTTTTGCAGCCATTTTCTTTATTTGCTATTCTTATTGTGGCCAAAAAAACAAACAAAAAAAATTCCCTAACTTATTTTCTAGGCAAAAACAAAAAATTCCACTGTCTGCAAAGGATATATGCTTTCCATTTTGAACAGATATTTTGATGAGAGTTGTTAGTCACCTTCTTTCCACCTCTTTTGAGTCATTGATCCACATGACTTCTTTCCCAAGTCCAGCTATTTGATTTCACTGGTGTCATTTTTAGTTTTGAGCATGGCAAGCCTCCAGATTAATATCTAACTGCAGGCATGTATTATTCAGCCCATTGCAATGTCTTTCATCTCTACTCCACCTAAAGAGCTTTGGAAGAATATAATAAACATTTTTCTAATTTTCAATTCACTTTGCCTGTTTTTGGATTTGACTTCTCACCTTTTTTGATCATTGGAGCTTAATGATAACCCTCTTCTTCTTAAGGTATACTTCTTCTTTACTTTCCTTAATTCAGTCACTTTCTGGTTTTATGATATTTACTAATACCTCTGTCTTTTACAGCAACAATTTAAATGTGGTTGGACAACACGTCCATCTATTCACTGTGTGCTTTTTCTTCAGGAATCTATCATGCATTTCCCCCAGCTTCGAAAGTTCTCTATAATGGAAGACATTCAAATGACAACAATAGTTAACTCACTTGCAGGTCTTAATATATGCCATTTATCATTCTAAGTGATTTTACATATTACATAAATACACACATACAAACACACACTTATTTAATCTTCAAACACCTCTATGAGGGAGATACCTATTATCCCCCTGTTACAAATGAGATAGCCAAAGCCTCGAGATGATATGTTATTGAACCAAGGTCAAAAAGCTAGGAGAAGCAGAACCAAGGAAGATTATACACATAACAAATCAAAGAATGCCTGGTCCTAAGTCCAACTTATACTACCTCGCTTCACTCAAAACAACCATGTCCAGTGCTGAACTTTTCATCTTTCCGTCTTGGTTTTCTTTTTCATGAAATGTCAATTTTAGGTGTCAACTATGCCAGTTATTTATTTGTTGTCTCTGAGTTCCAAGTCCATCTTCTATTCGCTATTCTTTATTACTGAAGGTGGCCTGTGCAGACCTAGTTTCTCAACATCCCCTAACCCTCTTAATTCTTGATAGGCTTTGTCAGATGAAAGCTATAGACAAGGATTGAAATGCAGAAGATGGGCCATAGAGAAGCCTTTAGATGTGCCATATGGGAAGAGGGTCTTCTTTTTGTAGAGCTTCCGCAGCAGCAGACCATAGGCTCCAGGCCCTAGCTTCTTCCGGCACTCTCTGGGTTTGCCTTCCTGAGCCAGCTCAGAGGGACCAGCAACAAGGCAGGGCGAGCTCTCCTCAGAGGTCCAAATACAAAGAGTGCTGAGCTGTGCTCCAAAAGAATAAACACCAGCGTGTGGGCATTGTCCTCAAAATCCTAGATTCTGATTACCCGACTATTCTTTCTTCGGTAACTTCAGTCCTTGGAATGAAAGCTGTTTCTTGCAACTACTCATTTCTGAGTCAGTTCAGTGTATGGTTTTTACATTGATGGCCACCAATCTCCACGTAATGAATGATCTGCTTTGATTCCCCCTAGCTTGATATATTTAATATAAAATTTTTTCTATTTCCCTGATACTCTAACAGTGCAACAGCCTCAGAAACAACCTTCATTCCAGCTTCCCCATCACTATATCAAGCACATCCATTCAAGTATACCTGGATGGTATTTTCTTAATCTATCCCACCACCTAATTTTTTCAGTTGCTGGCTCAGTTAATGCCATTTCTGATCAATCCTGTAGATTGCATCGAGCCTCTAACTGGAGCTTTCCCAATGCTATTGTTGAAGAACACGATCACACTTATTTCCATATATGTAAATGAATAGTAAAATATTTGAGAAACTGGTAATTACCATTGACTCCTCCTAACCCACAGCATACATATAAGTCTTCTTAACAAGGAGTGAGAGACCGATTACCACCAGCTAAATCTGATAAATTTCATTCCTGCTGCATGCTCTAACCATATCGGCGTTCTCTTTAAAATTCCCTTTTCTTATTGTTGGCATGCATGTAGTATAATCCTTTATGATCTAAGAGAAAAGTTCTACTAAAAAAGTTAAGGTTCAGGATTGCCTGTGGTTTCGCAGCACCATATGTCTAGCTTTTGTATTTTCAACTCATATTTCACTACAGTCTATATAGCAGTGAAGGCTCACACATTGTTCCGTCTTTGCAAGTCTGCAGGTTTGTAGCACAGTTTAAACACTAAAATGTGCTCATTGAATAATTTAAGGACTTCTAATGATGCTTTTCTTTCATAATCATGGGTAAAAACCTGAAGAACAAAATGAGAAAAAGTTTGATATACCTGTTTGAGTTATGCACTCTGAGTTTTATATACTCCCCTTAAATAATTGCTCAAAATGAATAACCATTGATGGTAGAAAATGCCAAAACCTTATCCTATCGGAGAACTTTCTTTAAGTAATACTGCTTCTCCTTCAGCTGGGGTTTTGACTACTACTACTCAAAGACCTTTGTACCAATACAATGAATTTGTATTTGTCTGTCTTTTCCCCCCGCTTTATTTCCTCTAGAAAAAAAAATAAAAAAGATACATGTGCAGAACATGAAGTTTTGTTATATTGGTATTTGTGTGCCATGGTGGTTTGCTGCACCTATTGAACTAACCTCTAAGTTCTCTCCCCTCACCCCCACCCACCAACAGGCCCTGGTGTCTGTTCTCCTCTCTGTGTCCATGTGCTCCCAATGTTCAACTCCCACTTATGAATCAGAACATGTGTTTGGTTTTCTGTTTGTGTGTTAGTTTGTTGAGGATGATGGTTTCCTGCTTCATGCATGTTCCTGAAAAAAACATGATCTCATTCCTTTTTATGGCTGCATAGTATTCCATGATGCATATGTACCTCGTTTTCTTTTTCCAGCCTACCACTGATGGGCATTTGGGTTGGTTCCACATCTCTGTTATTGTAAACAGTGCCGCAATAAACATATGTGTGCATGTGTCTTTATAGCAGAATGATGTATATTCTTCTGGGTATATACCCAGTAATGGGATTGGTAGGTCAAATGGTATTCCAGTTCTTGATCCTTGAGGAATTGTCATAGTGTCTTCCACAATGGTTACACTGATTTATATTCCCACCAATAGTGTAAAAACGTTCTTATTTCTCCACGACCTCATCAGCACCTATGGTTTCCTGACTTTTTAATAATTGCCATTCTGATTGGCATGATGATATCTCATTGTGGTTTTGATTTGCATTTCTCTGATGATCAGTGATGTTGAGCATTTTTTCATATGTTTGTTGGTCGCATAAATGTCTTCTTTGAGAAGTGTTTGTTCATATACTTTGCCCACTTTTCGATTTTTTTTTCTTGTAAATATGTTTTAAGTTTTTGTAAATTCTGGATAATAGATCTTTGTCAGATAGGTAGATTGCAAAAATTTTCTCCCATTCTATAGGTTGCCTGTTCAGGCTGAAGACAGCTTATTTTGCTGTGCAGAAGTTCTTTAGTTTAATTATATCCCGTTTGTCAATTTTGGCTTTTGTTGCAATTGCTTTTGGCATATTTGTCATGAAGTCTTTGCCAAATGCTTATGTCCTGAATGGTATTGTCTAGGTTTCCTTCTAGGGTTTTTACGGTTTTGGGTTTTACATTTAAGCCTTTAATGCATCTTTAGTTAATTTTTGAATAAGGAGTAAGGAAGGGGTCCTTTTTCAATTTTCTGCATGTGGCTAGCCAGTTTTCCCAGCATCACTTACTGAATAGGAGGTCCTTTCCCTATTGCCTGTTTTTATCAGGTTTGTCAAACATCAAATGGTTGTACATGTGTGGTGTTATTTCTGAGGTTTCTGTTCTGTCTGTTTTGGTACCAGCACCATTCTCTTTTGGTTACTGTAGCCTTGTAGTATAATTTGAGGTCAGGTAGCATGATGCCTCCAGCTTTATTCCTTTTGCTTAGCATTATCTTGGCTATATGAGGTATTTTTTGATACCATACGAAATTTAGAATAGTTTTTTCTAATTCCATGAAGAATGTCAATGGTAGTTTGATGGGAATAGCATTGAATCTATAAATTACTTTGGGCACTATGGTCATTTTCATATTGATTCTTCCTATCCATGAGGATGGGATGTTTTTCTATTTGTTTGTGTCCTCTCTTATTTCCTTGAGCAGTGGTTTGTAGTTCTCTTTGAAGAGGTCCTTCACATCTGTTGTTAGCTGCATTCCTAAGTAGTGTATTGTATACTACTCCTAAGTATTTGTATTCAATTGTGAATGGGAGTTCATTCATGATTTGGCTCTCTGCTTGTCTATTATTGGTGTGAAATAATTAACAAAATAAACTGCTAGGTAGACTGATAAAGAAGAGAGAATAATCACATAAACACATTAAAAATGATAAAGAGGATACCACCACTGAATCCACAGAAATACAAAATACCATGAGAGAATACCATAAACACCTCCATGTATATAAATTAGAAAATCTAGAAGAAATGGACACAATTCTGGACACATACACTCTACCCAGACTAACCCAGGAAGAAGTTGAATACCTGAATAGACCAATAACAAGTTGTGAAAATGAGGCAGTAATTAATAGCCTAGCAACTAAAAAAAGCCTAGGACCAAGCAGATTCACAGCTGAATTCTACCAGAAATACAAAGAATAGCTGATATCAGTCCTTCTGAAACTATTACAAATAACTGAAAAGGAGGGATGCCTCTAGGCTTTCTACTCCCCAACTCATTTTATGAAGCCAACATCATCCTGCTACAAAAGTCAGGAACAGACAAAACAAAAAAAGAAAACTTAATGCCAATATCTCTGATGAACATTGATGCCAAAATCCTCAATAAAATAATGGCAAACTGAATCCAGCAGCACATTGAAAAACTTATCCACCATGATCAAGTCAGCTTCATTCCTGGGATGCAAGGCTGGTTCAACATAAGCAAATCAATACATGTAATCCATCACATAAATAGAACCAAGGACAAGAACCACATGATTATCTCAACAAATGCAGAACAGGCCTTTGATAAATTCAATATCCCTTCACATTAAAAACTGTCAATAAAGTAGGTAGTAATGGAATATATATCAAAATAATAAGAGCTATTTATGACAAACCCACAGCCAATATCATATTGAATGGGCAAAAGCTGGAAGTATTCCCTTTGAAAAACGGTACAAGACAAGGATGACGTCACTCACCACTACTATTCAACTTTTCAATCCTATTCATAGTATTGGAAATTCTGGCCAGGATAATCAGGCAAGAGAAAGAAATAAAGGGTATTGAAATAGGAAGACAGGAAGTCAAGCTGTCTCCGTCTGCAGATGACATAATTTTATCTTTAGAAAACCCCATCATCTCAGCCCCAAAACTCCTTGAAGTGATAAGCAACTTCAGCAAAGTCTCAGGATACAAAATCAATGTGCAAAAATCACAAGTATTTGGTTGACTTTATCTTTTTCAAGACTGTTCTCTATCTTGACTCGAACTGTGGGGTTATGCTAGACTAACTCACGGTAACTTAGCCAGAATGGTACTCTAAGCATGGAATACCATACACAACTAAATCCACAAAAAAGACCTCACAACATTCATGTTTATATATGCAAATCAGAGTTGTTGATGAATCAAAAGATGAGACACTCTGAACAGATATAAGGGCATAAGATGGAGTCGTGAATGTTCATGGGTTGAGGCTCAAGAGTGAGCAGAAGTTACAAATGATATTTATTACATATTACATTTGTAGATTTTCCACTTCTATTCTATCTATAACATTCTGAAAATTTGAAGTAAAGTTTAAAAAAACAAAAAACAAAAAACGGTTTTGTAACTTGACCATCTAGATGTAGGGGAAATTTTCTGCAATGCTTAACATTTCCCTGAATACTAGAGTTGATTCAGCTGATCTGGGTTGCTAAGGGGAGATTTTCTTCCTCTGTCATTACCCCTACCTGTATTTCTTCTCCTAAGAGACCAAAAGGCAATTTCAGATTTGCATTTCACCACCATAACTTCAAGCCTGATTGGCTTTTTCCCTCTAGGTTTGTTATCCCTAGTTAAAATAGTCAGATTCTGTTTCAACTTTTTATTTTCATCAGGATGCTTTGAGGGTCTGCAGTTGGTCTGGTTAATAAATTAAATATTGTGATTTTTAAAACACTATATTTTATAATGGAAAATAGAAATATCCAACAGTATAACTGCAAAGCTAAAAAAAAAAATCTAAAATGAGTAATATGCAGAAGCCTACGGATTCCTCCAACTTATTCAAAAACAATTTTATGTGTGCCCAATTAACATCATAGACTTAAATTTGTATTTCATAAACAGGTTAGCATTCAGTGAAACGAGAAATTTACTCTTAATGTTATCCATTACTTACTGCTATATAAGATTTTGTTTTTTCATATTTAACCACATAAATTTATGTTCTATTTTAATGCATTCATATTATCCATATTTATTTACATTATGCTTTTATAATGTCTAACTTAGCTAATAGGGGTATTACTTTGGTTCTTTCAGTGATTAATTTGATTGTATGGTAATTGATTATAGCATGTTATTGCATTTGCTTGCCTAAAAAGGTCTCAGAAACTACCTGTCAGATCACATATAGTATTATTAAATAAAATCAGTGCCAGAAAAATAATTAAATACAATTATAATTGATGGTAGAACTATTTTACTGCATAAACACATTAGTATATCTATGATTGAATATATCAAAATATTTTATTTTAGTATATTGTAGTCAATAAATGTTATTTTTAATAGAATTTATGTTTAAAATTTTAAGAATGACAAAATATGATATACTTTTAAATTTTGATGGAGGATAATTGTAAATATATAGATTGCAATTCAAATAATTTGACAAGTTAAATAGAATATATTCTCAAGGAATTTATATGTAAAATGCATCCTTAGATATTTAATTTGTAATTTATCATGGAGCTTTTGTAAATATTGAGACACTTTTACTTAACCACTTAACGGGAAGTGTGTATATTTCCCACTCTTAAAAATGTATGGGACTCAAAAATTCCAATTATTTAACAAAATGAAAAGTAAGCTAGAACCAGATGATTATGTAGGAGTTAAAACCTTCTACAATACCTGCTTTATCATTTTGGGAGAGACTGAATATTTAGCATCCTTCCTGGAAGGTATGGACATCTGTTCGTCTTCTAAGTCAATGACTGACAGATGACTGTACATCTGTTTGCATACAAAGAGAGAGATGGCAAGGCAGGGTGTTGTTTCTGCATTTTTTGTTTGTTTTTCATCACAATTTTCCATTCTGACACTCCACCTAACAGCAGTATTTTGATAGATCCCAGAATATATTGTCATAATAGGTCAGAGTTATAGTGTTTACTAATTTGATAAGCAATATTCTGAATATTTTCAATATATACACTTTTAAAACTCATCACAAATAACTATTAAACAGCAACCATTCTTATCTTTGTTTTACAAACAAGAAACTGAGGCACAGACATATCAAGGTATTTTTCAAGAGTGCACAGCTAATATGTGAGGGATCCAGAAATTAAATGTAGGCAGTCTTATTCTGAGATCTTTGCCATTACATATTACTCTGCTTTATCTTTCAAAAGTATAAAATGTGTAGTACTGGAAAAGTTAAGTCTATCTTTTCATCTCAGAGAAAAATTTCAACTAAAGTAATACTTCTTATGTACTTAATACTAGAAATCTACCAATAAAGGGGGATTCAGTGTCCTACTTTTTATATATTATAGCACATATGAAATAGAATTTGAACAGATGCCAATATTTCTACAACAGAGTTTCCAAATGAAATATGTATTGGTCATTTGATCAGGATGTAGATGTAGATAGCTACATTCCTACGTTCTTCCATGATTCTAAGCATGATTACTCATTTACTCAATTTACAGATACCTCATCCACAAATTCTCTCAATTACAGCATTATTGTAATTATCTGAATTTTTTGCCACATGAGGCTTATGCATCTAAAGAAATGTTTCAAAGAACCTGGTTTTGTACGGTTTAAGTGCATGCCATTGGCCTGGGGAAAGAGTGTTTTAATAGCATGAAGTGACGTTGTTAATGCATATAATTAATTCCCTCCTTTCTCTCTTTTTTTTTGTTTTTTTCTTTTGAGATGGAGTCTTGCTCTGTTGCTCAGGCTGGAGTGCGGTGTCACGATCTTGGCTCCCTGAAACCTCCGTCTCCTGGGTTCAAGCAATTCTTCTGCCTCAGCCACCCAAGTAGCTGGGACTACAGGCACCCACTGCCACATCTGGCTAATTATTTTTATTTTAGTAGAGACGGGGTTTCACAGTGTTGCCCAAGGTGGTCTCGAACTCCCGAGTTCAGGCAATCTGCCTGCCTTGGCCTCCCAAACTGCTAGGATTACAGGCGTGAGCCACCATGCACAGCCTCTCATTTTTCTGTTATTGCATTTTCCTCTTTATAGCTAGAATTTGCACTATATGAATACAATGTTCTAGACAATAAATCACAATATGTCAAGCAAATAATTATCTTTATAAATATAAAAAATAAAAACTGTCCATTAGTTCTAATTTTAAGTGTTCTAAGAATGCATACAAGAAGCTCAGTCTTCAAAATACCCTTGACATGACAATTACAACTCACGAAGTTACAGTTGGAAGACACAGAAAGTTTTCTTGCACAAATACCACTCCACAGTGGCAGTGATCACGATTTTGTCCTAGGGCACACAGCCAGTCTTGCTATTTGCTGTTGCAGAGTCCTAAAATTTTGGCATGGCATTTATTTCTGGGAACGATTAAAGTCAGAATACTGTATGGCTGTTTAGAGAGCAATATGTGTTACATGTAAGGTAAAAGTATAAAGGGGATAATAACATGTACCTTTAGAAAAATAGCATTTGACTTCTAGGACAGAATGACTAGAATTATAGGCATAAGCTCTGATATGGTTTGGCTCTGTGTCCCCACTCAAATTTCACTTTGAATTATAATAATCCTCATGTGTCAAGGGCAGGACCAGGTGGAGATATTTGAATTATGGGGGTAGTTTCCCCTATGCTGCTTTCATGATAGTCCTCATGAGATCTAATGGTTTTACAAAGAGCTTCCCCCTTAAATGGGCACTCATTCCCTCTCCTACTGCCCTGTGAAGAGGTGCTTGCCACCCCGATGTAAGTTTCCTGAAGCCTCCCCAGCCATGTGGAACTGTTAACCAATTATATCTCTTTTACTTAAAAAAAAAATTATCCAGTCTTGAGTAATTTCTTCATAGCAGGGTGACAGTGACTAATACAGTAAATTGTTACTGAGTAGTGAGGCACTGGTGGAAATATACCCATAAATGTGGAAGTGACTTTGGAACTGGGTAACAGGCAGAGATTGGAACAGTTTGGAGGGCAAATAAAAACAGAAAGCTGTGGGAAAGTTTGGAACTTCTTAGAGACTTGTTGAATAGCTTAGTCCAAAATGCTGATAGTGATATGGACAGTGAAGTCCAGGCTGAAGTGCTGAAGTGATCTCAGATGAAGATGAGGAACTTGTTGGGAATTGGAGGAAAGGTCACTCTTAACTATGCTTTAGTAAAGAGGCTGGCAGCATCTTGCCCCTGCCCTGGATATCTGTGGAACTTTGAACATAAGAGAGATGATTTAGGGTATCTGGCAGAAGAAATTTCTAAGCAGCAAAGCATTCAAGAGGTGATAGAGAATAAAAGTTTGAAAAGTTGGCAGCCTGATGGCAGTAGAAAAAAGAAACCCATTTGTTTTAAGAGAAACGTAAGCCTGCTGCAGAGATTTGCATAAATAACAAGGAGCCAAAGGCTAATCACCAAGACTATGGGAAAAAATGTCTCCAGGGCATGTCAGAGGCCTTTGGAGCACCCCCACCAATCACAGGCCTCAAGGCTTAATAGGAAAAAGTGATTTCCTGGGTCTGGCCCAGGGCCCCCCTGCTGTGTGCAGCCCAGGGACTTGGTGCCCTGTGACTCAGTTGCTCCAACTGTGGCTAAAAGGGGCCAAGGTACAGCCCAGGTCATTTCTTCAGAGAGGACAAGCCTCAAGCCTTGACAGCTTCCACATGGTGTTGGTCCTGAGGATACACAGAAGACAATAATTGAGGTTTGGGAACCTTCTCTTGGATTTCAGAGGATTCAGGGAAACACCTGGACGTCCAGGAAGAAGTGTGCTGCAGGGGCAGAGCCCTCATGAAAAAACTTTGCTAGGGGAATGCAGAAGGGAAATGTGGGGTTGACACTCCACACAGAGTCCCCACTGGGGCACTACCCAGTGGAGCTATGTGAAGAGGTCCATTGTCCTCCAGACCTTAGAATGGGAGATCCAACAACAGCTTGCACTGTGCACCTGGAAAACCCATAGACACTCAATGCCAGCTGTAAAAGTAGCTGGGATGGGGGCTTTACCCTGAAAAGCCACAGGGGCAGAGCTGCCCAAGGCCATGGAAACCCACCTCTTGCATCAATGTGACCTGGATGTACGAGATGGAGTCAAAGGATAATATTTTGGAAGTTTAAGGTTTAATGACTGCCCTATCCTGTAGCCCCTTTGTTTTGGCCAATTCCTTTCATCTGGAATGGGTGTATTTAGCCAATGCCTGTACCCCTATAGTATCTAGGAAGTAACTAACTTGCTTTTGATTTTACAGGCTCATAGGTGAAAGGGACTTGCCTTGTCTTGCCTCAGATGAGATTTTGGACTTGGATTTCGGGTTAATTCTGGAATGAGTTAAGACTTTGCAAGACTGTTGAGAAGGCATGACTGTTTTGAAATGTGAGGACATGAGATTTGGGAGGGTCTAGAGGCGAAATGATATGGTTTGGCTGTTTCCCCACCCAAATCTCATCTTGAAGTGTAATCCCCATAATCCTTACATGTCATGAGAATAACCCGATGGGAGGTAATTGAATCATGGGGGTGGTTTCTCCCATGCTGTTCTTGTGAAAGTGAGTGAATTCTCACGAGATCTGATGGTTTAATAAGTGTCTGGCATCTCCCCTGCTGGCATTCATTGTCTCTGCGGCTACCTTGTGATGAAGGTGCCTTCCTCCCCTTTGCCTTCTGCTATGATTGTCGGTTTCCTGAGGCCTCCCCGGCCACATGGAACTGTGAATCAAGTAAAACTCTTTCCTTTATAAATTGCCCAGTCTTGGGTATTTCTTCATAGTAGCATCAGGAAGGATTAATACAAGGTTAAAGGGAACAAACACTGTGTTCTAAAAAAACGATGTCAAATATTTCATTAAATCCGAAAATTATTTTAGACATACAGACCCTTTTGAATTTAGTTAGGGGAACATATTATCCTTCTTGTACTTTTCAGTTAATGATAAGAATCAAAGAGATGAAATCTATCTTTAGAAAACATCAGACTTTGAGGACTAATGATAGAACACCCAGCTTCAAATCAGCAATCAGAATAAAATTGCTGGGTCTTTTGCTTATAAACTATGAGTTTCAAAACAGGGGGATTGAATACATATTATCATTAAGTGGATATTAAATCTTCCCAAGTCTTGGTCAAGTGTCATGGCTCACACCTGTAATCCCAACACTTTGGGTAGTCAAGGCAGGTAGATCTCTTGAGCTCAGGAGTTCGAGACCAGCCTTGAAACCTTATCTCTACAAAAAAGTACAAAATTTGCTGAGCTTGGTGATGTGTGTCTGTAGTCTCAGGTACTGAGGAGGCTGAGGTATAGGATAGCTTGAGCCTGGGGAGGATGAGGCTGGAGCGAGCTGTGATTGGGCCACTGGACTCCAGCCTGGGCAACATAGCGAGAGCCCATTTCAAACAAAAAAAGACAATTTTTAAAAATAGCTAAAGGAACAGAAAACTTCCCAAGTCACATGCCAAAAGGATAAAAGTTCCTTTTGTGACACGTCATGAAATATTCTGCATCCCACAATCCCATGACATGTAATTAAAATGATTGTAAACTACAATACAGATGCAGGTGATTCTTATTTGTAGTTTTACAAATTGAAAAAGAAATTACTAATGGTTACAAGGGCCTTATTCAACTAAAAAGTCACTCTTTTTTCATAATTTGAAATAGAAGTTTTTATTTTCATTGTTTTCCTGTAACCTAATGGTATTATCTTCTTAAGGTTGTTGTAAGAAAGTATCACAGAGTGACTTAAAACAACAGACATTTGTTGTCTCATAGTTCTGGAATCCAGAACTGTGAAACTAAGTATCAGTAGAGCAATACTTTTTCTAAAACCTGCAGCTGAGAAATCCCCTTGCCTATTGTAGCTTCTGGTGTTTGCCACCAATCCTGGGCATTCTTTGGCTAATAGATGCATTACTCCAATCTCTACTTCTGTCCTCCTATAGCCATCTTCTCCCTGTGTGCCTGTATTCACATTTTCTCTTCTTCTTCTAAGGACATGAATCATATTGGATCTGAAAACACTCTGATAATGTCACCTTAAATTGATTACATTTGCAAAGATCCCATTTCAAAATAAGGTCACATTCATATTTATGGATGGTTAGGACTTCAAGGTAACTTTTTGCCAGACACAGTTCAATTGATGACATTGGTGAAGGCAAAATAGGATAGCATATGAGCATGAGCGTGGGGTATTACTAAATGTAAAGAGTAAAGGTTTTTTTTTTTTTTTTTTTTTTTTTTTGGTCAATGCAGCATTTTAGTACTTTGTACCTGGATAAGACCACACTTATCATTTGAATCAAAACATATAAATAGCTACATATAACAAACAATATCTATAAACCAGTAATATATGATAAAATAAGTATATAATATATGAATAAAATAATATTACTTATTTCTGCTATAGAAAATAATATAATCTGCTAAGCAAGTAAAATGCCCAGATCAAGGAGAACTTGATTCTGCCAGTATATTTGCTATTATTTATTTCACTAGGAAGAAGAGACAGAGAAGCACATTCCACAAAAAAGTGCAGAAAATAAAGATACTCAAGGAGTGTTTGGGGGACAATTAAACTGCTTGCTTGAGTTAAAAATATCGGTGAAAGCAATCATTGGGAAAACATTCAGGCAAGGTAGCAGCAATCCAGGGACATTATAAAAATCTGAAATTGATTCCAGAACAGGAAGAAGTCATTACAGGCACTACCACAGGACAGTAGGATGATACTAAAATATTCTCAGAGCATTAGATATTAATGTGGACTAGGATTTAAAAATCAGGGACAGAAAGTACAATAGGCTTGTGCTGTATTAATCTAATTATATATGCTTCTGGTGACAGCATATGCTGACAAACTGCTCTACTTTCCTGGAGTACTACAGTGAATTTGTAAACTGGAGCATTCCAGGACACATTATTGAGGAAAATATAGGGACACCTGTAAAAAATTTAACAGTCTATAACTTTTAGATTATTTAGAATCATTTTGTTAATGAACAGAACTATTAGTTTTTGCCTAGGGGTGCTAAGAAATTGATTGAAATATATAACCATGAACTGAAAGAGATTGAGAATCTTTAGCTTATTAATCGAAGAATGAAATTTTGCCCCTCAGAGTTGCTCCGTAGCTTTGTATAGTTTTATATACACTTCCGTATTTTGTTATCTTGTCATTTAGATCATTTTTATTAAAAATCAGTTTGTTGATATTGTACTGGTATAAAAAATAGTCAACCTCTTCTTTAACTTTTTTCTAGTGTTATTGGAGGCAAAAATTAGAGAAATAATATTTTGCCCAAACAAAACAATATTTTACTCTTAATGAATTTTACTCTTCCACATTCAGGGTTTATTTTTATTTTTTATTTTTATTTTTTGAATTTTGCTAAGATGATTTTCAGAATTATTGTTACAACTTTTATATTTTAGTTTTTACCATTAGCTTTAATATTTTACTTTAATTTGCATACTACATATTTTTATCTCATCTATTTGATTCCTGAGTCAACTGCAAAACACATACCTATATTAATAATAAATTGAGAGAGACTGGGAGTTTCTTGCAAAATGGCAGCATAGAAGCCAACTAGCTTCACTCCCATTCAGAAGAAAACAAAACAAAACAAAACCAACATTATAGCACTGAGGTTATCCCCAGAAACACCCTAGAACTCAAATATGAGAATGAGGCAGTACTTAGTGCCACAGAGAAGTAAAACAAAAGACAAAAAGACTGAGCAGAGACTCAAATAATTGGACTTCCATGTCTTTGATGGTGCTCTCCCCAGTCTGCCTGGCACCAAGTCTGTGAAAAATGTTCCTGCTACTCATGGTTTCTGTCCTGGGAATAATGTGATGGAGATGAACAATCAGCCTCCCCAACCTCTTGGGTTGCCCAGAGGAGACCTATCCATGGTTGAATTCGTGGGAAGCATCACAAGTGTTTAAAGGGATAAATATATCTGAGCACAACCAGAAATCAGGGGGTCAGTGAGTCTTCCATCCCCAGCTATGGAAACCAGCTGTAACTGCCCTGTAACTCAGCCAAAGGAGACAACAAATCATGGTGGTTGCTCCATAGCATCACACTTGAGGAGGTATGTTCCATAGTTCCCCTGAAAAAAAACACCAGCTAGCTTTACAACACTGCCAATACATTCCCTTTGGGACTTTCCCTGAAAAGGGACAGGCAGTGTTTTGATAGTTTACTATATCCAAAGCAAATGTGGGCTTGAAGCATCACTGAGTGGCAAAAAGGAGGCAGTGACATAGTAGAGGGAAAGAGAGAGAGAGAGAGAGAGAGAGAGAGAGAGAGAGAGAGAGAAATTCAACAGGTAAATTATAAAGAATCTCTAAGAAAATGTATCAAATAAAAAACAAAACAAGTCAGACAGAGAAGATTGGACAAAGAACTAATCCTTCAATGCACAGGCATAGACATACTTCCACAAGAAACAACAATAATAGAGAACCATGACCTCCCAAAATGGAAAAATAAGAAACCAAGTATTGACCCTAATAAGATGGCAATATGTGAGTGTTCTGAGCAATAATTTAAAATAGCTGTTTTAAGAAAACTCTATTATTGCCAAAATCACAGTAGATAAGGGTAGAATATATCAAGCAGAGCAAATAATCAGTGAGCTCAAAGATAGGCTATTAGAAAACATAGAGGAGAAAAAGAGAAAAAGAATGAGAGCGAAGAAATAGAACCTGCAAATAGAGAAAATTATCTGAAAAGACAAGTCTAAGAATTATTAATGTTCAAGAGGGAACTGAGCAATAGTGAGGGAAAGAAAGAAAGAAATAATCATAGAAAACTTCTCAAAACTTGAGAAATATATACACATCCAGGTACAGAAAGGTCAGAGAACATCAAATGGATCTAGCCCAACTAAAATAATCTCAAAGCACATAATAACCAAACTCTGCAAAATAAAGGACAAAGAGAGGATTCTAAAATCAGCAAGAGAAAAGAAGCAAATAACATGTAAAGGAGCTCCAATTTAACAATTCATCTAAAAATGGACTTCTCATCAGAAACCATACAGGCCAGAAAGAAGTGAATGACATTTTTAAAATGTTTTAAGGAAAAAAATTGTGCTACACAAAAATACTGTATTCAGCAATTCTGTCCTTCAAATATGAAGGAGACAGAATTTTTTTCCCAAACAATACCTGAGAGAATTAATGAACCACAGGACTTATTTTACAGGAAATGTTAAAGGCAATTCTTGAATCTAAAAGAAAAATACACTAATGTGTAAAAAGAAAATATTTGAAGGGTATAAATCCCACTGATAAAATTAAGTGCACAAATCCAAAATATTCTAATACCATAATTATAACGTGTAATTCACTAATAACTGTAGAATGAAGCCCAAAAGAGAAACCTATTAAAAATAAGAATAGCCACAGTAACCTGTTGCGAGGTAGGCAATATGAAAATATGTAAATTGGGAAACAAAAAATCAAAGGTGGGGAGCTAAAGGGGGGAGCTACAGTGTAGAGGGTTTTATTTTTCTTTCTTTTTGTTCTTTGTTCCTATTCTTTTCTTTGTGATCGAGGTCATCATTTCTCTAAAATAAATTGTTTAAGTTGTTTTTATAAGTGCATGTTACCAATAATGCATAAAATTATAAAAGACTCACTAAAAAAAGCAATAAACTAAAATACTTTACCAGAAAAAAAATACTTAACCACAAAAACAGTAAGAAAGAGAGGAAGGAAGAACAGAGCTGCAAAACAACCAGAAATCAAGCAACAGAATGGCAATAACACGTCGTTTTTATCAATAACACTGAATATTGATGGACTCAATTATCCAGTTAAAACACATAGAGTGGCTAAATGAATACAGGGACAAGAACCCACTTAACCTATAAATGCATACATATACTGAAGGTAAGAGTGTTAAAGCAGATACTACATGCAGCTAGAAACCGAAAATGAGCAGGAGGAACTATACACAGAACGTAAAATGACAAAAATGACAAAATGTTAAAGATTATACCAAGAGACAAAGAAAGTCACTATATAATAATAAAAGATCAGTTCAGCAAGAGGATACATCAATTGTAAATATGCACCCAACATTGGAACACCCAAGTATAGGCAACAAACAATAGATCTAAAGGGAGAGATAGGCTGCAATATTATAGTAGTAAAGGACTTCAACACCCCACTCTCAGTAATGGACCATTCATTCAGAAAGAAAATCAATAAAGAAACATCAGAATTAAACTACACACTAGACCAAAGAGGCTTAACTCACATTTACAAAACATTTCACGCAACTTCTGCAGAATACACACTGTTTCCATCATCACATGGAACAATCTTCAGAATAGACTGTATCTTAGGTGACAAATCAAATCTGAACAAATTGAAAAAACAAGAAATCATATAATCTTTTATGGCAACAATGAAACAAAACTAGAAATCAATAACAAAAGAAAACTAAGAAACTACACAAACACATGGAAATTAAACAACATGCTCCTAAATGACCAACATGTCAATGAAGAAATTAAAAAGAAAATTTAAACAATTGAAAATGTAAATACAACACAGCAAAATCCATGGGATATGGCAAAAGCAGTACTAAGAGGGAAGTTGATAACAATAAACATCTATATCAAAAAAATGTAAAGACTTAAATAAACAAGTGACACACATTAAGGACTTAGAAAAGCAAGAACAACCCAAACCCATAATTAATAGAGGGGATGAAACAATAAAGATTAGAGCAGAGATAAATAACAGTGAGACTAAAAATAATACAGAAGATTAACAAAATGAAGTTGATTTTAAGAAAGATAAACAACATCAACAAAACTTTCAGCTAGACAAACTATAAAAAAGAAGACCTAAAGAAAAAAATTCAGAAATGAAAAATGAGTTATAGCAACTTATACCACAGAAATGCAAAAAATCATTAGAGACTATTATGAACAACTATATGCCAACAAATTGGAAAACCTAGAAAAAAAACTGAAAAGTTCCTGGACACATACAATCTACCAAGGATGAACCACGAAGAAACAGAAAATCTTAACAAACCAAAAATGAGTAGTGAGATTGATGCTATAATGAAGTCTTCCATTAAAGAAAATCCCAAAACCTAATGGATTCATGGATGAATTCTACCAAACATTTAAATAATTCCATTTCTATTCAAAGTCTTCAAATAATTAAAGTTTAGAATATTTCCAAAGTTATTCAATGAGGTTAGTATTAACCTGACATCAAAACCAGGTAAAGATACAAGAAAAAAGAAAACTATAGGTTAATATTACTGATGAATACATATGTCAAAATTCTCAATAAAATATGAAATAATATTTTACAACCCATTAAAATATCATTTACCATAATCAAGGGGGGGGTCATCCCAGGATAAATATATGTATATATCCCACTATGCAAGAATGATTTAACAAACAAAAATCTATAAACATGATACATCACATTAACACAACAATGAACAAAATCTATATGATATCAATAGGTGCTAAAAAAGCATTAGACAAAATTCAACATTCCTTTAATGATAAAAAAAACTCTCAACAAACTTGGTGTAGAAGGAATGTATCTCAAAATAATAAAGGTCATATAGGAGAACCCCACAACTAACATCACATTGAACAGGGGAAAATTGAAATTTCTTTCTCCAAGATCTAAAACAAGGATGCCCATTATCTCTACTTTTATTCAATATAATACTGGAATTCCCAGCCAGAACAATTTTTTAAGCAAGAAAGAAAAATGAAGGGCATCTATTGAAAATAAATAAGACAAATTATCCTTGTGCACAGGCAACATGCTAATATACGGAGAAGAGAAAAAAAAATACTAAAGACTACCTAAAACTGTCAGAACTAATGTACAAATTCAGTAAATCTACAGAATATAAAGTCAACATAAAAGAGCAGTAGCTTTTACATAAGCCAACATTGAACAACGTGAAAAAAATAAAAAAAGTAATCCCACTTACAAATAATATAAAATATGTAGAAATAAATTTAGTCAAAGAAGTGAAAAGATCTATAAAAGGAAAATTATAAAATACCAATGAAAGAAATTGAAAAGAACATAAAAAATATTCCAAGCTCATGTATAGGAAAATAAATATTGTTAAAATGACAATAATACCTGTATTAGTCCATTTTCATGCTGCTCATAAAGGCATACCAGAGACTGGGAAATTTACAAAAGAAAGAGGTTTAAGGGACTTATAGTTCCATGTGGCCGAAGAAACTCACAATCATGGCAGAAGGTGAAAGGCACATCTTACACGGCAGCAGGGAAGAAAAAGAACTTGTGCAGGAAAACTGCTGTTTTTAAAACAACCAGATCCTGTGAGACCTATTCATCATGAGAACAGCACGGGAAAGGCCCATCCTATGATCCAATTATCTCCCCTACAGGTCCCTCCCACAACATGTGAAAACTATAGGAGCTACAAGATGAGATTTGGGTGGGGACACAGAGCCAAACCATATCAATACCTAAAGCAATTTACAGATTTAATGCAATAATTATATAAGCAAATAGAAATAACAATCCTAAAATTTATATTTAACTACAAAAGACCCGAATAGTCAAAGCAATCCTGAGCAAAATGAACAAAACTGGAGGAATCACACTATCTGACTTTAAAATATAGTGTAAACCTATAGTAATGAAAACACCATTGTACAGGCATGAAAACAAACACCAACTGAATGGAATAGAGAATTAAATATCCATGCATTTAAATTTAATCCATGCATTAAATTTTCAACAAAGACACCAACTGTATTAGTTGTGTATCAAGATACTGCTATCAAGTATCTGCTATCAAGATACTACCCAATGCTGAGTAAATTATAAAGAAAAGAGGTTTAATTGACTTACAGTTCTACATGGCTGGGAAGGCCTCAGGCACTTACAACCAAGGCAGAAGGTGAAAAAGGCATGTTTTACATGGCAACAAGCAAAAGAGAAAGTGTGTGAATGAGAGACTGTCAAACATTTACAAAACCATCAGGTCTTGTGAGAAATCCCTCCATCACTATCATGAGACCAGCATGGGGGAACCACCCCCATGATTCAATTGCCTTTCCCCAAGTCCAACCCTCACACATTGGGATTATGGGGATCACAAACATGTGGGGATTATGGGGATTACAATTCAAGATGAGATTTGTGTGGGGACACAGAGCCAAACCATATCACCAACAATACACAATCAGGAGAGGACAGTCTCTTCAATCAACAGTAGTGGAAAAACCGGATTACCATCTGCAAAACACTAAATGTAGACTCTGATCGCTCACTATATTTAAAAAAAAAAATGTAAAAAAGATTTAAAGACTTAAACCTAAGACTGGAAACTATGAAACTACTAGAAGAAAGTATTGCAGAAATGCTCTAGAGTATTGGTCTGAGCAAAGATATTTTTGTGTAAAATCCCAAAAGCACAGGGAACAAAACCAAAAGTAGGCAAATGGGATTACATCAAGGCAAAATGCTTCTGCACAGCCAAAGAAATAATCAAGAATGTGAAGTGACAACTCAGAAAATGGGGAAAAATATAAGCAAACTACTCATCTGACAAGGGACTAATAACCAGAATATATAAAGAATATATAAAGATCAAACAACTCAATAGCAGTAAAGAAGAAACACAAAATCCCCACAAAGAATCAGATTAGAAATTGGGCAAAAGCTCTGAAGAGACATTTCACAAAAGAAGTCATACAAGTGGCAACAGGAATATGAGAAAGTGCTCAACATCACTAATCACCAGGGAAATGCAAATCAAAACCACAATGAGACATTATCCCATTTCAGTTAAAAACACTTCATTAAAAAGAAGGTAAGAACAAGAACATGGTGGTGAAGCTGTGAAGAAAGGGGAATGTGTATATACTGTTGGTAGAAATGTAAATGAGTACAACCATTATGAAAAACAGTATGTAATTGACATACAAATACTAAACGTAGGATTATCATATGATCTAGCAATTTCACTACTGGGGTTACACCCAAAAGAAAGGAAACCAATGTATAGAAAAGGTATGTAAACTCTCATGCGTATTGCAGCACTATTCAAAACAGCCAAAACATGGAATTAACCTGTTTATCAATGGGTGAATGGATAAAGAAAATATGGTTTTATACACAATAGCTTATTATTCAGACATAAAATAGTGAAATCCTGTCATTTGCAGAAACATCAATGAAACTGGAGGTCTTTATGTTAAGTGAAATAAGCTAACCACAGAAAGATAGATGTGGTCACTCATATGTGGGAGCTTAAAAAGTTGATCTCTTGAATATAATCAGTTGTCAGGTTATTATGGTTATCAGAGTCTGGGAAAATTGGCATAGGGAGATAAAAAGAGGCTGACCAATGAGTGCAAATATATAGTTAGATAAAAAAAAAAAAATAAGTCCTAATGATGGATAGATCAGTAAGATGACAATCACTGAAATATACAATAGTCTATTGTATATTTTAAAACAGCTGTAAGAAAATAACTTAAATGTTCCTATCACAAAGAAAATATAAAAATTGGAGATACTGGGAAGCCCAATTACCCTATTTTGATATTTACACATTATATGAATGAATCAAATTATCACATGTACTCCCAAAATATTTTCATGTATCATGTATAATTTAAAAAGTAATATTAAATAAATAATAATGTAGGATTAATTAAAATAATTTTTCTCAATTTTAAATATTATGAAATTATTTGTAGTATTTTTAAATTTTAAAAATAATTTAGACATGTGTTACTCCATCCAGTTTCTCAATATCGATTTTATTATTTTCCTCCTTAAAATTTTAATTATATTTGCTAACCTTTTCCAGAACCTACAAGAACACCATTTGAATTTCTTTCTGACAAGTAACTGAGTTTTAAATTTATCAATTTTCTTGCTTTATCTACTTTCTAAGTTAATTTCATATTTTTTCTATATTATTTTGACATAGAAGACATTTTTCTTAGTGAACAGAAAGCCAAAGAGTTCTTAGCTGTTTTCAGGTTCCTGAGTGTATCATTTTCAGAGTTCTGCACTTCATCTGAGGTTTTTAATTGGATTCCTCTTACCTTTCCTACATAATTTTCCCATATGTCCACAGAGCTTACAAGAATTTTATTTGTTGTGATTTCAAAATTGTATTGCTTAAATGCTTAATTCAATTAGTTTCAATCTTAATCTGAACAGTTTAAATATTTATCTTAAATTTGCTTTTAAGTAGTAGTTCTGAAATTATTTAAGGTTTTGATATTAAAGGGTCTTTTTTTTCTGTGAGTAAAGTAATGTTGATCTTGGATTTTATTTTCTATCCAATAGTGATTTAGGTGAAAACATTTTAAATATATTTTGAAAATGTATACAGATTTTTAAATGATTAATTTTGTTATTAAAATATCTGGCCTTTGGGCATAGTTTGTTTCATTTCTGAGTGTCTTATAATTGTTCATAATTATTATTACTACCAAGTTATCTGTATACTTTTAAACCATTTTACAAGAAACATTTCAAGACTATACATTCTGCTGAGTAATGACTATTACATTTTTATTGTAAACTGTATTCATTGATATATACTTATCTTGTTTAATGAAAAAATAATAAAAGTAAGATTAGATAAATATTATTATTCATAATTTAGATTTGCAACTTTGTAAGAACATTTTATTCATTAATTACCAGTATATGTCAGACATACTGGGTGTTCAGTTCCAGACCACCGCAATAAAGCAAATGTATCAATAAGGCCAGTGACACAAATGTTTTGGTTTCCAATAGTTATAAAAATTATGTTTATAATATACTATAGCCTATTAAGTGTGCAATAGCACACTTGAAGCTTCTACCATTGTGTAATGGGGGAGGGACATCTGCCATTGCTGAGGCTTGAATAGGTAAACAAAGCAGCTGGGAAGCTCGAACTGGGCAGCTCAATGAGGTCTGCCTGCCTCTGTAGACTCCACCTCTAGGGGTAGGGCATAGCTGAACAAAGGGTAGCAGAAACTTCTGCAGACTTAAATGTCCCTGTCTGACAGCTTTGAAGAGAGTAGTGGTTCTTCCAGCACTGAGACTGAGATCTGAGAATGGACAGACTGCCTCCTCAAGTGGCTCCCTGACCCCCCATGTAGCCTAAGTGGGAGACACCTCCCAGTAGGGACCGACTGACACCTCATTCAGCTGGGTGCCCCTCTGAGATGAAGCTTCTAGAGGAAGGATCAGGCAGCAACATTTGCTGTTCTGCAACATTTGCTGTTCTGCAGCATCCGCTGGTGATACCCAGGCAAACAGGGACTGAAGTGGACCTCCAGCAGACTCCCAAAGACCTACAGCTGAGGGTCCTGACTGTTAGAAGGAAAACTAACCAACAGAAGGGAATAGCATCAATGCCAACAAAAAGGACATCCACACCAAACCCCATCTGTAGGTCACCATCATCAAAGACCAAAGGTAGATAAAACAACAAAGATGGGGAGAAACCAGAACAGAAAAGCTGAAAATTCTAAAAATCAAAGCTCCTCTCCTTCTCCAAAGGAACCACCTCCTCACCAGAAACAGAACAGAGCTGGACGGAGAATAACTTTGATGAGCTGACAGAAGTAGGCTTCAGAAGATCAGTAATAACAAACCTCTCCAAGCTGAAGAAGGATGTTTGAACCCATCACAAAGAAGCTAAAAACCTTGAAAATAGATTAGATGAATGACTAACTAGAATAAACAGCATAGAGAAGACCTTAAATGACCTGACGGAGCTGAAAACCACAGCACTAGATTTACGTGATGAATGCACAAGCTTCAGAGCCAATTTGATCAAGTGGAAGAAAGGGTATCAGTGATTGAAGATCAAATGAATGAAACGAAGCGAGATGAGTTTAGAGAAAAAAGAGCAAAAAGAAATGAACAAAGACTCCAAGAAATATGGGACTATGTGAAAAGACCAAATCTACATCTGATTGGTGTACCTGAGAGTGATGGGGAGAATGGAACCAAGTTGGAAAACACTCTTCAGGATATAATCCAGGAGAACTTCCCCAACCCAGTAAGGCAGGCCAACATACAACGTTCAGGAAATACAGAGAATGCCACAAAGATACTCCTCGAGGAGAGCAACTCCAAGACACATAATTGTCAGATTCACCAAGGTTGAAATGAAGGAAAAAATGGTAAGGACAGCTAGAGAGAAAGGTCAGGTTACCCACAAAGGGAAGCCCATCAACTAACAGCAGATCTCTCAGAAGAAACTCTACAAGCCAGAAAAGAGTGGGGGACAATGTTCAACATTCTTAAAGAAAAGAATTTTCAACCCAGAATTTCATATCCAGCCAAACTAAGCTTCATAAGTGAAGGTTAGAAAAGAAAAAAGAAAAACAAAACATATCTTAAATTTTAAAATACTCTTTGCTAAAATTGCTAACTATCCTTTGAGTCTTCTGCAAGTCATATCATGCTTGCTGGTAGAGGGTCTTGCCTCAATGCTGAGGACCTTGCTCTGTATAGATTTTGCCTTAAGGGAATGCTGTGGCTGGTTTGACCTATAAAGACCATTAAAATATTCTCCATATCAGCATTTTTTTTTTTTACTGTTTTGCTTTCTTACACACTATTTGTGTGTTTACTATAATAGCACTTTTCCTTCAAAAACTTTAGCTTTGCATTCACAACTTGGCTAATTGGCATAAGAAATCTAGCTTTCAGCCTATCTCAGCTTTCAACATGTGTGTGATTAAGCTCATTAAGCTTAATCACTTCTAGCTTTTGATTAAAAGTGTATATACAACACTTAAACACTTGGAGGTCATTGTAGGGTTATTATGTAACTTAATTTAAATACTGGTGTATCTCAGAGAATAGGGAGGCCTAATGAGAGAGAAGAGATGGGAAAATTGTAGGTTGCTGGAATTGTAGTCAGATAACACATTTGTTGATTAGTTTACTGTCTTATATGGGCGCAGATTGTGGTGTCCCAAAACAATTGCATTAAGGATACTTGCATAAAGTTTTCTTTTCTGTTGTTGCGCTCAGCATTAGGATGATGCTGGCCTCACAGAATGAGTTAGGGAGAATTCCCTTTCAGTCAAATTTTTGGAATAGTTTTAGCAGGAATGGTACTGGCTCTTGTTTTGTACATTCGGTAAACTTCAGCTGTGAATCCATCTGGTTCTCGGCTTTTTTGTTTGGTAGACTATTTATTACTGATTCGATTTCAGAGCTCATTATTGGTTTGTTCGGGGATTCTATTTCTTCCTGGTTCAGTCTTGGAAGGGAGTATGTGTCCCGGAATTTATCCAGTTTTCCAGTCTGTGTGCAAAGGTTTTCTAGTTTGTGTGCACAGAGTTGTTCATAATATTCTCTGATGGTTATTTGTATTTCTGTGGGGTCAGTGGTAATATCCCATCGACTGTTTCTAATTGTTTTTATTTGGATTTTTCTCTTTTCTTATTAGTCTAGCTAGTGGTCTATTTTATTAATTTTTTAAGAAAACCAACTCCGGGATGTGTTGATCTTTTATACGATTCTTAGTGTCTCAGTCTCCTTTAGTTTAGCTCGGAAAGAGCATTGAAATAGAAAAAAGGATAGTCAAACTATCCTTGTTTGCAGATGACATGATCCTATATCTAGAAAACCTCACAGAATTCAGCAAAGTATCATGATACAAAATCAACATACAAAAATCACTAACATTCATATAAACCAACAGCAGTCAAGCCAAGAGCCAAATCAGGAATGCAATCCCATTCACAATTACCACAAAAAAGAATAAAATACCTAGGAATATAGCTATTGAGGAAGGTGAAAGATCTCCACAAGGAGATCTACAAAACACTGCTCAGTGAAATTAGAGATGATACAAATAAGCAGACAAAAATATATTATGCTCATGGATAGGAAGAATCAATATTATTTAAATGCCCATACTGTCCAAAAAACATTTTATAGATTCAATGCTGTTTCTATCAAGCTACCAATGACATTTTCCTCAGAGCTAGAAAAAACTAACAATTCATATAGAACTAAAAAATGCCCCCAATGCCAAGCCAGTCCTATGCAAAGACAACACAGGTGGAGGAATCATGGTACTCAACTTCAAGCTATACTACAGGGCTACAGTCACCAAAACAGCATAGGACTGTACAATAACACGCATAGACCAATGGAAGATAATAGGGAGCCCAGAAATAAGGCTGCAACTATCTCATTTTCAACAAAGCTGACCAAAGCTGACAAAACAATAGGGAAAGGACTCCCTAGTCAATAAATGGTGCTAGGATAACAGGCTAACCATGTGTAGAAGATTGAAACTGGACCCCTTTCTTAAACCATATAAAAAATCAACTCAAGATAGATTAAAAACTTAAATGTAAAACTCAAAACTATGCAAACCTAGAAATGCAACCTAGGCAATATGATTCTGTACGTAGGAATGGGCAAAGGTTTCATAACAAATATCACAAATGAAATTGCAACAAAAGCAAAAGTTGACAAATGTAATCTAATTAAACTAAAGAGCTTCTTCACAGCAAAAGAAGCTATCAACAGAGTAAACATACAGCCTACAAAATGAGAGAAAATATTTGCAAACTCTGCATCTGACAAGGGTCTAATATCCAGCATCCACTAGGAACTTTAACAGATTTACAATTAAAAAAATGACCGCATTAAAAAGTTGGCAAAGGATATGAACAGACACTTTTCAAAAGAAGACATGCATGTGGCCAACAAACATATGACAAAAAAAGCTCAACATCACTGAACATAGTAGAAATGCAAATCAAAACCACAGTGAGATACAACCGCATACCAGTCAGAATGGCTATTATTAAATGGTCAAAAAATACCAGACTAGAGCCAATGTAAGCAGTTGCTAATGGCCTACATTCAAACAATTTGAGCAATAAAATGAATAAGGTAGCAATAGATTATAATTCAGGTATATATACAATAAATATTTCTGTCTACATGGACATAAATAAAGGGTTGAGTAAGTAAACAAATCAAGAAAAAGATACATATCCTGTGCAGGACAATTTCAAATAATTTGTGAAGCTCTTCCATCCAATAAATAAATAAATAAATACAAATAAATAAATACCATATGCTGACAAGGTTGCAGGGAAAAAGGAACACTTATATAGTATTAGTGTTAGTGGGAGTTTAAATTAGTTCAACCATTGTTGAAAGCCATAGGGTGATTCCTCAAAGAGCTAAAATGAGCTACCATTTAACTCACAGTTCCATTATTAGGTATATTCTCAAAGGAATACAAATCATTGTATCATAAAAGCACATGCACATGTGTGTTTAATTGCAGCATTATTCATAATATCAGAGACATGACCCATAAGTTGCAGACTGGATAAAGAAAATGTGGTATATATACAACATGGAATACTATCCATTCATTAGAAAAGAATGAGATCATGTTTTTGCAGGAACATGGATGGAGCTGAAGGCCATTATCCTTAGCAAACTAATGCAGGAACAGCAAACCAAATACTGCATACTCTTACTTATAAATGGTAGCTAAATGATGGGAACACATGAACACATAGAAAGAAAAAACACATATTAAGGCTTATCGAAAGATGAAGGGTGGGAGGAGGGAGAGGATACAGACAGATAACTAATGGGTAATAGGCTTAATACCTGGGTGATTAAATGATCTGTATAATAAATGCCTATGACACAGTTTGACAGTATAACAAGCTTGCATATGTACCCCTGAATTTAAAATAAAAGTTAAAAAGTACAATTGCAGTAGTAACATGAAAGATCAATGATCAAAGATCATTATAGCAGATACAATGATACTGAAAAGGTTAAAAACATTGTAAGAATTTCTAAAGTGTGACAGAGACTCGGTGTGATCTCATGCTATTGGAAAAATGGCACCAAAAGACTTGCCCAATGCAAGTCTTGACCCAAAGTTTCAATTTACATAAAACGGTATCTGTGAAACACAATGAAGCAAAGTATTTTATAGTAAAAGGAGATATGACTGATAAACAAAGTATTTAAAAATATTACTGTTGCTTTCAAGGTAGTGGGAATCTGTCTAAAAATTAATCTCCATAAATAAAAGTAGGAACCTGAAGATAGAGAGTCACTCTCTTAGAACTCAGGATAGATTTCAACAAATTACTTGTTCTTCATTATTATATAGGCATATGCCCCCATGAATTTCTTCCTTTCCATTAATAATGTATGTCCAAATTTCATTACTTAACATGATTTTTCATAAGATTTTACACTAGTTTCCTCTGAGCTTCCTGCCTCACTCAACAAATGTCATCAATTCTTGCCTGTAGATTCCTTCTTGTCCTGCTGTCAGAGAAAACAACAACATTAGCAGCAGAAGCATCAAGAGCAACAACAAAACAAAAGAAAACTGTAGAACACTAAGGAGATTTAACACAAATAGTTCTAACTCAAGATATTTAATAATCAAACTCAATATGGTCAAAGACAAAGGAAGGATCCTAAAAGCAGAAAGAGCAAGAGCAAGGCAAAAAAATAACATACAAAGAAATTCCCATACAGTGGGCAGCAGCAGTCTTCTCATTGGAAGCCTTATTAGCCAGAAGAGAGTGGCATGATATATTTAAAGTGCTGAAGGAAAAAAATATATATATATAGGATATATATATATATATATTCATATATATATTTTAGGATATATATGATATATATATGGATATATATCCTAAAATAGTATATCCAGAGAAAACATCCTTTAATCATAAAAGAGAAATAAAGAGTTTCTCAGACAAACAAAGCTAAGAGATTTCATCAGCACACGGCCTGTACTACAGAAAATGCAAGAGACTTCTACAGTCTGAAAGAAAAAGACATTAATGAGAAATAAGAAATCATCTGAAGGTACAAAACTTATGCTAATAAGTGCACAGAAAACAGAATATTATAACACTGTAATTGTGGTGTATCTTGAGTAGAAATTCTAAAAGATGAATCTATCAAAAATAACAACAACTTTTGAAGACATAAAGAATACAATGAGATATAACAGGAAAAAAAAAGGAAAAAGCAGAGGTTGAAGTTAAAATAGAGAGTTTTATTAGTTTTCTCCTTGTTTGTTTATTAATCAGGGTTAGGTTGTCATCAGTTTAAAATAATGAGTTATATTGTTTTCAAGCCTCATGGCAACTTCAACTAGAAATATATACAATAGATAAACCAAAAATAAACAGCAAGGAATTAGAACATACCACCTGAGAAAATCACCTACAATAAAATTAAGACAGAAAGGAAGGAGAAAAGAAAGAGAAGACTACAAAACAATTAGAAAACAAATAACAAAATAGCAAGAGTAAGTCTTTACTTATTATCAACAATAATATTCAATATAAATAGACTAAACTCTCCAAGCAAAAGACAGAATGGCTTAATAGATTAACAAAAGACCCAATGATTTGTTGCCTACATAACAAACACACTTCACCAACAAAGACACATATAAATTAAAAATAAAGGGATGTAAACAGATATTCCATGAAAACAGAAATCATAAAAGAACACAAGTTGCTCCACTTATAATAGATAAAATACATTTCAAGATAAAAACTGTAAGAAGAGACAAAACCGGCATTATATAATAATAAAGGAGTTAATTCAGCAAAAGGACATAACTATCATAAATATATATGATATATATGTACCCCACATTGAAGCACCCAGATATGCAAAGCAAATATTATTAAAGAGAGAGATAAACCCCAATACAACAATGGCTGGATAGTTTAACACCTCACTTTCAGCACTGAACAGATCATCTAGACAGATAATCAACAAAGAAACATTGGACATAGTCTTCACTATAGACCCAACAGACCTAATAAATATTTACAGAACATTTCATCCAATGGGTGCAGAATATACATTCTTCTCCTCAGCACATAGGTGATACTCAAGGACAGACCATTTGCTAGGCTACAAAAAAAAAAGTTTTAGAAAATAAAAAATATAGAAATAATTTCAACTATCTTCTTTCACCACAATAGAATATAATAGGAATCAATAAAACAAGGAATGTTGGAAACTATGCAAATACATGGAAATTAAATAATATGCTCCTGAATGACCAGCGGGTAAATGAAGAAATTAAGAAGAAAATTTAAAAGTATATTGAAACAAATGATAATGAAAACGCAATATACCAAAACCTATGTGATACAGTAAGAGCAGTTGATACGGTTTTGCTGTGTGTCCCCACCCAAGTCTCATCTTGATTGGTATTCCCATAATTCCCATGTGTTGTGGGAGGGACTCAATAGAAGATTATTTGAATCATGGGGGCAGTTCCCCTTCATATTGTTCTCATGATAGCCAATACGTCTCATGAGATCTGGATCTGACAGTTTTATCAGGGGTTTTCCCTTTTGTATCTTCCTCATTTTTCTCTTGCCGCTACCACGTAAGAAGTGTCTTTCACCTCCCGCCATGATTCTGATACCTCCCCAGTCAAGTGGAACTTAAGTCCAATTAAACTTCTTTATTATCAGGCTTGGGCATATCTTTATCACAGCATGAAAATGGACTAATACAGAAGTACTAAGAGGGAAATTTATAGCAATAAGTGCCTACCTCAAAAAAGTAGAACAACTTCAAATAAACAAGGTGCTGATGCATCATAAGAACTAGAAAATCAAGAGTAAACCAAACCTAAAATTAGAATAAAATAAATAACAAAAATTAGAGCAGATATAAATAAAATTGTAAAAAAAAAATCAATGAAATAAGAAGCTGTTTTTTATCCAATAAAATCTACAGACCTTTAGCCTAAGAAAAAAGAGAGAAGTCCAAAATAAATAAAACCAGAGACGAAAAATGTGACATTACAACCAATAACATAGAAATTCAAAGAATTATTAGCAAATAAATACCAATGAATTGGAAAACTTAGAAGAAATAGATAAATTATTAGACTCATACAATCTACCAAACTTGAACGATGAAAAATCCAAAACCTGAACAGAACAACACTAGGTATCAGGAATAAAGTCAATGAAAATCTCCTAGTAAAAATAAGCTTGGGAAACAATGGCAACACTGCTGAATTTTACCAAATATGTAAAGAAGAACTAGTATCAATCTTATTCAAAATTATTCAGAAAAATAGCAGAGGAAGGGATACTTCCAAACTTACCGTACAAGGCTAGTTTTACCCTGATACCAAAACCAAAGATGTGTCCAAAAAAGAAAAAAACAAATCAGAACAATATTCCTGATAAACATTGACACAAAATCCTCCACAAAATACTAGCAAACCAAACTCACACACATTAAAAAGATCATCCATCCTGACCAAGTGGAATTTATCCAAGGGTTGCAAAAATACTTCAATGTATGCAAATCAATCAATATGATATATGGTATGAACAGAATGAAAAATAATGTCCTTATGATCATTTCAATTGATGCAAAAATATTTTATAAAATTCAACATCCCTTCATGATAAAAACCCTCAAAAACTGAATATAGAAGGAACATATATCAACACAATAAAAGTCACATATGACACACTCACAGTTAGTATCATAAGGAATAGAGGTAACACAATAAAATGTCTAGCAATAAACCTAATGAAAGAAGTGAAAGATCTCTATAATGAAAACTATAAAATGTTAATGCAAGGAATTAAAGAGGACACCAAAAAATGGAAAGATATTTTATGTTCATGAGTTGGAAGAGTTAATATTGTTAAAGTGCATACATTACCCAAAGTAATGTACAGATTCAATGCAATCCATATGAAAATACCAATGACATTCTTCACATAAGTAGGAAAAAAATCCTAAAATCTATGTGAAACCATAAATATCCAAAATAGCCAAAGCCATTCTGAGCAAAAAGAGCAAAACTGGAGGAATCATATTACCTGACATCAAATTATACTACAGAGGGATAGAAATCAAAACAACAATGTAGTGATTAAAAAAAAAGAGAGAGAAAGACCAATGAAACAGAAGACAGAACCCAGAAATAAATACATACTTCTACAGTAAACCTATTTTTGACAAAGTTGTCAAAACATACTCTAGGAAAAGGATAGTCTCTTCTATATGCAGTGCTGAGAGAACTGGATATCCACATGCAGAAGAATAAAACTAGATCCCTGTAACTCGCCATACACAAAAATCAAAATAAATGGATTAAGTACTTAATTCTAAGACCTAAAAATGTGAAACTACTATAAGAAAATATCGGGGAAACTCCAGGACATCGGACTGGGCAAACATTTCTTGGGTAATACTTCACCAGCTCAGTCAATCAGGGCAAAACTGGAAAAATGGGAACACATCAAGTTACGAATCTTCTGCACAGCAAGGGCAAAAACCAACCAAGTGAAGATACAACCTACAGAATGGGGGAAAACTTTTACAAACTACCCATCATACAAGGATTAATAACCAGAACATATAAGGAGCCCAGACAACTCTACAGGAAAAAAAAAATCTAATAATCCAATCAAAATGGGCAAAATATCTGAATAGATATTTCTCAAAAGAAGATATACAAATGGCAAAATGTATATGAAATGTGCCCAATATCACTGACCCTCAGAAAAATTCAAATGAAAACTACAATGAGATATCATTTCACCTTAGTTAAAATGGCTTTTATCCAAATGACAAACAAAGACAAATTCTGGAAAGGAATCCGAGAAAAGAGAACCCTGTACACCGTTGGTGGGAGTGTAAATCAATATAGTATTTAGGGAGAACAGTTTGTACGTTTCTCAAAAAACTAAAAACAGAATTAGCAAAACACCACGGCTAGAAATATACCCCAAAGGAGATTAGGATATAGAAACTGAATCTGCACTTTCACGTTTATTTCAGCACTATTCACAATAGCCAACTTGGATCCATCAGTGGATTAATGGATAAAGAATATGTGGCACATATATACACAATGGAGTATTATTCAGTCGTAAAAATGAATGAGATCCTGTCATTTGCAAATACATAGATAGAACTGGGAGATATTATGTTAAGTGAAATAAGCCAGGCACAGAAAGACAAAATTCACATGTTCCCACTCATGTGTGGAACCAAAATGAGGAAAAAAAAAATTGAACTCATGGAGATGAAGAGTAGAATAATAGTTATCAGAGGCTAGGAAGTGTAGTGTGGGGTTGGGGGAGTGGCGATGGTTATTGGGTGCAGAAACATAGGTAGATAGAATGAATACGATCTAGATTTAATAGCACAACAAGGTAATTATAGTCAATAATAATTTATTGTATATTCAAAAATAACTAAAAGAAAATATTTGGATTGTTTGTAACACAAAGAAAGAATACATTCTCGAGGTGATGGATACCCAGTTTACCTAATGTGATTACTAGGCATTATATGCCTGTATCAAAGCATCTCATGTATCCCATAAACATACACACCTACTATGTCCCCACAAAAATAAAAATCAAAAATAAATAAATAACAACAAAAATCAATAGTTTTCTATTATTGTCTCACTTCATCATAACATTTTCTAGGACCTTTTCCAAATTTCTACCATATTTGAAGCTTAAATTAAAATCAAGTTGAAGTAGTCTTTCTTCGTTTTGCAGGTCTCCTTCAGTTTATCTTGTTGTACTTATGTGCTTACTAATCTATATCTCTGAAATGCTCCAGTGCTTTTCATCAATGCTCAAAGCTCCACATCAGCACCACCCTTACACGTCACAAGAGTTTCTCTTCCCTAGACCACCTTGGTTCAGAGAGACTGAGTTGGCACTTATTATAAACTGCACTCCTCATCATAGCAGAGTCCCTGAAGCCAAGGAGAGGTGTTCAGTGAGATCTCTGCCCTGCTTTCTAGGCCACATAGATGCTAACAGGAACATGAAAAGAATGAAGATAGATGCAGAGCCAACAGATTTGCTAAAGAGAATGTCACTGTTTAAACAAAAAAATTATTTACACTCCACAAAGGAAAACTAATAGTTAACGTATCATTACATCTGCATTAGCTCATTTAATCTTCATGGTATCTCTGTACTATAGGTACTATGATTATTCCCCATGTACAGACAAGAAAAATCAGACATAGAGATTTACAAATACTTTCCCAAGCCATAAATGTTGTATGTGGCATATGTAGGATTTTCATCCAGGAAGTGCTGCTTCCTAGAAAGAACTCCTCAACAATGTGGCCTCTAGAAGTAAGACTAAGAAAAATATAAATGTAGATCTCCTTTTCTTTAGCTAGAACATAAACCAGAAGGACAGAAGTAAGACAAAGAATACAAATGACAAAGAAATACAAAACATTAGATATTCTTGAGGTAAGATTTAACTTATTTCAGTTTCCAGAATTACAACAGCCTTTTTTTTTTTTTTTTCCAATAGTGTGCATGCCAACTATGTAACTAAGAGTTTGATCTGAGAAAAAAACAAATGACTTAGCCTCCAGGTAAATTCCTTTAACAAAATGAACCAGAAGTAACAGAACTGTGCATGTTTTCTGACAGTTCTTTTAATAGCCTGATTTCCTTATAGTCATTCATTCTTGAGTTTACATTTTTAAAAATCTTTTACATATAAAAATTTATGCTAAAGTAACTGAAATATCATATGAAAATATTATATTTTGCCAAAGTAGTAATAATACTTGTAATATTTCTCCTGGATTTATTTTTATTATATAAATAATTATTTGATAAAATTAACTTTTAATCAAACTTCTTTGATGGTTATTTAATCCAGGCTACATGTTGCATAATGTTAGAAATATTTATCTTGTCATTCCTGGAAAAGCCATGGACACTCAATGCCAACCCATGAAAGCAGTCAGGAGGGGAGCTCTACCCTGCAAAGTCACAGGGATGGAGCTGCCCAAGGCCATGGAAACCCACCTCTTGCATCAGCATGACCTGGATGTGAGAAATAGAGTCAAAGGAGATCATTTTGGAGCTCTAAGATTTGACTGCCTCACTTGATTTCGGACTTGCATGGGGCCTGTAACCCCTTCATTTTAGCCAATTTATCCCTTTTGGAACAGGTGTATTTACCCAATGCCTGGACCCTCATTGCATCTAGGAAGTAACTAACTTGCTTTTGAATTTACAGGCTCATTGTGGAAGGGACTTGCCTTGTCTCAGATGAGACTTTGGACTATGGACTTTTAAGTTAATGCTGAAATGAGTTAAGACTTTTGGGGACTGTTGGGAAGGCATGATTGGTTTTGAAATGTGAGAGCATGAAATTTGGGAGGAGCCAGGGGGCAGAATTATATGGTTTGGCTGTGTTCCCACCCAAAACTTATCTTGAATTGTATCTCTCATAAATCCCATGTGTCATGGGAGGAATGTAGAGGGAGGTAATTGCTTCACGGGGGCGAGTCTTTCCTGTGCTGTTCTTGTGTTAGTGAATAAGTCTGATGATTTTATAAAGGGCAGTTCCCCTACACAAGCTCTGTTGTCTGCCACCATGGAAGATGTGACTTTACTACTTATTCACCTTCCACAATGATTGTGAAGCTTCCCCAGCCATGTGGAACTGAGAGTTAATTAAACATCTTTCCTTCATAAATTAAAAAAACATGTATTTATTTTGTCATTTCTGGATGAGAAATTATGTTAACAAAATTTGTTTGAATAGTAAAATTCTTAATTTCTGAAGAGTTGCTTCTTTTTGTTTTAAGATTTTATGAAGGAATGCACATTTTCTGTAACTGCTTCTTACTCAAAATTGTGGAAGCTTCACTGTCACAGAAGATAAATTGAAATGTCTTTTAACTAGGCCCTTATGACTTTCAGATTCTCTGAAATCTAGTTACTATTTTGAACATATAAAATTACTTTGGCAGATACTTTCCTCACTCTTGTTTCTAGAAATATAGGTCAAGTATTTAATCATCAAACAACCACAGGTATTTAACAGGCTCATATTTTTCATGATAATAGAAAACCCTAGGGTTATTTTGTAAGAGAGCAGCTCATATGAATCTTAGTTCAAGTTATTGTAAGATGTTATCAAATTCAGAATACTGGACCCTTCTGCCTGAATATTCATATTGATTTTATAATTTTAGATTTTAAGCCAAATTCATAACTTGAATATGTTTTTTAATGGTTATATGAGTGTGCACCAATGAGACAGCTTGGAGTTTGGCCAGGCAAAATCCTTAGGTTTTTTTCTTCTCTTTTGTTTTAATCTTTTATTTATTACCAAATCAATTCATGCTGGATAAGCTCTCATTAATACTGATTTATTATTTTCTGCTAAATCTGTTATATTCACCCACCTTTTGGTTAAAACTTCGCTGACATAATTAAATGCATTCTTTTTAATTAAAGAACAGTGTTTCTCTTTTTACAGACATGACAAGTGCTTCAAATTATGATACAAAATAGTGCCAGGACATTTTCATTGTAAGTTTATTTTTTCTAATTTGTAAGAGTGTGTTTTGAAATGATTATTCAGCATATACCAGAAAAATGACAATTTCTTTAATATTATATTGTGTCACAAACATTATCTCTAATATATAAACATCCATTAATATCCATACTCTTTCCCTTTCTCTCTCTCTTCCTCTCCTCCTCTCTCTGATTTTATTCTCTCTCATTCTTCTTGCCTTTTGCCCTCAGCCCCAAAACATTTTTCTAGGTGCTACTTAAACATGCAAAGTAAAGTGGCCTTGCCACTCAGAAGAGAGCCTCTGTCTTCCACTGTTTGGATAGCTCTTTTCTTCATTTTCTTCAGATCACTCATCAGAGGTCACCACATCAGTGACATTGTCCCCAGAAATCCTAGTATCATACATGCTCATGAAGTCACTGTGTACCTTCTTTCCTTGTTGCATTTTTCCTTCACAGCTGTCGTCACCTCCTGTGACATACTGTTTCTCTCCCATAACTAGAATGTAATCTCTACTGAAGGAGAACAATATTGACTTTGCACTTTTTGTCAGTGTTTTTTTATGTCTATGCAAAATCCCTGAGATAAAGTAGACCTTTGATGAATATTTGTGGAATGAATAGATAAATGCATAAAGATCAACTTTCTATGTTATAAAAATAGTAGATAAAAAAGATGACCTTTACATTTAAATAAAATATCAGCCATAGCCGGGTAGTATCATCCACTCGCCCCCACACACAGACACACATTGAATATTCCTTGTGCTGTAGACACTCATAGGCTCACTACAGTACCAAATAGTGGAGAAAACAATATCTTGGAAGGGTTTTGCATGAGTGTTCTATAAAGAGTGGTGAGTATGAAGAAGCTTGGAGTTGGCTTCTCTTTTGGAGAATTCTGAAGTTAGTAGGGATTCTTCAGAGCTGCCTGTGATGTCAAGTCCTAGCTGAGCTGCAACTAGAGGAGAGAAAGTATTTTGTATGGAAAAAAAATAAGATTCCTGGGAGCAAAATGGATGCCTACAGAAGGTGGCATGACCTGAACCACTTTAACGGTGTTTTGATCAGTAGGAGAAGGGTGCTTAGATGTGAAATGGAAAGTTTTAAGCTCGAGTAGAGGAGATTTGGAAATACCTGAAAGTAAGTTGTTATAGTAATAGTGAATGTTCTCATCGTAAATGGATGGATGGCTGTGGGATCTGTTTGTGATCTTTCAGGAAGAGGGGTAGTAGTAGGACAGGACTATGTTTGCAGGAAGTGATGGGAGAAAAATAAAGGCTTTCAGCGTATCAACAAGTATTTGAGTCTGAAATCTTTATTGTTTTTAAAAAGGAAAGTAAAAGCAAATGTTATTTTTTTAAAAAGCAAGATCTACTTGTACATACACATAAACACATTGGCCTTCAGAAAGCAAAGAATTCTTATTAAAAGCGTATCTTTCATTGTATACACACCACTAAATGAACTATTTTAAGTGAAAGTATATAAAACAGCATTCAGTATGTAGCTGTCACTGTCATGAAAGAGCCAAATTATATTTGACAATCAGAGTTTCAACAGCAAAGTGATATTGGTGATTATTATAATTAAAAGAAAAGGAACAATATGTTAGCTTCAATAATATATCGCTTGTTAAAATGTATCAGTCCCATATTGATGTGACTTATGACACAGATGCATTGCAATTAGAAGGTTCAGTTTTTTGATAGAGTTGATACATGATTTTTCAACAGTAAAATAATTATCGTTTTAAGGGAAATTTTCACTTTAAAACATGAAAATAATAAAGCTCTGAATACAGATGCTCTCAAATGATTTTAACAAATCAGATCTTTTCTTATTGCTTATATGCCACAAAACTAACCAAAAATATCAAACACATAACTATTTATAGATCCTTCCATCACTGCAACAAATCATACAAAGAGGAATAATTATTTACCACCATATTAGAAAAATGTATCTTACATAAAAATATACTCAAGCCACTAGAAATATATAAATTGTTTAAGTGTCAGCAGAGGAGACAGATTTTAGATATGAATTCTACTAAAAGTAGTTATTAGGTTGGTTACTTTTTCTTGCAGAATATGTAAATATGTGTTAGAATACATTTAATATGTTTATCAGAAAATGATCCCTGTGACTAAGTATTCTTACCTATATTTTAGACTTTGTTATCAATTTTATAATAATTTGTTAGTAGATTCTATTTACACAGATAGAAGTAAGAAAGCAGAAACCACTCATAATTTATCCTAAGTTAAACATTAGTCTTCAGGTTATTTCAGTAAGAAACCAACATGGTGATTCTATGTATTTTTTAAATCAATATTCTACTTTATGTAATTAATGCACATTTTATATACATATATATATAAAACTAATCAATACAATATGCATGTTTAAGTTTTTTTGTTACTAATCTTAAAAATTATGTTAAAAGCTAATATTGAAGGCACTGTAATATGCACTTTGAAAATTATAAGTATTGATCATTCTGGGGCACTTCATTAAACTTACAACATTAATAAAAGGACAAGTTATTGATGTATCGTAATTTTAAAAATTCAATGCATATGAAGTCTTATGAAAATATGTGATGAAGTTCCAAAAGTAGGGTAGCAGTATTGAATGTGTGAATATATTGCATAAGGAAATGAAAAAGATATTTGCACATGCGTGTTTATAGCAACACAATATGCAATTGCAGAAGTATGGAATCAGCCCAAATGCCCATCAATCAACAAGTGAATAAAGAAAATATGGTATATAATATATATTTTCATATATACCATTGAATTCTACTCAGCCATAAAAAGGGGACAAAATAATGGCATTCACAGCAACCTGGATAGAATTGGGGACGATCATTCCAAGTGAAATAACTCAAGAATGGAAAACCAAACTTCGTATGTTCTCACTGTAAGTGGGAGCTAAGCTGTGAGGATGCAAAGGCTTCAGAATGATACATTGGATTTTGGGGACTTGGGGGAGAGGGTGGGAGGGGGTTTGAGGGATAAAAGACTGCACAAGTGTACACAGCTTGGGTGCTGGGTGCACCAAAATCTCAGAAATAATCAACCAATCAATCAATCAATCAATCAATAAGTAAATAGAATGGGCAAAATACTTCCAATGTGGTAGAAATACCTTCTTTTTGAGGGCTCTTTGGAAGAATGTGTCTTCTATTTCAAATGTCACTCATTCTGATATGCTTCTTATCTTCATTTTTTACTATTTTGTGCAATCATTTATGCTTATCACTAACAATGTCATTGTCTCACTGGAGCCTGAGACTATCCGTGAAAACACAAACATACACACAGACACAAACATGCACACACACACACACAAATCTATTCATCATTCTGCATCCTCACTAACCTCTGCCATCTATCTCATCTTTTCTTCTCAAATAAAAAGAATTTTTTTTGTAGGTGCAACTTTAACTCCCTACTTTTTATTTTGTAGTTTCTATGCTCAGAACCCACTGAACCTGCCCTGTATGAATTTACTACTTTACTTAAAAACTTGATGTTTTCACATGTCCTCCCACACAGAGCCATTGTTCTTCAATGCTTTTTGATGGAACCATTATCGGTCACTCTTGATTTTAACCACATTACAACCTCCAAGGCGCTTCTCCATACACACACGTACACACACCTCTTTGCTCCTTCCTTAATAGCCTCTAAGAGCTTGAAATGACTAAATTCGAATCACTGGCTGGGTATAAACAATTGTTAAGGTCTTACTCTGTTCCTCCCATTGTGAATGTTCTTTTATGCATTCACATTCTAATCCTTAACCCAATTATTTTCTCCATACACAATAGCTTTCCCATTTTCACCTCCTTTTTTGCCCAAATCACATTGCACAGTTGGTGAGACACAACCCTACCACTGCCAGTAACATCAACATACTCATGTTATTTTTTCCCTTTCCTTTCTTGCACAACATTTTAGATAATCTATATTCTATTTGCATAGCTCATACAGATGGGCTTTCTATTATAATTGATAAAAATCACACAAATTCAGAGGAAGGTCCATCTGAAAATTCATGATTTCCAGCGTCATTTGGCTCCCACATTTTTGCTGAAATACTCTATTTTCCCAGAGAGCTTTCTGTTTAATTGTTCCCAGTTTATTTCCACACTCCACAAAAGTTCTAATACAGCAGGTATTCACAAATAAACGGCACACGACTGTGCTTCTGTTTCATGAACACACAAGGATTCAATAATCAATCCTCACCCAACTCATATAAATTCAACACTATATGTCTTAATCTTTTCTCCACACACATCCTCTCTAAAATTAACTATTCTGTTAAACTTTGAGTCGTTTTCATTGTTCATATCTTAGAAATCTAAAAAAACAATTTTTGTCTCCTTTTCTGTAAGTTCAATCCTTCCTTCACTATCCTCTATCAGTATTTTTATTTTATTTTTTATTTAAATTTTATTTTTGTAGAGAGAGTCTCACTATGTTGCCCAGTCTGGTCTCTTAACTTCTAGACTCAAGCAGTCCTAATACCTCAGCCTCCCAGAGTGCTGGGATTACAAGGATGAGCCACCATGCTCAGTCTCTATCAGTGTTTTAAAATGTATTCAGATTTCTTCTATCTAATCTAGAAAATAAACACAAACCTTCTTAGTTCCACAATTGTCTACAACTTTTCTCTCTTCTCTGCCACAGGTATCACTCCTTCCATTTCATTTTCTGTCCGTTCCTCAACCTATTGCAGTATGAATTAATAGCCTCACCATTCAGCTAACAATGCCTTTTGAAGATCATCAAATAATTTATTTATGTTAAATCCAATGTTCGTCATCTACATGTATTTCTTTACTTTTCTATCACATGACAGTATTAACCCAATCCCCTTACTGGAAACACTCTGTCCTTAGTTTCAGTAACAAAATTTTGTTTGGTTTGGTTTTCTTTCTACCTTTTTTGGTCACTCCTTATCAATCTCTTGAATTCATATTTTTACTAAACAGATCTTGCAATGTCATACTTCTCATTCCCCTCTCCTTGAACATTTATTTTGACTAGAAATTTTTGTCCTCAAGCTAGAAGTACTATAAGTTCAGGGGTGGGTTTAATAGTTTCATTTGTCTTCAAAATCCTCTTCCTTTTTGAAAAATTATAGGTAAAACTGTATATATTTATTGTGTACAACATGATGTATTAAAGCATATATACATTGTGGAATGACTAAATCTACCTAATTAACACATGTATTACTACACAGTTATCATTTTTAGAAAGAATACTTAACATTCACTGTCTCAACATTTTTAAAGAATACAATATATTGTTATTAAGTGTAGTAATCATGTTGTACAATAGATCTCTTGAACTAACTCCTCCTGTGTAACTGAAATTTCATCTCCCCAACCCCTCTCTCTGCTCCTGTTAATCACGTTAATCACCATTCTACTCTTGGCTTTCATGAGATCAACTTTTTTAGATTTCACATATGAGTGAGATAATACGGTATTTGTCTTTCTGTGCCTGGCTTATTTCACTTAGCAAATATCCTCCGTGTTCACCTATGTTGCCACAAATGATAGGATTTTCTTATTTTTATATTTCAATCAATGAATGAATGGAAAAAACAACATGGCATATATACCCAATGAAATGCTATTCAGTGAACATCCTCTTCTTGACAGCAGCAGAATGGACATCAGTCTTTTGTGTGAGATTATAGTCACAGGCTCTGATGTAGGATATGCACTTAAGGTGGGTTATGTTAAGTCAATTCATATTTATGTATAGTTTCAGGCATAGACTGATACATGGTCTTATTGATAGTTGGTGAATGTTTTTTGTAGTTATGGGTGTCTTTGCTATTTCATTTTCTATGCCATATGAGGATGCCAGCAAAAATAGGAGAGAGAATAAACCTGGAGAACATTAAATGGCTGCCAAGACCCTCAAGCCTTTGTTTTATGTGTAAATATATATTATCAGATTGTTGATTAAAAAGCCCAGAATTTAGAGTTATATGTTGTTTACTGAAGTCAGTAAAATATTATTTTCAATGCGCTGTGTACTTCACACGAACTTCACCTAACCAATTTAATGTTTTGTTCCATTGAATATTCTACATCTCCACACAAAGCCCTACAACTTTAAAACATGTACTGATTGTGATTAGCACATTGGAAAATGTGCTCCCAGGATCTACCATATAAAATCAGAGATTATTTCAGTTAGAAAACAATGCCAGGAATTTCACAATGCTTGCGGTATTGCTGATACATTATTGTATCATTAAAAATATGTTTTGTCCACTAAATGCATCAACTTAGAATTTTTCATTAAAAAATAATTTTTCTATTTTGGTAACCACATCTCTTATTTTTTATTGATAATATACAAATGCATCTTATTATATTTACTAGTAGTTTTAATTAAAACATATTGTTCTTCAACTCCATATATTTTTTAATCTTTGCCTTATTTTTGGACTAGATTCTTTTTTCTTCCTTAGCTATGTATATTTTTGTATGGTTGTAATTCTGGGCAAAGAGCCCAGATTGGGAAAATTTTTGTTTGTTCCTCACATAGTGTCCCAGATTCTGTTTCGAGAGGAGCATTGTAAATTAATAATATGATTACAGTTTATTTTCATTATTTATTTTCTGTAGGATCGAGCACATTAAGACATACTCTTTGCAGTACTTAGCTCCAAATACGAATACAGTCTAGTTAGTTTCTAGGCATTGCCATTACCAGCATCTATTTTTTTCTCCTTAGACAATAAATTATACCTATTCTTTCTTTCAGGAATGAGAAATAGAACTGATGAGTTTTTCTAAACTCATTTGACACTAAAGTCCTTTATGATCTAGGTTGTATGGTGCTCCATTCATTAGGAATAATACATTGCATTGATGTCTCTGTGAATAATTGTATGTGTATAAGAGAAAGCCCTTTGTGTATTAATGTGTAATCCACTACCTTAGGAATCAGGGAATCACGTATATGGTCATCCACTAAGCTCGTCAACTGCTAAACTCCTGCAGGGCCTAGAAAATGAAATTGGTCACTCTGGGCCTATGAAATACTTGAAATTCTGGTTAATATTGTACAATGTATTCTCAAAATCAAATTTCCCCTATTTCTAAGACATTTAACCATATCATGATGTGGTATCTCTAACTCAATGACCAGAAAAACTGAGCTTCCTAAAGCAGTTATTTATTTCTATCTAAATTATCTTTTATTTGGTTACAAATTAAATGAACTCGAGTTTTCCATTGTTAATTGATGACCATCTTGATAATCCAGTAATCTATTTAGCTATTACCAGTTTTTAATTTTTTCTTACCCATCACATACATAGCTTCATTTCAGATAAGTATAGACTTTCATCATGATCATCATTATCATCATCATCATCATCATCATGATTATTTGTGGGGATATTATGTTTTAACTGGGTTTTACCTCACCCTTCAAGTTTATTCAATATAATAAAATGATTTTTGTTATCCTAGGTCTTCTAGAATAGATTGTTTTGTTTGCTATTACATACTATCAAACTGGAATTGAATATAACAAAGACTCCAAAAACCCATCACATTTCTCTGAACAAATAGACAAGAGGAATAATTAGTCCTTGCAGGCTAAAGCTCTAAATGTTAATAAACTTATATACACAGAGAGGGAAAAAAGAAATCAAAGGTATAGATGTTAAAACACCATCACCCATGGGAAGTGACCATTCAATGCCCTTTGCAAGAAGTCTGTCATACGGGGTCCAACAAGTTGTTTGAATTGTATTCAGGTTGTTTCTTGGCATTGGAAGGTATGCTAGTAAGCGCCATCATTCATGGCCACTGCTGCTATGTGTTGTAATCTGTTTTATATTCAAAATAATTCTTATCTACAAAACTTGAAATCAAAATTGTATAAGTGATAAAATTTATAGCTTTGCAACTTTTAAAAATATATCGAAGTAAAACTTTAGGGGGTTTAGTTCCCCCTAGTGGTATGTGAATCATCAAAATTCTACAAAATTCATAAAAGGATCAAACCAGAAGATTTAAGTCACCTTAGAAATCACTGGATAATATCAGCCAGGCGCAGTGGCTCACGCCTGTAATCCCAGCACTTTGGCAGGCCGAGGAGGGTGGATCACCTGAGGTCAGGAGTTCGAGACCAGCCTGACCAACATGGTGAAACCCCGTCTCTACCAAAAATACAAAAATTAGCCGGGCGTGGTGGTGCTCCTCTAACCCCAGCTACTCAGGAGGCTGAGACAGGAGAATCTCTTGAACCCAGGAGACAGAGGTTGCAGTAAGCCAAGATCACGCCACTGCACTCCAGCCTGGGCAACAAGAGTGAAACTCCATCTCAAAAAGGAAAAAAGAAAAAAAAAAAGAAAGAAATGAAACAAAGAAATCATTGGATAATATTATCGTTTTACAATTTTTGAAATAAGGTCTAGAGACATTATGTAAGCTAAAAATATTGCAAAACTGAATGGTAACAAAAAGATGTGTTCTGATTCCCAGATCAATGTTTACTGATAATAAATAAAATCATTTTGGCTTATTGGTTTCAGATTAGAACAATACAATCTTTTTCAATATCATAATTTTAATACATGAATATAAAAGGTAAAATTACAGTAATAGTAACTTTTAAAGCTAAATCAATAGATTTCTATTGTTTAAAATAGTAGATGCTAGAATGTAAAGAGTAAAATTAATATTCTAGCTTAATAAAATAAACATTCAAACTCTTCTAAGAATTTTTTACCAAATATAAATACAAGAACTTCACTGTCTTTAAGACAAAATATCAAAACAAGCGAAGCAATTCTAAATTGATTTCACTAAAATATTTGAAAGACTATTTCATCCCTCACATTTTTGTTTCAGCTTTTATGTTTTAGGGTTTCTATTTATTTATTTTTTAAGAAGGACTCTATAGTTGACCTTTGCTTGTAGACTGAATCTAAGAGAAGATGGCAATTTGAGGATTGAATTTGATAATTTTTCATGCTGTCACAAATGATCTATATGTTTCATTATCTTATGAACTTAAATCCTCAGGCAATGGGTTCTCGAAGAGAAAGGCTGAACCTACTTATTTCAAATAAACATAACTATGATACATAACTATGCAATGTTGGAAAATAAAGGAAAGAAACACATTAGTGTCTAACTTTAAATTATAGCTATTAGGCTTTGTCAAAATGCCATTAGAGTTATTTTTAGTTTAGAATGTGGACACAAATTTTTGAAGTTATTTATTCTCTGAGATATATCCAATATTTCAGCCCCCTTTGCTGTTTTTACCATCAAAAGTCATTCTTTTTTTCTGTGTTATCTGTCACCATGCCAAATGGGATATGGTCTGCTTCTGACTTATTTATATAAGTTATATTGAGACAAAGACATGCCACATTGACATATATAATAGGCATGTGAAGACAATTTTTAAGAAGATAGCAAAAATAGTACTTTTTAGTTTGAAACATTTTATATTATTTATGTAATAGTTGAAAGTTATCTTTAATCATATATGCTACATTTATTATTCACTCATGGAAAACAAAAGACTTTGGCTGAGGATGCGACTACTGTATTTATAATTTTGACTTTGAGAAAGAGTATTGCATTTTAGTTCACAAGGGCTATTTCACAGGTATGTAATTGTCAAATAGCCAACCAGATTATTCAGTAAAAATGAATATATGTCTTATAGGTTTCAATAACAATAAATAAGTTGCAACCTGATTAATCCTGATGATGTTAAAAATCCTGAAGTTAATATATATAACTTTCTTCTAAGAAACTCAGAAAACTTTCCTCAAATTATGCTTTCTTGTTCTTCATATTACTATTATATTTCAACTCTAACTTCCCTAGCCCTGTGTATCTGAATATATGTAATGTATATACTTTAAATATTATATTAGTATATAAGTATTCCCATAAGGAGTAACATACATTTACTATATATTAGTCAAACATATATTTAAATGTATAAACATTATTTTTAATCCATGATTATTACGAGGTTTATGAATTTAACACTTTGTATCTTTCACTGTTTTTCTTCTATTTAAATTTTTCAACAGTTTTTCAGTGAGAATATCATACCAAAAACGTTTGAAATTTTATTACTGTGTCATATTTAATGATAATCTTAGCTAGATGGACAATCTATATTGACAGATATAGCCAGTTAGCACTATACATAATATACTATTATCTTCTGTTTTCTTTTTTCTAATGATAAATGTACTATACATTGTATGCAATGTTCCTATTTGTTAATTTGCTATTTGCAAATTTTGTTTTTCAGTATACCTCTACATATATATGTACACGTGCATGTATATACATAGACACAAACAGACATGCATGAGTGTTTGCATGTGTATTTATTTGGGAATGAATTTATTTTCTTTATTGTATTCAAACCTGGTATTCCACAGTATTGTTATCACGTCTGTTGGTGTTTCATTGTGTTTTACTAATCTGAAACATCTTAGTGACAGATAAATTGCAAAACTAAACATAATTCTCTCCTGTCCCAATTTTTAAAATCATATTTTAATTTTGCAGTGTTCCTGTAAAAATGTGAAGTCTATCACCTTCTTGAATCAGATCTGGCTTATGGTCTATTTTATTCCATGGAAAATGGTAGAAGTGATGTTGTTTAGGATATGACTTAGACTTCAAAAATCTTTGAGAACTTTTAGTCTCTCTCCCCGTCTCTCTCTCTTTTTCCCAAACTTGCATCTACCATAATAACAACACTTTTATTCTGCAAGGGTATAAGGGAAACGTGGAGAAAAAAAAGAATATTTTCAAGTGAGGCAGTCCTATACCAGCCAGTTCCCAGTTCCCAGTGAAGCCGCTGGATGACCACAGATGCATAAGTATGAGCAGTTTAAATAAGGAGAGTTAGCTCAAATAAGCAGGATCATCCAAGCAACCCATAGATACCTGGGCTAAACCCTTATTCATTTTCTCTTGAGTATTTCTTCTGTCATATTCTCTCTAATGTCTCTTGTGGCATTCCCAGTAATCATAGTCTATTCCTAATCATCAAATTCTCCATTGGTTGTAACCACTTTTTTACATTATCTATCATTTTATCTCTAAACGATACATTCTGGATAATTTCTTCAACCTATGTTCCTGATCATCAGTTCCCATGAATGGGATTAATGCCTTTATAAGAAGAGACATGAGAGCATGCTTCCTATCTCTTGTCTCCACTTTGTAATATATATCAAGATGACGGCCGTCTGTAAACCAGAAAGCAGGCCCTGAGCAGACACTAGATCTGCTGCGGCCTTGTTCTTGGACTTTCCAGGTTCCTGAACTGTGAAAATCTAATATTTATTGTTTAACTCACTCATTCTGTGGTAATTTGTTATAGCAGCATGAACCAAGATGATTCCCAAATTAAAACATACTCAAACACAGAATTAAAATAATTCTGTAGAACAACTTTAAGCAGCCCATTGTGTATATAGTTTGAAACCCCAAAGAATAGAGATGGGCATAGGGAAAACAATATTTGAAGAAATAAAGATAGAAAGGTTCCAAATTTGATGAAAATTATGAAACCACAGATAATGAATCTTTACATATCTCATTCACAAGAAACATGAAGAAAACTACAATTGGGGAAAGTATCCAGTCTACATTACATTGAAGGGGAGGAATCCAATCTACATTACATTAAAATGCAGAATAACTCCAGAAGTCCTATATTATAAATTTTTAAAAATATAATAAAGATAACATCTTAAAAACAGTTGGATGGCTATTTGTACACAGAATAATGAAACTGGACCCCTACATATCACCATATAAACAAATTAACTCAAGATATATTTAAGACTTAAATGTAAGACTTCAAAATATAAAAATCATAGAAGAAAACCTAGGAAATGACCTTCTGAATATTGGTCTTGGCAAAATATTTACGGCAAAGTTCTCAAAAGCAATTGCAACAAAACCAAAAATTGACAACTTAGACCTAATTAAACCAAAGAGTTTTTGGACAGAAAAAGAAACTATCAACAGGGTAAACAGTCCACAGAATGGGAAAAACATTGCAAAATATGCATTTAACAAAGGCCTATTATCCAGAATATAATGAATTTAAGCAAATCAACAAGCAAAAAATCAATAACCCTGTTAATAAGTGGGCAAAAGTCATGAACAAACACGCCTCAAAAGAAGACATACAAACAGCCAACAAACACATGAAAAAATGTTCATCATCACTAATAATCATAGAAATGCAAACCAAAATCATGACGTATCACCTCACATCAGTCAGAATGGCTTTGATAAAACAATAAGAAAGGAACAGATGTTGGCAAGGCTGTAGAGAAAAGAGAACGCTTACACACTATTGGTGGGAACCTAAATTAATTCAGCCAGGGTGGAGAGCAGTTTGAAGATATCTCAAATAACTGAGAATTGAACTACCATTCAATCCAGCATCCTACTATTGGGTATATACCCAAAGAAAACTAAATTGTTCTATCAAAATGACACACATACTTGTATGTTCATCACAGCACTGTTTGTAATAGCAAATCAATGGTGGACTGAATAAAGTAAATATGATATGTATACATGATGGAATACTACACAGACATTAAAAAGAACAAAAAAATGATGTCCTTCACAGCAACATGGATGCAGCTGGAAACCATATCCTAAGTGAACTAACACAGAAACATGTTCTCACTTACAAGTGAAAACTAAAAATTGGACCAGTAGACACTGGGGCATACATGAAGGGAGGAGGGTAAGGGTTGAAAATCTACCTGTTGCATACTATGCTCACTACCTGGGTGACAGATTTATTTGTACTCCAAACCTCAGCATCACACAATGTACCTTTGAAACAAACCTGCACATGTATACCCTGATTTTAAAGTAAAACTTGAAAAAAATATATCTATAAATAAAATGTAAAAGATAAATAAATAAAAGCAATTGGATAAAATAGACATGCTAATTACAAAGAAATAAAAAGAAGAAAGACAACTAATTTTTTTTAAAGTAACGAAAAAAAAATCCAACCAAGAATCCTATACCCAGAAATATTATGTTTCAAAGATTGAAGCAATCAGAATTTTCTTTATATACTATTGTATTGATACCGGGAAAGAAAGACAAGTTGCAAATTGCCAATATCAAGAATGAGCTAGTGGCATCACTGAAGTTATTGAAAGGACAACAACAACAAAAATACTACAAACAATTATATATCAATTTAAGCATTTGGATTAAATAAACAAATTCTATGAAAGACAGACACTACCAAATATCCTAGAAGAAGAAATCAAAAAACTTAATGTTCCAATATCTATCAAACAAATTGAATTTGCATTTAAAAAGTGCCAACAAAGGAAATCCAGACACAGGTTTCACTAGTTAATTCTTCCAAATATTGTGAGAAGAAATCAAACAAATTCTACACAAACTCTTCCATGAATTTGAAAGTGATTATTCCTCAGTTTATTTTTATGAGATAGGTATTACCTTGAGACATATATTACCAGACACTGATATTACAAATTAAATATAACAGTTCCAAACAACATGCTAGCAAATCAAATCCTACAGCTCGTACAAACAAAAAGAAAGAAAAGAAAAGACAGTGCATTCAGACCAAGATAGCTTATTTCAGGAATGCCAGTTAGATTTCTCACAGAAAACAATCAATCAAAATGATACTCTACATATAACAAACTACTAAATCTCAATATAGTTTTTTTAAAAGGGGCTTTAAAAAAACTCACTGAACATTCCTAATGAAAATTCTTGAGAAATTACAAATAGAAGAGAACTACATCAAACTGACAAAGGGCATCTACAAAATGGCAAAAGAAAAATTATAGTTCATGGTGAAAGACACGATGTTTTTCTTTCACCCTAAGAAGAGGAAAAAGAGAGGTATATTCGCTCTCATTAATTCATTCAATAGTATACAGGGGTTTCTTGCCCATTAAATAAAGAAAGAAAAAGAATATTGGGCAACCGAATTAGAAAGGAAGAAATAAAAAGTTATCTTTTCCACAGGTGAAATGCTTATCCATGTAGAAAAATTGATTAAAACTATAAAAAGGTATTATACTTAATAACAAGTAAATTTGCAAGATATAAAATCAAACACAAAGAAAATCAATTTATTTTATGATATCAACAAAGACTCAGAACACAAAACGTCTTGCCATTTATAACAAGATTAAAAATATGAGGCATTTAAGGATAAATCTGATAAAATATGTAAAATATCTGCACTACAAAAACTATAAAACAGTGATGAGAATAATTAAATAACAACTAAATAAAATGAGAGCAATACCCTGTTCCTGTGTCAGAAGATGTAACACTTTTAAGATATCAATTTTTCACAATAACACTTTTAAGATATCAATTTTTCACAAGTTCATCTACAGATGCAACATAATTCCAATTGAAATTCAAGTAAACTTTTCCTAGAAACTGGCAAACTAAAAATAAAATTCACATGAAAATTTGAAAAATGTAGAAGAGTCAAATCATAATAACAATAACAAAACTAAAGAAAAATAACACTATCTGTTTTGAAGATTTATTATTAACCCACATTAAATAAGAGACTATGGTATTGGCATAAAGATAAACACAAATCGATCAATAGAACATCACAGACAGCCTAGACATAGGTCCAATTATATATGGGCAATTGATTTTTGACAAACATGCGAAGACAGTTACTGGAAAATGGTAATCATTGTAACAAACAATTCTAGGAAAAAAATTGATCTGTATCTTGAACCTTAAAAAAATTAACTCAAAGAGGGTCATAAACATAAATGGAAAACTTTCATCAACCCTCCCACAATAAAACATAAGATAAAACTGTTGTGATCTTGGGTGAAGCAAAGATACATAAGGTTCAACTTCAAAATAATATAATTTCTATATGTATCTGAGATATATGACAAGAAATTAAATGGCAAGTAATAAACTGAGATAAATTATTTGCAAACCAATTTTCTTAGAAAGGACTTGTATTCAGAATTTCAATAGAAATCTCAGTTTCATAAGGAAGCCAATTAAAATTTGGGAATAATTTGAACAGCCATTTTTCCAAAGAAGATATACATAGGCAAATATGCACGAGATTAATTGTTAAGAAAATACAAAATAAAATTGCAATGAGATAACTCTTTACAACTGTTAAAAGGGCTAAAGTCAAAAAGGTCTATCATACCAAGTTTTGACAAAATTGTAAAGGAACTTGAACTCTCATACCCCGCTGGTGGAGATGTAAAACGGTATAATCACTTCACAAGTCAGTTAAACATATATTGACAATATGATGTAGCTATTCTACTCCTTGGCATTTACACCAGAGAAAAGAAAGTATGTGGCCATATAAAGGCTATGAATGTTTAGAGTTGCTCTATTCGACACAGGCAAATACTGTAGACAATCCAAATATCTCTTGATAGATGCATGCTAAAAAAAAAAAAAACCACTATGCTGTGATTAAGCATATAAAGGCTATGAATATTTCCATATAATGGCTACTAATGCTTAGATCTGTTTTATCTCTCATGGGAAAAAGCTGTAAGCAACCCAAATACCTCTTGATAGATACATGCTAAGAAAACTATGCTCCAATTAAACTGTAGTATACTTAGTTTTCCAAATGAAATAAATGGAATATAATTTGGCAATAAAAAGAATGAACTATTGATACATACTATCATGTGGATGTATCTAAAAAATAATGATGCTTAATACAAGGAACAAGGGGAAAAAACAGTATGTACTGAATAATTCTATTTATAAAATTCTCCAGTAGGCCGGGCACGTTGGCTCACACCTATAATGCCAGCACTTTGGGAGGTAGAGGCAGGCAGATTGCCTGAGCTCAGGAGTTCAAGACCAGCCTGGGCAACACGGTGAAGCCCCATCTCTACTAAAATACAAAAAATTAGCCGGGCATGCTGGCAGATGCCTGTAGTCCCAGCTACTCGGGAGGCTGAGGCAGGAGAACGGCGTGAACCCGGGAAGCGGAGGTCACAGTGAGCCGAGATCGTGCCACTGCACTCCAGGCTGGGTGACAGAGCGAGACTCCAACTCCAAAAAACAAAAAATAAATAAATTTAAAAGTTCTGGTAAATGCAAAGTAATTTATACTACCAGACACAGGTTAAGGAGATGAGAATGCAGAAAGGATTATGAAAGAATGACAAAATAAAAGAAACTTTTCTAGATAGTGAAAATATATACTACTTTGTACTGATGACCTCATATCTATATTTCAAATTGCATCACATTTTGCACTCTAAATATTTTTAGTTTATGCATGTCAATAATACTTTAATAATGTTAAAAATATTTATAGTTAAGTGAGAATATGAAGATGCTTGACAATCTTTCAAAATGTATCTTTATCTTCTATTAACTTCCACCACTGTTGCTTGCCTTTTGTTTAATTAAGAGTCTCTCGGATCTGGGCCTTCAGAAATTATCATCTGGTTACAATGATACACACATGTTATGAGGTAAAGAAGTGTTGAAATAAAAAAGAATAAACAGAGAATATGGACTTCTGAAAAGGAAAATTTACTAAGTGAATTACCCCACATTGAAGAGGCATAATAGAAAAATATGTACTAGAAGATAATATACGTATTTTAGAACAAAAAAGGGAAAAATAGTTAAGAATAATATGTAAATGATGAGTTAATGGGTGCAGCAAACCAACAGGGCACATGTATACATATGTAACAAACCTGAATGCTGTGCACATGTACCCTAGACCTTAAAGTATAACTTAAAAAAAGAATAATATGATTACTAACGCTAAAGGAAAGCAAAACAATAGTGGATATCCAAGTTTAGATTTAATACATTAGTTTTTATCAAATTAAATGTTAGTAGTACTAAAAAAAATTAGTTGGCAATTAGAAACTGATTTGATCAAAAAATCAAGATATGATTTTTGATTCATATTGTAAGTATCAATTGAGACAAAATATATGATAGTTCTTTATAGGCTGAAAACTGTGTGCATAAATTTATTTGCTGTAGCACTTTGAAGAATGCATCACACAAGTATTTTTAAAAGTATTAAAGACCAGACTTGATACATTACTAATTCCATACACACCTCAGCAAAATTTGATTACTTCCTTCTTTCAATTCTGTTTTAAATGCATTGCTTCAACACTCGCAAGTATGCAATAATATTTGACTGTGTAGTTCAGACACATTTTGAAATATATTCTTTCTAAAGCAAAATATTCACAATAATTCCTGATTATACTCTTTTCTTCTTGAATCTGTTTTAATATCTGTAAAGCTTCATTAAAGCCATGCTGTCTTACATAGCTAGAAGCTCTGCCCAGTGAGAACTGAGGATGTATAATCTATTAAAGGCTCAGTAAGCTAATGTTTTATTCTCAAGCTCTGCCTTTTATTTTGTGCTGCTTGTTTAAGGGGGGAAAAAAAAGAACCATTGCACCTTAGGAACAGAAACCACCTTAAGAAGAGAAATGTATTCTGAAGAAGTTTGATGATATAGAAAAAAACATGAATAAAGCTGAAAGAGTAGCGTTATAGACAGATTTACATATTTCATCAAATGGTGAAAATGGCAATTATTATATTTTTCTTTTTCATTTATGTGAATAAATTACCAAATTAGAACAATTTCAAAGCATGTATCCTCATTTTGAAAATATGAGAAAACAAAACATTACATTTACAGTCTTCCTCTGTATAATGGATATTAACAAAAATATGAAAAAGGGTTATCTTTATGGAATTCCTTAATATGTGTCAAGTATTACATTATTAACTTCTTGTAAAAGTGTCAAAACAACTTTTTTTAAAAATAGGTGAGAACATTTAGGCATAATTTTCTTAACTCTATCAGCAAATAATTACTAGAACTGGGATTTGAACCCAGGCCTCAGATCTCTCTGATATCGAAACCTAGCTTCAAGCATATATTCTTCATATTACACCAGTCCTAAAAGCAGATGAGAGGCTTGGTGGAGTGCCTGACCGTGGTGTGAGAGTGTGTGTGGGCATGCTTGGGTTAATGGCTAAAAGCGCTTTATAGACTTAAGGATGATGTTGCAGAGGAGCTTTGATGGCAAACCTGAGGCCCTACCTCCATAAGGATAATTATTTCTAACTCTTCAGAGACGAATACATATGTTTTAACATATAGAAATTGGCTGGGTGTGGTGGCTCATGCTTGTAATTCCAGCATTTGGGGAGGCCTAAGTGGGCAGATAACGAGGTCAGGAGATCAAGATCACCCTGGCTAACATGGTGAAACCGCATCTCTACTAAAAATAAAAAAAATTAAAAAAAATTAGCCGGGCATGATGGTGGACGCCTGTAATCCCAGCTACTCGGGAGGCTGAGGCAGGAGAATGGTGTGAACCCAGGAGGCAGAGCTTGCAGTGAGCCGAGATGGCACCACTGCACTCCAGTCTGGGCAACACAGCAAGACTCCGTCTCAAAAAAATAAACAAACAAAAATAGATATAAAAATCTTGCTTAGTCAGAGGCACTGTTTAAACTCTCAATATTTGTTTGCTAAATCTGATTTCTGAAAAAATAGGCATAAAAAGTTGAGAAAATGAAAGCTACAACATGTGTCAAGTACACATAGAATAAATAAAGGCAAAATTAAAAACAGTAATTTTCTCCCGTAAAGTTTTGGTTGGCTGAGTTTTAAATTATGAAGAGATGTAAAATATAATTTTACAATGGAAATAAAAGTTTAATCAATTTTATTCTTTTCTGAATATCATAATAATTGTATGTATTTATGAGGTACAATGTGATATTTTGATATATGTTTACAATGTGGCATGGTTAAATTAGGATAATAAACAAATTTATCACCTAACATGATTATCATTTGGTTGTGGTGAAAACAATTAAAATGTATTCTTTTAGCATTTTTGAAATATACAAGGCATTATTATTTACTACAACATCTCCCTTTTCCCCGTCCACTGCCTGACTTGGCAGCCTCTGGTAACTATCACTGTACCGTATACTTCTATGAGTTCAACTTTTAAAGATTCCACATATCAATGAGATCATATGATATTTGTCTTGCTGTCCCTGGCTTATTTCTCTTATACTGTCTCTCAGGTTCATCCAAGTTGTCCCAAATGACAGGATTTCATCCCTTACTTTTAAGGCTGATTCTTGGTTTTGGGTTTCATTGAGAATATATATATATATCTGTAAATGGAATAGCTATCCAAGAATTACCAGTCTATTTTCACAAATAAAGATATTATGAAAAGTATTTTTCTTACAGTTGTGTTTACTTTAAAATCATTTTTAAATTAGAAAAATCTACTGAAGCTGAGTAGACAGCAAAACATGATCCCATAACAATATTTAAATATTCTTTACTTTATTCCTGAAAGTTGAAAGACAACTTTCTCTTGTCTTTCAAACTCAAACCATTCTACTTTGCCATTTTTAATAAATTCTCCGTTGAGATCAAGCAAGAAAACAATCATCACTGTATTACTTATGATAAGGTCAGCTTTTGTAGTAAGATTAATTCTAAATCTTACAATGGTTCAAATACAATTCATGTTTAATTGTTGCTCATATGAAAGTATTGGGCCAGTAAGCAGATGGGTGGGTTAGCCCTCTTCTATCCAGTGGCTCAGGGACTCAGTGTATCGAAAGCTTTGTTCTATTCAATAAATGGATTCTAAGGTCTTCCTGGGTGTAGTCTCTCTTCCGGTTGGATAGCCAGGAACTGAAGCTGCCTGGAGAAGCAGGCATAGCAGTTGTCCAGGGGCTGAGCCTGGAAGAGGACATCTCTCTTTTGTTCACATTTAATGTGTTAGAACTTTGTCTTTGTAAGTTACCTAACTAGCCCCAATTTGGGCAGTCAATTAGCAGCAAAACACCTACAAAAAGGCTTATTAGTGGACAATCGCATTCTATCTGTAACCCAGATGTAACAACTCTGAACATTGTGGCAAATATGTTTTATTCACATATTTTGACAAATTATTTTACAACACTTATATATCAATAAATTTGTATCTAAATAAATTATCACGAATCACTAGAAAACAAAGATTTTTTTTCACATGATGACAAGTATGACACCATTATTACATTTAATAAAATCTTCAGTGATTCTACGTTATCATCTAGCTCACTGTGTAAATAGAAATATCTCTGTCTCCAAAATGTACGTTTACATTTATGTTGTTCCAAAAAGAGTCCTAGCCATCCAAAAAGCCAATTTTTTATTATGGTTTTTTAAACTTTTATGAGTATACAATCTAACATTTTAAAATATTATATAAAGCATACTCATAAATGAAAATAATATGCTATTACAATAAACTCAGCAATTATGTTTATCATTGTAGCCTAGACCAGTGAAACTTTATAAGGGAAAGGCACTAGCTCAAGGGTTGGCACTTGGGAACCCCCACTTCAGTCCCACCACTAATTATCATATAATGAATTAATCAGAGGCCCAGAAAAAGTACACTATTTATACAGGGTCATACAGCTCATAAGAGTCAAAAAGCAGACAGGTCGGTATGCTCAGACCTCTGGACGTTCAGTTGAAATTTTTTGACATTCCTGAGTTAAAAATGTATGAAGACTGATTGAAATATTGAGTATTACATAGTATTTATATATTTTGCTTAGAAGATATATATGCCAAATATTATGATTTTAACACGATTGAAAAAAATAATTATCACCAACATACAAACATAATTTGTATGTTGTCACATACAAATTATATGTTGTGACAACATACAAATTATAACAACCTCCACTGAGGGTGGCTGAATTTTATATTTGAAATTCCATGTTGAATGATCTAACCTAATGTGATAAAGAAGTTTTCCGAATAAGACTGTCAAAGAAAGCAGTGACACAAAAGCATGAGCTACATATTTTTTCTGTTCAAAAAACTATTTCTGACATGATAATGAGTTCTGCAGGGAGATTATTAGAGTTACCATCTTGTAATGATGATAAGTCATTGATTGTCATCATTGTCCAGCAATGTCTTGTACTCAGTGTCCCTGGCACATATGCCCATATTGAACTAACCTCATCATTGCAACAGTAGAAAAGAACAACCAAATATATTTAACAAACTCTCTACTTCCAAATTTCTCAAAAAATCTTGATTTCTTATTGGCTGGTTTCTAAAAATTTAAGGAACAACATAAGCCTAAAAAATTGACAATTTCATGTTTTAGGCTCGTAAAATTAAAAGTAATAAAGTTTGTTTATGATAAATAGATGAAAATATTACATGTTTTCTTGACAGTTTATAATTTTCAAAATTTGAATTGTACATGACTTTACGTAATGTATTATTTTATCATCAAATACATGTTGTTGCTTGTAATGTCCTTTCCTCTGCATTCAACTTGAAAAAATTATATGCCAGTAAGATAAATAAAGATCCTAGCGAAACAATCTCCTAAATCAAGGAAAGAGAGAGAAAGAAACAAACATATCTAGTTTGTCTTTTCTTTATTCTATTCAGCCTTTAAATGACAGATCTAATGTCTGCATTTAAATGCAAAAAACAATAGTTGACAAGAAACCTCCAAACTTAAAAATCTTATATTTGACTTGGTATCCCTCTTGCTGATTTACTGGCACCCAAGAGTTGCATTAAATCAGAAGTTAACAGCCATTTTTTAGTAGATATGTCCTCAGTTCTATAAAATGGCTTTTCTTTTCCTTGCAGAGCAGGCTTAATAAATAAAACCCTCTTTCACACTGGAATTAGACCCAAACTTTATTTTACCTTCATACAAAACAATCTGGATACACCATTTCTGAAATAATGTTGAAAAAGATGGCATTCTAGTCTGAAGCGAGTGAAACTGTATCAAAAGAGGTTCTAAATCATTTTTATATCCCCATAAATATGCCTGAATTTGAATCCAAGAACAAATATTATGAAAAACAATTTATTTTTTGAGGTACAACAGGAATTACAGCACAGGGTAAGGCAAAAAGAAAATAGCTGTCAAACAGGTCAGTTGTGATAGGAGAGAAGGTTCTAAAATTATAGCCAGAAAACCTGAGTGTGAATGCCCACTTGATCTAGATTGAGTTGTTTAATAAGTTCTTCTCTGAAGAAATCGGGAAAGTAATACCTTTCTTATCAGATTTTAAGAACAATCAAAGAGATCACTAACCCAAATTGCAGTGCCTGGCACAGAGCTTGGCATTGTAATCACTCAAAAATGCTTATAAAGTTGAAGGATATGATTTGAGATAAGTCAGTGCCCCCTATTAAAATACACCCACACCACACATAAAAACATGCATATAATGCACAATAAAAACCTTTAGAGCACTATTGTAGCACCGAAATCCTCAGTATTTCGTGGCACTCCTTGGAAATTATGGTCTAAGTAGCTTTTATTCTTAACTGTCCTATGATACAGATTTTCAGAAGGGAGTAATATATAGCTAATGTGGCAAGAGCTAATGTTAACATTATTTTTGCTTCGCAAGCCCTTATGCAGAAAAGGACCGTGTGATGCTGAGATGCTGTGATTATTATTGTCCTTGTTTTAATGGAGGACCATGTTGATTGATGGTTAGCTGAAGAAAGACTACCATAATTTATAGGAAGAGAAGCAAGCAGTAGCATATAAAAGTATGGAAAATATTATCTATAGATTCATAAGGTGCTGCTAAGTACAAAAGTAGTAGGCCCAAACAAGTACTTACTACACAGTTTGTCTTTGAGTTAATTATATAACGTATCAAATTAAATACACAGAAATTAAGTCAGAAAATGTGTATAGATGCCATGCTACTCTTTTATAAAACTGCCTTATAAAAATCCTCTCTCAGTTGCACAAACTTTATTCTGGTGACTATTCATTATTTTTGTATATCAATGATGGCCTACTGTAATTACTAAACCAGTTACAAACACAGCTGTTTTCCAAACGATCTATATTTCGGTATGATTTGTGTCTATCCCTTTGTTGTTGTTTTTATTTATTCAAAATCCTTTTAAGTAGCAGATCTATTGAGAATTTAATCAAAGGTATAAAACTCTAGGCAGGAAAAAATTCATAAAGAAGCAACATTTTGAACATGCTTTGAAGGTATTTGAAACAGGATTTCTTCTATTTTACTTGAGGGAAAAATAAAGGAAGTAAAAATGCAAGCAAGATAATAATCTATTAATAATTAAGAAGAAACCACTGGCCTTGATTACCAGATTGCCTCAACCATGATGCATTTCTGGGTGAATAAAACTATATACATCCCCCATTCATGATGGTTAAGAGCAAGGAATCAGTTCCAGAAGAACTCACAATTAATCAAGTTAGTTTCCTCATCCATAAAACAGACATGATACCTGTTTAACTGGATTATTCTAAATATTAAATGAAAGTATATATGCAAATCACATAATAAATTGGTTTTAAATTGGCATCTCATATTTTTATGCATAACATGAAAATACCTAGGATTTGGGAATTCTTGCTTTCCTTGATTTTCAAAATCAAGGCAATATCACATGATAGGTTAATCAGCTACACTCAGTTCTTTTCCTCATGCTCAGCTTACCCCTGATATCCTTCTTTCTGGGTTTCTCCCATCTCCTCATCCACAGGAGCCATATCAACCACAGTTGATTCCTTCACAATTAATGCCTTCCCACCCATGCAGTCTAACATTTTGTTAATCCTATAAACGAGTTCATGCAAATGGACCAAGAGTAAAGATGCTGTTCCTTCCCTACCCCTCTTCAGATCTCAGCCTCCTGATACTCCATGAGTATTTCTGGAGGTATATTCTATAAAATTGGCCCTTCACTACTTTCCTTCCTTAGTTAAATATGATTAGTATATATGAAGCTATCTTTTGCTAAGTAATGTTAACTAGCCTTGGGGGAAGCAGGAGCGGGGTTCAATGGAGCAGGCAAAAAGGTAAAATGTAAAAATAAATATGGTAAAGACACTGTCCTTGATATGGTTAGTTAACTACAGTTGTTAAGACAGTAGACTAGGTAAGATGGAATTGGTATTCTGTTAATAGATGAACGAAAGATGGGCTGGGCGCGGTGACTCACGCCTGTAATCCCAGCACTTTGGAGGCCGAGGTGGGTGGATCACGAGGTCAGGAGATCAATCGAGACCATCCTGACTAATATGGTGAAACCTCGTCTCTACTGAAAATACAAAAAATTAGCCGGGCGGAGAGGCGGGTGCCTGTAGACCCACCTACTTGGGAGGCTGAGGCAGGAGAATGGCGTGAATCCAGGAGGTGGAGCTTGCAGTGAGCCAAGATTGTGCCATTGCACTCCAGCCTGGGCAACAGAGCGAGACTCCATCTCAAAATAATAATAACAACAATAATAATAATAACACAAAATTAGCTGGGCATGGTGGCAAGCGCCTGTAATCCCAGCTACTAGGGAGGCTGAGGCAGGAGAATCACTTGAACCCGGGAGGCAGAGGTTGCAGTGAGCCAAGATCACACCACTTCACTCCAACGTGGCCGACTGAGGAAGACTCCATCAAAAAAAAAAAAAAAGATATATTTTTAGGAAAACAACAATTCTAGTAGTTAAAAAAAAAAAACATTTTGCCACTCTGACTTGTCAATAATAGATAGTAGTTAAATTATTAGTCATAGAACAAGTTATAAAGAATTTTAATTAAAGTGGAAGACCACAGAACATTTAGAAGCAAGAAAATTTATGAGAAAATTTGCAATGAGCTCAAAGAAGACTAGACCGCTAAAATATCTACCCACATTTTTCTAATAAATAATTATTTTACTTGGCAATCTTCCAAAAATATAAATATTATTTGTTCATAAACGCACACTAGTTTTCCATCAATTTATATTAAATGTGAAGTGTGTGATCACTGAATTTTTTTGAAGTCTCATATAAGGTTACTTTTCAAAGAAATTGAAGATTTTGGTGAGACTTAAAATATTGAGATGATAGATTTACTGCCGACTGGATCTGGGTTATTTCTTCAATGAGACATGTTTCAAACAGCTGACACTGTTGAGTAAGCAGAAGAGATGCTTGACTTTAAGCAACATGAATAATGCTGTTCATCAACAAATGTGCAAGATACTTGAAAAGTGCATAATCATATTCCTTCTCATAAACTGTCAGCTTGATTCTGTCCCCCAGGGAATAACAAGTCTTTATAAATCTACCATGGCTATGTGACAAGGGAAAAATGTTCATCTGAGACACAAGCACAAATTCTCCTTGCCATGGACCTCTGCACCCAAACCAGCAGCAGCAGAAGCAGTTGAGGGCCACTTTTCTCATAAACAGAGAATTCTCTGATGCCCTTTTCCAGAACTACTTATTTGGGAAACAGAGTATATATCTCTCAACAACTGTATCTAGAAATCAGAGTTTTTACCAGTTCAAACCAAACAGAAAAATAAGTCAATCCTGGGTGACCTTCTGCAGGCAGAGGCTCCATGCTGATTGTTGGATGACATTTGACAAGTTTCACTGCTTTGTACTTAAAAATACAAGTTTAAGCAAATGTTGAACTTAATTACTTTTGTTTTAGTTGATATTTTAAAATAACACCATTTCAATTTTATCCACAATTCTTCTAGAAAGTAATCACACCTACATCACGAGTAATTTTGAGGAGTAAATGAGTTTACAAACACCAATCACTTAAGGCATGCACTAAATAAATATTAATGACTACAGAATTACAGCCTATTACATATTGCCATGTGTGAGGTTATACAATGTGCTTGATTATTTTATGTAACAACATAAGGAATACCTATTGGACTAAGAAAGTCATATATAAATAAACACAAAGAAAAACAACTAAAGTATTATTGGAAAAGCACAGCAAAGTATCTTTGTTTCTAATATTAACTGTACAACAATAGATATATTAGTACTCAGCATTTTTCTGAAAACAAAAGAGAATATTAAATAATATGATCAAGCAAAACTCATTATGTGATTTTTTTAAAAAATTATTTTTAAAACTTCATCAAAATGGTGTGAGATAAGTTTTAGTATAAATCTGTATAAATTATGTACTGACATTCATTTCATTTAAATAAATAATTTTTTATGTAATTGCCTACTAAACTTGGGAAAGTCTTAAATTATGAAATAACTTAACTCCTTTAAAATTTATAATTCAGTTTATGGTTCTACTTCGCTAAAAAATCAACAAGCATCTTTTGAATTCTGTTGTAAAGACAAATCAATCATTAAAGTGAAAATGTGCCTTTTGGAGAATTTTTTGTCTGGAGAAAATTTTGATGAAATATTTACTTTTATCGGTTATAAATGGGAAGAAGAGTGTGAACATTCAGAAATGAAAGCCCACATCCTTAACTAGGAAACTGCTGACTCCCACACTGGGGACTTTTTTTTAAGGATGCAAATTGAGATGAAAATTACAAACATGACTAACCAAAACAGTAGAAAAAAATTTCCTTTTTCAGGGACATTAATACCAAATCTGTCTTCACTGTTGAAACGCTCTTGATATTTAAGCTCTCAGAGTGTTATATTTTACAATATCACTTCAAGAATAATTTAAGAGAGCTGAAGATTAAGTGAGATTTAATGTAAAGTCAACATAAAGACATGATTAGGGCTCAGTTTACAAAGACAATTTGTGTAAAATCTTTTCTTCCACTTTTTTGTTGTTGTTGTTCTACTTCCTTTAAAAATGTTTCAGCAATGTTGGAGTCTGACAATTTTTTTTTTTTTTTTTTTTTAGACAGAGTCAGGCTGGAGTGCAGGGGTGTGATCAAGACTCACGGCAACCTCCACCTCCCGGGTTAAAGGGATTCTCCTGCCTCAGCCTCCTGAGTAGCTGGGATTACAGGTGCCCGCCACTATGCCCAGTTAATTTTTGTATTTTTAGTAGAAATGGGATTTCACCTTGTTGGCCAGAATGGTTTCGATCTCTTGACTTCGTAATCCACCCACCTCAGCCTCCTAAAGTACTGGGATTACAGGCATGAGCTACGGCCCACGACTTTTTTTTTTTTTTTTTTTTTTGAGATTGTATCTTGTTCTGTCACCCAGGCTGGAGTGGAGCCATCTTGCGGCTCACTGAAACCTCTGCCTCCTGGGTTCAACAAAGCTATCTTGCCTCAGCCTTCTGAGTAGCTAGGATTACAGGCGCATGTCACCACACCCAGGTAATTTTTCTACTTTTAGTAGAGACCGGGTTTTACCGTGTTAACCAGGCTGGCCTCAAACTCCTGGCCTCAAGTGATCGACCCGCCTCGGCCTCCCAAAGTGCTGGGATTACAGACGTGAGTGAGCAAAGGCACCCAGCTAGACTAATGCATTTAGGTAAAATTCAGTAAGTGAACATTGTCATCATATTCTTCCCCTTTACATTGCATATAATTCTGTTAATTTGACTTAAAGCCATGGAAACTTGAACTAACATAAAAACTGAGCTGTAATTGAGCTTTAACTTGTGAGATAAAATCTGTGATGTTCTACAAGCTCTACTATAACCCTTTCTGAAATTGTGCTATGAAACTTAGCTCTAACATGCAGAAAAATTTATTCAGTATAAATATAATTCTGTGTACAATTACCTACAGACTTAGGGATGGTGCTGTAAAATTGAAACACAATAAATAATTTAATAAATTATAATTATATTTTAATTTTTAAAGTTATAAATTTTTCATTTGCATTCTGGGACAGGAAGATTGATGCAATTTTTTTCATAAAACACACCCACCCACTGTATTTTTACAATAATGATGAAGTATGCTCACACCAATAGATAAAACTATGCTTCTTTGTAACAACATGATTGATTAAGATAATGAAGCCATGTATGCTACAAAATCTTTCATAATATGCTTTTTATATCTTTTTTATTGTTACAACATGTGTTCCTGCATCCAAAAAGTATTTTCAAACAAAAAAATTGTATTTTCAATAGGGATATGTTCTGAGCCCAGGTAATAGAAAAACTCAACCTTGCTAAGTTTGTAATGTAATCAAGGTTGGAGTGTTTTGAGGAGCATTGAGGAAACATACAGTGGTGTGGGATGAGGCAGGCGGGATCTACACTTAAAAACTGGATGGCCTTGTCTCTTCGGATTGAATGGATTGTGATTTGGTTTATATTTTGCTGTTGCTGCATTGCATTTAATATATTACCAAAAGGAAAGATCCATATTTCAAATTAATGCTCAAAAATAATAATGAGCACATTATGTGAAACAATAGATTTGATTTGAGAATATTGAATGTTTTGCAGTATCAGCACTTTTAATCCTTTTCATTTATACAAATAATGAGAATTTCATACCACATATACATACTAATCTAAAAAGTTAGGAAACTATACAGAATATGTGTTATGAAGTATACTTTACACAAAGTAAGTTAAAATGGTATATTTGATTTAAAACTTGCTTTCTTATATTTCATTTTTTGAAAAAATTCAAATATTTATGCAGTTGTTTTTTATTATGCAAAGCAACTGTATACAAAAATTATTAATCACTTTGAGAGGCTGAAGTGGGTGGATCACAAGGTCAAGAGATCGAGGCCATCCTGGCCAACATGTAAAACCCCCTCTCTACTAAAAATACAAAAAAATAGCTGGGCATGGTGGCACACGCCTTTAGTCCCAGCTGCTCAGGAGGCTGACGCAGGAGAATTGCTTGAACCCAGGAGATGGAGGTTGCAGTGAGCCTAGATCACGCCATTGCACTCCAGTCTGGCGACAGAGCAAGACTCTATCTCAAACAAAAAACAAAAAGCAAAAAAAAAAAAAAAAATCACTCATCAAAACAGTGAAAGGTATATTTTATCAACTATCAATCTATATTTTTCAACATTGACACTTATTATAATTTGTTACTATTCAATGATAAGGGCTTTTTGTTAGTAAACATTATCAGTAAAAGAGATTTACATAGGTAAATGATTATTAATAGTCAGGAACAGTTATATCTCTACATTTGAACTACAAAAAAATCTAGTAACACCTCTAAAAGTTGGCATAATGTCAATGCTACTTTGATGGTCCTATGTCCTATGACATTTGAAAAGTGTACCAGTAAGAAAATGTTTATTTATTTATTTGAGGAAACAATAGTTTAAATAATATTCTTTAAAAGAGTAATTTCAGGGGTGGGAGGATAAGATGGCTGACTAGATGCAACCATCTCGTGCAGCTGGGTGGTAGCCTAGCTACCAGCCATTACACTAAAGTATCATCTACTAGGTTGTATCCCAAACTACAACACCAAAAATTATCTTGCTAATGTACATACCTGTGAAACTAGGCACAAGAATCCACTGACACATAAAAGTCTTGTATAGAGGACTAGCCCTCTGAAAGTATCCAGAAACATAGCCAACTACTTATACTCAACATACACCATGGGTAAAGGAACACCTATCCTCCCCAATGAGGAAGAATCAGCAGAAGAGTTCTGGAAATTCAAGTGAGAGTGTCTGCTTATCTCTAAACATGTCCACTAGATCCCCAGCTATGGAACTTAACTAGTTTGAAATAATTCAAATGATAGACATCAAATTCAAAATCTGGATGCTAAGGAAACTCATCGAGATTCAAGAAAACATTAAAACCCCATCTAAGGGATCCAATGAATCCAGTAAAATGATCCAACAGCTAAATGATATAATAATCATTTTTTGAAAAGAACCATACTGAACTTTTCACTGCAAGAATTTAATAACATAATCAGAAGAATTAACAGTGGAATTGACCAAACCGAGGAAAGACTCTCAGAGCTTGACGATTGGTTCTTGGAATTAACTCAGTCAGACAAAAATTTTAAAAGAACATAAAAAGTGAAACAAAATCTCCAAGCAATGTGGGATTATACGAAGAGAACAAATCTACTCATTGGCAATCCTGAGAGTGAAGGGGAGAGAATAAGACGCTTGAATATATATTTGAAGATATAGTCTACAAAAGTCTCTCTAATTCTCCTAGAGGTTGACATGTAAATCCAACAAATACAGAGAAGGTCAGCTAGATACTACACAAGATGACAATTCCCAGGGCACACAGTCATCAGATTCACCAAGGTCATCACAAAAGAAAAAGTTCTTAAAGGAAGCTAGAGAGAAGGGTCAAGTCATGGACAAAGTCATGTACAAAAACTCATGAGGTGCGCAGTAGACATTTCACTAAAAACTTTACAAGTCAGAAGATATTGACACATATCTTTTTCTTTCTTTCTTTCTTTTTTTTTTTCTGAGATGGAGTTTAGCTCGTTGCCCAGGCTAGAGTGCAGTGGTGTGATCTTGGCTCACTGCAACCTCCACTTTGCAGGTTCAAGTGATTCTCCTGCCTCAGCCTCCCAAGCAGCTGAGATTACAGGCATGTGCCACCACACCCAGCTAATTTTTGTATTTTTAATAGAGACAGGTTTCAACATGTTGGCCAGGCTGGTCTTGAACTCCTGACCTCAGGTGATCAGCCTGCCTCATCCTCCTAAAGTGTTGGGATTACAGGCATGAGCCACTGCACCCAGCCTATTTTAAGCATTCTTAAAGAAAAGAAAATACAACCAAGAATTTTATTTCCCACCAAACCAACTTCACAGGTGCAGAAGAAATAAAACTTTTGTTAGATAAGCAAATGCTACGGGAATTTATTTCAACTAGAACAGCCTTAAAAGAGGTCCTTAAGGGAGTGCTAAACATGGAATTAAAGAATGACACCTGCTACCACAAACACAACAGATCCTGGAAAGGCTGTAAAGAAAAGAGAGCTCTTATTCATGTTGGTTAGAGTGTAAATTATGTTCAGCCACAGTGGCAAGAAGTTGGGAGAGTTCTCAAAGAACTTAAAACAGAGCTACCATTCAATCCAGCAATTGCATTACTGTGCGTATACCCAATGGAAAATAGATCTTTATACCAAAGAACACATGCATTTGTATGTTCATTGCAACACTAGGCACAATAGCAAAGACAAGGAATCTGCCTAGGTGTCCATTAATGGTAGATTGGAAAAAAAAAAAAAATGTGGTACATACAACGTGGAATACTATGCAGCCATAAGAAAGGAATAAAATCATGTCTTCTGCAGCAACATGAATGGAACTGAAGGCCATAATCTTAAGCAAATTAAATCAGGAACAACAACAACAACAACAACAAAAACAAATACCACATGTTCTCGCTTATAAATGAGAGCTAAAATTAGCACACGTGGACATAAATAAGGCAAAAAGAAAGACATGGAAGACCGCTGGAAGAGGGAGGGAAGGAGAAGGAGGAGAGAGAGGATGGGTTGAAAAACTACTGGGTACAATATCACTACCTGGGTACAATATACTCATGTAACAAACTTGCACATGTATCCACCCATATAATAAAAAAAAGTTGAGTTTCTTAAAGAGTGATTTAAAACACAGAATATGCTAAATTTCTAAATAATTCAGTGTAATTCTAGATGATCCTTAAGAGAAACTACGTCCTTAAGAGAAACTACGACAACAATATTGACATTTCTATAATATTTTTACAGAAATTTATCACAGAAATGTTTTAGCAGAAATTTATAAATTCATAATTTATAACAGAAATTATAAGTTTTACCTTATAAATCACTTCAGGAACGTTTGGTGTGTGTTCTTCTTATACGTTGCTGTGGTTGAGTCCTGCATAAAAATAAAACAAAAATATAAAACATATATTTCAACACATACAAATCTATGCATAGTTACAACATATTTATTATGTTACACATTAAACAGAACTGAGTTTGGAGAGCAAATACATTTTTGAAGAGATAAATTTTTGATAGGTTTGAACTGCTAGATTTTTTTTTTCTTTTTAGGGCATGACATTTTGAAACTATGTCCAGTTAGAATTTTAGCTCCATCATGTGTTAGCCATGTAGACATGGGCAATTTAGTCTTGTTCTTTGACCCTTGGTACGTCATGACATAAAGAAGTTTTAACTTCAGTGTTACAATTTATTTAAACAATATTACGCCTTAAACATGGTCAAAATTTAAATATAAACTATTTTAGTGATTTTACATAATATAAAATGTTTATAAAAGTTATTTTCATAAATTTAATGTTTTATGATTTGAATAACCACTATACTTTCAAAGAGAATATGAATAGAAATGCAAGAAACAACGTTCAGTATAACCTGAAGTATAATATGATTAGCAAGGGAGTATTGTAAATCAATTAAAATATATATTTTTCTAGAATTATGACTTTTATTTCAATAAATTAAACTTGAATATAATCCCTAATGCATACATTACATGCAGTATACCGAATAATATATATGTTGTATGTATACACAACATAATGCTTATTGGATTGAAGTGTTAACATTGGAAAGTCAATATTAAAAGAAGAAAACTAAGAGGTAAAAATATGTACTCAGAAGATAATAATCCCTTTCAGAAGCCAAAAGCAGGAGCATAAGAATTATGCTTATTCCCTGACCTTAGCCCAAATCAGCTTCCTATGTCCTTAGTTGACAATGTGATTTGATACATGATTTCTATTTCCTAAAACTGATAAAAATTACACTTACAGAGCTCAAACAGATGCCTCAAACATTTTAGGAGTATGTCAGTCATTCAGCAATTATTTATTGAGTGTTACTATGTGCCAAACATTATTATTTATACTAGGAATGCAACACATAACAAAAGAGATAAAAGACACTACCCTCATGGTACTTATGAGAGGTGACAGTGTGCTAGCAGCCCTCACTCTCAGCGCCTCCTGTGCCTCGGCGTCCACTCTGGCGGCGCGTGAGGAGCCCTTCTGCCTGCCACTGCACTGTGGGAGTCCTCTCTTTGCTGGCCGAGGCCACAGCCGGCTCCCTCCGCTTGCAGGGGGGTGTGGAGGGACAGGCAGGGGCAGGAACCGGGGCTGCGCGCAGCGCTCACAGTCCAGCGCGAGTTCCGGCGGGCGCGGGCACGGGCTCAGGCTTGGCGGGCCCCGCACTTGGCACTTGGAACGGCCGGCGCCGCCAGCCCAGGGCAATGAGGGGTTTAGCACCCCACCAGCAGCTGCAGTGGGTGAACAGGGTCCCCCAGCAGTGCCAGCCCGCCAGCACTGTGCTGGAGTTCTCGCGGGGCCTCAGCTGCCTCCCCGTGGGGCAGGGCTCAGGACCGGGACCTGCAGCCCGCCATGCCGGAACACCCCGTGGCGGTGAGTTCTCGCGGGGCGGGAGCCTCCTCCAGGAGCGCCCTCGGTCCCATCAACCGCCCAGGGACTGAGGAGTATGGGAGCAAGGCGCGGAACTGGCAGGCAGCTCTGCCCTCGGCCCCGGTGCGAGACCCACTAGGTGAAGCCAGCTGGGCTGCTGAGTCTAGTGGGGACTTGGAGAACTTTTATGTCTAGCTAAGGGATTGTAAATATACCAATCAGCACTCTGTGTCTAGCTCAAAGTTTGTAAATGCACCAATGAGTACTCTATATCTAGCTAACCTAGTGGGGACTTGGAGAACTCTTCTGTCTAGCAGTCTGTGCCTAGCTAAAGGATTGTAAATGCACCAATCAGCACTCTGTCAAAATGGACCAACCAGCTCTCTGTAAAATGAACCACTCAGCTCTCTGTAAAATGGACCAATCAGCATGAAGTGGGTGGGGTCAGATAAGGGAATAAAAGCAGGCTGCCTGACAAGCCATTCTGGTTTCCTGCCACGTGGTGGGTGCTGTGTTGTTGTGCTCTTACAGTAAATTTTGCTGCTGTTCACAGTTTGTATTCACATTGCTTATTTGAGCTGAACACTCACTGGGAAGGTTTGCAGCTTCATTCGTGAAGCTAGCGAGATCACGAACCCACCAGAAGAAAGAAGCGCCAGACACATCTGAATGTCTGAAAGGACAAACTCCGGCCACAACATCTTTAAGAACTCTAACACTCATCACCAGGGTCCGAGGCTTCATTTTGGAAGTTAACAAGACCAAGAACCCACCAATTCTGGACACATTCACATTTTGGGCATGCTGGGAGGGGTGGATGAGAGAAAAGTATACACCCAAATAGGCGAATATATGTTGTATATCAAGATTTCCTAAGTACTGTGAAGACAGAAGTTAAGATGTGTCAGTGTTCGTCAAAGTAGAAATGTCTGATACCTGATAGCTGGAATCTGGGTGAAAAAAATCGGGAGTTGAAGAGAGTCTGAAGTGTCTGCAAGGGGTTAACTAAGAGTGAAATGTAAGAACTGAGTCCTTTAAAGTCAGGGAAATGAGAAATAGCAATCACTAGGATGAGAAAAGTAGGAAATGGGCTATGATGTTCTGGAAGTACTAAGAGAAAAACGAGATTTGTAGTAGCTTGGTGGTATCTGTCTATCATCTATATATCTGTCTATCATCTATCTGTCTGTATCTATCCATCCATCCAACATCATCCTCTATCTGCTTGTCAGGGCAAAACTTCCAGAGTCTGTTAGAACATGTAATACTCATAAGCTTCAGGGTTACCATAACACCTCCATGGACCTTTTCCAAAATGACCACCTTAAAACTAAGAGTAAATAATATCTGATGTGACTGATTTCCAAGTTTAATTCCAGGAACTATTGATGACACAGTGTTCCCGTGGGCTGTCATTAGGAACTGGTGCTCATCACAACTAATGCACAATATGTACACTGCAACCCAGGCTCACATGATTTGGGGTGAGAAGCAGCAAAGATTTTCAAGCGATAATTTTAAAAATTGAGTTATTAGAATATTATACTCTATGGAAAATCATGTGTAAGCATGTGGGGACCTATTTATACATAGCTGACATTTTGTGCTAAGGTTAATATAGACTCTTTGGAAAGAAGGCAAAAAGCATATGGCTGATCATTTTATCTTGGCTCTATTGCTACCATAGAATAAGCAGCACCCTCTGCAGTGCATAGAGCCCAATGCACAGCTCTGACTCTAAATGTGATACAGTCTCCTTGAATAACTTTAATATCTGACAGAAGAAAATTAAGTTTCAGTAGTTCTTAGTATATTGACAAAAACTCTGTCAATTAGGAAATGTCACCAATAAACAATTCAATTTCCTGCATTGTATACATTTATTTAAATGCAATGAAACAATTCATTCAAATAGTTTTGAAAAAGAATTTATAATATTTACTTCTAAGAAACATCTATTTCACTTCACTTTAAATCACACTATCTTGTCTCCTTTATCAATCTCAGTGTGCCTAATGTTTTAAAATGCAACTATTATTTTACAGAAAATTTCAGCAGTATTCATTTTCATGTCTGAGCTCTTAAAATAATAAAGTATACGCTTAACTAGAGAAGGAATGTGTTAAAAATGTGTATGTAGTTGTACAAAATATATTCTCACTTATTATATAGGTCAGTACTTCAAAGTTTTCTATGTTATTTTGCAGAGCCCTTCATTTCAATTCATTCTCCAATTTACAGGTTTATAATATAATCACAATAACTAAAGTCTCTGCAGGTTGACCAGAAATAACAACAGCAAAACATAGTATTATGTGGCAGCATAATAACATATTGGAATCCTTTGTTGTAAGTTTCTCATTGTGTTTTTATAGAACCAGGCTAAATAAAAATGAGAATGCAAGTTTTTATTTTTAAAAATCAGAAACTCTCCATAAGAGTGTCAGTAAGAAAAAAATACATAGAAGATGTCTGTTGAAGTAAGCTTTACTCCCGAAGTCACGTCCTCCTCCAAGGAAAACTCATATTCAAAAACTATTTTTTCATCCAATATTTACTCATTTAATTTGCTAACCATCTTTACTATACTTGGTTTCAGTCAGCATTCCAATAACTGAATTTAAACAGCAGAAAGGACAATCCTCCATGCGAAAAGTTGTGTTTGTAATGTTAAACTGCACATAAATTTGGATATATTAATGCTGTTTAACCTTAAATCACTATTTCTAATATGATATTGGATCAGCAAAAATCAACCAATTAATTTTTGAACAAATTATCACATATATGGTTATAACTTTTTGTTTTTATTTATTTGTATTTAATTTTAATTATTTTTCAATTCAATGTCCAAATCTTACAACATGAATGTTTTTGGTTATTATTAGTTTCATACTTATGTGTTCAGTATCATTAAATCAGAAACAGAAAGTCCTAAAATACCCTAACGCTACAGGAATATGAAGAGGTGGCAATTGCCTGGTTTTGTATACAAAGAACTCAGAGAAAGCTGGTATGAGTAATCAAAAGATGAACTCCAGGTGTACTGACCCTGAGATTCACTATGGAATTCATAAGTCAAGCTGTAGTTAAAACCTTGATTTTTGCTAGTGAAGCCCCTGAGCAGAGAACCTAGGTAGGCCATGTCCAAAATCCTGACCCATGGAAGCCTTGAGATAATTTATCACCCACAACAGGAAACAAATATAGTGTTTGGGACTTGAAAATGGTGTGCTGCTGCAACGAATACCTAAAAATAGTGTGACTGGCTTTGAAACCAGAAAGTTAGTAGAAGCTGGAAGGATTTTAAGAAGCACAAGAGTGAAAATCTGAATCCCCCTGAACCAATTGTTAGAAAACTGGATTTTGAAGATGCTCAGGCCCTCAGCCCTCTGAGGGAGGGCTCAGAGGAAAGTGAGGAATGTTACTGAAAGCTAGAAGAGATGGAATTGTGTTATGCAGTAAAAGAATGTTAGCAAAACTGTGTCCTGTGGTTATGCACCAATCAGAGCTTTTAAATGATGAAATTGGATATATAGCTGATCTTTGAACAACATAGGTTTGAACTACATGGTTCCACTTATATGTGGACTTTCTCCCACCTCTGCCACCCCTGCGGCCCCAAGACCAACCCTTCCTTTTCCTCCTCCTACTCAGACTACTCAATGTGAAGAAAATAAGGATGAAGGCCTTTATGACGATCTACTTCCATTCATGAATAGTAAATCTATTTTCCCTTTCTTATTACTTTCTTATTTACATTTTTTTCTCTAGCTTACTTGAGAATACAGTAATACACAGAATATACAAAATATGTGTTAACTGTATATGTTATCTCTAAGGCTGCTGGTCAACAGTAACCTATTAGTAGTTAAGTTTTGAGAAGTCAAAAGTTATTTGTGGATATTCTACTGCATAGAGGGTTAGTCCCCCTAGCCCCTGTGGTGTTCAAGCATCAACTGTATAGCTAAATGCCACAGATGCTGCCCGGTTTCTTCTTGCAGTTTATAGTACAATGTGAGAGGAGAGAGAGAGATTGCGGAAAGGTTAGACATGAACAGAAGTAGATTATTTTTAAAATAATTGGCCTTGCCAAGTGGCAAGAGATGCCTACCAAAAATGGCTGGTGAAAGTATATCTTATAAACAAAAAAAAAAAAGTGGATATGTGACTGCCCAACCTTTAGTTAAAATCTTGGAAAGTTCAAAATGTCAAGAAGACTTAATTAACACTAAGTTCCTTTCAATAAATTAAGGGTATGCCTTACAGATTTTCTCAACCAAGAGCCACAGCCTTTAGATAAGCCGTAAAATCCAGTCAAGAAAATCCAACATTTCAGAAGTGTAACATACTAGCTATTGCTGTCCCCAACACTTCTGAAATGCTGGATTTTCTTGATTGGGTGTTACGGACTAGTTATTGCTGCTCATCTTCCATTTTTCCTATTTTTGAAACAGCGTTGATAAGTAAAATCCTATCCTTGTTCCACCATTATAAATTGGGAGAGTTGGGGGACAATAACTTATCTCTTAAATTGTGCAAGTTCACAGGCAGAGAATTGTGCTCCAGGAGTTCTACTTAATGAATTACACTGAGACCTCTTATATACGCTTGGATTTGATTTATAAGTTATACTGAATTGACGATATTGTGATGAGATTCTGGATTTTGAGCTGATGGTGCAATGGGATGAGAATCTGAGGAACCCTGAAAGGGGGTGGACATATTTTGCATTTCAGAAAGACTTAAATAACTCTATGTCAGAGAGTGGTAGATTCCCATCCCCTATTGTACAGGTACTGTGTAATCATTTTACCTTGAGTGTAGGTAGGATCTAAGAATATGATGGGATAGTCAGTCTGTTAGTATGATATTATGTTACGATATGTTACATTACGTTGTAAGACTCCATCATAGCAAGCTGATTCTCCTGCTCACTTAGCAGAAGTAAGATACTATTTTGGTTAGGTCCTAAGGGCTACTTCTGGAAGCTGAAAGTGACATCTGACTAACAGCCAGCAGAAGATGGGAAACCTAGTTCTACAACTGCAAGGAACTAAATTCTTCCAACGAATTAAATAAGCTTGGAGAAGACCTTGAGCCTCAGGTGGAATCATAGTCCTGACCAACACATGGCTTTGCCTTGTGACAGCCAGACAACTCAGGCCTAATAGGCCTGATTTACAAAAACTGTGAAATAATTGGATGCTGTTTTAAGCCAGTACATTTGTGATAATTTGTCATATGGCAATAGACCAATAATGCATCAACTCTCAAAATAATATTAGGAATTCATAAATTTATAATTGAACGTTTTGCTTAAATATAAATGCATTATTTCAGCAGTCCCCAAATAGTATTCCATTCCATATTATCCTTTTGAGTATGTTAACAATTTTGAAAACTTTAAAAAATATTATGTCATATATCCTTAAATTGTACTTAACAAAAACCTGGAAAATAAATTTTTAGAAAAAACAAGGGGTTTGAAAAATAGAGCATTTACAAATTATAAGTAAGATTATTTATGAAATGCTTTTATAGTCTATTTGTATCAGTAATTATTTATCCTTTAAATACTTGAAATGTAGAAATTAACAATCAGTGTTTTGTAAATAAGAATTGCCAGAGGCCGGGAGTGGTGGCTCACACCTCTAATTCCAGCACTTTGGGAGGCTGAGGCGGGCAAATCACGAGGTCAGGAGATCGATAACATCCTGGCTAACACGGTGAAACCCCGTCTCTACTAAAAATACAAAAAATGTAGTCATGCGTGGTGACAGGCGCCTGTAGTCCCAGCTACTGGGGAGGCTGAGGCAGGAGAATAGTGTGAACCCAGGAGGCAGAGCTTGCATCAAGCCGTGATAGCGCCACTGCATTCCAGCCTGGGTGACAGAACGAGACTCTGTCTAAAAAAAAAAAAAAATTGCTAGAGAAAAGTACTTGTATTCTGTGTGGTGTGGCTTTGTACTTTCAACCTAAAATGATAATTCAGATTGTATTGACTGAATAGCATTGGAAAATCATCAGCAGTACAACTCTACAATGTAATATAATTAGAATGCAATGAATAAATAATCCATTGCTCCTTGGAATGTAGAAATTAACAATAACTGCTTTGTAAATAAAGATTGCCAGAGAAAAGTAGTTATATTCTGTGTGGTGTGGCTTTGCACTTTCAACCTAAAAATGATAATTCAGATTGTGTTGACTGAATAGCATTGGAATGTCATCAGCAATACAACTCCACTAGATAATATAATTAGGATGCAATGAATAAATAATATTTCACTCCTTGATACAAGGTACTGCTTGTTAGTGTAGGGGTCATTTGTAAGCCAATTTTGTTATTACCCTTAAACAGCATTGTTGTTAAATTGTGATAAATGGGAAACCGTAAATTGGGAGAGAATTTTAATGGTCATTATCTTCATTAGCTAATGAGATGTGCTAATTATGTTTGTAAGTGACAATAATTTAGTAGCCCTGGCTTAAAGGCCTCACAGAGCAATAACTAGGTCAGTCCTCTGCAATGTGTTTTCACAATGTTGGAAGGGACTTGATAATGAGAACCTAAACTTGATAGTAATGTTTTCTATAAAATTATTCATTAAAATGTCTTCTTAAATTATGTCAGGTTTTATGTCGTTCTCCCATAATACCTTTGCATAAATTCTAAGGTACTGAGAATGTGACATCAAAAATTAAATTAGGGCAGTGGTATTTGAAATGTGTTCCCTAGCCCCATGGGGATCCCTGAGAGCCTGTCAGGGGTGTTCAAGGCTGAAACTATTTTTGTAATAATCAAATGATGCATTTTTTGTTTCCACTGTGTTGACAGTGACAGTGATGCTAAAAATAATGATGGTGGGTAAAAATACTGATGCCTTTGATTTAGCCGTTGAGTAATGGGATATCAGTTATCATGTTGCATGCTAGAAATATATACAATTTGTATTTGTAAATTAAAAATTGGTCACTTAAGTAATTAATTGGTTTGAGAAACACCGGTGCCTTTGCATACATCAAGAAAGTGACTCTAAACCATATTACGACTTATTGTATTCTTCAACACTTTACACAAGCAGGAAAGAAAGAAGGGAGGAAGAAAAGAGAAAGAAAGAGAAAAAGAAAAGAAGGAAGAAAGGGGGGAAGGAAGGGAAGGGAACAGAAGGGAGGGGAGGGGAAGATGAGGAGAGGGGAGGGGAAGGAGGGACAGGGGGACAGAAGGATGAAGGGAGGGAAAAAGATGTCAATTTCTCCTTGATAAAAAATACACACACACACACACACACACACACACACAAAATTATGTACCCTCGAACATGCACTGTTTTTGTATTCAGTGTGTAGAAATCGGAACTAAGCATGAAGCTCTAACACTGTGTTATGAAGCCCAGTACATGTGTGGCACTTGGAGTTGTGAGCTGTGAGCTACACTGGCTGCTCTCTCATGGAACATTGTTTATATCTAGGTTTTGTTTGTTTGTTTGTTTTGTTTGTTTTTTGTTTTTGCATAGTGTCAGAAAAAAATTGTGACTGCTTAAAGTTGGGTATTGGGTACGTATTTTTTTGACTGTGAAAAGAGACCCTGCCTGTTCAAGGAAACTACTTGTTAGCATTTGTTGCCAGTGATGAAGTTCAATATTTCAAACAAATATAAAATTTTGGAAAGCTTGTATTTGCCCCATGAGTTTGACAGTACTGTAACACTTAAAGAATTTCCTGATCAGATTATTGATATTAGCAATTGTGATTTTTAAAATAATATGTGTCCATATTGAAAGATACATACATCTTTGTGAACAACCTTTTTAAAAAAAATGATTGATGCATGGGTAAAAAAATGTTACAAATAATATATGGGTAACAAATATTTTCATAGTGTAAGATTGAACAATGGATTTTAATTAACACAATATGAAAGTTTAATAAGGTAGTTTCAGCTTCCATTTGGCAATTAACCTTTATAAAAACTACCAATTGTTGAGTTCGGCTGTGCTATTTAAAAAACTCACAACTATCTGACAAAGGATTTTAAAATGCCTCCCTTTTCAACTACATGTATGAATAAAGTCAGATTTTTTTATGTGCTTCAACTAAACAGCATATCGCAATGACTGAAACAGAGAAGCAGCTGTAAAAATTCAGCTGGCTCTATTATGCCAGAAGCCAAACATTAACGAGATTTGCCAAAAATGTAAAACAATGATGAACTTATTATTAATTTTTTTCATCTTGGAAAACATATTTGTTTAAAATATTTTTGTTAACATATCACATCTGCATTATTTTTAAATGAGCTAGTGAAATGAATATTTTTAAACTCTTTAGCTTTTATTCATAATATAGTAAATACTGGCTCATACAAATGATAAAAAAATTGGGTTTTTAATACGTTTTAAGACTTCAAAGTTGTTCTAAGACTAAAATTGTGAGAAACACTGTCTGTCTCATGGTAATTGACAGTCAGTAGATAGGTTGACTTTTTGATGAAAAATGTATTGGAGAATAAAAGAATACTTATGAATGTGTTCTAAGTCTATATATACTTTAAGTTTTTCAACTCTGAAAGGCATGAATCACCATTGTAATCAATACACTAAGTATTTTGAAACATGGAAGACAAAAATGTGCTTGCTTCTTACTGATTACCCCACATAAGAGAGAAGAACAAGAGATCAGAGAGGAACCTAGAAAGATTCAGCTTATTGGTGAATAAACAAATTATTTTAGTTTTTATATTCATTATGATTTTTAAATATTTGTAGTATTAAATATTTTATTTACTAGTAAACACAAAGAGTTATCTAATAACAAGCGTGTGTGTTCTGTATGAATAATGATCAGTGATGTGGCAATGAGATGCTAGCATTTCTCGCTACGGGTGTAAGATGTCATGGAAATGACAAGACGCCACGGCACGTAGTAGTCTACTGTTCTACCCTCCAGAGCTGTGTGTTCTTTCCAAAGCAGAGAACATTGTGTTAATTCTATTTTCTGCCTTGAAGAAAAGCATAGCCAGTAGCTTTCCTGTTCTACTCAATTTCTCTAATTTATAAAGGTAAAATTCCATTAAATACTAACCAAAGATGAAGTAATGTTTTAAAACTGCATCATTCAAAAGGATGGCATACGTATACAAAATCAGTTCACAATGTTCTCTGTGGAACTTTCCTCAGTTCTTAAAACCTAATATAATTTTCAAATGTTTTGATCAAACTGACTCACCTTAGTGCAGAGATAAGGTAATTGAGATAATAAATTTTTTATTTTATTTCATTTTATTTGAGTTTTGCTCTTGTTGCCCAGGCTGGAGGGCAATGGCGCAATCTCAGCTCACCACAACCTCCACTTCCCGGGTTCAAACAATTTTCCTCCCCAGCCTCCAGAGTAGCTGAGATTACAGGCATGCACCAACACACCTGGCTAATTTTGCATTTTTAGTAGAGACAGGTTTTCTCCATGTTGGTCTGGCTGGTCTCGAACTCCTGACCTCAGGTGATCCGCCTGCCTTAGCGTCCCAGAGTGCTGGGATTACAGGCATGAGCCACTGCACCCAGCCAAGATAATGAATTTTAAATAGGACAACTTTTATGCTATTATGTAGAGAAATATACTAACAGTGTTCACAGAAGTCACTTTCCAATCTAACTTTTCATTCTCTTGTAAATCTAAGAGAACAACACCGTAAAACACTGTTAATATATTGTTACATTCATGTCACATTTCAGCAATAATCACATTTTTCACTGATGATTTAGAATATTTTATGTAAACCTATATTGCTGGAAAAAAAATGACCTCAAAGAAAATAAGTCTTTTTTTTTTTCTCTGTTAACTGAAGATAACATATGAGCTTCATGGTCACAACATTTAATTGCCTAATTTTTTTCCAAATTAATGATTTTTAGTAGAGTTATGGGTACCCATTATTTGTAGTTACCTACCTTGATGGTTAATATTGAGTGTCAACTTGACTGAAGGATACAAAGTATTGATCCTGGGTATGTCTGTGAGGGTATTGCCAAGGGTATTAACATTTGAGTCAGTGGACTGGGGAAAGCAGATCCACCCTTAATCTGGAGAAAACAATGTAATCAGCAGCCAGAGAATATAAAGCAGGCAGAGACGTGAAGCAATGAGACTGGCCTAGCCTCCCAGCCAACATCTTTCTCCCATACTGGATGCTTCCTGCCCTAGAATATTAGACTCTAAGTTCTCAGTTTTGGGACTCGGACTGGCTCTCCTTGCTCCTCAGCTTGCAGACAGCCTATTGTGGGACCTTGTGATCATGTAAGTTAATACGTAATAATCTCCATATTTTATATATATATGTATACATATATAATATGGAGTATATAATAGGATTATATATGTAAAATATATATATATATTCTATTAGTTCTGTCCCTCTAGAGAACCCTGACTACTCTTATTCTCCACTTATTTTATAAACATATCAGTTGGATTTGAAATTTAACCCCCATTTTACCAGAAATGTTACTAATATTATTTTCTGGATAATTTTCATGTTTCTACTGGGATCAAAAACTATCCACCAGCTTGTGCATAGGCTGGAGAAGAAGACTATAAATTTCATCAGGTGTGAGCTCCTTCATTGTTTACCACTAGCTAAGGAAAAGATTATGGTAATTTAAATTTTATTTACCTAAATATAAAAATACAAACACATAACAGTATGTAGAATAAATCGCATATCAATTCTACTCATACATAGTCATTAAAATGTATTTCTCTTTCAATCTAAATATTTATTTTGTAAAATGAATTAATAACAATGTAAAAGTGCCTAAATGCAATCAATAAATTATACTTTATAAGCATCTCTTTATTATATACTTTATATACTTTATTATTTTAATTCAAGTGGATAATTTTTCTGAGTTATTTACCTAGTTAGTGCTAACTACAGATATAATAATGCTTCAGTTTAAATGCTACAACCAGACCATGAATACTCTATGAAAAACAGTGAATTTTGCCAACGAAGATATTGATGTTCTCGACCAAGTTACTAGTTTGCATATTGAGTTCTCCAAAGAATCTTAATCAAAAAGTGCTTTAAAATTATCCCAAGGCATAAAAATGTAAATATTAGCATAATTATTATACAATTACTTCAGCAAATCATTACAATTTGTGACTAATAGCCCAAAGTCAGATATGAATTAAATATGAAAATATTTAATTTAATAGTGTGTGTGTGTATATATATATAATATCAAATTTTTCACCATCCTGTATCATGCTAATTCTGAAGCACCATTTTATTCTTCAATAGATCATGTAAAACTGACAATTGGAAATATGGCTGTTGTAGCTATCTATATACATAAAGACACAGAAACTACCACAACGAAACCCCATACAGACACAGAAACCAACACAACAAAATACCATAAAGTGGAGAAATATTGTTAGGTATCTTAAGTTTTCTATATGGTCTAATTCATTATTAACAATCAACTATTTTTTAAAAGTCACACATAATAAAACAAGTCCAATATTTTTACATGTCAAAGTCTTGGTTTTGAAAAATATGTGGCTTTAGAGTGATATAAAATTAGTGCTTCTTTGACAGACTGGGTACATTTTTATGCCCAGCAGGAATGTGAGCTAAGATATTCATCAAGCACAGTCTAAATTCTCCATTTTACTGGTTGACAAATCTATTGCTGTGACTAGTCTCCCAAGAATGCTTTTCTGGCAATAAGAACAAAGATTTAAGGAAAAGAAAAATAATCTCAGGATACATATTGATAATGATACAAGAGGCGACTGAGATAACCTGAAGATATCTAAATAAACTCAATTCAATCTCAAACAGATGTCATAATTATCCCAATTTTGCCTAAGAAAACACAACAGTTATTCATATTAGATTATAGATAATGAGCAACTTGGAAATTACATTTATTTTATATTTCCTCCCTAATATTTATGTCCTTTTCTCTAACTACACTTTCTGTTAGAGTTGATACTTCTCTGAAGAGACAACCTTTTTTTCCCCTGGTTATTATAGAGAAAAATAGAGTGTTTCATTATAGAAAAATATATTCCTAAAAGTCGAGAGAAAAAAGTCCAAAAAAAAATTTAATAAACTCCTCTTTCCTCTATGAATGCCAAGAGTGTTTTGTTATTTGTGAAAAAAATACATAGCAAAACTCCTTTGGAATAAATGTACAGTTTTGTAATTATCTGGATATATATAATTTCTGCTTGACAAAAGAAATATTCAAAATAAAAGTGCCAGTTTATTTCAGAATGCCCAGGAATATAAGGCACAGGGGCAATGTCAAAGATAATAGTAAGCTAAGAACAAGGACTTAAACAAGGACTGAAGGAGTATCAATTTTTTAAAAAGAAATTTACATTTATTTTCAAATAAGTGGAAAACTGGATGTACCTTTCTGATAGATTTATGCATAAAAATTAAAATTAAAAATATAAATATTTTATGCCTATACCATGACACATTTTTACATTGCTAGAGCAGTAAGCACCCTTTCTTAAACATCATTGTTACTGGTGATAAAAGACAAGACGTGAAGATTAATTTTATGTGCCAACTTGACTGGACTATGAGATGCCCTGAAAACTGGGAAAGCATTATTTCTGTGTGTGTCAGTGGATGTGTTTCTGGAAAAGATTAGCTTTTGAATTGGTAGCTAGTAAAGACTATTGACATCACAAAGGCGGGTGGACATCACCAAATCTATTGAAGATCTAAATAAATGAAAAAAGGCAAGCAGGGCAAATGCACCCTCTGCTTGAGCTGGGACATCCATCTTCTCCTCCTCTTGGATACAGGCACTCTTGGTTTTAGGGACTTTGATGTGGGCTGTGACTTACACCATTGTCTCCCCTGGTTCTCAGGCTTCTGGGTTTGTACTGGAACAATACCGTCTTTTCTCAGTCTCCAGCTTGCCAATGTCAGATTGGAGGACTTCTCAGTCTCCATAATTGAGTGAGTCAATCCCTTGTAATAAATCTATATCTACCTAGCTTATTGGTTCTATTTCTTTGAAGAACCCTGACTAACACACTACAGAATGCTTTATGCAGGAAAATAACCTGAAAGCTTTGCACTCTAAAAATTTCCTTTTGGCAGCAATTTGAATTGAGGAGATAAGAAATAAATATAGAAATTATAGTTACACTATTGCCATAGCACAAGAAAAAAAAAGTATGTTTGTGTATTTATTTGAGACAGGGTCTCACTCTATCGCCCAGGCTGGAGTGCAGTGGTGCGATCTCACCTCACTTCAACCTCTGACTCCCGGGTTCAAGTGATTCTCTTGCCTCAGCCCCATGAGTAGCTGGGAATACAGGTATGTGCCAGCACGCCTGGCTGATTTTTTTTTTTTTTTTTTGTATTTTTAGTAGAGACAGGGTTTCACCACGTTGACCAGGCTGGTCTTGACCTCGGACCTCAAGCGATCTGCCCAACTCAACCTCCCAGTGTGCTAGGATTACAGGCGTGAGTCACCTCGCCCAGCCTTGATATTTTAAATCTAAATATTGAAAAGGAAGAGGGGAAGATACATGAGTGATAAATAATGGTAAAATACACAAGATTAAATTAACTCTGGAAGGTATGCACTTATGTTTCAGAGAGTGTCTTATACAATTTAGTAAAGGGTAACCTCATGACTAAAAATATGACAGACTAAAATGTGGAACATGTTTAGGAGTTGGAAGGAACGCATAATATGTTCATTTGTGGGCAATCTGAATTTCAGGTGTTGGACATCTGGATAGACAAAGCCAGTCTACTGAATGTATAAATGTGCATTTCAAAGTTTGAAGATTATACATTTGGATATTTTTCTCATATAGACAATAAATAAGGCAGTATTCATGGTTCAGATGGTTTAAAGAAAATGCACAGAATTTATATAGTGTGAAATAGGGATTCAGTTTCATAACCAAATTTCCCAGTACCATTTCCTAAAATCGAGGTCCCTTCCCCAAAGTATGTTCTTGTCATCTTTGTCAAAGATCACTTAACTGGAAATATATGGCGTCATTTCTGGATTCTCTGTTTTGTTCCATTTATCTACGTGTTTATTTTTATACCAGTATCATTATGTTTGGGTTACTAGAGCCTTGTAATATAATCTGAAGACAGGCAATGTGGAGGCATCCTTGTAATATAATCTGAAGACAGGCAATGTGGAGGCATCCTTGTAATATAATCTGAAGTCAGGCAATGTGATGCCTCCAGCTTTGTTCTTTTTCCTCAGGATTGTCTTGGCTATTTGGGCTCATTTTTTTTAAATCCATATAAATTGTAGGACTTTTTCTAACTTTGTGAAAAAAAATGATGTCAGTATTTTGATAGGGATTGCACTGAATCTATAGACTGCTTCCAATTCATGAGTATAAAATATATTTCTATTTGTTTGTGTCATCTTCAATTTCTTTCATCAGTATTTTGTAGTTTTCCTTGTAGAGATCTTTTACTGCCTTGGTTAAATTTATTCCTAGGCATTTTGTTGTGTTTTGTAGTCATTGTAAAAGGGATTGCCTTCTTGATTTCCCTCTCATATATCATTATTGATGTTTAGAAACACTACTAAATTTTGTAATTTGATTTTGCACCTTGAAACATAACTGAATTTATTTATCAAATCTGCCGTTTTTATTTCAACTATTATTTTAGATTCATGAGGTACATGTGCAGGTTTGTTGCATGAGTATTTTGTGTGACACTGCAGTTTGAATATGAATGGCCCTATCACCCAGGTAGTGAACAGAGTAGCCTATAGGTAGTTTTTCAGCCTTTGCCTCCTTCCCTCTCTCCCCTCTCTAGTAGTCCCCAGTGTTTATCATTGCCATCTTGATATCAAGTGTACCCAATGTTTAGTTCCCACTTATAAATGACAACATACTGCATTTATTTTTTTGTTCCTGCATTAATTTGCTTAGGATAATGGCCTTCAGTTGCACACATATGGCTGCAAATGGCATGATTTCATTTTTTTATGCCTGCATAATATTCCATTGTGTATATATACCATATTTTCTTTATCCAGTCCATTGTTGATGGGCACCTAGGTTGATTCCATGTCTTTGCTATTGTGAATGGTGCTGCAAGAACATAAGTGTGATTGTGTCTTTTTGGGTATTCCCTTGGGTATTGGTTGAATCTTTAGATTTTTCTAGATATAAGATCAAATCCTCAGCAAACAGGGATAATTTAATTTTTATTTTCCAATTTAAATGTAATTTATTTCTTTCTCTTGCCTGATTGTTCTAGGTAGGACTTCCTGCAACTCAATACAGATTAAAGACTTAAACAGATTGGGCACATTGGCTCACACCTATAATCCTGGCGCTGGTATGTCAAGATGGGAGGATGGCTTGAGCCCAGGAATTTGAGACCAGCCTAGGAAACAGAGAGACCCCATCTCTATAGCACATTTTACAAATTAGCTGGGCATAGTTATCGTCCCAACGACTTGGGAGGTTGAGGTGGGAGGATCATGAGTCCAGGAGGATGAGGCTGCAGTGAGCCATAATTATGTACTGCATACAAACCTGTGGGACAGAGCAAGACAGACCCTGTCTCAACGACAACAAAAAAGACTTAAACATAAGAACTGAAACTTTAGAAGTACTGGAAGAAAACCTAGGGAAAACTCTTCTGGACATTGGCCTAGGCAACAAATTTATGACTAAGACTGCATAAGCAGCAACAATGCAAAGTAGACAAGTGGGACTTAATTAAACTAAAATGCTTCTGTGCAACAAAATAAACAATAAACAGAGTGAAGAGACAACCTGTTGAATGGGAGAAAATATTTGCAAACTATTTATTCAACAGGGGATTAATATCCACAATATAGAAGTAACACAAATTACTGAACACCAGCAACAGCAAAACCAAATAATCCCATTAAAAATGGGCAAAGGATGGGAATAGACATTTTTTTAAAAGAAGATATACAAGTGACCAACACATAAATATGAAAATGCTCAACATCACTAATCATCCAAGAAATGCAAGTCAAAACCACAATGAGATAACAGCTTACCCCAATCAGAAGGGCTGTTATTAAAAAGGCAAAAAGCAGATAGTGGTGAAAATGTGGAGAAAAGGCAACTCTCATACACTGTTGATGGGAGTGTAAATTAGTACAGTCTCTATGACAACAGTATTGATATTTATCAGAGAAACTAAAACTAGAACTACAGTTTGATCTAGCACTCCCGCACTTTTCCCAAAGGAAAAGAAGTCAGTATATCAAAAGCATACCTCACTCCTATGTTTATCACAGCACTATTCACAATAAAATATATATGGAATAAATAAAAATATCCATTGGTGCTTAAACAGAAAGCAAATATGCTATATATACATAATGGGATACTATTAATCAATGAAAAACAATAAAATTATGTCTTTTGCAGCAACATGGATGCAGCTGGAGGCCATTAACTTAAGTGAAACAGGCCAGGAACAGAAAGACAAATATTACATAATCTCACTCATAAGTGAGTGTAAATAATATTCACATGTATGTAGAAAGTGATAGATATTGTAGATTTAGAAGGGTAAAGGGGTAAAAGTGGGGAGATTGATGACAAATTAGTTAATGGCTACAATGCACATTATCCAGGTGACAGATACTCTAGAAGCCCTGATTTGACCACTAGGCAATCTATGAATGTAACAAAATTGCACATACACCCCATATATGTGTGTACAAATGGAAAGGAGATAAAGAAACTGTACAGAATTCAAAAATAAAGACAGCTCAATAATACCAGGATAAGTCAACATGCAATAGGAATTACATGTCACCTGTGAAGCAACCCAAAAAACATGAACCTGAATTTGATCATGAGGAACCACTCTCACATATCCCAGATGTGAATCATTAGACAAGATGATGACCTGAATGCTTGAAAAATAAAATCAATGTAAAACAGTATTTAAAAAAAGAAAAGTAAAATAAAATGATGCAAGAGATTTCTTTGTAAAAAAAAAAAAAAGAATAATGATGTAAATCACATAGTTGCAATGTGAATCTCGATAGGATATTGAGTAATACAAACAGCTAGCTATAAAACTTTTTGAAAGCAAATGTGGAAATTAGAATATAAATTGAATATTTTATGATACAGAATTATTGTTAAACTTCCTGGATGGAATACTGATATTGTTGTTATGTAAGATGTTAAGAAACGAATGGTGTTCCCCATATAACAAAAGCTCAACATCACTGATCATTAAAGTAATGCAAATCAAAACCACAATGAGATATAATTTCATGCCAGTCAGAATGGCTATTACTAAAAAGTAAAAAAAATAACAGATTCTGGCGAGGTGGAGAAAAAGGAATTCTTATCCACTGTCGGTGGGAGTGTAAATTAGTTCAACCATTGTGGAAGAGAGTGTGGAGATTCCTCAAAGACCTAAAAACAAAAATACCATTGGACCCAGCAATCCCATTACTGGGTATATACCAAAAGGAATATAAATCATGCTACTATAAAGACACATACAAGTGCATGTTCATTACAGCCCTATTCACAATAGCTAAGACATGGAATCAACCTAAATACCCATCAGTGGTAGACTGGATAAAGAACAGGTGCTACATATAGAACATGGAATACTATACAACCATAAAAAATAATGAGATCATGTCCTTTGCAGGAACATGAATGGAGTTGGAGGCCATTATTCTTAGCAACCTCTAATGCAGGGATATAAAACCAAATACCACATGTTCTCACTTATAAGCAAGAGCTAAATGACGAAAACACATGGGCCACATAGAGGTGAACAACACACACTGGGGCCTATCTGAGGGCATAGGGTAGGAGAGGGGAGAGGATCAGGAGAGATAACTAAATGGGTACTAGACTTAATACCTGAGTGATGATATAATCTATACAGCAAACCCCCATGACACAGTTTGCCTATATGACAAGCCCCTACATGTGCCCCTGAGCTTAAAATAAAAGTTAAGTAGTAAATAAATAAATAAATAAATAAATAAAGTAAAAAGGAGGAAACTTATTTTTTAACTGGATTTGGAGACGAGAACTTTAAAGAGATAAGTATAGATAAGTTAGATCAGAAGATGGACACCCTAATTCACTAGAACTGTTGTCCTCATGAGGGGTTGGTCAATGGTTACAAAGCAGAGCTCAATAGGAGGAATAAGTTTTTGTGTTCTATTTCTTTACAGGGCAACTATAGTCAACCATAATATATTGTATATCCAGAAATATCTAGAAGAGAGCATTTTTAATGTCTTTACCCCAAATAAATGACAAGTGTTTGAGATGATGGACAGGTCAATTATCCTGATTTGATTATTACACTATCTATATATGTATTGAAACATCACAATTTTCCCCAGAAATAGGTACAATGATTATGTGTTAATTAAAAACAAAATTTATTTAAAAAGGAAGAAGATACGCCAATGATACACACACACACACACACACCACACATCACACACACTGAAACACATAGGAAGAGCCTTGTGAGGACATAGCCCGAAGGTGCCTAAGACACAAGGAAACAGGCTTCAGAGAAAACCAAACCTGCTTACATCTTGAGTTGGACTTCCAGCCATGACAACTGTGAGAAATAAATTTCTCTTGTGTAAGCACACAGTCTGTAGTATTTTGTTATGGTGGTAGAAGACTGGTGTGCAGGGGAATGTTTCTTATTTAAGAGTTATGCTGAAATATTTAGAGAGGAAGTTTTATAACATCTGCCACTTGCTGTTGAGAGGCAGAAGGGAGAGAGAGAGACAGAGAACGAAAAAGAGATGTGAATTCATTTTAAGTTTGCATGTATTAGCTATACTATTTTTTCAACATTTTGGACATTTTTCTGAATAAAGAGTTAAGGAAAACTAAAGGGAAGAGAGCATTTCCACTCTATTTTTTTAAGTAAATTGGATCAAAAATAGGATTTGGAGAGGCACTGATAATTAAACAAAATACAGAGGAAAGCAAGTAGCAAAAGAGACTGAAGATAGCCTAAGAGGAAGAAGTGGACTTAACGTAGAGATCTGTAAACCAAATCTGAATAGGAAGAGTCATAGAGAGACACATTAATTTAAGGACTGAAGAGTGATCGTTAGTAATTGTAATGAGAACAGAATCTGAGATGGATTGGGTCAAAGGTTCTAATGATGTGGGCTTAAGAGAGAAGGGAGAATAAGAAAGCAAAAAGTAAGCACGATTAACTTTTTTTGTTTGTTTGTTTTGTTTCAAAGACTGATTGGGAGGGAAGGCTTTGGCATAGTATGTTGAGGGAGTAGATACAGTTTTGTTTTCTTAGATCAGAAATAAAAAACATTTTGTATGCTTTAAGAAAATAATTAATGTAGAACAATGGAGGGAAATATAGAAGAAAGTACAGCAAGGTGCTATTTGTTGGACTGAGATTAAATAGGACATTACAATAATAATAAACAGCCCATAATATTATTTCCTTCATTCAGAAGATAAAACTGAAGCTGAACATAAAATATTTATATCGAGATGACATACTAACAAATAACACTAGCTCTGTTTGATTCCAAAGCCCATTCATTTTTTTCCCACTATGTCATTCCACAAAGGTATATTCTATACCTCACTTAAAATCACTAACCTCTACATAATAATAAGTAAAATAATTTTGATGATGTAACCACTGCAAGGATTTCTAGGAAATCATGAATGACCACTATTATTCTCCGTCAAAGGGTAAACACTTTTGTCCATTCTCCCTAATGTGAAAGTTTTCAATGTAATAGCTAAATGCTAATGAAAATGCAATAATGTTAAAGCACATGGGCAAACACTAAGAATAAACTAGTGAATAGATTTAACTGTTTGTAAGCAAACAATTTACCATATGCTGATAATCATTTAGGATTGTGCAAAAGTACATTTATTTAGGAAATTTCCATCTCTATTCATATATTTGCAACTGTCCTTTGTTCATTTGAGTCTTGCAATCTTAAGGTATTAAGATGCAAAGCATTAGCTCTCAATGCTTTATTTAGAAAACATTAAACAAATAGAAATATCAGGACCTAACATAGACAATATGGTGCCTATAACTATTATTAAAACATTATCTTTCTCATTCTGAGCCTTATGTTCTTGTGGGTTTGTTATAATTATATTATGAGGTTGTTTTGGTGTTCAAAGAACTCTAGAGATTAGGGTCATCTGGAGTAAAAACACATATACTTATGAGGGCAAGGCGGATAATATGGAAAAATAAATTTGATTTAAGAAGCAAAATGAAATGGTTCAGAAAAATATTAAAATAATCAATCATATTACTGACTGAATATGCCTTAGTATTACTACTGTCAATTGATTGATGCAATATGATAACTAAGAACCTCTGTTGCCCTGTGCTTGATATTTCAGGTTTAGTGTGACATCTAGATTATTATGTAAAATTTCTGAATTATTAAATCTTGACCAAAAATTCAAACAAAAAAATACATATTTTATATTTGTTAGAAATACTTTGTTAGTATTTCTTGGCTAATCCATTTGTGTTATCAGTCGTCTTTCATTAAAGCTGTCAGTAAATAGGTGACTACTATGACACTCACCCAAACATGGACATAGAAATAACATCAAACCTGTAGTAGGATGTTACATTAAAATAGACTAAGTTAAGATTCTGAGAAATCAGTCATTACATGTTAAAATATACCCTTTAAAAAGATATGTTGAAGTCTTAACCCCCAGTACTTACAGGTAAATGCGATTTTGGAAGATGTAAATGAGTTAAGATGATTTCTTTAGAGTAGGCTCTAATCCATCATGAGTGGTTTCAGAAGAGAAGAGGGATACAGGTGGAGAAACGGAGAGAAAACATCATGTAACAATGAAAGAAGAAAGTTTCAGTGATGTCTCTAATAAGCCAAGGAATGCCAAGGATTGCTAGCAAAGTTAGCAATACCAGAAGAAAAGAGAAAGGTACATATCAGAATGTTCCCTGTTGTCTTTAGAGAGAGCATCACCCATCTGACACTTTCAGTTTGAACTTCTAGCCTCCAGAACTAGAAAAATCAACCAATGTAATATTTATGAACAGAAGAATTAATTCACATACTGTGGCATATTTATATTATATAATACTACTTAACAAATATAAAGTATAAGCAGCATGGCTGAATCTCAAAATAATTATACTGAGTGAAATAAGTCAGAAGATCCCTTCCCTGAAAAAAAAAAACCTACAAGGGTACAATTTATATAAAATTTTCAGAAGTCAATCGAATGCATAGTGAGAGAAATCTGACCAGTGTTTTCCTGGATCAGAATGGAAGAATATATAGAAATTTTCTGAGAAAAGAGATATATTCCTTATCTTGATTGTTGCAATGGCCTTCATAGATGAGTACATATGTCAATAGTTATCAAGTTATAAACTTTATGTGTAGCTTATATACATCAGTGATATTTCAATAAACCTGTTCTTAAAAAACAAAAAAGGTGTATATTTGCCATATCAAAACTAGGAAGATAAGAATATATATATATTGATACTTGTAAAAACAATAAAATGAATTTCACTGTCTTACAAGAAAGCCATTCTTGAAAATATTGGCTTTTGGTATATTATCACACCTCTTTTTTACACTTTATAGAAAAAAAATGTTTGGATATAATTAAACAATGTAAATTATTTCAAATGATGAGTGAAAATTTAATATACTACTTTGCATTGTGATGATCTGAGAGGACTGTAAAAAATGCAATAGCATTCCAGAACTTCTGACCAGGAATCATTTTGCCTTGACATGCTCGTTACCCTTTCCACAAAGACCACATCAAGGCTCTTAAATGTTACCATATCTAAGAAAACTAGATTTGCCATTCAGTAATAGACAATAGGGATCCTGAAGAAAAGAAAAGCTAAATTTTTTTTCATTATTTTCACCATATTTCTGAGGAGAAATGACGCTGGGACCTGAGATTATATACTCCACTTGATACGATTTGGCTTTGTGTCCCTGCCCAAATCTCATGGCAAATTGGAAGAGGTGCCTAATGAGAGGCAATTGGATCATGGGGGTGGATCTGCCCCATGTTGTTCTCGTGATAGTGAGTGAGTTCTCATGAGATCTGATGGTTTAAAAGTGTGTGGCACTTCCCCTGCCACACTCTCTCTCTCTCACTGCCACAATATGAAGTAGGGCATTGCTTCCCCTTCATCTTCTACCATGACTAAGTTTTCTGAGGCCTCCTCGTCATGCTTCCTGTTAAGCCTGCTGAACTGTGAGTCAGGTAAACCTCCTTTCTTCTTAAATTACCTAATCTCAGATAGTTCTTCATAGCAATGTGAAAACCGACTAATATGCCACTTAACAGTTGTATCACACAAGCAATGTTTTATGGCATTTTCCATGAATAGTATTCAATTATTTTTTTGTGTTCTGAGTACATTAAGAATCATTAAGGGGGAGGTGGAGCTAGGTGGCCAAATAGAAGCCTTCACTGATTAACCTCCCTGGAGGAATAGCAAATTGAATAGCTCTCCACACAAAAATAATCACCTTAATAAGAATCAAACTTCAGGTGGGTGATCAAAGTACCTGGTTTTAACTTCTTATCACTGAAAGAGGCACTGAATGGGATAGGAAAGACAGTCTTCAATTGCTCCCATCTTCTGGCAGTGGCTGCACGGTGTAGAGAGAGAACATTTGCTTTTAGGGGAGGGAGGTCGCAGTGATTTGGGGATTTTGCATCAGAACTCAGGGTTGTTCTGTCACAGTGAGAGGCAACACTGAGCAGAATTCAGCTGGAGCCCATGGAGAGAGCATTTAAACCAGCCCTAGCCAGAGGGAAATTGCGCACCCCAGCAGACAGAATCTGACCTCCAATAAGCCTCACCACCATGCGATAAATTGCTCTGAGGTTCTAAACAATCTTGAAAGGTAGTCTAGGCCGAAAGAACTGCAATTCATGGGCAAATCCTGCTGCTTTGCTGGGCTTGGAACCAGTGAACATAGGGGACGAGTGACCTAGTGACACACCAGCTGGGGTGACCAAGTGAGTATTTGTGCCACTCCTCTGCTAATCCCAGGGAGTGCAGCTCACAGCTCCGGGAGAGACTCCTCCCTTCAACTGAGGAGAGGAGAGAGAAGAGTAAAAATAACTTTGTCTTGCAACTTTGATACCAGCCCAGCCATAGTTGGACAGGGCACTGGGCAGAGTCCTGAGGCCCCCATTCCAGGCTCTCACTCCTTGATGTCATTTCTAGACCCACAATGGGTCAGAAGGGAACCCACTGTCTTGAAGGGAAAGAACAAGTTCCAGCAGGATTCATCCCCAGCTGAATAAAGAACCCTTGGGCCCTGAATAGTCAGAATCAATAGCCAAGAACTACTCATTGTGGGCCTTGGTAGAGACTCGGAGACTTAGGTGTGACTCAGCACATTCCTAGCAGTGGTGGCTACAGGATAAACTTGAGAAAAGGAGAGGAAAGAGTAAAGGGAACTTTGTCCTCAGCTTAGGTATCAGCTTGACCACAAGGTATAGAGCACTAAGCAGGATGTTAGGGTCCTGGATTCCAGGCCTTGGCTCTTGGACAGCATTTCTGCACTGGTCCTAGGCCAGAGGGGAGCCCACTGCCCTGAACAGAGAGTCCCAGGCCTGAGAGTATTCACCAGAAGCTGATTGAAGAGCTCTTGGGCCTTCAGTGAGCATGGCCAGTAGCCAGGCAGTACTGGTCACAGGCCTGGGGTGGTGGTGACCATGGGGAGAAACTCCTCTGCTTGTGGAAAGGGGAGGAAGGAGTAGGAAGGACTTTGTCTTGTGGCATGCATGCCAGCTCAGCTACAGTGAAATAGAGCACCAGGTACATTCCTAAGGTTCCCAACGTCAGGACTTGGCTACAGGACAACATCCTTGGATCAGAACTCACTGCCCTAAAGAGAAGGACAGAAGCCAGGCTGTCTTTGCCACCTGCTGTTTTTAGAGCCCTAGGTCTTGAGTGAACACAGGCCATAGCCAGAAAGTGGTTACTGCAGACCTTGGGTGAGAACCAGAACCATGCTGTCTTCAAGATTCATCCAGTGCAGTCCCAGTGGTGATAGCCACAGGGTTGTTTGCGTCAACACTCCCCCAACTCAAGGCAACTCAGCACACACAGAGAGAGAGACTCCGCTTGTTTGGGATAAAGGAAGGAAAGGAAAAAGAGTCTCTGAGCAGTAATCCAGAGAATTCCTCAAGATCTTATCTAAAACCACCCAGGTGGCACCTCTGTGGAATCTTTAAGAGCCACAGCATTATTGGGCTTTGGGTGCCTCCAATGCAGATATGGCTAAAGTGACCAGAAACTTAGATTACAACACCCAAGCCCCTTTGAATACCTGGAAAGCCTTTGTAAGAAGAATAAGTACAACAAGCCCAGACTATGAAGACTATAATAAATACCTATGTTTTCACTGCACAGAAACTGACAAACATCCACAAGCACTAAGACCATCCAGGAAAACATGACCTCATTAACTAAAAAAGGCATCAGGGACCAATCCTGAAGAGATAGAGTTATGTGACCTTTCAGACAGAGAATTCAAAATAGCTGTTTTGAGGAAACTCAATGAAATTCAAGATATCACAGAGAAAGAATTCAGAATTGTATGAGATAAATTTAACAAAAAGATTGAAATGATTTTAAAAAATCAAGTAGAAATTCTGGAGTCGAAAATGCGGTTGACATACTGACGAAAGCATCAGTCTCTTAGCAGCAGAACTGATCATGCAGAAGAAAGAATAAGTGAGCTTGAAGACAGGTTATTTGAAACTATACCGTCGGAGGAGAAAAATGCAAAAAGAATAACAATAATGAAGCCTTCCTGCCACATAGAAAATAGCGTCAAAAAGGAAAATCTCATAGTTATTGGCCTTAAAGTAGACAGATAATGAGAGCTGGGGTAGAAAGTTTATTCAAAGGTATAATAACTTCTCAAATCAAGAAAAATATACAACATTCTAGTACAAGAAACTTATAGAACACCAAGCAGATATAACAGAAATAAACTATATCAAGATATTTAGTAATCAAACTCCCAAAAAGCAGGGACAAAGAAAGGATCCTAAAATCAGCAAGAGAAAAGAAACAAATAACATATAATGGATCTCCAATACACTTAGCAGCAGAACACTTGTTGGAAATCTTAGAGGACAGAAGAGAATGGCATAACAGATTTAAAGTGCTGAAGGAAAAAAAAAATCCTAGAATAGGATATTCAGCAAAAATATCCTTCAAACATAAAAAATAAATACAGTCTTTCCCAGCAAACAAAAGCTGAGAAATTTCTATAAGACCTATCCTACAAACAAATGCTAAAGGGAATTCTTCAATCTGAAAGAAAAAAAAGATGTTAATCAGCAATAAAATATAATTGAAGGCTAACTTGTGATAGCAAGTACATAGAGGAAAATAGAATATGATAATATTTTAATTGTGGTGTGTAAACTACTCATAACTTCAGTAGAAAAACTAAAAGATGATCTGACTAAAAATAATAACTACAATAAATACAAAGAATGAAAAGTTAAAAAGTAGGGTGATAAAGTAAATGTGCAGAGTTTTTATTTGTTTTCTTTTTGCTTATTTGACAGTTTGATTGCTTATGCAATCAGTTAAGTTGTACTAGTTTAAAATAGTGGGTTATAAGATGTTGTTTGAAAGTCTCATGGTAACCTCAAATCAGAAACCTACAACAGATACACAAAAAATAACATGCAAAAAATTAAAATATATGACCTGAGAAAATAAAAAATGAAAAGATATTTCATGTAGCTAGATTAGAAACCAAGAAGGGAGGAAAGAAAGAAGACCACAAAACAACCAGAAAACAACAAAATAGCAGGAGTAAGTCCTTACTTATCAATAATTACATTGGATGTAAATGTGCTAAACTATCCAATCAAAAGATATAGAATGGCAGAATGGATAAGAAATGAGACCCAAAGGTCTGCTACCTACAAAAAACCACACATTACAAAGACACACATAGACTGAAAATAAAGCAATTGAAAAATATATTCCATGCAAATCGAAATAAAAGAGCATAAGTAGCTATATTTATATAAGACAAAATAGATTTTAAGACAAAAACTATAAAAAGAGAAAATGAAATATATTATGTAATGATCAGAAAGTCAATTCAGCAAGATGATATAACAATTATAAATATATACTCACCCCACAATGGAGTACACAGATATATAAAGCAAATATTACAAGAGGCTGGGCACTGTGGCTCATGCTTGTAATTCCAGCACTTTGGGAGGCCAAGGCAGGTGGATCACCTGAGGACAGGAGTTTGAGACCAGCCTACCCAGCATGGTGAAACCCTGTTTCTACTAAAACTACCAGAATTAGCTGGGCATAGTGGTGGGCACCTGTAATCCCACCTACTTGGAGGCTGAGGCAGGAGAATCACTTGATGCTGGGAGGTAGAGGTTGCAGTGAGCCAAGATCATGCCATTGCACTCCTTCCTGTATGACAAAAGAGAAACTCTGTCTCAAAAAAAAAAAAAAAAAAAAAAAAAAAGCAAATACTATAAGAGCGAGATAGGCTTAAATTCAATAACAGCTGCAGAGTTCAATCCTTCACTTTCAGGATTGGACAGATCATCCAGACAGAAAATCATCAAAGAAACATAGAGTTAGTCTGCACTATAGGCTAAGTGGACCTAATACATCTTTTTACAGAGCATTTAATCCAACGACTTCAGAATATACATTCTCCTCCTCAGCATATAGCTCATTCTCAAGTATAGACCATATGTTAGCACACAAAACAAGTCTTAAAAATTCAAAAACATTGAAATTACATCAAAGTTATTATCTGACTAAAATGGAATCAAACTAGAAATAAAAATCAAAAGGAATTTTGGAAACTATACAAACACATGGAAATTAAACAACATGCTTCTGAATGACCAGTGAGTCAATGAAAAAAATAAAAGGAAAATTAAAAATTGTCTTAAAAAAATCACAATGAAAACACAACAAATCAAAACCTATGGGATAAAGTAAAACTAGTACTAAAATGAGAGTTTATTTTTATGGGAGCCTACATCAAAAAAGCAGAAAAACTTCAAATAAACAACCTAATAATGCGTTTTAAAAATAAGAAAGTCAAGAGCAAACCTAATCCAAAATTAGCAGAAGAAAATAAATAATAAAGATCACTGCAAAAATACATGAAATTAAAGTAAAAAAGATCAAATAACAAAAAACCTATTTTTTTAAAAAGATAAAATTGACAAACTGTTTTCCTGACTCAGAAAAAAGGGGAGAAGTTTCAAATAAATTAAATTAATGATGAAAAACTGAGACATTATAACTGATACTACAGAAATTCAAAGGATAATTAGATGCTACTATGAGCAACTATATGTCAAAAAATTGGAAAATCTATAAGAAATTGATAAATTCCTAGACACATAATCTACCAAGATCAAACCAAGAAGAAATGCAAAACCTGAACAGACCAACTACAAGTAAGAAACTTGAAACTATAATAAAAAGTCCCTCAGCAAAGAAATCCCAAGACACAATCGGTTCGCTGCTAAATTTTACAAAACATTTCAAGAACTAATAGCAATCCTACTCAAACTATTCCCTAAAATAGAGGAGAATGAAATGCTTCCAAACTTATTGTATAAAGGCAGCATTTTTACCCTGAAATGAAACCCAGAAAAAAAGACATTAAAAAAATCATATTGTTAATAAACACTGAGATGCAAAAATCAACAAAATACTAGCAGACTGAATTCAACAACACGTTTAAAAGATCATTCATCTTGACTAAGTGGGATTTATCCTAGGGATCCAACAATGGTTGAACATATGCAAATCAATCAATGTTACATATTATATCAACAGAATGAAGGACAAAACTCATAAGATTATTTCAATTGATGATGAAGAAAACATTGATAAAATTCAACATCCCCACATGATAAACACTGTAAAGAAACTGAGTATTGAAGGAACGTATCACAACACAATAAAAGTCATATACCACAGACTCATAGCTAATATCATAGTGAATGAGGAAAATCTGAAACCCTTTCCTCTAAGATCTGGAACATGACAAGGATGCCCACTTTCACCACGGTTAATTACTATCGTACTGGAAGTCCTAGCTAGAGTACTTGGACCAGAGAAAGAAATAAAGTATATCCAGACTTGAAAGGGCAAAGTCAAATTATTCTTGTTTGCAGAAGATATGGTCTTGTATTTGGAAAAATCTAAACACTACACACACACACACACACACACACACAGAGAGAGAGAGGTACACACACACACACACAACTATTGGAACTGATAAACAGATTCAGTAATGTCACAGTATACAAAATTAACGTACAAAAATCAGTAGCATTTCTATATGCCAATAGCAAAATATATGAATAAGAAATCAAGAGAGTAATCTCATTTATAATAGCTACAATAAAGTAAAATTTCTAGGATTAAGTTAACGAAAGAAATGAAGAATCTCTACAATTACAACTATAAAACTCTGAGGAAAGATATTGAAGATACCACAAAACAAAAAGATGTTTCATGTAAATAGATTGGAAGAATTGAAATTGTTAAAATGTCCATAATACCTGAAACAATTTACAGATTCAATTCAATCTCTATCAAAATACACATGACATTTCTTATATAAATAGAAATGGAAGCAATCCTAAAGTTTACATGAAACACAAAAGACCAAAATAGGAAAACCTATTCTGAGCAAAAAGAATAAAACGGAAGGACTCACATCAACTGACTTCAAATTATACCACACACAAACCATAGTTACAAAAAGAACATGATACTAGCATAAAAACAGACACATAGACCAATGCATCCAATAGAGAGGCCAAAAACAAATCCGTACATCTACAGAGAACCTATTTTCAACAAAGATGCCAAGAACATGCACTGGGTAAAGGACAATCTCTTCAATAGATAGTGCTAGGAATACTAAATATCCATATGCAGAAAAATAAAACTAGACCCCTGTTTATTGTCATTAAGAAGAGTCTTATCAAAATAAGTTAAATACTTAAACTAAGACCTGAAACTATAAAACTACAAGAAAAAAAAAAACCTTTTTGTAAACTCTCCAAGACATGGGACTGGGTAGATTTATTGAATAACACTTCACAAGCATAGGCAACCAAAGCAAAAATGGGCAAATGGGATCACATCAAGTTAAAAACCGTATGCACATCAAAGAAAATAACAAGTGAAGGGAACCCACAGAACGGGGGGAAATAGTTGCAAAATATCCATCTGACAAGTGACTAATTACCAGAGTATATAAGGATTGTGAACAAATCTATAGGAAAAACATCTTAGAATCTAATTACTCAATGGGCAAAAAATCTGAATAGACATATCTCAAAAGAAGACATACAAATGGAAAACGGGTATATGAAAAGATGCTCATGATCACTGATCATCAGAGAAATGCAAAAAAAAAAAAAAACTGCAATGAGATATCATTTCACCACAATTTTAATGGCCTTTATCCAAAAGGCAGGCAATAATAAATGTCGGTGAGGGCATAGAGAAAAGGGAACCCTTGTACGCTGTTGGTGGGAAAGTAAATTGGCACGACCACTATGGAAAACAGTTTGGAATTTCCTCAAACAACTGAAAATAGATTTACCATATGATCCAGCAAATCCACTACTAGGTATATGCCCAAAATAAAGGAAATTAGTATGGCGAAGATATATCGGCACTCCCATGTTTATTGCAGTAGAATTCACAATTTCCAAGATTTGGAAGCAAATTAAGTTTCCATTGACAGATGAATCAATACAGAAAATGTGGTACATATACACAGTGGGACACTATTTAGCCATAAAAGGAATGAGATCCTGTCATTTGCAATAGCACGGATGGAACTAGAGATCACTATGTTAAGTAAAATAAGCCAGGCACACAAAGACAGACTTCACATGTTTTCACTCATTTTGGGGAGCCAAATAAAGATTAAAACAATTGAACTCCTGTAGATAGAGAGTAGAATAATAGTTACCAGAGACTGGGGATGGTAGTGGCGGGTGGGCGGGGGGAAGAGGAGATGGTTAATGAGTACAAAAATATAGTTAGAGAGAATGAATTAGATCCAGTATTTGATAGCACAACAGGGTGACTACAGTTGTACATTTTTAAATAACTAAAAGGATATAATTGGATTTTTTGTTCACATAAGGAAAGGATACAATCTTGAGGTAATGGATACCACATTTAACCTGATGTGTTGCATGCCTGCATCAAAACATCTCATGTAACCCACAAATATATGCACTTACTATGTACCCATAAAAATAAAAATTATAAAAATGTTTTAAAAATCATTAAAATTATAATTTGCGCTTATATAGTTTTTCTAACAAACAGAAAACATGCTGATTAATCTACATGCCTATCATAATCCTCTTGTGAGTTATTTTTTCCCATCGTTAGTGGAACGATTGACATTTGACTTAAGCATTATTCTTCTTGTGAGTTTATGTCAGTCAATTCACTAAAGACAGTCAACATCTGCAGGAAAAACTGCATTTAATCCTACACCTAAAACACTTAGTACCACACCATGAACAAGCTTGACCTCATCCACTAATCAATTTCTCTGATATCCTGCTAATTTAGCCAGGGAATTCTTTTTTTCAAACTAATATTTTAAACCATCACTTTATGGATTCCATCATCAGAGACAAATTATTATAGAATATTTTATAGAGCAAATATAAGTATTAGAAATCAAGTTGTATTGGGGACCAATGTATTTAGGAACTGTTTCATAGCCATAGTGTAGAAAGTTAGTTCTCATGGATAGCACACGGTCTATAATGTTGTACTATAATTCAATTTCATCCGTAAAAAGTAAGAATAAGTATTAATATATTTTATTTTATGTTTAAGTCAATACATCATAGAAGTTATTCTATGGTTATACATTTTGCCTAAACCGTTATATCATACCCATCCCCTCTCATAAATAAAGAGTATATTGGGGGCTTATTTGCATTTCTGGTGGTAGTTGTTGCACAAATCAAATACGGCTTACAGATTCCACCACCATTAATGTGAAGTAATCAATAATAACTTGGAAAATTGCAATTACACTCTTTTTCAAAGAGAATCAGATTTTCTGAAGACTAAACTTGGTTATAAGAGATAAAATGTATTGTCTTCCAATTTTCCAACTGCATCAGCACACTCAATGGTCATGAATACCCACTGTTCTCAAGGATTTCTTTTTTTTGGTCCCTGAGATAGGGCCATACAGTCTGAGGCATGTAATAGGGCCATATAATATAACAATACACAATATAATATAATAATAAGGCCATATAATCTGAGGCATGTTCAGGAGCATCCATTGCTTGGAGGAATAAAATATTATAACTTACACTTCAAGTTTTTTGATCTTCATTTTATTTTCTCTTCTGTGTATAAATAAAGTGTATAAAGAAGACCACTGATTTCTAATTGAAAAGGTAGGCATATAAGAGTGATTAACACTCAATTTGCCCCCTTTTGTGGAGACCAGTTGCTCATAGATCACATGTAACATAATCAATTGAAATTCAAGAAGAAAATGAAATAATTTATATGCCTTTTTACTTAATAATAGAAAAATCACTTAACTTTAGTAATAGTCAAAATACAGAACAATATCGCTTCTCTCAATAAATATGCATGTTGAATTGCCATGTGTCAGATATAATATTTGCTATATGAGTGCCCTAGGTAAAATAGGAGTTTTTGTTCTACTTTTATGAATGTAGGTTAAATTTATTTTTAAAAATTAAAGATGTGTTCCACATATCTGTAGTTAGTTTCTGTGATACTATCAGTGTTTTACTGTCAGCAACATATTCTCTTTTAAACAAAACAAAGGTTCATTTTCTTAAGGCAAAGCTCAACAAGTGTGAAAAGTATTTGCTTTGGATAGAAGTTTATGCTATGGAGAGAACAAATAGGCAATGGATAATTCTCATTATTATTAGAATACCTTGCCCAAATAAATTCAGCAAGAGAATATTTTAAATGGGATTTCAATGGCTTTTTAAATATATTCCTTTCTAAAATTTTGAATGAAACTTTTAATGAAATTAAAAATGAAAACCATTAATGGAGACATTCAAGATTAACATTTAGTTAGGCGATTTGTTACACATAGCAGTGGTATTTTTAAATAACATATACATATCATTAGCTGCTACTTATAGCTAAATACCAACAACCACTTATATGTTTGCTGTATTGAAAATACTGATTTCTATTGTGATAAAAAGTACAATGATAGCAGTAATTTAAATTACCATCATGCATACATTTTAATTGCAAAAAGAACATATGATATTTAAGTGGAAATTTTTCAACATAAAATATAGGCCTTGCTATTTGGAGCTATTTTATGTTGGAGGAATTCATACTTATTTTCTTGGGGATTCCAGGTTGAAAAAATACTCAGTAATGGTGTTCATTAAACTTTTGTTCACGTGCCCTGTGCTAACGAAATGTTCTAGATCGACTGCATTTTCATCTGAGCATCAGTCACTTCCCTGGGATTCCAGAGAGTGAAGTGACTCAGCAAACTTATAAAGTATTTGTTTATTTCCTGCCTTCATCTATGGTGACTAAGTTTATGATCCAGCTCATTGAAACTACTAAGGGGATATTCTGGGCTCCCTGAATAGATACTGCAAGAGCTTTGCACTGAGCACAGTGATTGAGTAAAATAAAAGTCATTCACCTGTATCACAAAATTTATCACAAAGTTTCAACCTGCATATTTAATTATTTCTAAATTCTATAACATAGAAAATAGTTGTTTTGAGTACTTTTTTTTTCCTCCACTTAAATTGAATATGTTCCTCTCAAACTTAAATGAGCAAAATCACATCCCAATATCTCATTGCTAATTTGGACTCTTAATTTTCTTTTTGGAAATATTGGCTTAACATTTTGGTGCATGAACTGTTATTCCACGCCTAAGTGGACTGATATCTGTATTAGGCAAAATAGTGCATTAGCAGGTATAATGTTTTAAATTTGTGGAATATTTCACTAACCATTACTTTGAAATAATACTTAAAGAAAGCATGTCATCTATTATATCTTAATTGGAATTGATCCAGGATCAATGGTCTAATCTGTCATCCTTAGGTCAGAATCAATCACATACTGAATCATATACTTTAGAACGTTAGGCATAGAGTGTTTTAAATATACACTTATTCAAATTTAAATTGAAAGATAATATTGTGCCTCCTTTTTCCATAGGTTCCTAAGATTTGATATTTTATAAGTTTTCTGTTTACTATATAAGGTTCAAAGACAATCTAAAACTTTTCTGCATCTACTGGAAATCCAAACATCTTCTCAAATTGAGTATTACACATTTATCAAATAGTAAACAAATATTAAAAGCTCACAGCCTTAGAATTATGCTGAGGTTTAAAATGTTTGATACTAGAATTTTCAACTCTAATGACATACTAGCAACACATACACACATGTTGAATCGTGATGAGCTGATAACAATAATAGAAACAATATTCTGTAAATCTGATTGAAAACATTAGCTAGTTAGATAACTTGAATGATTTATTTTTTAGCACTATAGACCAAGAAGCATTCATGTGAAACAAATCAACGTTGTGACTTCTCAGTATCACATTTAAAATGTAATCAAATATATCATGCATTACTCATGCCATGGAATAATAGAAAAAAAAATGGCTTTGTTGAAACTGACCTGAACAATATTTATTTATTTTCTCAAATTTGTCCTTGTTCAAGCAGCTGAGGCCCTCATAGCAGTTTTTGTATTTGATGTATAAAGCGTTGCATAAGCAAGAAAGCATTTTACAAGGTCAGAAATGAAACACATCTGAACCTGCTGTTAACATTCAACAAAATATACTGCAGATATTCTGGGATCATTTTTTTGTCACTGTGGACCAAATGCCATGCAACCTACATAGAAAATGAAGGCATACATTTCTTTCTGTAAGAATCTACTTTGCAATATAAAAAGAATTAACTGTTACCAATTCAGAGGCAGAATCTCACTGCATTGCATCTTCTCAGATGACTGAAATCCATAACTCTAATAGAAATCATTTATGACAATTTGAGCATGTCTGGAAAAATGAATGTACAAGATAAAAATATGGTGAGAAAGATTTAGTTGGAGTCAAACTACTTCATAAAATACTAGAATGTCCCTTTTAATTTCAGAGTAAGAAATGTGACCAGTGATGCAAAAAAGTGATGTATTTAGTTTCTAGTGGCATCAAAGAATATATATATACATATACACACACACACACACACACACGGAGAGAGAGAGAGAGACAGAGAGCGAGAGAGAGAGAGCGCGCCATTGCTTTTCTTCCTAATCAGATGTTCTATTATTTTTATTGTAAGTCTAGCAAATCTCCACTCTTATTTTCTGGTACAGAAGTTGGTAAATCATGACATCAAAATAATTTGACTGCCAGGAAAGGGATACCTAACAAATAAAGAACAAACCAACAAACCAACAAAGGGTGGTAAGAAGAGGAAACATTTAATTTTATCATAATAGATCCTTTCTTGTGAGAGTAAATTAGTTTTATTCAGAGCCACAAGAAAACTGTACACATACATGCACACACACACGTAACACACACACAGGTAAATGATATATCCCTTTACACTTGAAAATCAAACAGTATTGATTGTGTTTCAGCAGAATGAAAATTTGTGAATTTTTTATATTTTTAAAATAACTACAGTTAAGATATATTTCAAAATATAATTCTTCACATTATCTTAATCTAAATTATTTTTCTAGAAATCAACTATTTTTGGAATTTTAATTAGACTTTTAATGAATTGTAATGTTATTTTTAGCAATGTAGTAAGAATTCTTTTGATTCTTTTGTCATGGTACCTGGATCATGTCAAATTCTTTCTGAATCCTATTGAATAATCAGTGGCATTAGATTATTGTCCCAATTAATTAATCTCCTTTCTACTCATATTTACCCATTTTTGGCTAGTCTTTATTCCATACTAAAGCCATAATCAAGGATCCAATATGGTATTAAATGTATAATAGCTCACTTCTTCTTTAAAATATATAGTAACTCATTTAATATTCAAAACATCTTTATTTCCATTTTACAAATGAGAATTATGAAATGACAGTTGTTAGAAAATTATTAAATGTTAACTCCTCTCTCAAAGACATACAATTAGTAGTAAGTCATAGAGCTAAAATCTGACCTAGAAAAGTTTAGCTATAAAAGCTTTGTTCTTCACACCTACAAATATTGTCACTAAGAGTGGTATTTTCAGCAGTGACTTGTGGCCACTTTAACTATTTTCATGGGTATCTATTGTGTCTGACGGGCTATGTATTTGAAAGTGCACTACACTAGGTGACAGACTAAATATTTAGTGCCAATTTTGGGACTTTCTAACCCTGGGACCACAGTCAATATCTTTCTCAATGAATCTCAGTTTCCTCATTTATGAAATGAGCATAAAAATATGTAAATTACAGAATCTAGTTTCTAGTTGCAACAAATAAAATCTTAGAAGAAAATGTACATTAACATATATATTTTAATTGCTTACATTTAAATTTGTTGTAGCAGTAGTAGTACAATTAAGGAAGACACTGAAGATCAGATACATATTAAACTACAGATTTCATACATATCTGTCAATAGGGTCACCAGAGGCAAAAACAAATACATTCAAAAGGTGAAGGCAAAGAGAATCTTGTAGACATAAATATGTAGACAGCTGTGTCTGTTTTCATACCCTAATCACCTAGTCTTGTTGATATCACTACTTTGCCCTTAACACTGTTGCAATAAACAAATTTAATTCTGGAATTTGAAAAATGGTAGAAGTAACATAATGACACAAAGGCACTTTAGATGTCCGTCCTGACTGTTTCTCAAAGGCAGGGAGAAGTAATACCTTCCTTCCCTATCAAGTGCATTCCACAACAGTGGTTCTCAAAGGTTATGCTACTACCATCAGAACAGAAGCATCTGTGAGCTTGTTAGGACTCTTTGGGCCCCATCTGAAGGACTGAATCGGAACCTCTTGGGGTGGTTATCAATTTAAGTGTTTTAGCAAGCTCTCCGGGAAATTATTCTATGCATTTATGCTTGAGAATCACTGCTCAACACACAGAGCTAGCATGAAAACAAGCATGCTTGCTCACGTCTGTAATCCCAGCACTTTGAGAGGCCGAGGCGGGCAGATCACAAGGTCAGGAGATCAAGACCATCCTGGCTAACATGGTGAAACCCCGTCTCTACTAAAAATACAAAAAAACTAGCCAGGCGTGGTGGTGGGCACCTGTAGTCCCAGCTACTCGGGAGACTGAGGCAGGAGAATGGCATGAACCCGTGAGGTGGAGCTTGCAGTGAGCCGAGATCACTCCACTGCACTCCAGCCTGGGCGACAGAACGAGACTCCATCTAAAAAAAAAATAAATAAATAAGCATGCTTGTTATGCAGTAGAATAAGTATGTTGCTAATGCTTATGCACCTCTGCAGCTAAAAACGTGTGTGAAGATCAGAGGTGGGGAAGATCAGAGATGGCAACATCTATTCAACAAATGTTTAAATGCCTGATGTAGTCTTGGACCTAGGCTAAGTGCTAAGATCACAAAAGTGAATAAAGCATGAACTATAGAAATACAGGTTCCCAAATTAAAATAATTCAAATCTACAGAGACTAAAATAATTTCTGGGATAATAATATTTGAGCCACATCTGATAAGCATTCTGGTTTCAGGATATGATCTAGTGAAAAATGCTTGATTCAGAAGCCAGTCCAAGCAAAGGTGGTATGTTCAAAGCCATGACAGTATGAGGAAGCTTGGCTCATTTGGAAAACAGAATGGTAGCTCAGGATGGCTAAAAACGAAATAGCAAATGGAAGAATGAGGCAGAAGGTGGAAGTGTGGACTTGGTTCAGAAGACTGTTGCATGGTATGTCATTCTGTGAAGCCTGATTCTATGTTGCTTTGGGAGTCATTGAGAACTTTCAAGTAGGGTGGTGAGGTGTTAAGATTCCAATGTTGGAGCAGAATTTAGGCTGATTTAAAGGGGCAAAACTGGATGCAAAGGTTCTAATTTTAAAAATATTGAAATGGACAAGGGGAAAATATACCCATCGTCCTAAATATGAGAGCGATTGTAAGAATGAAGAAGAAAATATGGCTTCCAGAGATATTTATTCATGTCATGAATAAAATATATAATATATAATAAGGTATATTCTTGAGTGAAGATACATTTATGTTGGATCATGCCAAGTTTGAAATTTCCTGGGAAATAGTGAATCAAAGAGTTTTTAATTGAGTATAAAATTCTGGGTTAAAATATTCAATTGAGGAGGGGGCGGAGCAAGATGGCCGAATAGGAGCAGCTCCAGTCTCCAACTCCCAGCGCGAGCGACACAGAAGACCGGTGATTTCTGCATTTTCAACTGAGGTACTGGGTTCATCTCACTGGGGAGTGCCTGACGATCGGTGCTGGTCAGCTGCTGCAGCCCGACCAGCGAGAGCTGAAGCAGGGCGAGGCATTGCCTCACCTGGGAAGCGCAAGGGGGAAGGGAGTCCCTTTTCCTAGCCAGGGGAACTGAGACACACAACACCTGGAAAATCGGGTAACTCCCACCCCAATACTGCGCTTTAGGAAACAGGCACACCAGGAGATCATATCCCACACCTGGCCGGGAGGGTCCCACACCCACGGAGCCTCCCTCGTTGCTAGCGCAGCAGTCTGTGATCTACCGGCAAGGCAGCAGCGAGGCTGGGGGAGGGGCGCCCGCCATTGCTGAGGCTTAAGTAGGTAAACAAAGCTGCTGGGAAGCTCGAACTGGGTGGAGCTCACAGCAGCTCAAGGAAACCTGCCTGTCTCTGTAGACTCCACCTCTGGGGACAGGGCACAGTAAACTAAGACACACAGACACCTCTGCACAGACGCAAATGACTGTCTGACAGCTTTGAAGAGAGCAGTGGATCTCCCAACACGGAGGCTGAGATCTGAGAAGGGACAGACTCCCTGCTCAAGCGGGTCCCTGACCCCTGAGTAGCCTAACTGGGAGACATCCCCCACTAGGGGCAGTCTGACACCCCACACCTCACAGGGAGGAGTATACCCCTGAGAGGAAGCTTCCAAAGCAAGAATCAGACAGGTACACTCGCTGTTCAGAAATATTCTATCTTCTGCAGCCTCTGCTGCTGATACCCAGGCAAACAGGGTCTGGAGTGGACCTCAAGCAATCTCCAACAGACCTACAGCTGAGGGTCCTGACTGTTAGAAGGAAAACTATCAAACAGGAAGGACACCTACACCAAAACCCCATCAGTACATCACCATCATCAAAGACCAGAGGCAGATAAAACCACAAAGATGGGGAAAAAGCAGGGCAGAAAAGCTGGAAATTCAAAAAATAAGAGCGCATCTCCCCCGGCAAAGGAGCGCAGCTCGTCGCCAGCAACGGATCAAAGCTGGACGGAGAATGACTTTGACGAGATGAGAGAAGAAGGCTTCAGTCCATCAAATTTCTCAGAGCTAAAGGAGGAATTACGTACCCAGCGCAAAGAAACTAAAAATCTTGAAAAAAAAGTGGAAGAATTGATGGCTAGAGTAATCAATGCAGAGAAGGTCCTAAACAAAATGAAAGAGATGAAAACCATGACACGAGAAATACGTGACAAATGCACAAGCTTCAGTAACCGACTCGATCAACTGGAAGAAAGAGTATCAGCGATTGAGGATCAAATGAATGAAATGAAGCGAGAAGAGAAACCAAAAGAAAAAAGAAGAAAAAGAAACGAACAAAGCCTGCAAGAAGTATGGGATTATGTAAAAAGACCAAATCTACGTCTGATTGGGGTGCCTGAAAGTGAGGGGGAAAATGGAACCAAGTTGGAAAACACTCTTCAGGATATCATCCAGGAGAACTTCCCCAACCTAGTAGGGCAGGCCAACATTCAAATCCAGGAAATACAGAGAACGCCACAAAGATACTCCTCGAGAAGAGCAACTCCAAGACACATAATTGCCAGATTCACCAAAGTTGAAATGAAGGAAAAAATCTTAAGGGCAGCCAGAGAGAAAGGTCGGGTTACCCACAAAGGGAAGCCCATCAGACTAACAGCAGATCTCTCCGCAGAAACTCTCCAAGCCAGAAGAGAGTGGGGGCCAATATTCAACATTCTTAAAGAAAAGAATTTTAAACCCAGAATTTCATATCCAGCCAAACTAAGTTTCATAAGTGAAGGAGAAATAAAATCCTTTACAGATAAGCAAATGCTTAGAGATTTTGTCACCACTAGGCCTGCCTTACAAGAGATCCTGAAGGAAGCACTAAACATGGAAAGGAACAACCGGTACCAGCCATTGCAAAAACATGCCAAAATGTAAAGACCATTGAGGCTAGGAAGAAACTGCATCAACTAATGAGCAAAATAACCAGTTAATATCATAATGGCAGGATCAAGTTCACACATAACAATATTAACCTTAAATGTAAATGGACTAAATGCTCCAATTAAAAGACACAGACTGGCAAACTGGATAAAGAGTCAAGACCCATCAGTCTGCTGTATTCAGGAGACCCATCTCACACGCAGAGACATACATAGGCTCAAAATAAAGGGATGGAGGAAGATTTACCAAGCAAATGGAGAACAAAAAAAAGCAGGGGTTGCAATACTAGTCTCTGATAAAACAGACTTTAAACCATCAAAGATCAAAAGAGACAAAGAAGGCCATTACATAATGGTAAAGGGATCAATTCAACAGGAAGAGCTAACTATCCTGAATATATATGCACCCAATACAGGAGCACCCAGATTCATAAAGCAAGTCCTTAGAGACTTACAAAGAGACTTAGACTCCCATACAATAATAATGGGAGACTTCAACACTCCAATGTCAACATTAGACAGATCAACGAGACAGAAAGTTAACAAGGATATCCAGGAATTGAACTCATCTCTGCAACAAGCAGACCTAATAGACATCTATAGAACTCTCCACCCCAAATCAACAGAATATACATTCTTCTCAGCACCACATCATACTTACTCCAAAATTGACCACGTAATTGGAAGTAAAGCACTCCTCAGCAAATGTACAAGAACAGAAATTATAACAAACTGTCTCTCAGACCACAGTGCAATCAAACTAGAACTCAGGACTAAGAAACTCACTCAAAACCGCTCAACTACATGGAAACTGAACAACCTGCTCCTGAATGACTACTGGGTACATAACGAAATGAAGGCAGAAATAAAGATGTTCTTTGAAACCAATGAGAACAAAGATACAACATACCAGAATCTCTGGGACACATTTAAAGCAGTGTGTAGAGGGAAATTTATAGCACTAAATGCCCACAAGAGAAAGCAGGAAAGATGTAAAATTGACACTCTAACATCGCAATTAAAAGAACTAGAGAAGCAAGAGCAAACACATTCGAAAGCTAGCAGAAGGCAAGAAATAACTAAGATCAGAGCAGAACTGAAGGAGATAGAGACACAAAAAACCCTCCAAAAAATCAATGAATCCAGGAGTTGTTTTTTTGAAAAGATCAACAAAATTGACAGACCACTAGCCAGACTAATAAAGAAGAAAAGAGAGAAGAATCAAATCGACGCAATTAAAAATGATCAAGGGGATATCACCACCGACCCCACAGAAATACAAACTACCATCAGAGAATACTATAAACACCTCTACGCAAATAAACTGGAAAATCTAGAAGAAATGGATAATTTCCTGGACACTTACACTCTTCCAAGACTAAACCAGGAAGAAGTTGAATCCCTGAATAGACCAATAGCAGGCTCTGAAATTGAGGCAACAATTAATAGCCTACCAACCAAAAAAAGTCCAGGACCAGATGGATTCACAGCTGAATTCTACCAGAGGTACAAAGAGGAGTTGGTACCATTCCTTCTGAAACTATTCCAATCAATAGAAAAAGAGGGAATCCTCCCTAACTCATTTTATGAGGCCAACATCATCCTGATACCAAAGCCCGGCAGAGACACAACAAAAAAAGAGAATTTTAGACCAATATCCCTGATGAACATCGATGCAAAAATCCTCAATAAAATACTGGCAAACCGGATTCAGCAACACATCAAAAAGCTTATCCACCATGATCAAGTGGGCTTCATCCCTGGGATGCAAGGCTGGTTCAACATTCGCAAATCAATAAACATAATCCAGCATATAAACAGAACCAAAGACAAGAACCACATGATTATCTCAATTGATGCAGAAAAGGCTTTTGACAAAATTCAACAGCCCTTCATGCTAAAAACGCTCAATAAATTCGGTATTGATGGAACGTACCTCAAAATAATAAGAGCTATTTATGACAAACCCACAGCCAATATCATACTGAATGGGCAAAAACTGGAAAAATTCCCTTTGAAAACTGGCACAAGACAGGGATGCCCTCTCTCACCACTCCTATTCAACATAGTGTTGGAAGTTCTGGCTAGGGCAATCAGGCAAGAGAAAGAAATCAAGGGTATTCAGTTAGGAAAAGAAGAAGTCAAATTGTCCCTGTTTGCAGATGACATGATTGTATATTTAGAAAACCCCATTGTCTCAGCCCAAAATCTCCTTAAGCTGATAAGCAACTTCAGCAAAGTCTCAGGATACAAAATTAATGTGCAAAAATCACAAGCATTCTTATACACCAGTAACAGACAAACAGAGAGCCAAATCAGGAATGAACTTCCATTCACAATTGCTTCAAAGAGAATCAAATACCTAGGAATCCAACTTACAAGGGATGTAAAGGACCTCTTCAAGGAGAACTACAAACCACTGCTCAGTGAAATCAAAGAGGACACAAACAAATGGAAGAACATACCATGCTCATGGATAGGAAGAATCAATATTGTGAAAATGGCCATACTGCCCAAGGTAATTTATAGATTCAATGCCATCCCCATCAAGCTACCAATGAGTTTCTTCACAGAATTGGAAAAAACTGCTTTAAAGTTCATATGGAACCAAAAAAGAGCCCGCATCTCCAAGACAATCCTAAGTCAAAAGAACAAAGCTGGAGGCATCACGCTACCTGACTTCAAACTATACTACAAGGCTACAGTAACCAAAACAGCATGGTACTGGTACCAAAACAGAGATATAGACCAATGGAACAGAACAGAGTCCTCAGAAATAATACCACACATCTACAGCCATTTGATCTTTGACAAACCTGAGAGAAACAAGAAATGGGGAAAGGATTCCCTATTTAATAAATGGTGCTGGGAAAATTGGCTAGCCATAAGTAGAAAGCTGAAACTGGATCCTTTCCTTACTCCTTATACGAAAATTAATTCAAGATGGATTAGAGACTTAAATGTTAGACCTAATACCATAAAAATCCTAGAGGAAAACCTAGGTAGTACCATTCAGGACATAGGCATGGGCAAAGATTTCATGTCTAAAACACCAAAAGCAACGGCAGCAAAAGCCAAAATTGACAAATGGGATCTCATTAAACTAAAGAGCTTCTGCACAGCAAAAGACACTACCATCAGAGTGAACAGGCAACCTACAGAATGGGAGAAAATTTTTGCAATCTACTCATCTGACAAAGGGCTAATATCCAGAACCTACAAAGAACTCAAACAAATTTACAAGAAAAAAACAAACAACCCCATCAAAAAGTGGGCAAAGGACATGAACAGACATTTCTCAAAAGAAGACATTCATACAGCCAACAGACACATGAAAAAATGCTCATCATCACTGGCCATCAGAGAAATGCAAATCAAAACCACAATGAGATACCATCTCACACCAGTAAGAATGGCAATCATTAAAAAGTCAGGAAACAACAGGTGCTGGAGAGGATGTGGAGAAATAGGAACACTTTTACACTGTTGGTGGGATTGTAAACTAGTTCAACCATTATGGAAAACAGTATGGCGATTCCTCAAGGATCTAGAACTAGATGTACCGTATGACCCAGCCATCCCATTACTGGGTATATACCCAAAGGATTATAAATTATGCTGCTATAAAGACACATGCACACGTATGTTTATTGCAGCACTATTCACAATAGCAAAGACTTGGAATCAACCCAAATGTCCATCAGTGACAGATTGGATTAAGAAAATGTGGCACATATACACCATGGAATACTATGCAGCCATAAAAAAGGATGAGTTTGAGTCCTTTGTAGGGACTTGGATGCAGCTGGAATCCATCATTCTTAGCAAACTATCACAAGAACAGAAAACCAAACACCGCATGTTCTCACTCATAGGTGGGAACTGAACAATGAGATCACTCGGACTCAGGAAGGGGAACATCACACACCGGGGCCTATCATGGGGAGGGGGGAGGGGGGAGGGATTGCATTGGGAGTTATACCTGATGTAAATGACGAGTTGATGGGTGCAGCACAGCAACATGGCACAAGTATACATATGTAACAAACCTGCACGTTATGCACATGTACCCTACAACTTAAAGTATAATAATAATAAATAAATTAAAAAAAATAATAATAATTAAAAAAAAAATAAAATAAAATAAAATATTCAATTGAGATCCATTAGAAAATAGATGATAATTGATCCAATAAAAATAGATGTTAACTCTCAGAGGAACTGACAGCCAGAAATGAAGACTAAGAGAGTCGGTCTGTGGAACAACAACAAAAAAGGAACAGAGACAGTTAAAGTGAATGATGAATGGCCTTGGGGGTGATGGTGGGGATCCATGTATAGAAAGATTACGTATGATTTAGGAAATATAAGAACCAAAAACGGAAATGAAATTGGCAATATAAAGACCATTGCAGCATGAGGAGAAAATCCGTTCAGCAGAGCAGTGGAAGCAGAACGAATATTTCCACAGGTTGAGAAATGAAAGGAAGTCACTTGGCTGTATAGAAAGGCACATTCTAGAAGGAACACGGAGAGTAACCGACATGAGATGTGTTTTGTTTAGATCTCTTGTCAGGGAATAGATTTTCAAAGATAGGATTTTAAACAGATTTACTCAAGGTCAAAATGGAGTCATCAGAAAGGAAAAAGAAATAGTTTCTGGAAAGGTTGTATAATTAGAGGTTTAAGTATCCATGTAACAAGAGTAGGTCCAAAGCAGTTTTTCCAGGCACCCATTGATCCTAAACTGCCTTTATTTTATTTACTCTACCATAGAGAAACTTCTGAAATTCAGAATGTCTCCTCTGACCCTACTGGCTTTTGCTGTCTTAATGCTTTCTCTGACTCACCTCAGAGTTTTGACCTCTTTCCCATAATTTCCTTCCTAGCCTCTCTCCTCTGTCATGTCACCATGTCCAATCTTGTGAGCTCTTTGACTCAGAAACTCTCTGGAGCTTTAAATGGCCTCCTCGGCTGAGCACACCTAGGTCAGTACTGAACCATTTGCAGAGGTAAGAATTTGGAGGCGGATGCGATGTACAAATGATATTCAGGACATGGGTGAAGGCATTAGCTATTGGCAGTAAAGGAGAGGCGTTTTTATTTTACTTTTTATTTCTGTTATCTGTAAGACTGGGACATGAGAATGAATGTGCATAAAGTGAGAGACAGTAAGTCTTCACTTGATGGTTCAATTTCTGAGATTCAGAAACACTGCTGTTTTGCTTTTAGCAAAAAGTAATTGGATTTGAGGAGAGAGAGTTGCTGAAGTAGAGAAATAAAGGAGAGAAATGCCTTTGGTCAAAGGTAAAGAGAATGATAGCTGAGTGTCCAGATTGCCCTACTAAACTTGTGGTGGAATTATCTTCGCTTTCACTTGTTACTATTTTTGAAGGGCTCTGTGTTGTGGTTGCAGATACTGAGGAAGAGGCCAGTGCAGTTATATTAGTTTCGTAAAGCTGTCGTAAAACAAGGAACCACAAAGTGGATTGCTTGAAGACAGACATGTATTCTCCACAGTTCTGGAGGCCAGAGTCTGATTTCAAATTGCCAGCAGGGCCGTGTCTCTGTGAAGGATACAGGAGGAAAATGTGTTCCATGCTTTTCTTCCTAGCTCCTGGTTTTGCTGGCAATTCTTGAGATTACTTGTCTTATAGAAGCGCCACTCTGTTCTCTGCCTCAATCATCACATGGCATTCTTCTTCCTATATGTCTTCATATTATCTTCCCTGTGTGTGTGTTACTCTCTGTTTCTCTTCTCTTCTTACAAGGACACTGGTCATGTAGAGTTAAGGACTATCTGCTGAGTTCATCATAACTTGATATAACTGCAGATACCTTGTTTCCAAATAAGGTTTCATTCACAGGTACTAGGGGTTAGGGTTTCAACATATCTTTTTAGGGGACACAATTCAACCTACAACAGCTGTTAACTCTTGTGTTAAAACTGTTCAGAGTGAGGCCAGTTACGGTGGCTCACGCCTGTAATCCCAGCACTTTGGGAGGCCGAGGAGGGCTGATCACCTGAGGTCAGGAGTTCGACACCATGCTGGCCAATATAGTGAAACCCTGTCTCTACTAAAAATACAAAAGTTTTCTGGGAGTGGTGGTGGGTATCTGTAATCCCAGCCACTTGAAAGGCTGAAGCAGGAGAATTGCTTGAACCCAGGAGGTGGAGGTTGCAGTGAGCCGAGATCACGCCATTGCACTCCAGCCTGGGCGACAGAGTAAGACCCCATCTCAAAAAACAAAACAAAAACTGTTCAGAGTGGTGCTAGTGGAATGGATAAGAGACAGTAGTACAGGAAAGAAAAAGTCATAAGGAAGGTATAAATGTGTTAATAAGGAAGAGATAAGTGCTGAATAAAAAAGAAAACAAAAGAAGATTGTGTTGATAGATGAGAAAAATTGTCCAACACGGAAAAGTAGATGTATAACTAAAATTCAAGATGATTGCACTTTATTTGGAGTATTTAGAATTTAAGGTTTCATGAGGAAAATAATTCTTGTATCTTATTCAAGAAGAAATAAGTAAAGATTAATGCATGAATTAAAAACACACATACATTACCAACAAATTTTAGAAGGGAGCTTGAGATATTTATATACCAGAATAAAAATGGTAAAATAGTATTACTTTTTGGTATAACCAATGTTTTTTGAATAGTTAATTTAGACAATCCACTTCTTTTGATGAGTTTTCTATTATACAAATAGTGTATTATAAAATCTGAAGCTCAACATGTAAAAACCCAGGAAGCATCAAAACCTGAAATGACTGTAAACAGGATAGAGGTGTACTGTTGGTTGATTTATAGTATTTTGGGCAGGTTTAATTGTACTGATGTACATAGGCGTTTTTGAATTGTTTCTGCTTACTTCCTCTTAAGTGGAAACTAATAGGACCCCAATAAATATTTTAATGAGTATGTACTACTTCTTAAATAATAGAATGGATGATTTATATACACTTTTGGTCGTGGTCAACAGAAGTTGCACTGAGGTCTAATATTTACCACCTTTAATCTTTTACGTATGTGAGGTTTTAGTACGGTTAAGGGTTAACATGAAAACATTTCAATGCCCACTTATTGATCCTCTTATCTACCCAAAGTAGTTATTTTGTTTAACAAGTAAGCAGTGTTACAACCAACAGCCCATAAAAGGTTATTATCAAATACTTTTCCGTTTTCCTTGCACATGATTAAGCCTCAAAGGTGAATTAATGGATCCTGTTAGGCCGTAACAGGAAAGCAATAATGTCTATCAAGCAAGCACTGTGTTCCACAAATACATGCTGTTTGTCAATGCGGTTGGTGGGTTTTGATTTGATTTCCCCTCAAAGGAGAGTTGGTAAGATGGGAGGCTAAGGGATAGTTTCCTCATCTTATAGTTAGATGTAATGGCAAACATTGATTTTTATTTCTTTGTGAGGACATATCGCAGTAGTGAGGAAAGCAGATTACAAAATTTATACCATACTATTTTGTTTCATTTAAAGTGATAACAATATTCAAACTGTTTGTCTTGACTTAATCTTTTTGTCCCGTTCTTACTTCCCAAGGCTCCTAAACTTATCTTGTTTTAAAGTTCTCTACAGTACATACTTTCTGTAAGCTGCACCACATCCTTCTGCGTAGCATGGTTTACAAAATTTAAAAATAAGTAATTTGAAGTGTTTTTGCTCATGTGTTTACTTCAGCTACATTAACTATTTTCCTACATATATATATGTACACACACACACACACATATACATATGTATATAGTTTTGTTGTTCAAAACTTGGGAAAGTAAATACTGAGTCAATACAGTCACTTAAAGGCTTTGATTTCAGGTTAGATGTGGTACATGATTAATGCGTGAACTATTCAGAGTGAACTTTGAAATCTGTGTGTGTAATTTTACTTAATAAAAATTAATCAGAAAAGGATAATTTAGAAAATAAAAGTACAATAATTTAAATGTCACAATTAAAGTTTCCACATGGCCAGTTTTCTCCACTGTTTTAAGATAAAAAATGGCACGACATACACTGAAATGTACTTTGAACATTGTATATAATTATCTTAGAACATCAGGAATAGCATCAATAAAAACCAAGATGTTTTGTGATTTTATATTGTTTTGCATCTAATCGTATATCACAGTCTAATACCATAGACTTTCACATCTCTGGGAGTGAGCTATATACTGCCTTAGATAATCATGGCGGGAATCAACAGGACAAATTTTGATAGGAAGAAAGGCAGTAGACTCTTAGCAGACAATGAGACAATGGAGAATGAAAAGAAAATGATTATCAAACACTTTTCCAGATGGTTATCAATTGCATAGGAATTCTAAGAGGCCAGGCGCAGTGGCTCAGACCTTTAGTCCCATCACTTTGGGAGGCCAAGGTGGGTGGATCACGAAGTCAAGAGATCAAGACCATCCTGGCCAACATGGTGAAACCCCATCTCTACTAAAAATACAAAAATTAGCTGGGCGTGGTGGCAAGTGCCTGCAGTCCCAGCTACTCGGGAGGCTGAGGCAGGAGAATAGCTTGAACTCAGGAGGTGGAGGTTGCAGTGAGCCAAGATTGTGCCACTGCACTCTAGCCTCGGCGACAGGGCGAGACGCTGTCCCCGAAAAAAAATAAAATAAAAAATAAAAAAAGAAAAAGAAGAAAAGAATTCTAAGAAAGCATAACTTTTGATTGTGTATATGTTTATTTTCACAGTGAATTATTTTCTTTACATATATACTCAAGTTCTTTTTTTTGTTTGTTTGTTTTGAGACGGAGTCTCACTCTTGTCATCCAGGCTGGAGTGCAATGGCGTGATCTCGGCTCACTGCAACCTCTGCCTCCCGGGTTCAAACTGTTCTCCTGACTCAGCCTCCCGAGTAGCTGGGATTCCAGGTGCATGCCACCACGCCTGGCTAATTTTGTTTTTTGTATTTTTAGTAGAGACGGGGTTTCACCATATTGGCCAGGCTGGTCTTGAACTCCTGACCTCGTGATTCACCTGCCTCGGCCTCCCAAAGTGCTGGGATTATATGCGTGAGCCACCGCGCCTGGCCAACAAATTTTCATAACAGATTATTATAATGCCACAAAATTCACATACTTCCACTAAGTTTTTATAGTATGATATGCTACTAAAACACCTCAAAAAAGCAATCAATTTCTTTTACCTTAAATGTACTGTTATAATCTAGTAAAGCATGCTATAAGTAAACTATAGTTTATAATATATGTAATATATCATTTTTACTTAATTATATTGTAAAATCTTAAATGTGATTAAAATGATATGCACATTTTAAATATTTTGAACCTGATATATAACTCTAGAAACAACTATGAGTCTTTCCTGGTTTGAAAAAGTAATATTATTATGCTATTTAGATGTTCACTATTTTGCTTAAAGTGAAATAAATGAATAAAGAAATTCTTCAGATTATTTATTCAAGCGTATAAGTCTATGTTACTCAATACAGATTCTGTTACATAAATAAGTACTTACTTATTATTAACTCTAAATTTATTTTTTATTTATACTGAGATATACTTCCATTTATATCTACTGTATTATGTTTTATCTATCTCCTATCTAACTAGAAATAATTTAGTGTATTCTTTTCCAGAAAATACTTAACATATATTTAAATACATAATATAAAACAGGCCAAGGTAAAAATGGAATTACAATATTTTACTAAATTAAAAATATTAGTATATAAAAATCATGAAAATAATCCGATAAGTTTTTCCCCTTTTTCTCTATTTTTCGTGCATGGTTTTAAGCAGTCTTATGAATTGCTGCATATAATCGTTAACAACCTCCCTCTGAAAGAACTAGCCTTCCTCACTTAAGATAAGGAAACTGACACATTGAGGCCAAGTCACTATCTAATGTCCTGCTGCAAGCAAATGGGAAAAGTTGCTTTTGAATTCAGCAAGTCTGACGCCAAAGCATAAACTCAACCAATACAGATTATTCAACATTTTACTAGAGAAGGATCATGGCTTTGGCTTTAATTTTAACTGTAGCCTATGCAACGAAAGAAACGGAATCAATCTAATGAGTCACAGTGTCCAAGATATGAAAAAAGGCAAGTTGTGGAGCAGAATCACTAAGGCCATAAAAAGCTTTATCCCTTGAGTCCTCATAAACTGGATGCTGCTAAATATAAAAATTGTCGACAGTACTTTTATGGTGAAATAACTGGTGCCAAATGTCACTTTTTCTTATAACATCTTTCAGTATAAGCAATCGCAAAGCACATTTCTAAGGTTAAAAAAAAAAAAAAAAAAAAAAAAAAAAGTTCCTGTAGCCCCAGCTATGGTAGGGCTTTAAGTTACGAGGATAGTGTGATCCAAATGAACACCACTCATGCTCTTGCTGAGGCTGTACTTCATATTACAGGATGAAATATAAAATAAGAGAGTTCCCTTCTGCCTATCCTCCAGAAGTAGTTTCCTCTCAGCCAGATACTTGAAAATAACTGTGTGGTAATAGTTTGAACATTATTCTACTTGACAATACTTGTAATACTTTTATTCTGATAAGTAACCAGAAGGCATCTGTCTTGCCAACTTATTATATCACCCCATTATTCTATTTTTACTTGAACTAACTAGCTGTAAGATTTTTCTTTCCACTTTAGAAAAATAGAAAAAAGGGAACTTGCCTGTCTAGAAAACCAACTTACCTCTGCGTTGAAGTGTTTCCAGAACCAAGACCTTTCTTTAACTTTTTGCATAGGGAAAAAAAGCAAAGTATCTATCTCTGTTGTAAAACATCCCAGTTAATTAAATATAAAAAGCAAAAATTATAGAAAGTTAAAACTCAGAAAATTATAATTGTGTTTTTATCATGCCCTGATCAAGAAGTAAATGAATTATATTAACTTAGGTGACTTACAGTGCAACAGAGAGTGATGAAAGAAACCCCAACTTAATTTTTAGAGACCACTACTAAAATTGAGACTGGTAAAGGAATTTCAAAAATTTAAGTTTTACAAGAGCTGACTGATAATCCTTCCTTTGGGGAAGTTGTCTATTCAGCGAGCAAGTTATCTTATTCTTGATAATTAACTCATTGAGAATAATATAAAGGTATTGTATCTCAAATTTAAAAGACAAAATGGGGGATACATAGGCATGACTTTGGCTCTCAAAATAGGGTTAATATCCTGGGAATTCAAAAATGTGAATAAACAGGTGTAATTCATTCAATACGTATTTATTGAGTTTATATTACACTATACCAGGTACTGTTCCAAAGATAAAGCAGTCATTAAAACAAACAAACTTATCTCCTAAACTCTGGTAAGAAACAAAAACAAATAAAATCTAATAACCATTCAATTATGAGGTAAGATACATTGATACATACATGAAGGGAATTGAAAATGTCTGAGAAGGTGAAACGCTAGTTATGCTAGAGACTGAAGAACTGAAGAAAAAAACATTTGGATAAGAAGAGAGCTTCCTTCAGGGTCTCTTGTAAGGCAGGCCCAGTGGTGACAAAATCTCTAAGCATTTGCTTATCTGTAAAGGATTTTATTTCTCCTTCACTCATGAAACTTAGTTTGGCTGGATATGAAATTCTGGGTTTAAAATTCTTTTCTTTAAGAATGTTGAATATTGGCCCCCACTCTCTTCTGGCTTGGAGAGTTTCTGCCGAGAGATCTGCTGTTAGTCTGATGGGCTTCCCTTTGTGGGTAACCCGACCTTTCTCTCTGGCTGCCCTTAACATTTTTTCCTTCATTTCCACTTTGGTGAATCTGGCAATTATGTGTCTTGGAGTTGCTCTTCTCGAGGAGTATCTTTGTGGCATTCTCTGTATTTCCTGGATTTGAATGTTGGCCTGCCCTACTAGGTTGGGGAAGTTGTCCTGGATGATATCCTGAAGAGTGTTTTCCGACTTGGTTCCATTTTCCCCCTCACTTTCAGGCACCCCAATCAGACGTAGATTTGGTCTTTTAACATAATCCCATACTTCTTGCAGGCTTTGTTCATTTCTTTTTCTTCTTTTTTCTTTTGGTTTCTCTTCTCACTTCATTTCGTTCATTTGATCCTCGATCGCTGATACTCTTTCTTCCAGTTGATCGAGTCGGTTACTGAAGCTTGTGCATTTGTCACGTATTTCTCGTGTCATGGTTTTCATCTCTTTCATTTCCTTTATGACCTTCTCTGCATTAATTACTCTAGCCATCAATGCTTCCACTTTTTTTTTCAAGATTTTTAGTTTCTTTGCACTGGGTACGTAATTCCTCTTTTAGCGCTGAGAAGTTTGATGGACTGAAGCCTTCTTCTCTCATCTCGTCAAAGTCATTCTCCATCAAGCTTTGATCCATTGCTGGCGATGAGCTGCGCTCCTTGGAATCAACCCAAATGTCCATCAGTGACAGACTGGATTAAGAAAATGTGGCACATATACACCATGGAATACTATGCAGCCATCAAAAAGGATGAGTTTGAGTCCTTTGTAGGGACATGGATGCAGCTGGAAACCATCATTCTTAGCAAACTATCACAAGAACAGAAAACCAAACACCGCATGTTCTCACTCATAGGTGGGAACTGAACAATGAGATCACTTGGACTCGGGAAGGGGAACATCACACACCGGGGCCTATCATGGGGAGGGGGGAGGGGGGAGGGATTGCATTGGGAGTTATACCTGATGTAAATGACGAGTTGATGGATGCTGACGAGTTGATGGGTGCAGCACAGCAACATGGCACAAGTATACATATGTAACAAACCTGCACGTTATGCACACGTACCCTAGAACTTAAAGTATAATAATAATAAAAAAAAATTAAAAAAAAAAGAAGAGAGCATTTTTGGAAAGAGAACAATGTGCACAAAGACACCTAGGCAGAGATGTCTTAATGTTTCACAAGAAGAATAAGGAGTAGAGTAAGATGGGGACATATAGGAGATAAAATCAGAAACATAGGCATGAGGGTTGGAAAAATGCAATGTAAAGAATTATGAATCATACAACGGATTTTGAGTTTTACTCTGAGATGGGAAACCTCCACTAATTTGGAAGAGGGTGTAACTTGGTCTGAGCCTAGTTTAAATGAGTCATAATAGCCTCTCTGTTGATAAGATTTGCTAGCCTCTCTGTTGATAAGATTTGAGGGGAATATGGAAGTCTATTAGGAGGTGATCACAGATGAAAGTGGGACATAAAAGTGGCTTAACTTGGGTGGGAAAGCTGAGCATAAAAACATGGTAGAATTCTGCACAAAATGGATGTGGTCTGTCATCAAAATAGAAATGTCAATAATTATTACAAGCCATTTTGAAACCAGAAGAGAGGAGATTTCCTAAACTTAAAAGCCCCAAATCATCAACATTAGCTACACACACACACACATACACACACACAATGAGTCATTCCAGAAGGTTTCTTCACAAGAAGGCATAGAACATATGCCTGTAATCCCAGCACTTTGGGAGCTCGGGGCAGGCAGATCACAATGTCAGGCGTTCGATACCAGCCTGGCCAATATGGTGAAACCCCATCTCTACTAAAAATACAAAAATTAGCCGGACATGGTGGCACATGCCTGTAGTCCCAGCTACTCTGGAGGCTGAGGCAGAAGAATTGCTGAACCTGAGAGTCAGAGGTTGCAGTGAGCCAAGATCACGCCACTGCACTCCAGCCTGGGCGACAGAGCAAGACTCTGTCTCGAAAAAAAAAAAAAAAAAGAATATTCAGAAGTGGAATACTTGTGCTTGTGGCTCAATATTTCAATATTTATGCATATAAAACAATAACCTGAGGACCTCAGTTTCACAAATAGTCAAGAAGGAAGCTGGGACATATTTTAGATCAAATATATTGCAGGTTAAAGTATCTTTATGTAGGGAAAGTAAATAGAAATGTGTCGTTCTATAAATAGGATTTAGCAAGACAGGGCCATTCCACATTAATTGATAAAATCAAATAACTGTCCAGAATTGCAGTTCACTTTTCAAAATGGTGAAGAAATATTTTTAAAAATATGGTTACAGTGTGGCACTTTAAAAAAAATCAAGTCTGCTATACAATGCTGAAAAATATCCTGTAATCTTTCTTTCCTCTTAGTGGAGCAAAATCTTAGTTTATAGTGGAAGGAAGTTTGAGAGCTCCTTAGTGGTCAATAGAGATCTAATTCTCCTCAATTTTGCTCAAACTGAATATATAACAGGACAACATAACAGGATCTGAGCCAAACATTTTCACATAGATTAAGTTGTGTGTGTGCCTCTGTGTGTGTCTGTCTGTGTGTGTCTGTCTGTGTGTGTGTGTATGTATTTTCCTGTAGAAAATAAAGCATTTGAACATTAGTTATTCTCTTATTTTTCCTGCTGTCTGTCACCACATTAACAAGACCGGGTGTACTTTATTTTCCTAGCTAGGATCTCTTGTCCCACTGGGATCGGGGAAGACAATTTTAACATACTTTTTAGGACCAGTGGCAGTTAGAATTGCTTTCAAGATACTACTGTTCATAAGAGGTGAGAGAAAGAACATTTTCATGTAGCCCCTGGGTGTTGAGATTCCCCATATCCTTAAGAATAAATTGGTCAATCATCAAGAGAATTTGAAATCTCCTCAGGCTGTCTTCATTTTCACAACAGGCTCACCTCCCTGATCTAATAAATAGAACATTGACTCTATGGGAGGGCTATGCTTTTGAACTGCTCCTTGCTCAATGAATATTACTTCCTAAAACCCAGTAGTCCTAGTCACACGTCATGTGCAAACATGCTATAAGACTCATTTTCACTAAAATAAATTATTTTGAACAAGTCAACTTATTTTAAAACATAGCATTTTCCCTATCTCACCTATGTAGCCACAGAAAGAATTAACTGTCCTGTGGAATATGTCAAAAATAAAAGATAAAGTCTCCAAGATTAACCTGAGCACGCATCACTCACTTTAAAGAAAATTGGAGGAGATGAACTAGAAGAATTTCTTTGGAGCCTGAACAAAAGAGAGGTGAATGGGTTATTAAAGATAGGCTGATGTTATTCTAATATCTTTATGGGAGACTGTCTACTCTATTGTGTCTCTTTTTCAATGAGCATCTTTTGGGAAGCATAAAGTTGCCTCCTTACAAGGTCATAGCAGAGTAATCGTACAGACAGTGTTCTGAACTGGGTTGAACATACAAAGGATGCCAAAAGTTTCCACTTCTGTACAGTAACCTATATTAAAACTTCAACTTATTTCAATCCATCATATTTACATTTCTATTTTATTATACGCTGGATAATGTGTTTAATATATTACTGTAGCTGCATATATATACACTTTATCATAACAAAATAGACATGTTTTGTGGAACATGTTAAATCGTTTGCTAAGTAAAAGAGACAGTGTGATCAGAACTTTTGAAGGTCTCTACACACAACCTTGCTTTCTCAAATTCTATCCAGACAAATGCTAATTCTGGTTTTAGTTTTATAAGGCCATGAGGATCAAAACTTAAAGGAAAATACATAGAAAATGCTTCAATATAAATTACTCTGTTTCATTCTGTGTTATGACTTTATAGCATTTGTGTTCATTTTCTATGAGATCATAGTCCTATTCAATAGCAGTTTTTTTCATATTTCCAATATACTCTACAGAAAAATAATTGTTGGTAACATTCATGTTGTTAATATTATTGCTAAAAATATTCCTTAGGAATTGCTTAGCCCAGAAAATCCCGAACTCAAAGAAGCCTTTTGCAAAGAGTCGTTTTTTTGCTTTTGTCTCCGTAATCCACCATCCTTCCCTATACTCTTGGCTTTTAATACTCTGCTGATAGGATTTGCCTCGACCAATGGCTGCATATGTTAATAATACTCTTTAACTCACTAATAAACTACTTTGATACTTGAATAAATTGAAATTTAAATAAGCATTTTTATTAAATCAAACATAATTTTTGTATTGAGATAATTCTAATTGGGGACATAGGTAAACCATTAGTCCCTCAAACTTTTTGGTCTGGAAGACTTTGCAGAGTTCTGCTAAGGGGAAATCACAGAGGTATGTTTTGAACAGTGAGGGTGAAAATCTCCTCTGTTTAATGTGTTTATTTTTCCCTATATGGAAATCACAAAGATCAGTGATTGATATATTACTTTCCATATTTATTATGGAATAATTTATTGATTTAATTTGTTTAATAATTAATGGTTTAATACATGCAATAGTTTACTGATTATGGTATAATCAAGTTTGTTGAATAACTTCAAATAATTCTCAATGAATTTACACCATAGTTATAGGAAAAAATAACATTTAAATCACTCAAATAGAAATTCTACTCCATATATATTTACCAACTGTGATATCTTATGAGGAAAATACAGGACATATTAAGATGTGACAGTCTCAAAAATGAGGGATAGCCTCCTGAAATATTATTGGCTTAGATGTGATAAATTATATAATATAATGAAATCTAAGTCAGTATGTGCATGGCAACTTAGAGAAACTTAGAGAAAGAGAGAGAGAGAGAGAAAGCCAGTGTGGTTGCAGAGCAAATTCAGGAAGTGCAGAATCAGATGAGATCTTTTATTCTAAGAGCAATGGATATTCATTGAGGAAATGTTGGCAAGGGGTGACACCAATAGATTTTTTTAAAATAACATTTTGGGCTTTAGCATTGAGAATGGATCTTAGAGGGCAGGGTAGATGTGGGGAGACATGTTAGTAGCCTATGGAGTAGTTAGCGGAAGAGAAAATAATAGATTTGCCTCAGATATTTTGTCAAAAAGAGACAGATAACATTTAATATGCTTTTTGCAGATTTTTTGGTCACATCAAAGAAAACTAAACGCTGAGCTATATAAATTAAAGTTAAAACAGCCCTAGAGAAGACATTAATTCACACATGTTAAAAAGAAGAAGCAGCGCCTTAAGAGATTAAAGTGGACTGCTTCCATTGTGTTTCACTGGCATGCATTGCCTACCATCTGGAGGGTAAAAATTACTTGGAAAATGAAACTTGAAATGAAATTAAACAATATTTCATTTCCCTTGATATTTATTTATTTTCAGATTAAGCACCAATATCCCAAGTCATAGCCAAGATATAAAATACAGTGTGATTATTGTGTGATTATTATTAAAAACTCTTCCCAATATTTCTCTAAAACTTACAAAATATTTCTGTTTATGGCAGAGTCTCAGCTGACACAGGGTCTAATATTATTAATCTAAGTTTGTTTTACAATGCTCACTTCTAATCCTTCATTAATCTTAAACATTTATATTTATATATATGAACATTAATGCAAACTCAATTTAATTTAGAAGCAAGAACAGTTGTTTTTTTATTGTTAGCTAAATTGTGTTTTTAAGATTAAAAACTGCACGTTAGAATGAAAAGATTTTTCTTTCCCAAAGCAGCATACATAGAACTACAGTCTCTGCTTATTTATTTGCCTGTTTGAATGCCACTGCTTTTTTTTTTTTTTTTTTTTTTTACGGTTTTCAAACCATATCTCATAGCAAACTCTTTAGAGTTTAAATTTGTTAAATTGCAATGGGTGGAAAGTCAATATGAAAATTCTTGGTCTATTTCTAAAACATTTTCGTTAAACTGGTAAGAACAGATACTACACTTGATCTTAGCCAAAAGGCCAAGGACGGTGGCTCACGCCTGTAATCCCAGCACTTTGGGAGGCTGAGGTGGGCAGATTGCCTTAGCTCAGGAGTTCAAGACCAGACTGGGCAACACGGTGAAACCCTGTCTCTACTAAAATACAAAAAAATTACCAGGTGAGGTGGTGGGCACCTGTAGTCCCAGCTACTTGGGAGGCTGAGGTAGGAGAATCGCTTGAACTTGGGAGAGGGAGGTTGCAGTGAGCTGAGATCATGCCACTGCCCTCCAGCCTGGCCAACAGGGCGAGACTCTTTTTAAAAGAAAAAAAAAATCTGTGTGAAAAAAAAAAACAGAGAAGTGAAGTGGTTGCATTGATTTAACAGGGTTGAGAAACAGTGAGAATAGTTAAATGATGATAAAAGAACATATTAAGGTAAACAAGCATTAGAAATCAAGCAAGGATATTGCCAAAACGTTATATGTTTATCATCTTTCTTTTAAATCATTAAGTTCCAAGAATTTGGTATGCAATGACCTAAATCATTTCACTTTTAAATGGCTATATCTATGCCATATTGAAAACCAAGGTCAGATATACCTAGATATAGACAATTATGTGGCATTTTCTCTATCATCTGGCATTTTGTTGTATATAAAACTCAAAGACTCCGTGATTACAGATACCCCTTTAATCATATGAGGTTTTGATTTTCATACATCGGAATACAATTTTCATACATTGGCGTATTTATTTATTTTATTTACAATGGATAGAGGATTGGCTTTAATCATACATGTTAAATCAAATAGTGTAGAATACTGGGAATTATAATAAGAAACTAAACTCACATGTACATGCATCTACATGCATATGTGAAGTAGCTGCTCTGGGAAAAATTTCTTATGCTTAACATCATACTGACAGATCACACTGCTACTGTTCTATCTCATACAGCTTATAGAGAAAATTGTCTTGTTTCACTCTTGAGGGAGGAAGAAACAGAGAGAAGAATGTGGGATTTTGCTTTGGCAAATAGATTTCCTCCTTTTTTCTTTTCATTTATGCCTCGTCACCTAATGCAAGCCTAGTTCAGAATATTAATTGTCTAAATAGGCTAGAAACATCTATGCCCTCATCCCCATGGCACACTGTCTTAAAAATAACAAGTCCAAGAATCAGAAAATTTAATTGGTCTTCTTGGTACTAACAAGAGTAACAAAAGATAATAGTGATTAAAATAATCTTAAGAAAAAACACATAAATTCAAAATCCACATGCGACGTGATAATTTAATTGTAAGAATGATTCCTGGAAATACATTTTTCCTATCAGACAGTAACTGAAGACAGTTACTGCTGCCTAACTTGTTCAAAAACAAACAAACAAAAAGAAATGTAAGCTACTTAACATTTCACTCCATATTGGACATGTGACAGATTTTAGCAGAGCATAAATATCTCCAGCCATTTTTTTGGAAGCAATTATAGTTAACTTACATTGAGATTTCTTCATTTACTTTGAGGACATCATAGCTGGGTAGCAAATGATTTTAAAATATGTAGTCAGTGTTTGTTTTACAACTGTTATGAGTTTCACATGCATCTGTATATATAGCCATTGTCAAACTGACAGAGTACTATCTCTATGTTCTTTGTATCTTTACTTTCAGTTTCAGAAAAAAAAATCAAGATGTTTCTTTTGTTTCACTGAATTCTAGTATTTCTATCTAGGTTACTATCCCTTTATTAAGCACATAAAAACATCTCACTAATATTTTTTTCTCTATGTGTCCCCTGATATGACACAGTGAAAGGAATATGGGTTCTGAAGCCAAAAAAACCTAGTTGTGAATTGTGATGCTGTTAGTTAATATTCTGCAAATTGAGGAAGGTGTCTACTTCAATAAATTCAATAACTGAATGTTTAATGGAACACATTATAAATAATGGGTGTTCTACCACGTTTAACTCATGTTTCTCCTTTCTTTTCCAGTAATGATGTTTAAATGACTTATTTCTAAAAACAAACCAGGTCAGAAAACTTCAACATTATCTTTTTTTTTTTTTAATTTATTTATTATTATTATACTTTAAGTTGTAGGGTACATGTGCATAACGTGCAGGTTTGTTACATATGTATACTTGTGCCTTGTTGGTGTGCTGCACCCATCAACTCGTCATTTACATCAGGTATAACTCCCAATGCAATCCCTCCCCCCTCCCCACTCCCCCCTCCCTCCTCCCCATGATAGGCCCCGGTGTGTGACTTTCCCCTTCCTGAGTCCAAGTGATCTCATTGTTCAGTTCCCACCTATGAGTGAGAACATGCGGTGTTTGGTTTTCTGTTCTTGTGATAGTTTGCTAAGAATGATGGTTTCCAGCTGCATCCATGTCCCTACAAAGGACACAAACTCATCCTTTTTTATGGCTGCATAGTATTCCATGGTGTATATGTGCCACATTTTCTTAATCCAATCTGTCACTGATGGACATTTGGGTTGATTCCAAGTCTTTGCTATTGTGAATAGTGCCGCAATAAACATATGTGTGCATGTGTCTTTATAGCAGCATAATTTATAATCCTTTGGGTATATACCCAGTAATGGGATGGCTGGGTCATATGGTGCATCTAGTTCTAGATCCTTGAGGAATCGCCATACTGTTTTCCATAATGGTTGAACTAGTTTACAATCCCACCAACAGTGTAAAAGTGTTCCTATTTCTCCACATCCTCTCCAGCACCTGTTGTTTCCTGACTTTTTAATGATCACCATTCTAACTGGTGTGAGATGGTATCTCATTGTGGTTTTGATTTGCATTTCTCTGATGGCCAGTGATGATGAGCATTTTTTCCTGTGTCTGTTGGCTGTATGAATGTCTTCTTTTGAGAAATGTCTGTTCATATCCTTTGCCCACTTTTTGATGGGGTTGTTTGTTTTTTTCTTGTAAATTTGTTGGAGTTCTTTGTAGGTTCTGGATATTAGCCGTTTGTCAGATGAGTAGATTGCAAAAATTTTCTCCCATTCTGTAGGTTGCCTGTTCACTCTGATGGTAGTTTCTTTTGCTGTGCAGAAGCTCTTTAGTTTAATTAGATCCCATTTGTCAATTTTGGCTTTTGCTGCTGTTGCTTTTGGTGTTTTAGACATGCAGTCTTTGCCCATGCCTATGTCCTGAATGGTACTACCTAGGTTTTCCTCTAGGATTTTTATGGTATTAGGTCTAACATTTAAGTCTCTAATTCATCTTGAATTAATTTTCGTATAAGGAGTAAGGAAAGGATCCAGTATCAGCTTTCTACTTATGGCTAGCCAATTTTCCCAGCACCATTTATTAACTAGGGAATCCTTTCCCCATTTCTTGTTTCTCTCAGGTTTGTCAAAGTTCAGATGGCTGTAGATGTGTGGTATTATTTCTGAGGACTCTGTTCTGTTCCATTGGTCTATATCTCTGTTTTGGTACCAGTACCATGCTGTTTTGGTTACTGTAGCCTTGTAGTATAGTTTGAAGTCAGGTAGCGTGATGCCTCCAGCTTTGTTCTTTTGACTTAGGATTGTCTTGGAGATGCGGGCTCTTTTTTGGTTCCATATGAACTTTAAAGCAGTTTTTTCCAATTCTGTGAAGAAACTCGTTGGTAGCTTGATGGGGATGGCATTGAATCTATAAATTACCTTGGGCAGTATGGCCATTTTCACGATATTGATCTTCCTATCCATGAGCATGGTATGTTCTTCCATTTGTTTGTGTCCTCTTTGATTTCACTGAGCAGTGGTTTGTAGTTCTCCTTGAAGAGGTCCTTTACATCCCTTGTAAGTTGGATTCCTAGGTATTTGATTCTCTTTGAAGCAATTGTGAATGGAAGTTCATTCCTGATTTGGCTCTCTGTTTGTCTGTTACTGGTGTATAAGAATGCTTGTGATTTTTGCACATTAATTTTGTATCCTGAGACTTTGCTGAAGTTGCTTATCAGCTTAAGGAGATTTTGGGCTGAGACAATGGGGTTTTCTAAATATACAATCATATCATCTGCAAACAGGGACAATTTGACTTCTTCTTTTCCTAACTGAATACCCTTGATTTCTTTCTATTGCCTAATTGCCCTAGCCAGAACTTCCAACACTATGCTGAATAGGAGTGGTGAGAGAGGGCATCCCTGTCTTGTGCCAGTTTTCAAAGGGAATTTTTCCAGTTTTTGCCCATTCAGTATGATATTGGCTGTGGGTTTGTCATAGATAGCTCTTATTATTTTGAGGTACGTTCCATCAATACCGAATTTATTGAGCGTTTTTAGCATGAAGAGCTGTTGAATTTTGTCAAAAGCCTTTTCTGCATCTATTGAGATAATCATGTGGTTCTTGTCTTTGGTTCTGTTTATATGCTGGATTATGTTTATTGATTTGCGAATGTTGAACCAGCCTTGCATCCCAGGGATGAAGCCCACTTGATCATGGTGGATAAGCTTTTTGATGTGTTGCTGAATCCGGTTTGCCAGTACTTTATTGAGGATTTTTGCATCGATGTTCATCAGGGATATTGGTCTAAAATTCTCTTTTTTTGTTGTGTCTCTGACAGGCTTTGGTATCAGGATGATGTTGGCCTCATAAAATGAGTTAGGGAGGATTCCCTCTTTTTCTATTGATTGGAATAGTTTCAGAAGGAATGATACCAACTCCTCCTTGTACCTCTGGTAGAATTCAGCTGTGAATCCATCTGGTCCTGGACTTTTTTTGGTTGGTAGGCTATTAATTATTGCCTCAATTTCAGAGCCTGCTATTGGTCTATTCAGGGATTCAACTTCTTCCTGGTTTAGTCTTGGAAGAGTGTAAGTGTCCAGGAAATTATCCATTTCTTCTAGATTTTCCAGTTTATTTGCGTAGAGGTGTTTATAGTATTCTCTGATGGTAGTTTGTATTTCTGTGGGGTCGGTGGTGATATCCCCTTTATCATTTTTAATTGCGTCGATTTGATTCTTCTCTCTTTTCTTCTTTATTAGTCTTGCTAGTGGTCTGTCAATTTTGTTGATCTTTTCAAAAAACCAACTCCTGGATTCATTGATTTTTTGGAGGGTTTTTTGTGTTTCTATCTCCTTCATTTCTGCTCTGATCTTAGTTATTTCTTGCCTTCTGCTAGCTTTCGAATGTGTTTGCTCTTGCTTCTCTAGTTCTTTTAATTGCGATGTTAGAGTGTCAATTTTAGATCTTTCCTGCTTTCTCTTGTGGGCATTTAGTGCTATAAATTTCCCTCTACACACTGCTTTAAATGTGTCCCAGAGATTCTGGTATGTTGTATCTTTGTTCTCATTGGTTTCAAAGAACATCTTTATTTCTGCCTTCATTTCATTATGTACCCAGTAGTCATTCAGGAGCAGGTTGTTCAGTTTCCATGTAGTTGAATGGTTTGGATTGAGTTTCTTAGTCCTGAGTTCTAGTTTGATTGCACTGTAGTCTGAGAGACAGTTTGTTATAATTTCTGTTCTTGTACATTTGCTGAGGAGTGCTTTACTTCCAATTACGTGGTCGATTTTGGAGTAAGTATGATGTGGTGCTGAGAAGAATGTATATTCTGTTGATTTGGGGTGGAGAGTTCTATAGATGTCTATTAGGTCTGCTTGCTGCAGAGATGAGTTCAATTCCTGGATATCCTTGTTAACTTTCTGTCTCGTTGATCTGTCTAATGTTGACAGTGGAGTGTTGAAGTCTCCCATTATTATTGTATGGGAGTAAGTCTCTTTGTAAGTCTCTAAGGACTTGCTTTATGAATCTGGGTGCTCCTGTATTGGGTGCATATATATTTAGGATAGTTAGCTCTTCCTGTTGAATTGATCCCTTTACCATTATGTAATGGCCTTCTTTGTCTCTTTTGATCTTTATTGGTTTAAAGTCTGTTTTATCAGAGACTAGTATTGCAACCCCCGCTTTTTTTTGTTCTCCATTTGCTTGGTTAATCTTCCTCCATCCCTTTATTTTGAGCCTATGTATGTCTCTGCGTGTGAGATGGGTCTCCTGAATACAGCAGACTGATGGGTCTTGACTCTTTATCCAGTTTGCCAGTCTGTGTCTTTTAATTGGAGCATTTAGTCCATTTACATTTAAGGTTAATTTTTTTTTTTTTTTTTTTTTTTTTTTTTTTTTTTTGAGACGGAGTCTGGCTCTGTCGCCCAGGCTGGAGTGCAGTGGCTGGATCTCAGCTCACTGCAAGCTCCGCCTCCCGGGTTTGTGCCATTCTCCTGCCTCAGCCTCCCGAGTAGCTGGGACTACAGGCGCCCGCCACCTCGCCCGGCTAATTTTTTGTATTTTTTAGTAGAGACGGGGTTTCTCCGTGTTAGCCAGGATGGTCTCGATCTCCTGACCTCGTGATCCGCCCGTCTCGGCCTCCCAAAGTGCTGGGATTACAGGCTTGAGCCACCGCGCCCGGCCAGGTTAAGATTGTTATGTGTGAACTTGATCCTGCCATTATGATATTAACTGGTTATTTTGCTCGTGAATGATGCAGTTTCTTCCTTGCCTCGATGGTCTTTACATTTTGGCATGTTTTTGCAATGGCTGGTACCTGTTGTTCCTTTCCATGTTTAGTGCTTCCTTCAGGGTCTCTTGTAAGGCAGGCCTAGTGGTGACAAAATCTCTAAGCAGTTGCTTATCTGTAAAGGATTTTATTTCTCCTTCACTCATGAAACTTAGTTTGGCTGGATATGAAATTCTGGGTTTAAAATTCTTTTCTTTAAGAATGTTGAATATTGGCCCCCACTCTCTTCTGGCTTGGAGAGTTTCTGCCGAGAGATCTGCTGTTAGTCTGATGGGCTTCCCTTTGTGGGTAACCCGACCTTTCTCTCTGGCTGCCCTTAACATTTTTTCCTTCATTTCCACTTTGGTGAATCTGGCAATTATGTGTCTTGGAGTTGCTCTTCTCGAGGAGTATCTTTGTGGCGTTCTCTGTATTTCCTGGATTTGAATGTTGGCCTGCCCTACTAGGTTGGGGAAGTTCTCCTGGATGATATCCTGAAAAGTGTTTTCCAACTTGGTTCCATTTTCCCCCTCACTTTCAGGTACCCCAATCAGATGTAGATTTGGTCTTTTAACATAATCCCATACTTCTTGCAGGCTTTGTTCATTTCTTTTTCTTCTTTTTTCTTTTGGTTTCTCTTCTCGCTTCATTTCATTCATTTGATCCTCGATCACTGATACTCTTTCTTCCAGTTGATCGAGTCGGTTACTGAAGCTTGTGCATTTGTCATGTATTTCTCGTGTCATGGTTTTCATCTCTTTCATTTATGACCTTCTCTGCATTAATTACTCTAGCCATCAATGCTTCCACTTTTTTTTAGATTTTTAGTTTCTTTGCGCTGGGTACGTAATTCCTCCTTTAGCTCTGAGAAATTTGATGGACTGAAGCCTTCTTCTCTCATCTCGTCAAAGTCATTCTCCGTCCAGCTTTGATCCGTTGCTGGCGATGAGCTGCGCTCCTTTGCCGGGGGAGATGTGCTCTTATTTTTTGAATTTCCAGCTTTTCTGCCCTGCTTTTTCCCCATCTTTGTGGTTTTATCTGCCTCTGGTCTTTGATGATGGTGATGTACTGATGGGGTTTTGGTGTAGGTGTCCTTCCTGTTAGTTTTCCTTCTAACAGTCAGGACCCTCAGCTGTAGGTCTGTTGGAGATTCCTTGAGGTCCACTCCAGACCCTGTTTGCCTGGGTATCAGCAGCAGAGGCTGCAGAAGATAGAATATTTCTGAACAGCGAGTGTACCTGTCTGATTCTTGCTTTGGAAGCTTCCTCTCAGGGGTGTACTCCACCCTGTGAGGTGTGGGGTGTCAGACTGCCCCTAGTGGGGGATGTCTCCCAGTTAGGCTGCTCAGGTGTCAGGGACCCACTTGAGCAGGGAGTCTGTCCCTTCTCAGATCTCAGCCTCCGTGTTGGGAGATCCACTGCTCTCTTCAAAGCTGTCAGACAGAGTCGTTTGTGTCTGGAGAGTTTTCTGCTGCGTTTGTTATTGTTTACTGTGCCCTGTCCCCAGAGGTGGAGTCTACAGAGACAGGCAGGTTTCCTTTAGCTGCTGTGAGCTCCACCCAGTTAGAGCTTCCCAGCGGCTTTGTTTACCTACTTAAGCCTCAGCAATGGCGGGCGCCCCTCCCCCAGCCTCGCTGCTGCCTTGCCGGTAGATCACAGACTGCTGTGCTAGCAATGAGGGAGGCTCCGTGGGTGTGGGACCCTCCCGGCCAGGTGTGGGAGGGATATGATCTCCTGGTGTGCCTGTTTGCTTAAAGCGCAGTATTGGGGTGGGAGTTACCCGATTTTCCAGGTGTTGTGTGTCTCAGTTCCCCTGGCTAGGAAAAGGGATTCCCTTCCCCCTTGTGCTTCCCAGGTGAGGCAATGCCTCGCCCTGCTTCAGCTCTCACTGGTCGGGCTGCAGCAGCTGACCAGCACCGATCGTCTGGCACTCCCCAGTGAGATGAACCCAGTACCTCAGTTGAAAATGCAGAAATCACCGGTCTTCTGTGTCCCTCGCGCTGGGAGTTGGAGACTGGAGCTGTTCCTATTCGGCCATCTTGCTCTGCCCCCCTCAACATTATCTTAACACAGTTTTAATTTAATAATGTAAAATATATCTGTGTTGTTTTATTTTTAAACTCCACAAGCATATAGACTGTACTTGTCTCCATGCCCCATTTACCATTATTACTAGTTTATAATCCACATTTTATTTCTTTGCTTTAATTGGGGGAAACATACCTAGAAACACATGCTAAAATATGAAATAGTGATTAAGAACAGACCAGAATTCCGCAGCCAGAATGTCTGGTTCACATTCTATCTCTGCAACTTGTTGGTCACGTGACCTCAGGGTTTTTTACTCACTGATTATGTCTCATCTGTAATGAAGAGTCTAAAAGTAAGATGAGTTCATATATTACATACATATCTGTGTATATGTATATATACATATATAAGACATATATATATGTCTTAAAGCGGGGTCTGACTGGTGTAAGTGTTGATTGCATTTTAGATATTATTATAAGCCAATTCCATTAACATTTTCTCCTTCATTTAACTTGTTTTAGTATTTGACATGCTGTGCCACTTACTTCTAGAAACACTTCTTTTTAAGATACATTGAATGCATTGTTCACATTGTTCTATCTTCTTTTCTGACTACTGGAATTGCTCTTCCTCATTGCAACGCCAACTACAATCTGTCATTGCTGTTTTTCTGGTCTCTCTGAATTGTCATGCCCTCAGTAAATTCCCATTCTGCAACTTCATCTATAAATTCTATCCAATAACAACCAAATATATATCCCAGCCACTTTATGACCCTTCAATTCCTATATTAATAACAACATTCAAATGATCATCCTTGAATAGTTTAGAAAAGTTGTTAAATTCACCAGACATTGCACTCAATATTGTATATACCCCTGACCCTTAAAAAACAAACAAACAAACAAACAAACAAAGCCTTTGTGTCAGTCGGGAAACAACAGATGCTGGAGAGGATGTGGAGAAGTAGGAAGGCTTTTACACTTTTGGTGGGAGTGTAAATTAATTCCACCATTGTGGAAGACAGTGTGGCGATTCCTCCAGGGTCTAGAACTAGAAATACCATTTGACCCAGCAAACCCATTACTGGGTATATACCCAAAGGATTATAAATCATGCTGCTATAAAGACACATGAACACGTATGTTTATTGTGGCACTATTCACAGTAGCAAAGACTTGGAACCAACCCAAACGTTCATCAAAGATAAACTGGATAAAGAAAATGTGGCACATATATACCATGGAATACTATGCAATCATAAAAAAGGATAAGTTCATGTACCATGCAGGGACATAGATGAAGCTGGAAACCATCATTCTCAGCAAACTATCACCAGAACAGAAAACCAAATACCATATGTTCTCACTCATAAGTGAGAGTTGAACAATGAGAACACATGGATACAGGGAGGGGAACATCACACACCGGGGTCTGTTGGAGAGTGGGGGGCTAGGGGAGGGATAGCATTAGGAGAAATACCTAATGTAGATGATGGGTTGATGGGTGCAACAAACCACCATGGCACATGTATACCTATGTAACAAAACTGCACGTTCTGCACATGTACCGCAGAACTAAAAGTATAATAATATAAACATTATTGTATGATAGTCTATTATTTTTATGTGCTATCAAACACTATTTTTAACATTTTGAAAAAAAAAATAAAAAAAGCCTTTCACCAGTCTCACATGTCTTTGAAGGAGTCTTACTCCATCTCATTTTAGAGGATGAAGAAATATTCTATTTTCCTGTTTGCGGAACACATGGCAGGATGACATCCACCCACATTCCTTTGCATATGGGTTCCTTGTGCATGGTGGGTATAACTAGCCATATTCAATGAGTTTTGAGTGGATGCGCCATGTTATATCTAATTGTCAGTATTTTTCCCTCTGTCACAGCAACTGTCAACTTGCAGGATAATGGCTGCTTCATTAGCTTAGTTAATAACAAAATAGGAAACAGAGTCCTCAGCTAACACAGTGAATGTATGATGAGCAGGATACAAACATTGATTGTGATCAGCCATGAAAACTGCAAGGTTGTTTCTGCAGTATAACCTAACTTAGCCTGACCCTACCTTGACTTTCATTCATTTCTCATGGTTAACTTCTGTAATTAATTAAGTGAGCAAGATAATACATTATGGCTTCCTTTTAAATTAAAAATTTTAATGTTAAAAATAAAAGCAGATAAAAAATAGAAGACAAAGAGTCACCATAAGGGTTCTATGTCTCTTCATTTTTACCACTTATTAGGTTCTCGGCATTTGGATGAAGAAATGACGCTTTGCTCAGCTGTTCATTCCTACAGATGCCATGCAGTACCTGCTGATGTATCAATCCCAAACCTGCTGTGCCTAATGCTGTCCCACTTATATACTACGTTTTAGCCCTTCCTTGAAAACTGCCCAGGTCTTTCTACTGTTTGTCATGTCAAAGCCCAAGTCCTCTGTGTGGCTACTAATTTTTTAATAATTTGATCAAAATTCATATCCTTATACTCCCCAACTTACAATATTTATTAGTCCTAAAGATAGTTTAGAAGATCCTTCGAAAATCTATTTTTAGTGTAAACCCGGGAGGCGGAGCTTGCAGTGAGCTGAGATCCGGCCACTGCACTCCAGCCTGGGCGACTCTGTCTCAAAAAAAAAAAAAAAAAAAGCTATTCTTATTTTTTCAAATTTCCTATTTTTATTACCCAAATCTGAAGTCTAGTCACCATAGTTTTTCCTGTCTCTACGTTTAAGCCATTTTCCTGTCATTTTTATTATCTTATTTTTAATCAATTCTTCTTTATTAATTTTTAATTTTTTTAATCTCACCCATTATACAAATAACTATTTATAATCTGCAGTGCTACAACAATATTTAAATAGCAGGTGCTTAAAACAATGGTTGAAAAAAAGAATTATTCCTGTTTTTTTAGGAGGTTATAATTATGCATGCAATGGATACGCTCTTGGTAAATAACAAGGATAAATAATTTTGTGTTGATAAAACAATTCCCTGCTTAATTTCAGTGACATGAAAAAAGTTTACAAGTTAAGTAATGGTTATTAGTTATGCAGTTAATACATTTTTCAGATATCAGAGTTGTTAATTGGGTATTTTAAAATGTTTCCTATTATATATGTTGCCTCACAGAACAAAAACCTTTTAGTCTTAAATGAGATGGTTCTCATTCTGTCATTTCTCCTTCTACTGACTTCCCCTTCTTCTATAACACTAATGCCAGAACTGGTATAGAAACCGATTTTTTTTTTTTTTTTGTCATTTGTTTTGGTTAGTTTCAAGTAAATTTGATCTTTATTTCTTTTCTGAAATTAAAACATCTTTATTGTTTATGTTTCTTTCTCAACCAAATACCTGATGTAAAACTGTATTAAAAATAGAATCAATAAAATATCTCCACTGACTTTAACATAAAGTTATTGAAGATTAGATTTGTGCTGTAATTGTTTATCATGTAAACAGAGCATGCTTAACAATCAGGTTTTCAGGAAAATAGTGTCAAACATCCCCCAAAAAACATTATGAGAGAAGTTTGTAGCAATATGACTGTTATCTGACTACCTCCTTTTAGAGTTGAAATGAGGGACAGTACACAGTTAGAAGATGCCTTGATATTCTATTTCTCTATGTGTGTGGGTGTATATGTCTGAAAAAAACTATATATATGAATTTGTAGTATACAGTTTTACACACATGCATCTATTATGCACACACTCATACACACATATGCACACACCTACATGTAATTATCTTTCAAATTTCCTTGGATAATAGTATGTACTCAAAGAAGGCAACCAACATATATATTGCTGCCAAAATATGAGTTAGATATTTTCACAGGCACTCTGATGTATCTCTACTTACTTACGTTTTTTTGTCTTTAAGATAATGAATCTTAACTTACTTGGCGTAATGGGTACATTTAAGAATGTGATAGAATATGCAAATCCTCTTAAAACTTTACATATAATTTATGCACAATTTTGAGAATTCTTGGATGCTTGGCAGCAAAACCATAGGTGTCATATATAGAACATTTATTAATTACTTTCTAAAATTATACTTAGTAATCGTTATATTTTGTTTTAATATTGTTTGACTCTATTAACTTGAAATTCAAGCATTTGAGTTTCTGTGTTAGCTTTGCTACCAGGAATGTGTATGGCCTTAGGTTCACTAAAATCTAAGGTTCTTCATCTAAAGAAAATCATAACCAAGATATTCTACATAAACTCCAGTACAAAGTGCCCACTATAGTTATAAATCATCTATCTTCTTTAACATTTCTTTTCACTTTATACATTTGAGCCATCCACTCATTTCTCTTCTTTCTCCTGCATGTACCTTAAGAGAGGAATTGCTGATTTAAAAAATTTCAATTCAATCACATCAGCTTAGATGAAAATGAATTAAAGAACTACCTACTTTGGGGTAACTGTGGGTATGTATCTAGGTTATCGATAAAGGATCTGTGGTATTTTGCCTTCTAAGAACTACTAGCATGGACCCCATTCGTTTTTGAGCATAGCACTCATTTGCTCAGAGCTTAAACTTTTTTGATAGATGAGAATATTAAGAAATACATGCTACCACTTTTTAAAAATCCTAAGTATACACGTCGTAAGTTTGTTTTTATATTGACATTTTTATTAACACATATCCTCTCTGAATGTATTAAGTTGAATTCTACAAACTAATACAGAAATACACAAAACAGTCAATAATCATCTAAAGATTTTGAGATGAATGTATAGAAAAAGATGAGAAATTTTTTAAAGAATAAGTATTTCACACGATCGTTCTTCATAAATAATGTTTATTCCCTTCACAATCAAATATGAAGTATAGAACAATTATTTACCTAAAATAGTAGCCAGTGTGTTAATGCCAGCAGTGTTTACTATTTGACAGTAGATTAAGAATAGAGTTTCACAAATTGTTGCAAAAAATAATATCACTGTGTATATATGCATAATTATTTTTATCAATAATATGTTTAGGAACAAAAAAGTAACAAGATTCATTTGCATGTCTCCTCCCATCTCTATTAAAGACACTACCATCTACCTAATTTCTCAAGCCAAGAATCTAGGAGTAGCTCATAATTTGTTTCTTTCTGTCACTCTCCTGGTTTCTGCTGGCTTTATTTCCAAATTCTATCATAAATCCATGCAATGCTATTCATCATTGCTTCTAGCTCAGAGTTCTATCATCGTTTGCAATAGCCTCCTAATTGTCTCTCTGATCCAGCCTTGTTCTACCTAAAATCCATTCTTCAGGCCTTAGTCAATGGTCTTCTAGAAGAAAAAAAGTGACATTATTGTATTCTCTTGCTTTGTACTTAGTGTTCTAATTAATATCATGGAGTCCTGAAACTATATGCTAAAGCCTATAGTGTAAAAGCCCAACTTTCAACAGGGGCCTACCGGGCTCTCTATGATCTGCCTTCTGCATCCTTTTTTGACTTTACCTCTTACCAATCTCCCTCCAGCTCACTATACTGCACTTGGCAACTTGGTTCTCCAAAATATGCTTAAGATCATTCCCACATTGTAGATTTTGCACTTGCAATTAGTTCACTGCACTTCTAACACTCATCCTCTAGATCTGTATTTGATCGACATCTTTTCATAAATTAAGTCTCACAAAGGCTACCTTGATAACCAGCAACTCTAGATCCCAGGTCCATCTTATGTGGCTGTATGGACATGTACTCATCACTTATGATTGAACATTATGTTGTATTTGGTTTGCCTACTGTTTGTCTCTCTGGTCCTGACAAGAATGTAATTTCCTCAAGTGCAGATTTTGTTTTTCATAACTTTATTCCTAGAACTAAGAATAGCGCCTGTCACATATTAGGGTATCAATGAATACTTGCCTAATGACTACACTCTAGACAAGCATGACATGATCAAAACAAAAATTAAAATAGAAGACAGCATTAATCTTGACTCTTCTAACTAGCAGTGTGAGCTTTGGCAAGACATCCAAACTCTCTAAGGATTAATTTTCATTTTCAATAAGATGAGAAGATGCTTTCAAGATTTAATATACTTCCAGTATGTAATGATAGCTTTTTATTCATTTTGAAAATTGTTTAATCCATGAGTTTAAATATTGTTTGATTGTGATGTGACTGGGAATTTATAAATTTGTGCAAATGACATTATTGATGTGGAAAGTGACTTTAAAAACCAGAAAAATGATGTTGAGAGACAGCTGAAACTTGAAATTTAAGATCTCTTATCAGATAATATTTAAGTGATTATAATATTGTGGTTGCAAATAGATATTCTAATATTATTGCATTCAGATTACTCCAGTCCTGGCTAGTGATGATCTTCTTAAAAATATAAATTCTGTATTTCAGAATACACATCATTATTTAAACTTAGTGAAAACACAATTGTAATTGAGGCAGTGCTACTCTGAACAGAAAGCTGTCAAGTTTATTGTTTGAATTAATTGAAAATTATTTGGCTTTGTAATGAGATAAGCCACTAATTAGAGCCTCACATTTAACTTGGAAATGATATGCATTTTTGACCTTGGAGAAGAAGGAAGACAACAGAAAGGAGATGGTAGAAGAGAGATATGATAGCAAAGAGAGTTATAGAAGGGGGAAAAGGAGAGTAGTATAAATAGTATTTTAGGTATTATTTATTTATTTATTAGCATTTACACATAATTTTTCTTTTTACAAAATACATATGATTACGTACTAGTGTTCTGCCTTGAAAAGACTATTAAGCAAGTTTTATGATGTACTATATGTTCATTACTGGAATTTTATGTACTCAACTGTATTTCCTATTCAAGATTTTGATGACCCATTTTATTGTGAGAATGGTAGAGTTTTCATAAAGATAAAAATATAAGGAATCAGAAAGGAGCCACAGATTTAATAAAAAGAGAATAAAACCAATGCTTATACAGAAAAATTAATATTGTATTAATCACAAAAAATAAAATAAATTGTTAACCTACCATTTTTGTTCAAGATGTACTATTATAAATCAATTAAACTATTTTGCTTTTGCCTTTAGAATTTCATCATCTTTTTTGAGGAGTATATATTCCTACAATAAATGTCCAGGTACATCTTTAAATTTCAGCAAATGTCAGAGCAGAACAAATTTTAGGTTATAGCATAAGTCTTTGCTGACAGGTGTGTAAAGAAGCATTTATTTAAATGCAATTTCATATTCTTTGACTTGGAAGAAAAATTGAGTTCATGCCAAAATGAAGGCACCTGTTTTAAAAGTTTATATTAGAGGACAAATCTTTATTTGTTGTAGCTTCTCCATCTTAAAAAGACATGTTATTATTTCTGTGCTCTGGCTTTTGAAGAGAAATGATTCAATATTATATATTTATAAGTTAAATATTACATATTACACTTTCGGTAGTACACATATATATGGGGGCAAAATAGTCTTTCATTGTTTTACATAAACAATTTCCAAAAGAATGTACTTAATTGAGATAGTCGTGTGCTTTGAATAATAAGCCTAATATTGGTTGAAATTATCTTTGATTAATGCTTACAAATTATGTTCAACTTAAGCTTTATGCATATATCAAAATGATAATCTTGGATGAAAATAACACATTTCAGTTACTATAAAATACGAGATGATTAGGTTGATCATGTGACATAGTCTAAATTTTGTAGTTGATAAGTGTTATAGTTACTCACAAATGTAAACCTCCTCCCAGAGGGATGATTAGAATGGCTGCAAGTCCCTAGTGTTTCAGGAAATGTTCTGAGAACTTCTAGCGCCATGCAATGTTCTACTAAAAAATAAAACAAAATTACTTCCATGTTCAATTAATTTTGTAAACTGCTGCATAGTATATTCTCTACTTGGACTTTAAAATACAAAGTAGTTTATTAATGTCATTGAAAATACTGCAGTAATGAAAACTATTAGGTTTTGCTCCAGAACTTGTGTAACTTTATTGAACATGGAGGTGCTATTATTGTTATAGTTATTGTTTTGTTTGAATTGTTTCATTTTGTAACATCTATTAGCACCTGGTGGAACACTGTGGACCTCTGGGAAATGCTGATCCCACTTAAAGTGAGAAATGGAAAATTCAAGGTTATAGAAGAGAAATAAGTCACAGGATCTTTATTTCAGGTTTATTTTCATTGTTTGTCATTTCTTTTTACTCTACCAAAGTGGGAGTCTATTTACAAACTCTCAAAAAAAGTTACTGGCACTTGTGTGTAAAAAAGACTATTGTCCAAAGATGCCTGTCAGGATTATAAAGCAGTAAAACTCTCTAAATTGTCCGGTGTAGTTTGGATATGTGTCCTCACCCAAATCTCATACAGAATTATAGTCCCAGTTTTGGAGGTGGGGCCTCATGGGAGGTGATTGGACCATGGGGGTGGGGCTCTCACGAATGGTTTAGTACCATGCCCCTTTGGTACTGTATAGTGAGTAAATTCTCAGGAGATCTGGTTGTTTAGAAGTGTGTGGCACCTCCTCCCTTGTTGTCGGTTCCTCCTGCTCCCATCATGTAAGAAGTGCCAGCTTCCCCTTCACCTTCCGCCATGACTGTGAGTTTCCTGAGGCCTCCCCAGAAGCCAAACAGATGGTGACGATGGTGACATGTTTTATTTACAGCCTGCAGAGCCATGAGCCAATTAAATCTCTTTTCTTTGTAAATTACCCAATCTCAGTTATTCCTTTATAGCAGCGTGAGAACAAACTAATACAGTGCCTTTCCAACAACAGATTTTCTGTCTATTTCCTACAAGATTCCCTCTCCACCCTTGGCATCCAGACCCTAGAGAGAAACTATTATTGTGCCCTAGGCTGCTCTTCTTGGAATGGGACCCCACAGTCTGGACCCCAGTCTACTTGCTCATCTCATGAAAACTCATCTGCTCTTTTCTATCACTTTCTCACGATCCTGCTATCATTTTCTGACTTCTAACCATCATATTGACTTCATCTGTCATTAAGATACACAGTACTTTTACTGTCATTTCTTTGCTAGAGATCCCCAATTATTTCCCTTTGGTCAGATGGAGTGCACATATGCTAATCTGGCACTTGAAGCTCGCCCTGTTTTACCAACCCTCTACTATTTTATTTTTGGTGATCTGTGATTAAATTAAAAACCAAATTACTTTTTTTCCCAAATATATTTGCTTGTTTTCTCCCCTCTGTACCTTTTTGATTCAATTTCAAACCTATCACTGTACACTTCTCACACTTCAAAACTCAATATGAAGGCTGACTTTTCCATAAGCCTCCCTGTATTCATTACTTCTCTTCTAAAACTCCTCTATTTTTGTATTTTATATTTGTATTAGCTGTATTTTAAATATATTTTCATATTTTCCTGTGAATAGATAAAAGTTAACACATTATTTGTTTCCAATAAATTGCATTTTTAGGGATTTAGCTTGCATAACCACAAAACATGGTAATCTCGACAAACTCACATGGCAGATAAGAGTGTCAAATTAAAATTTGAGGTACATGTAGCTACTCAGCCTCTTTCAGCTTTCATACCCAGATTTCACAATCCATATTTCTCAAAAATGGTCTACAAAAATTGCACATCCCATATTACAGTATGGGAACTATAAAGTACCGGAAAAACACTATATAAAGAAACAGAGTCCGAGAACTGATCATTTCTGGGGAGAGTCACCGTATGTAGCTCCTTCTCTCACTCCTAGTTTGGCACTCTAATCAAGTTATGTAATTCTACATTCCAACAATACATTTTAATTAACCTGATAAAGACATAACAGACTTAGTCTTTTGATATGTCTGCATGAATTTCATATTCTCTCTGATTCCAAAGACTCATTGCATTAAATATATCAGGATGCTAAGGACACAATGCCACTCTGCTACTGTGAATTTTGCTATATAAATATTGCTCCCTTTTGTGTTGCCATTGTAATTCCATAGCATATTTTTGTATTTCTAGATAAAGATCTGAATGTGCTTGTTTGGATGGATGGTTGATGGGGTAAAAGAGATTTAAGAATCTTTGAGATATTATATTTATATTTTAATAAAATAATATCAAGAGCTACATAGACTTCAAAATTCTCTATTCTTCTTTTATCTACAGGTACATTTACTTAGATAAACCTTGGTTTTCTCTAACAATCAGACAAAGAGTAAGACCATTTCAGCATTGTCACACACAAAAAACACCCACTGAGGTGGGTCAAAGAAAAGTGTCCCTGTGGAACTAGAACAGGGATGAACTGGGTGGTCAGAAACCTGAAGTGTGAAACCTGAAACTCTGTTTCCCTAATTAAACTAATCTTTTGTTTGGAGCCATCATATTTCTTGGCAGAGGAAAATAAAATATTTTAAGAAACTCTAGTCACTCTCATTCTAAAACAGCTTCAACGAGGTAAACAATCAGTCAGCTTTACACATCAGTATCTCACTCACTGCCCCCAGATTCCTCCCTGAGATTCTTCCATTTCTCTAGAGTCCTTCTTCTTCTGAGAAGTTTGCTACATAGCAAAGGGGCCAACACACCTTAGTCCTGTCTGCAAGGTGAGACACAGAGACCCAGCTCTGTAGCTGCTGCAGAGATTTCTCACCTTTGATCTTAGAATACTGGCTCTTTCCTGTGGCCCATGGAGGGACTGATGGAGAATAACCACTGCCACCCTTCAGCCAACTCCACTGCAGGCAACTCTAGTGGCCAGAACCCACATGGTATGTACAGGTATCTCTTTGTCCCCTGGGAAACCTATTGGAGCTGTTTGGGGTGGTGCATGGAAGCCAGCTGAGGTTTACTTTTAACCAGTGAAAACTCACTCCTTCCTGTACGCATTTTATAGAAGTCGGCTCTTGTATCCTCTCTTTTCCATTATTCCCTCTCTTTCCTTGGCTTTCTCTTTTTCCTCTGGAAATAGCAAACATACTTTACAGATTTCATAGCTCTGCAAACTCAGCAAGTGAGTGTTAATTCCTTATATATAGAATAACATCTTCATGTTAAAACAAGATTTTCTCTAGAGACTTCTCCAACCAGGAAGAGGAAGAGGCAGAAATCCATGCCTGGTTCCATCAACTGTTGCGAAAACACAGTTTTCTAAACTTCCATCTTCTTCAGACTCAAAATCCCTTTGATCCCTTGCCGTGTTTTACTTCCTTTGCAACGCTGGATGTAATTAGAGTGTCAGACACCAGGGACGAGATAACCTACGAGAATTAGTATCTATTGTTCTCAGCCATAAGCCTCCTCCACCTACCCAACTCCTTCTAGCTTGGGACAAATGGAAGGAAAAGCCAAGCAGAAACTCAGGAAAAAAGAAATAGCCTCCTTCATGGAAATGTAATTTCACATCACTTTTTTTTTTAAAAGCTTTTATTCTTACATAAAAAAGTACTATACTCTTTTCTATTTCATTTCTGTGATTATTACATTTACTATCTCAAGATTGCTTCCACAAAACTATACCCCTCCTTTCTTCCTTTTCCTTTATTCTCTCCTTTCTTTCCTTCCTTTTTCTTTCTTTTCAACATTTCCTTTCCCATAATTTCCTTCAGATACGTTATTGACATAATTATAGCCATTGTCCCCTGTACATCCCAAGAAAGCAAAGCAAAGAAAAAATTGATTGCACTCAAAATCATTACTAGAAACTTTTAAAGCCCCAAAGATAATTTCCTTATTATCAAGCAAGACCAATGTCCAACCCTGTTCTCATCTTCCTAACATGAGCAAAGTAAATCCTTTAGTTTTTACAAATTTGCCCAAAGCCTACTTTTTCATATATTTATCTTTCAAGACATAATTGATATATTTCAAATTCATTTTACCCAAGCGTAGAGAAGCTTGGCTAATGAGAACATATCTGTGGTTACAGGCTTTAATTAGAAAAAAAAAACCTGCAGGAAAAGTCTCATGGCACAGCAGCATTGTATGCAGGAACAGAGTGTATGGTTGGAAGATAGATTTCATCTTCCTGCCATAAACCTAAATACTCAGGTGTTTAGAAGAATCTGAGAATGTAATGTTGTATCTTGCATCACTGAATGGAAACCACTGATTTCAGTTGAGTCAATAAGAGCAGACTAAGTGCATTCCAAACACCAATTATTCATGATATTAATTGCTATTATAACTATTGCCATCCACAATAAAAGAGAAAGACAACTAAAATTAAAGTTGCTCAAGATCCCAGAAAATAGACATAAATTGTTCACACGTCACTGTACATAATTTAATTAAAACAAAATATATTTTCTTGTCAAGCAGATAGGAGGAGTGTGTCAGCCTTGCAACTTAGTAACTGTATGACATTGGAAAATGTCCTTTAGTATTGATGCTTCAGTTTTCTCTTCCTCAGTTTACACGTTAACTCTACATCATTGCGTCATGGTAAGAAATAAATGAGATCCTTTATATAAAGTACTAAGCAGTGCCTGGCATAAAAATGCTCAATAGATGTTGACTATGTTAGACTAGCCTCTCTTGTAAAATTCAAGATGAGTTATTAACTAGAAGGTTCTAAACTGAAGCTGTGACCAAAAAAATGTAATTCTTCAAAGAATACAATGAATGACAAAAAGCTGCTTGACAGAGCAATTCTAACTACTTTGTTTGGGTTTTCATAGTGACACTTTGAAATTATTGTCTTCATAAAGAAATGTGTTATGCTAAGTATCTAAAGAAAATAGAATAATCAAGACAATTTGCAAGGCTTTTGCCGTTAACTAATTCCTTTTGTAAGACTGAATGTCAAAACATGAAAAGTAAACCAGTATCATAATTAATATAAAAATCTAGGTACAATATCCTTTGGTGCAACAAAGAATATGGCATTAATGGAATAGGTTTTTTTAAAAAAGCAGGTTAAAATGATATGACCTGGATATGGTCTGTATTTAATTTCAGTTGTGAACACATACTTAAAGGTAATTCACATGGTGAATGACAAGAATCAAACACTTGAAAACAACCTAAGCAGGAAGAAAATTAACATATTTTAGGGCTAGCTGTAATCATCACAATGAAATATCTTAAATCTTGTATTTGTTCATTTGAATACAACTTAGCAGTATAGCCTTAAGTACATTATACTAATTTAGATTGGTCTCTTGTCTCTAGGCCTAAAAATTACATGAAAGGGTACTCTTTGTGATGACTGTATCAAGATTTATTTTTTCTTGAGTCCTAAACTTGGGTCCTTCATTTATAATTTATGTGACTGACATAGCATTTGCCTTGAAGAGATTATATTATACATTTTTAAAGCAAGTGATTTCATTCTGTTTCAAGAGAATGTACTTGGCATTAAACAGTGCATGAGCTACTTTTATCAGAAGTACTGTTTTGTTTGTTCTATGTGTTTGAAATTCAGTAGGGAATACAGATAGCAACATATGTTTTTCAACTCAGTTTAAATAGAAAATCATGCCTAACTGACCACATTACCACCCTATGGCTTTCTGGTATACATCATATCCAGAGAGAAATCCTTTTTCTCAAATTCCAGTAAATATTGTGGTACTAAACTATCTTAGTTCTTTTGCATTTATGCATTTGAAGTATGGTCAATTTTGTTCTCTAAGTGCTATAGTAAGCAACTGCTGTTCTGAACATGTTTTGTTGTAATTATTTTTAAGCACCAGAGACATTATAGGAAATACATAACACAGATATAAGAATTCATTTTTCTTTCAAATATCCAGAATTCTTGTGCTTGATGTCTTAATTCACCTGAAAGTTCATAACAGAACATTCTATGTAAATGCTTGTGTAGCCGACCTTATGGAATGCAGGTCACTTAGTGTCATTAGAGTAACATATTAATGACATAACGTGGCAGATTAATCTTTCACACATACTACTTTTGCCAGTGCCCAAAGTTCAATGGTTTTAAGATTACAGTTTTAAAATCAACTAGTTGTTTTCCAAATATACTACATTGATTTGAAAGGGAAGACCCAACCCACCACTACTCAATTTATAACACACTGGATCAGTTCAAATCAGTGTGCAATTGTGGATTTTGTATTTTTAGAATGCAGACTCTAACTATCTCTGAAAGTTGAGCAGTTCATTTGTAGGGGGAAATATTGTGTCAGACTTCTAAAAACAAAAACCCTCAAATATTCGTGGGAGTCTCTAATGATAAAAACAAGGCATCATTTGGCATAATCTTTCAATTATTTGTTTCTATGGGTGAGAGGAGGGTAAAATGTAATAAGAAGGTTCTATGTTATTTATAGTCCAAAGACATACAAATTCAACCTGGTGAAGGAACAGTCTGACACCACAAAACACAGTTTAGCTAACAAAACAAAACTATAACAGAAGGCAACTTAGCATCTATTTGTACATTGATTTCTGCATTCCTTTTCTATGTGTACATGTGTATACACCTTTAAATTAGAACCAGTTGTAACATTTTATTTGTTCCCTTATTAATGAATATATTAAAATTGCCACCTTCTATTTACTTTATATTTGTATGAGAATCATTATTTTACCCTTAAGACCTATATCCTTTAAAATTACTTTCTCTGAGCCCAAGCTTTCTTTATCTATCATTTGGGAATAATAATAACACCTAACCCATGGTATTCAAAGAACTTAATGCTTTGAAGGTTTGTAAAGTTTCTCATTCCCTGTTGGCAATGATCAGACATTGAAAAATAGTTACTAATAGTTTTCTTCTCTCTGATGAATGCCTTTATTCTGTTTTATTAAACCAGTCTTTAACAAATGTCCTTTGTATGGCCATCCTCCATGAACTGAATCCCCCCAGAACTGAACCTTTCCATTCTCGTGGCTTCTGTTGTAATTTCTACCACATCGCAATAACTTGGCTTAGGTAACTGCCTTTCCTAGTGTACTATATCCCACTTGTGGACAGAGATAAGATAGTGTCTCCTTGTTTTAAAACTTGTTCCGTAGTCTATACACGTATCATGTCTTAGATGTTAATTCAATGGAACAGCAAAATGACAGAAAATAAATAATCAGAGCAAAACAAATATTTCTCTACCTCCAACTTCATCCACTATGATCCTATGAACACACCCTTCTCCCACCCATCCCTCATTCTTAGGGATCTTTTCACCATCATTTTGCCTTATCTCTTTTATTTTCAGTCCATTAGATCACTACTCCAGCATTTATGTGCTTTTCTTTTCTGTCTTTAGAAAAAAAAAAGAAATAAAAACCACTTTCTCGGGAATCAACTCAATTTTCTAGCTGAGTATCATTTTATCACCTTCTTTCCCTTACAACCATCCTTTCCAATGGTTGTTTGTATTTACTGTTCACTGCATTTTATATTCTCTGACATCTGGTTTCTGCTCTCAACCATACAGTTATCCCAAGGCCATCTATAACATCTACATTGGCCTGTATTTTAATGGGACTCTCAGCAGCATTCAGCACTGTGAAAAATGAGAAACACCCTTCCCTCTTGGCTCCTGGAGGTCATTTCACCAATTTCCCCCAACCTTGTTGAGAGCCTCTTCCTAGTCTTCACTGCTTCCTCATACTTTTCCTCCATATTTAAATGTGCTCAGGCACATTTCTGAGACCTCATGTTTTACTCTAGATACTCTTCCTGCAAGATCTCCCTCTCAGTGATAGCTTTAATAACCATGTAAAATCTCATCCAAGTCATTCGTTCTCAACTTTACACATTAACATAACTTAGGATGTGCTAATATTGTACTTATAAGTTATCAGTATTACCTGGGGTATCTAGATATTTATGAAGTATACCAGCGACTCTAATGTGCAGACAAATCTGCGAATCCCTGGTATAGGTGATTATCTACACTAATGGCTTGTTACCATTTATAAAGTATCATTTATCATTTAAAAATTATACTATTCCCAATAGTCTTTAAATATACTCTTGAATATTTTACCCAACTCTCTAACTAGAAACTTAAACTCAGCTGCAAACAAGTGGGTAAAAACAAGGGACCTATGATTAGAGGAAAAAATCTGAATCAAATCATTTGGCAATGTATATGGAATTTTAAAAATATTAAACATATATGTATGTACGTGTGTGTATATATATATATTGTTTGTTTGTTTTTTGAGACGGAGTCTCGCTCTGTCGCCCAGGCTGAAGTGCAGTGGCGCGATCTCGGCTCACTGCAAGCTCCGCCTCCCGGATTCACGCCATTCTCCTGCCTCAGCCTCCCGAGTAGCTGGAACTACAGGCGCCCGCCACCACACCCGGCTAATTTTTTGTATTTTTAGTAGAGATGGGGTTTCACCGTGTTAGCCAGGATGGTCTGGATCTCCTGACCTCGTGATCCGCCCGCCTTGGCCTCCTGAAGTATTGGGATTACAGGCTTGAGCCACGGCGCCCGGCCACACATTTACATTATTTAAGTTTTGAAACTGAATGTAAATATATGCTACAGTTTTAAAAAATAATTGCATGATCGAGTTAACAACTACTCTCTGTAAATGACAGTGTCATGGATGGGTGAATGGGTGAATGTACTCTGATCCATGTTAAACACACTGTGTTAAGTGTACTGACCACACAGTAACATGTACGATTGATATACATTTGCAGATATGTAGCTATAGTCACTTTTTAAATTAAAAATCAGGGAGCTGTAAATATGTATGATATACTTATATTTTTGGTAAAGATAGATCATATTAAACCTGCAAAAGAATATTGAATATTGGGACCCCAAACTCATTATGCCAAAGGAAAAGTTTAGCTTGGGAACTGATTCATACAAAAACTGCTTTCCTTTAGTTCCCAAACACATTGCTGTAATTTCACAACTTGCATCACAGCTTCATTTCCTCTACTCTCTCTTGTTTACTGATCTTATGTAAAATGTAGATTTACTGAGCAAATGACAGTGCATAATTGAGTTTTTCTTCTACTTCCTCTTTTCACTTCCAACAAGTACATTTACTATGGCAAATCAGAGCCTCACAAGAATGTAATCATCTGCCTCATTGCCTACTATCTCTCCCTCTTTTTCCTCTCCTGTTTGCCCCTTTAAATCCTGAAGTTCACAAAACACCCCTTGGAAAAAGCACAGGTCACAGAGGTTCCTGTGGCTCCTCAGACACTCTTCCAGTTCTGAGAATACAGCAGTGACCAACACAGATAAAAGTTCCTATCCATCCAAGTGAAAAGACTCTGAAAAATCATCAAATAAACAAGTTGACGTATGCATATTATCAGATGCTGATAAGAAAAATAAAGCTAAGATGTCCCTGGGACTTAGAGAGTAATAGGACAGTGAAAGTCTTAGAAATGTCCTCATTGGGAATGTGACCTTAAAGAAAAGTTCTGGGAGGGTGAGGTGGGAGGATCACTTGAGGTCGGGAGTTCAGGACTACTCTGGGCAACTGAGCAAGACCATGTCTCTACAAAAATAATGAGAATAATAACAATACAATAGTAATAATAAAGTTGAGATCAAAGAAAAAGTCTGAAGGAAATAACAGTGATAACTATGTGAATATGTGGGGTTTTTACAGCTGCCAAAAGAAACAAATGCGAAAGTCCTGGAGGAATAGAGACTTCGCATGTTAGGAAAACAATAAGAAGTCCACCTTGCTACAGAGAAATAAGGGAAGAGTGATGAAGCATCAAGCGGGAGGCATAATGAGGGAGGAAGGAAGCCTTGTAGGGGTTTTGTGGGACTTAGGTTTTGACTCTGTATGATGTGATGACATGTTATGGGAGGTTTGAATGAGGTTCATTCTGCCTAGCACAAGATCAGGAAACCAAAGAGAAGACTCAAAGAGACCAGTAAGGAAGGTATCAACCATGTTCAGGTGAGAAGAGATGAAGGCATTGACCAAAGTGGCTGTTGCGTCATTGAGAAAGACCAGTTTTCACTGTGTTTTGGAGACAGAGATAACAGCATGTCCTGCTGGATCTAATCATGTTGACAGAACAAGAGAGGAGTCTGGAGTATCTGACAAGATGAAAGAATTGGGTTGTGCTTTATTGAGGTGTTGGAGAAGCCATTTGTGTGTGTGTGTGTGTGTGTATTGGTGTATGTGTGTGTGTTTGTGTGTGCGTATATGAGAGAGAGAGAGATTATATGAGAATATAGGAGAATAAGGAGAATTTCTTTTAATAAATTTAAAATATTATTAGATATAAAAATCTCTAATGTGGACCATTCTTTCTTTACCCCATAAACAGCCTAGTCCTCAACTTTGGCTAAAGAAACCTCCACTCCATTGAGACCTGCCTCAATCACTTTTTGATTCCCATACCAGACCAGGCATGGTGGCTCACACCTGTAATCCACCACTTTGGGAGGCCAAGGTGGGTGGATCCCTTGAGTCCAGGAGTTCAAGACCAGTCTGGGCCATGTGGTGAAAACAAACAAACAAAAATTAGTGTGGCATATAGTGCCTTGTGCCTGTAATCTCAGCTATTTGGGAAGATAAGGGGGTAGGATCACCCGAGCCTGGATATGTCCAGGCTGCAGTGTGATTGCATCATTGCACTTCAGCTCCAACCTGGGTGACGGAGGAAGACCTCATCTCAGAAATAAAACCCCCCAAAACCAATTTTGCAGCTATTTAAAAATGAACAATACTAGCTATTTATTTGAACCTCTAAATCAGGTTCATCCTTACAAGCATAAACTGCTTTAATATCCAGCTCCCCAAAACAAAGGAGCTAATAGCTATAGGCCATTCCTGAGGGCTTCAATGAGGAGTTGCAAATGAACTGGGCCTTAAATAATGCAGGTCTGCCAGAGAGACGGTAAGTGCAGAGAGTTGTATGGGAGGAACAAAGAGAATGAACAAAGGCACACAGATAACACATCACTATTGATCTATTATTTCTTTTGAAGTTTTATTGAATTTTAGGTAGTTCCAATATCTGCATTTTAAAACTTTCAACTTATGAAAGTTTCTGTTTGATCAAACTAGACATGGCCAAATAATATTAAAAGGAACAAGTGATAATAAATTAAATATTGTCTTAAGTATTCCACAAAATAACCTATGAAAAAAAATGCTGATAAAGAATCAGCCTTCACTGGGGCCATGCGTGGTGGCTCACGCCTATAATCCCAGAACTTTGGGAGGCCAAAGCAGGAGGATCACCTGAGGTCAGGAGCTCCAGACCAGCCTGGCCAACATGGTGAAACCCCGTCTCTACTAAAAATACACACACAAAAAATTACTTGGACATGGTGGCAGGCGTCTATAATCCCAGCTACTTGGGAGGCTGAGGCAGGAGAATTTCTTGAACCCAGGAGGCAGAGGTTGCAGTGAGCCGAGGTTGTGCCACTGCACTCCAGCCTGGGCAACGAGAGAGAAACTCCATCTCAAAAAAAAAAAAAAAAAAAAAAAAAAAGAGTAAGCCTTAATTTTAGTCTGTGTACATACTATAATGTTTTCAGAGAAGTAATTCATGATATTTCAGAAAGATACATATATTTCAGATAACACATGCCATTGCAACCTATCCTAGAGTGGATTCTGGATACTTTAGTACAGTAATATTTTCTAACATTAATAACATTTTTCCTTAATAGAGAGAAGAAGTCTTATTTAGGAAAAAATAAAATTCAGATACAAATAATGAAAAATAGATATGTGTTACCAACCCCAAAATCAAAAGAAATTTAAAATAAAGTAAAAAAATATGTTTTATCCTAAGTCTGTATTTTTGTTGTGCTATTGAAGAATTTTATTACTTCTATGAAAACAGAATTATCTTCTTCTAGTTGCTTACATGTATTATTAGACTTTTATCCAATGGAATATTTGAGTCTATTGCTGAAATTGCTGTCTTAGGTAATTCAATTAAATGATCAAAGGTAAATTTTTTGAAGACAGTTGCCATATAATAGAAGGAGGATTGAACACTCTATTTGTTACAGTAGGTAGCTAGTTAGACATGAGCAGGACAAGTGAGGGACCCCTGCCGCCAGTAATATCAGGGGACCATCAGGTGATGGTCAGGAGGTTGTTAAACTGGCTTGCTAAACTAATGATTGGTTCCAGCTGGTGCCAGGGAACGGCAGTCTTTCAATAGATAGAAACACCTTAAGTTGGTGATCAGCAGCTTCCCGATACGATCGCTGGAGTTGGGCAAGTGGACTCATGCATATACAGTAACAGACAAAACTGACAGAGTTTAACTGGTATATGACCTTCTAGCAACATTTGATTGGTAAGGAAAGAACACCTCAAGTGAGCGTGCTTATAACCTCTCTAAACACACTGCTCATGAGGCCCCTTCCAAGTGCTGGCAGGTCACTGTGCATGCGGACAACCCACCCCAAGGGAAGAATCAGAGGAGAAGGGATGCAAGACCCCAGAAGCATGCCAACATATTAAACCCCAAGTCAAAGGTAAAGCCAGGCACTTGATCTCTCAAGTCACCAGCTTGGCCGTCTTGGCCGAACGTTACTCCCGTTCATTCCTGCTATAAAGTCTTTTAATAAACTTTCACTGCTGCTCAAAAACTTGCCAGAGTCTCTTCTGCCTTATATCCCTCAGACAAATTCTTTCTTCTGAGGAGGCAAGCATTGACTTTGCTGCACACCCATATGGATTTGCTACTGGTAACACATTCTTAAGTGAAATATTAGTTTCCTAAAGAGTTCTCCACGGTGCGTTTCATGAGAAAGTATTATTAATTTTCATTTGAGCTAGACATAAGAATTAAGAATGGGGGTAGGGAAAATATTAGTGGTAGAAGATTAATAAAAGATTGATGTTTTCTTTAACCTCTGTCTACCCTTTGGGAAATTCAGGAATAGCAGAATAAAGATCTGAATCTCTAGAATTTGAATGTTTATCTTGTTTACTTGAGGTTTTTGCATAACAATATATAGTACCTATATGATAAATGACCCTTGTTGTTATTTTCCCCTGCCTTCTGTCCTCCCACCCTCCATACCTTCTTTCTTTCCGTTAGCTCTCTCCAAGACTTCTTTCAAAATGATACAGAAAAAACACACATGATTTCACTTCTCACCATGATTCTGACATTGATATGATCACTGAATGACCATTTTCAGCAATTCGGGCCTGTCAAAGTGTGAAATAAACTTTTTGAAAGTTCTATTGTATATTCAAAATTCTGTAACACTAGTGATTTTCTTCTTCTCGTAGCTTATTACGATAAGCACTAATTTTGACTCTGACATTTCAACAGGAGCACTTATAGATAAGCAGGAATGTTCAAGAATAACTCAGGAGTATTTTATTGACAATGCTATCATTGAGATCAAAGGGTCCTCTTCCCACCAACTGGAGGAATTACAGCTGGCCGCAAATTCCTCAAGTCTCAAGGTCTAGTGTATCTGGTATTCTTTGTAACATATTTCAATATTCAATAGCCAAGTTCAGGTTATTTGGTGCCCAAATGTATATTGTTTTTCTCTTGCTTCTGAGAACAGCATTAAACTGTTCCTATAATATTAGAAAGGAGAAGAAGGGTCTCTTTGCGGGAAGCGAAGCTTACAGAGTGTGCAGCCTTAAATGCTTTCAGGTATGCTTAAGTCAAGCATACTTCTCCAAAGGTGATCTAGAGAATGAGGCTCACAGGCAAGTAAGCCCTTCTGCCTATAAGTCGGAGCCTGTTTTAAACATTGTTTTTGTTTAGCCAAGCCCTTTATGTGGCATACTTATCTGAGTTTACTTCTAAACACAATTAGTTGATGTCTATAAAACAAATTTGAACTCAATCATTCCTGGATCCTCATTAATTTTAAGTTTAAATATATAACTTGAATTCTTATTCAAAGGTTATGTACTTCTTCATATTTGGTCCCAATAAGAGCAGGACATTTGTTATGTTTTACTCTCAGAATTGATACAACTTATTTTCATCTTCCACTACCCTCAACTTCTTTAAATATATCACCCACTTTGTCTTTTCGGTATTCTTAAATGAGATTATTGATTTTCTTTATACTCCTTGTCAACTCTTTACTGATAAGAATAGACATATAAAATCACTCTTGTAATAAAAGGTCATTTCTGGTGAACACTTAAGTCTGTGCTTCCCTGTGACAATGGGCCTATTAGCTAAGAAAAGTAAGCCACCAAACTTGTTGAGACAGTAAGTCCTCACTTAACATTATGGACAGGTTCTTGGACATTGTGACCTTAAGTGAAACAACACATAATGAAACTACTGTGCCATAAGCTAATTGTTATAAAGAAGAGTTAAGTAGCTAAAACGTATTTCTAGTAACAAAAATGTCATCACATTTCTAGATTAACAACAAAACAATTCTAAGATTAAATATTGAGAGAAATTTGAACTATACCTACATTCCATAAAAATTTATAAAAACAAGATAATTATTTACCCAGTTGTGTCAGTTCAGGGTTACACGTGGCTGAAAACTATTCTGGAAACTTTGGGTGAAAGGAGGGGAAAGAGCCCTGGACTGGACACCATAGCACCACAGGGCACACTCACGTACACACCCACACTCATGTAGACTGAGACATTTTAAACACGCTAGTTCGTCTAATGTGCATAGCGTTGGGATATGGGAGAAAACCATAGCTTCCAGAGAAAGCCACATAGACATGGAGAGAACATGCAAACTCCACACTGATAAGGAAATTATTATTATTATTATTATTATTATTATTATTATTATTTCATCAATGTTGAGGCAAAACAACATTGAACAAAACAATATTATTGGAGGACCTGCTGTACCTCTACATAATAGATATGAGAATTTATCTCAAGGGATACACTCAGAACAACATTGATAGGAAGTTTATTGGTGTGTGGGCACATGCACAGGCATAGGGGATCAAAATATCCTTCGTGTGGGTGGGCACGGTGGCTCACGCCTGTAATCCCAGCACTTTGTGAGGCTGAGGTGGGCGGATTATGAGGTTAGGAGAACGAGACCATCTTGGCCAACATGGTGAAATCCCACCTCTACTGAAATACAAAAAAAGTTGCTGGGCATGGTGGCACATGCCTGTAATTCCTCCCTCCAGCTGGAGGGAGGGGAATCGCTTGAACCCGAGAGGCGGAGGTTGTAGTGAGCTGAGATGGAGCCACTGCACTCCAGCCTGGAGACAGAGCAAGACTCTGTCTCAAAAAAAAAAAATTATATATATATATATATATATATATATATATATATATATATATATAATCCTTTGTAAACATGTGTGTGTATATATATATTTCCTTCATGTTTACAAAGGTAATCTTTGCCTTGTTGATATTATGAACAATTTCATTCCTCAATTCAAATGAGAAAAGTGAGATCAAAAGACAAATGCTTAAATATTTTAAGAATTTAGCTGCATCGATTGTGCTATTTGCTACAGTGTTAAGCAGCAATTTGTACACCTTGTCTCCAAAATAGTTCATTTCCACCTGGAAGCATTATCTTTTCTAGCCCAGCAGGATCTTACTGGAGGCATCACTTTGTAAGGTAAAACTTATAGATGTAAATAATTCATAAGAAAAATTTAAAGATGAGTTGGAAGGGTAAAAAGGACATAAGTTATTCCTATCATAAGTAACAATTTAATTTATAAAATTGCAATTTTTGATGAGCAAAGATGTTAAATGAATTTAAAAGATAAAAGTTTTGGAATATCTTGAATGCCAAGAGAGGGAATGAGTAGAGGAAGTGGAAGGAAAATCTCTGAACATCTTTGATATGGATAATAAAATAGTCATTACTGTATTTTAAATGTATTAATCTGACTTCAATTCTTAATAGGCACTGGAAAGCGTAATAATGAACAGCAGATAGATGATTCAGACAATGTTTAAATAACTCAGGAAAAAAACGATTGAGACTAATGTCAATCAGAGAGAAGAGTGAAGGACATGAGTCCCAGAGAGATGACAAATGCGGAATCTGAAAGAACTTCACAACTATTTATGGTGTGAAGGAAGAATAGTCCACATTAAGATTTGTATATCTAATAATATTTTAAATTTATTAAAAGAAATTCTTCTAATTCTTCCCAACACATATATAACTGCTATAATCTCTCTCTCTCTCTTTCTCATGCACACACACACACACACACACACACGCACACAAAAATGGCTTCTCCAACACTTCAATAAAGCACAACCCAATTCTTTCATCTTGTCATATACTCCAGACTCCTCTCTTGTTCTCTCAACATGATTAGATCCAGCAGAACATGCTGTTATCTCTGTCTCCAACACAGTGAAAATTGGTCTTTCTCAAGGACGCAACAGCCACTTTGGTCAATGCCTTCATCTCTTCTCACCTGAACACAGTTGATATCTTCCTTACTGGTCTCTTTGAGTCTTCTCTTTGGTTTCCTGATCTTGTGCTAGGCAGAATGAACCTCATTCAAACCTCCCATAACATGTCATCACATCATACAGAGTCAAAACCTAAGTCCCACAAAGCCCCTACAAGGCTTCCTTCCTCCCTCATTATGCCTCCCGCTTGATGCTTCATCACTCTTCCCTTATTTCTCTGTAGCAAGGTGGACTTCTTATTATTTTCCTAACATGCGAAGTCTCTATTCCCCCAGGACTTTTGCATTTGTTTCTTTTGGCAGCTGTAAAAACCCACATATGCACACTGTTATCATCACTGTTATTTCCTTCAGACTTTTTCTTTGATCTCAACTTTATTATTACTATTGTATTGTTATTATTCTCATTATTTTGGTAGAGACGTGTTCTTGCTCAATTGCCCAGGGTAGTCTTGAATTCCTGGCCTCAAGTGATCCTCCCACCTCGCCCTCCCAGAAAGTTTCTTTAAGGTCACATTCCCAGTGAGAAAGTTTCTAAGAGTTTCACTGTCCTATCACTCTCTAAGCCCCAGGGACACCTTAGCTTTATTTTTCTTATCAGCATCTGATAATATGCATACTTCAACTTATTTATTTGATTATTCTTAAAGTCTTATCACTTGGAGGATAGGAACTTTTATCTGTGTTGGTCACTGCTGTAGTCTCAGAACTGGAAGAGTGTCTGAAACGCGGTAGAATCTGAGTAACACTTGTTCATCAGAGAAATGAGAGTTAAAGCATGCACCAGGCAACTGAAAAGTATGTCCTAAAGACATTAAAGCATTATGAACAAAGACATTAACACTACTTTTCATTGGTGTGTTACTTTATATTATGAAAGAATATTCTTAAAAATGAATTCATTTACTTTTAACAAAACTTGATCTTACAAAAAGAAAGCTAAGCAGAAGAGTTTGTGTGAGGAAAAATTTTTTGTAATTAAAATAATGCTGAGTATGATGAATAAAATTATGTACTATTGACAGAGGAGGCAGTTAGGAGCTGTTGGGCAGACAGAGAGCGAGGGTTTCTTCTCATCTAGAGGCCATCAAATTTTAGATGATAAGGCCGATGGAACCCCACTTGGACAAGTCCTTCTTCCAAGGCCCACTAGACCGCCCTCTGCTGGACTCCTGACTGCCTCACAAGTAATGCACCCTCACAGTTCGAAGCAGCTAGCATGGTCATCTCGCCTTTTCCCCTAACGGCAGTTAGGGTCACCACTCCAGTGGGGGTAATGACAGAAGACACAGTTAGGGGCTGGTTAGGCAGATAGAGAGGGAAAGTCCCAGGAGAAGGACAGAGAAGGGCAACGTTCACAGGAATAACCATGGGACAGCACCTACAATGCGTCTGCAGCTAACGGGAAGAAATGTGGTTAAGAACTTCGCCTTCTGCCAGGATGTTGCTCACAAGGGACTGTCCCAACTTAGGTGCAGGCACAATAAATCAAACTAACTGTCTTAACCTGACCCAGATCATTATAATGTCATTAACATGACATTAGCATTGTGGTTTTAGATCCCCCATGGGTTTCGCTTAGGCACTCATGGATAATAACCAAGATGGAGTCACTCTGGCCAACCCCGGACATGTGCAGATGCGACACCCCTAGGAGGGAACTTTACCCCTCCCATTTGGGCAAAGCCCATAGAAGACTTCCTGGCTTCTGCCACATAAAAGAGCCTGAACTCAGCCCCATTTTTGGAAACCTGATTTCAGGCCCCCTCTCTTTGCCTAGAACTTTCTTTTTGCTTAATCAATTCTACTCTATTCACTCTCTGGTGTCTGTGTGGCACAGAGGTCTCTGTTATGTCCTGGAGACATTTTCCCCATTGTCTTTGTGATTAACATTTGGCTTCTTGTTACTTATGCAAATTTCTGCAGCAGCTTGTATTTCTCCTCAGAAAATGGGATTTTCTTTTCTATTCACATTGTCAGGCTGCAAATTTTCAAAACTTTTATGCTCTGCTTCCCTTGTAAAACTGAATGCCTTTAACAGCACCCAAGTCATCTCTTGAATGCTTTGCTGTTTAGATATTTCTGCCACCACACACCCTAACTCAATGGCTCTCAAGTTCAAAGTTCCACAAATCTCTAGGGCAGGGGCAAAATGCCACCAGTCTCTTTGCTAAAACACAACAAGAGTCACCTTTGCTCCTGTTCCAACAAATTCCTCATCTCTATCTGAGACCACCTCAGATTGGACCTTATTTTTCATATCACTATCAGCATTTTTGTCAAAGCCACTCCACAAGTCTTTAGAAAGGTCCAAACATTTTCATATTTTCCTGTTCTCTTCTGAGCCCTCCAAACAGTTCCAACCTCTGCCTGTTACCCAGTTCCAAAGCTGCTTCCACATTTTTGGGTATCTGTTCAGCAATACCCCACTCTACTGGTACCACTTTATTAGTCTGTTTTCACATTGCTGATAAAGACATACCCTAGACTGAGCAATTTACAAAAGAAAGATTTAATTGCACTTACAGTTCCACGTGGCTGGGGAAAACTCACAATCATGGTGAAAGGCAAGGAAGAGCAAGTCAAGTCTTACATGGATGGCAGTAGGCAAAGAGAGAGTGCTTGTGCAGGCAAACTTCCCCTCATAATACTATCAGATCTTGTGAGACCCACCCACCACCAGGAGAACACAATGGGAAAGACGTGCCCCCATGATTCAGTTACCTCCCACTGGGTCCCTCCAACAACAGGTGGAATTTCAAGATGACATTTGGGTGAAGGCACAGCCAAACCTCATCAATACCCTTCTCTCAAAAAACATTTGGGCTGTTTCTTTCTTCATGTGAGAACTCAACACTGTCCAATTAATTTAAACAGCATCTGTATGAGACAAATTAATTTTCTTCTGTTAGGAAACACATTGCAGAGATAGCCTATCAAGTCCCAAATCTCTCTTTATGTCTGCCTGGAAAGTATTAAAGTTACAGCCAAACATTTCAGTTATTATCAAGCCACGTGATGTGATGGGATTTCTTTCCTTGGGGAGCTTCATCAATCCTCTGCTCAAAACCTTTAGTTTTCCAATTACACAAACGCCTCTGGCCACTCATCAGAGACCAAGCCTATTGCCTCATTTGCAAATGGAAAAGTTTACTGTATGATAGGGGGAAGAAGAAAGCCTAGTTAGACAGATGTTTGCTTCTATGCTGTCTCTGCAGAAGGGAGGGACCCAGTATGACCGTTAATCGTTTTGAGACACGTGTTATGTTTCCAGTTGCAAAGGCACTTAAACAACAAGGAAGAATTATGTTTGGAGGTTAATCATTCTCATTTTCTGAGATGTCTTGCTTTTACCCAATCTCTGACCTGCAAAATGAAGGAAGAATTTAGTAAATGGCCTAGAACACCCCTTCCATTGAAACTTTTGGCCCAAATTCTGCTATTCCAGTGTCTCTTCAGGGCCCCAAGATGGAAGTCTAAAAAGGCAACTAGACTAGGAGAGCAAAGACACCAACAGTGGAGAGCTAGGGCTTCACCAAGGTAAGGGTGACTGCCCCTGTTGACTAGCTACTCTGGATCCATGGGCAGTACCTATGACAGCCGATGGGATCCAGGGAATACAGGAAGGGAAAGAGGAGACAGGGGATGCCTACTCTCTCTCTCTCTCCATCTAAGTGGACACTCTGAATGGGGGAAGCAGACTAAGGGTGTAGCACTGACTCAGCCCTCCTGGCAGTTATATTGGGAGGAGATGCAAGGGACAGTTTTAGTGAACTGGGGAAAAGAAAAAAAAAAACACCCTGAAACCACCTTCAGAGAGGCACTAGCTTCTACACCTGGTTCCCCTGGTCCATCCTGCCCAACTTGTCCAGGACTTCCAAGACCCCTCTCAAACTTACCCCATTCTAGGAACCCTCTTTTTAGGTGGCCCCTGGCCCTACTCATGCCCCTAAAAAAGATGCCTTGTGAATATGGCCCCATTAAGGTACAGGTCCTTTTTTCTATATAGGACTTAAAATAAATTAAAGGGGATCTTAGTAGTTCAGATAATCCTGATAAGTAGATAGAAGCTTTCCAGAACTTAACCAAAGCATTTAAACTCTCCCAGAAAGATTTCATGCTACTCTTAAATCAAACCCTGACTTCTGCTGAGAAATAGGCGGCCCTGCAAGCAGCAGAGAAATTTGAAGACAAACTTTCTGTCTCATACAGTGACAGGAAAGGGGAAGAGCATTATCCAATTGAGAGGGTAGCAGTGTCTTTAGACGACTCTAAATGGGACCTTGATGAAAGCATCAGAGAATGGAGAAGGAAATTCTTTCTAATGTGTATATTAGAGGGCTCACAAAGAACCAGGGCCAAGCTCTTCATTACTCCAAACTATTTATGATATACCAGAAATCAGATGAAAATCCTTCAACCGTTTTGGAAAGGCTGAGAGAAGCTTTAATAAAACACACCTCCCTGTTTCTCATTCAAATGAAGAACAACAAATATGAAAGGACAAATTTATTACCCAGATGAACAAGTTATCAGGAAGAAGCAACAGATACAAGCCACAGGACCAGATAACACCTTATAAAACCTCCTGAAGGTGGCCACCTCATCTTTTACAGCAGGAACCAGGAGGAGGCTCAGGAGGAAGAGGAAGCACAAGAGAAAGGCAGAGACTCTAGTGGCTATTCTGCAGGCCTATAAAACCCAGGATTCCTGAGGTGCACCTGTTAATTGCTATAGGTTTGGCAAACCAGGACACTTTAAGGATTGTCCAGGCAGCAAAAGGTAGCCGCCTTGACCCTGTCTGGCCTGTAGTGGGGACCACTGGAAGGCTCACTGTTCCTGGAGGTTTAGGTCACTGGGTCTAGAGCTAGTCTCACGAATGGTCCAGTAGGATGGAAGGCTCATGGGCTCAACTCCACAACTCCAATGGCTCAGACTGTCATTACCATCTAGGAGCCTCAGGTGATTCTGGAGGTTGAAGGGAGGAAGGTGAACTTCCTTCTGGACACTGGAGTGAGCCTTTCCAATGGCTAGGACTGCCATTACCATCTTGGAGCCTCAGGTGATTCTGGAGGTTGAAAGGAGGAAGGTTAACTTCCTTCTGTACACTGGAGCGATACACTTTCTGATCTCCCCTCCAATCTGGGCCATCCTCCTCCTGTAGCATGACTGTGAAGAACAACTCAGGAAAGACTTTAATCCGATATCTTCCTCAACCCATAAGTTGCAAATGGGTACATTTCTTGTTTACTCAGGCCTTTTGAATCATGCCTGAAAGCCCAACTGCTTTGCTAGGTAGGGATCTTTTAGCTCCTATGGGATTGATCATCCTTATAGATTCAGAGCAAACACTTTGTCTTCCTCTGGTGGAGGCCAACATTAATTTAGAAGTTTGAGAAACTCAAGGAAAAATTGGCATGGCTACAACCACCATACTGGTTCAAATCCATCTTATAGCTCCCACCTCCTTCCCTAGCCAGGGCAATATCCCTTTGTGATGGTTAATAATGAGTGTCAACTTGATTGGATTGAAGGATGCAATATTGACCCTGGGTGTATCTGTGAGGGTGTTGCCAAAATTGATTAACATTTGAGTCAGTGGACTGGGGAAGGCAGACCCACCCTTAATCAGATGAGCACCATCACATCAGCAACCAGCAAATATAAAGCAGGCCAAAAAACGTGAAGAGATGAGACGGGCCTAGCCTCCCAGCCTACATTTTTCTTCCATGCAGGATGCTTCCTGCCCTCTAACATCGGACTCCAAATTCTTCAGTTTTGGGACTCAGACTGGCTCTTCTTGCTCCTCAGCTTTCAGATGGCCTATTTTGGGACCTTGTGATCATATGAGTTAATACTTAATAAACTCTCCTTTATATATATAAAGGAAACTCTTTCTAATGTGTATATTAGAGGACTTTTGTACACACACACTAATATAGAACTAATAGGACATGTATATTCTGTTAGTTCTGTCCCTCTAGAGAACCCTGACTAATAGAGATTTTTGTACCAGGAGTGGTTCAAGAAGAACAGAATATTAAGGATGGAGTTCTTTCATCTGTTTTGGGGTTTCTGAAGTTGGCTGCTTAATGTGATTAGACCCAAAAATGCTAAAGACTTTACTTCTAATAGTATGGAGAACACTGATAGTCCTTGATGTGAACTGTTTAGAGAGTCATGCAGAAAAAAAAGAAAAAAAAAGCATGTGACACTCCTGAGTCACTAATCATGAGAAGCAAGGAGTTTAGCAAGTCTACACGTAATACCTTTGATCATATTTGAAGAACCAAGGAACGTAGTGAAGCTGGTTGGTTGCTCCTAAGTTCAGTGGACAAAGTGATGAATGAAAATGATGAACTCAGTGATTCTGTCTTCTGGCTTCAGAAGCAGTTCTGAGCCTCAAATCTGCTAAGATTGCCCCGAGTGAGAGTTTTATCTCCTTGAGAGAAAGAACTGAAATTGTGGAAAAACAAACGCAAGCTCTTATCATGTGAGTGGCTGACCTGCAATGAAATGACCTGCATGGACAGCCTTGCCAGGTGTCTACTATTAAAGTGAGGGCATTGATTGGAAAAGAATGGAACTCTGCAACTTGGATTGGGGATGTGTGGGAGGACCCTGACGAAGCTGGGGACACTAAGTTTGTAAACTCTGATGAACCTATTTTGCCAGAAGGAACAGCTTCCCCATCCCCAGTAATGGCAACACCCATACCTGACCCATGCTGCCATCAGCCTTTCCACCTTTGTCTAATGAGATAAACCCTGTGCTCCCTAAGGGAACAGTGATGGACTCCCCTGAGGCAGTTGTCAGGCAAGTTAATATTGATTCTCTTCAGATGCCATCCCTAACACCTCTGTTTGCTTCTACACCTATAACTAAAGTCCCGGCAGGACCCTAGAGGTAAAGTTGAGAGTGTGACCCACGAGGAGGTAGACTACACTTGAAAAGAACTGTTTGAGTTCTCTAGATAAACAGCAATCTGGAGAACAGGCATGGGAATGGATATTAAGGGTGTGGGATAATGGTGGAAGGAACACAGAGTTGGATCACACTGCATTTATTGATTTGGGCCCACTGAGTAGGGACTATCCATTTAATGTTGCAGGTCAGGGAGTTTAAAAAGGTTCTAAGAGTTTATTGCTTGGTTAGCTGAAATATGCATTAAAAGATGGTCCACCATGAATGAGCTGGAAATGCTTGATCTCCCTTGGTTTAGTGTAGAGTAAGCGACCCAAAGGGTTAGAAAGATTGGGATGGTGGAGTAGATTAGTCACTCATCCCAGCTGGGAGGGTCCAGAAGATATACCGTTCACCAATGCCCTGCAAAATAGATTTCTGAGGGCAGCACCTGTATCTTTGAAGAGCCCTATAATTGCTCTTCTCTGTATGTCAGATTTAACGGTGGGAACTGCAGTCACTAACTAAAATATTTCAACACAATAATTGGATCCTGAGGTAGCAGGGGCCAAGTGGCAGCACTCAACCATCAAAGGCAAGGCAAGGTGGGCGTAGTTACCATAATGGACAGCAGAGGCAAAGTGGTAATAGAAGAGACTGACACCTGTAGAGCTCTGGCATTGGCTAATCAATCACAGTGTTCCTACAAGTAAAACTGATAGGAAGCCTACTGCATTCCTACATAAATTATACAAACAGAAAACTTCTAGGTTGAATGGACAAAAGACTAATTTGAATTATAAAAACAGAGAATCACAGCCCCTCAATCAATTTCCAGACTTGAGCCAGTTTACAGACCCAGAATCCCTTGAATGAAGGGAATGCCATGTCCCCCTGAGGAAGGACCCCATTACATTACCAACAATTTATGCAGATAGTGCTGCAAATATATGTGATTAGGGAGGACCACAAAGAATCCCCTTTTGATAACTCAGACTGGATTCTCTTTACGGATGGAAGTTCTTTTGTAGAACAAGGAGTCCATAAAGCAGGATATACAATGGTCACCCTGAATGACATTATTGAAAGCACACCTCTCTCACTGGACACAAGTGCTCAACTGACTGAGCAAATTGTTCTTACTAGGGCACTTGGATTAAACAAAGAGAAAGCAGTTAACATTTATACTGATTCCAAGTATGCTTTCCTAGTCCTCCATGCCCATGCCACTATTTGGAAAGAGAGACACTTCCTTACATCTAATGGGTCTCCCATTAAATACCATCGGGAAATTAACAGACTAGTATCCTCAGTTTTCCTTTCATGGGAAGTGGCAGTAATACATTGTAAAGTCCACCAAAAGAGGATGGGTAAAATAACCAAAAGAAACAGATTAGCAGACCAAACAGCTAAGTTAGCAGCAAAAAATGCCCCAGAGTTCCAATGCACTTGAGGCCCCTCTGATCTGGAAAGACTCAATAAGAGAAATAAAACTTTGGTATTCTCCTGCAGAAATAGAATGAGCCACCACTCAAGGATACACTTGTCAGCCTGAAGGATGGCTACAATTGGAGGATGGCAAACTTCTTTTGCTTGCCTCCAGCCAATGGAAAGTTCTTAGAGTCCTTTGTCAATTCTTTCACCTAGGAAAGAATAAAACTTATCAATTGGCCTGAAGGCTGTCCTTAGGTGAAAATCTGCTAAATACAGTCAAACAGGTTGTTAATGCTTGTGAAATTTGCCTTGAAATTAATCCCCTCAACAGACAGCTTCTCTCCCCTGGAATCCAAAGAATGGGAGGCTACCCAGGGGAAGACTGACGGTCAGATTTCATCCATATGCCAAAGATAAGGGGCATCCAGTACCTCTTGGTGCTGGGTGGAAGCATTCCCATGACAGAAACTCTTCACTAACTGGGTGGAAGCATTCCCATGACAGAAAGAGCCTCTGAGGGACAAAGTACTAATTAATGCAATAATTCCTCACTTTGGACTCCCTAAGTACTCCCAGAGCAACAATGGCCCCTTATACAAGGGCTGTCACCCAGGGGGCCTCAAAAGCACTAAGCATACCATACCATCTTCATTGTGCCTAGAGACTACAGTCCTCAGGAAAGGCAGAAAAGATAAATGATATTATCAAAGGACCTCAGAAAAATGTCTCAAGAAACTCATTTCCCTCGGGTCACTCTTCTTCCCATGGCCTTATTATGGGGTAAGAAATACTCCTTCAAAGACACGTTTGAGCCCCTCTTCGAAAAAAATGCATGGACGACCTTCCCTCACCAATGATGTCTGACTAGACCAAGAGACTTCCGAATTGGCTAAACATGTAACTTCCCTGGCTCACTCCCAACAGGAATTAAAACAACTGTTGGAAGTCAAACGTCAGGAACTAAAGCCACCTCTATTCATTCCAGGAGACGTGGTACTAGTGAAGCCCCTCCTGCCTCTTCCTCTCCAGGAGCAAACTGGGAGGGATCTTACACTGTCCTTCTCTCTGCTCTTTCAACAGTGAAGGATATTGGAATCGATGCTTAGACACATTGTACTCAAGTGAAGGCCTGGGGAACTGAGAGAATTGCCTCCACTAGCCCAGAAAGGCACCCAAAATATCAATGTGAAGAAATTAGAGATCTCAAAATAAAAATTATAAAAGGTAAGTAACATATGGGGCCCATTGATATTCTCTCTCTGGTGTTACCCATATGACTTTAGGTACTTGGTGTCATTGCATTTGTTCTACCTTGCATAGTTAAACATGGGTGTTGCTGCCCTTGCCAGCAATTAATCTCTCACGTTTATGAACAGTGAACACTCCCATTACTGATCCCATCATCTGAGTCCCACTTTATCCCTTCTCTGCCAAAGTCTTTCAATTATCTCCACTTTTCCCCTCACCACTCATCAGTGAATATTGAAACACTTTTTTGATGCATATTTACAGGGAGACTTTGATTATCCATGGAGTCTAAATTCTAATCTAATAGATCCTTTGAGAAAAGTCAAATATTATTTGGAATCAGACTTCCCAACATCCAATTGGAAATTGGGGTTGTATTTTGCATATTGGGGTACTGTTTTTTATATTCTTCTCATAGTTTTGCCTATAACTGTTGCTCTGCTTTTGTTGTAATTCTCACTATAAGGCAACTTTGCCAAGGATCCCTTAACCCAGAACACCCAAGGGATTATTTACTTGCCTAAGCAGCTATTTTTCTGCTAGGATTTGATGTCTTTCACAACGTGAAACAGCTTTAGCCACAACATTGCTCAAAGTGATTAGCCTGTTTTGCTTTCTATTCCTGTTTTTTTTTTCCTCTCTAGCTCTTTTTAATATATAATTTATATTTATTCCAACCATACGCAACTTTCTTAGCTAAATAATTGTTTAACATCTGCTTATATTATGAATGGCTTTTTAATATTAGCTTTTACAAATAATATGTAAGATAGGAAATGGAAATTATCTAATCCATCTAACCCAGGATATAACAAAAGGTCAGAATCTTAGTAATTGTTAGATTTGCCATGAATCTCCTGAAAAAATCCACCCCATACTTATGTGAGTTTAAACCTATAACCAACCCTTGCAAGCAGGCACCACAAATTCCAGAGTGGCCACAGTGCTTGTGCAGTCCTTCCCTTTCAGCCCCTCCACTGACATAATTTATAAGAAGTCCTCTACTGCAGACAGGGGCCACCCTCAAAAAAGCTATGTACATCCCCTTTGGGATGTCACAAATTATACATGTAGTAAAGAATTTCACTTTACTGTCACCACAATTACCGCCGCGAGTACATCTTGCACTCTGGCACATTTACCAGAAATGCTCCAATAAGCCAAATACGATTAACAGATACCTCTCACTTTCTTAAATGTTTCCAATGCTTTTCTGAAAATGCAACGGTAGTCCCAGAAATTCAACCATTTAGACTGCTGGTTTGGTACAAAGATGGGGGGATACCCACCTCGATAAAAGACGATTTCCCTAGCAGTCCTCAATACCCTTTGTTTCCACGTAGAGACTAACAACACGGAACACTATATGTTATGGAGCAGAGAGTCTTATTAATTAAAATTTTTATTCTTCCAAAGCTTTTGCTTATCAATTATTTAATGGGACTAGAGGTATTAAAACTTATCAGACCAAGAATTTTTGGACAGTTATTGCCTACATTCAATGTGTGTGGGCAGATTTAATTGTTGGCATCTTAAAAAACCATTCTGCCTTACAAAAGGAAAGAACTTGGACTGGTGCTTCTTGGGGTCCTTTAGGAAACGAATCATCTGTCCCAAATTGTACATTCAGCCAGGACATACAAAAGTGGGTGAACTTGAAAAAATACCACTATCTTTTGTGCATCTCAGTGACTGTGGTTCGTCTGTGCAGACCAGCAGCAAAACCTCTGGGCCTTGTGTTGCCTGTACTGCACAGTGGTGCGAGGGATGTGTTCACTGCAATGGGTGTTACCTCTAGATGGCTCTTTACAAATATACCAGTATCTACTTCACATAGTCCCTTCCCGTTAAGAACATACCAAACAGAAACGAGGAGTAGGTCTTATAGCCTTGAGTGTAATAACAGCTGTTACATCCATAGGTGACTTGGTGGAAGGAATGGTTTACAATGCGTATACAATTCAAAATACATCAAGTGTAATTGAACAACATGCTGAAGATGCTGGTCAGGGTTTTAAAGCCTTCCGAATGTCATTAGATTTACTTGCCAATCAGATGATGGATCATAGAATAGCCCTTGATTATATTTTAGCAAAAAAATGAGGGGTATGTGCTATAGTAAATACTTCTTGTTGCTTTTATGTTAACTCCTAAGGAGGGTTGAATTTGGAGCCAACCAGCTACTTCATAGAGCTAAATTGTTAAGGGGTGCTAAGACCCATTTAGCTGGAGATATATGAAATACCATTAAAGGATATCTCCCTTCAATGGCATGGTTCCTCCCCTTATTAGGACTTTGGTAATGATTGTCTCAGCTCTGCTTCTTGGACTCTGTATATTAAACCTTGTAAAATTTGTTTCTTCTCACCTAGAGGTCATCCAATTTTAAATGGTGATGCAGATGGAACCCCACATGGACAAGTCCTTCTTCTGAGGCCTGCTAGACCACCCGCTGCATGATTCTTGACTGCCACACAAACGATGTCCCCTCCCAGCTTGAAGCAGCTAGCATGGTTTTCTCCCCTTTGCCCTCAACCGCAGTTAGGGTCACTACTCCAGAGTGGGGAAGGAGAGAGGAGGCAGTTAGGGGCTGGTTAGGCAGATGGAGGGTCAGTGGAAAAGAACAGAGAAGGGCAATGTTCACAGGAACAACCATGGACAGCACCTACACAGGCACAGCTAAAGGGAAGAAATGTGATTAAGAGCTTCCCCTTAAGCCAGGATGTTGCTCACAGGGACTGTCCCGACTTAGGTGCAGGGACAATTAATCAAACTAAATGTCTTTAACTTGACTTTGCTAAGTATAATATCATCAACATGATATCAGCATTGTGTGTTTAGCCCCTCCACGGATTTTGGTTAAGCACTCATGGGTAATAACCAAGATGGAGTCAGTCAGGCCAAACTCAAGCATGTGCAGATACAACGCCCATAGGAGGAAAATTTACATCTCTCATTTGGAGAAAAACCTACAGAAGATTTCCTAGCTTTTGCCATATAAAAGATCCAGAACTCAGTCCCGTTTCTGGAAACGTGCTTTCCAGCTCCCTCTCTTTGCTGAGGACTTCCCTTTTGCTTAATAAATCCTACTCTACTCACTCTCCAATGTCTGCACATCTCATTCTTTTTGCTTGTAGGACAAGAACTTGGACTTAGCTGTACTAGGGACTAAGCAGACTGCAACACTATCAACTCTTTTCTTGAAAAATAATGCATTACTGTTATATGACAAAAAAAGACTCCCCACTACTCATGTAATCTAGATTTTCTAGTAAATATGCAGCTATGAGTAAATTACACATTATCTTTATCCCACATCTAATCTTTCTCTCAAACCTGTTTGGATATAAAATAAGATTGCATAGCATGGAATAACAAACTCATTAACAACAAAGAGACATCCATTAATTGCTTAACCACAATTTTCAAAGGCGAACATGTAGGCAAATCTGTCTTGTAGACAATTACAATATAAGAGAAAATACTAATGCAAAACGTAGGTTGACAAGAAGCCATCTGAATACAATATTTACAATGATTAATGAATGATCTGTGCAGTTTTAGTGCCTTTGGGCAGTGAGGAAAAGCATTTTTCTTTTCTTTATCAGTTTTGGAAGGCTGTTAGTAGTGAGACTGCTTGTCAGAGCGTGTGGAGGAAAATAATTTGTTGCTCTGACAAAGATAGGAAAAAACCTGAGTGAAATGTGTGTAAGACAGGAACTTTGATCAAGTGACCAGTGTTGTGAGAGACATCAAGACATTTGCATCATACTGAGAAAGCAGCTTAGAAATATAAGAATCCACAATGGAATACAAGACAGGGAAAAGCACATAGAAACATAAAGTGAAGAGAGTGCATTCCTACACACAGGATGGGATGAGACATTTCCAGCCTCCAGATGAAAGTACTTTTTTAGGGAACGTCAAATCTGACATACTTTTGCAGTCCCATCCCCACCCTTCTCTATAAGCAGATCATTGTTCCAGGCCCTTCATTATCAAAAAACTAAACAAAAACTTACCTTTTGTGCAAGTCCTGAAACATTTACTTTTATTTATATAAGGTCCAGAAGCCATAATTATTTTTCCTTAAATAAGTATAATTATTTTTAAAAGGTATTTTATCTCTACTAATGTTAGAAGCTGCACTGGAAATGTGTATTTACTTTTTAAAGAAAAACATTACTCATCAAAGTCACCTATCATGCAATTATCACTAATCAAGAATATTTAAAACGTTGATATTTTTATAGTCTATGATTTCTTACCTTGTTCCATAACTAAAGGAATAGAATAAAGGGTTTGATGATGTCATAAAGGAGTAAAACTAACTTTTAAAGGCCATTTTGGATTTCTTTTACTCACACTTATTGCTGAAATTTTAGACATTTACAACCAAACAGTAGTACTTTGGGGATAAGTTTTTTGTATTCTATTTTGCCTTTTTCAAGAATAGATCAAATTTTAGTATAAAGTGTTTTAAGCTCATTTGCAAGTTACACCCGATAAAAATGCAGAATTCATTGAATACTTGGGAAACTCTGGTTTTTTTTGTTTGTTTTGTTTTGTTTTGTTTTGTTTTTTGCCTCTAATCTTCAGAATACACTGGTTTATTTTTAAAATTGAGAATAATACATGGAAAATCTTTTCATCTTATTGATGAAAGTAAGTGTTTGATCCAGCAGGCGTTAAAGTTCAAATGCACAGATAAAAGATAAAATAGTAGATTATTGAAGAGAAGTTCTTGGGCTATGTATTCATAGTAAGTAAAGACATGAAAAGGATATAATATCAGTATATCAAGCACAGGGAATACACGAAGATTACAAGATACAATGTTTTAGCTGCTTATCTGTAAGTTTAATGAATGCTGTTTTTCATATTTAACACTCCATTGCACATGTCCAATTTTCAAAAGATAAGTCAGATTACATTTTGTCAGAGCTAAGAAGAAATCGTATTATATAACTATTAACACAGGAAAATAATGGGACATATTTTCAGCCAAATTTCTGATCTTCTAAGATAAATGAGCTGGAGCCAATATAATGAGGCTTAAAATGCTCTAAAACCTCAACTTTTCATATATAGCATCATACACAACAGTTTGCATTGTTTTAAAGATGATGTCACAGTCGGCCAAGGTCAAGAAAGCACATCTGAACTATCCTTCCAACCCAGCTTACTCAACCTGGAATCAGAAATAGTGAAGCCTGGTTCAAAAAATATTTTGAGTTCTCATGTAATGTTTTTATGTTTAGATAAGTGGCTTTCAAAAGGCAATACATGGACTCACTAAGGGGTCTCCTTGTGTACTGATTTATTCTAATATTTATTCTTACATTAGAAAACAAATTTCTTTTTGTTTTTAGTGGAAACATATATCTCATAATAATACCTCTACCCTGTTACAGCACCAGGCTTTTCAATTTGATATACACAATGGAAAACAATAACAACAAAAATGAAGTATGAATCAGTGATTTTTAATATATGTATTTTATGATATGTTTCAATGCTTCATTTAATTTAATTCAAAGAAGTCAACTTTATAGAAATATTTATTTCTAACCATATTGTAGCTAATAGATTATAGACACAGACGTAAATTCAATTTCCTCAATGTCAAATGTATTCCATTTTTGGATTATCAATGCTGACAAAATTATTACCTACAATATTACTTCATAAAGGTAATTACTCTTGTTAAACTGCCATCCCCAGCTTGCCAATATATACAAAACCAATCATAGATTAATTGTCTTGTGCAGACTTTCATATCATGGGAATTTCTCATGCATTGATGAGTTAACACTGCTATGTTTCATGACTTTTATGGGTTTAGCTATATGAGGATCTGTTTAAGAATCTATATGATTATCCAGTGAGCTCTCTGGAGGCAAACATTTCAGAACTGTGACAGCGAATAAGATATATGAAGGTAGTTTAGAATTTGGAGAATAAAAGAGGAAGAGGAAGAATGAATATTTATCAAAATGAAGCTATTCATCTGAGTCTTTTTGAATATTGTTCAGCTTAGAATTGTTCTTTCTTTGAAAATTTTAGCTTCTTCATAATGAAGGAGGGTAAATGAACAGGTAGAAAACAGGCTAATTCAATATCTCAAAAAACTCCTAAATCCTTCTACTTTGGAAAAGTAAAAAAGGGAGAACTTTTTCATACTCATTTTCATCAAATCTTTGCTCAAAGGTCATCTTCACAATGAGGCTTACCTTACCTGTTCTATTAAAAATTGTACCTCCCAGCACAGTCAGTTCCTTTTACCATGACTATCTCTTTATTTTCTGACATTTACTTGCTCCTAACATAGTACATGTATTTGTGTGTGTGTGTGTGTGTGTGTGTATTGGGGTGTGTGTGTGTGTGTGTGTGTTATTGCTTATTTTGTCTCCCTCTACCAGAATGTCAACTTCATGGGGGTAAAGATCATGCTTTTTTTTTTGTTCATTGATACATGAAATGATTAGAACAGTGGCAAGGACTTAGTACAGACCCAGTAACTATTTGCTGAATAAATTAATGAATGCATATAAAATGCTTTTCTAGAAAACATTTTATTTGCAATATCAGCAACATTAACAGCAGCTTGTCGTTTATTTGAGGGTTGGAGTGACATTGCCTGAAGATACAGAGGCACAGATCATCTGGCAGAGGCTGAAGATTTTTGTTTTTTAGCACACTTAATTATTTCTTTATATCTTTTTATTTCGAGTATTGTAAACTTTAAGACACTTTGTTTGTCCATACTGTATCACCATGTAATAGTTGAAAATGTTTTTTTGGACCAGCTTATGCAGGAAAATAAGATTTTGGTAAATGAAGCGTAAGATTTAGTACTGTCAACATGTAATAGTCATGATATGAATGTCCATCATGAAACCAGAGAACTCCAGTGGCTGTGGATGGCAATCTATTTATGCTGCCACCAGATAGCTATGGGAATCAAAACTCAACTCAAAATTTGGAAGCAAATTCTGCCTATTGGTGGGGTAAGATCTTCACATTTCTGTATTGCTTTTGCTAAGGTATTTCAAATGTTTATGTGGCACTGCAAAAGTATGGAACCAGCAAGTCCACTGGAGCAAACTTTCTTAAAGAAGTTAAACTGGCAATGAGAGAAAAAGCTAAGAAAGCCCCTCACCTCTTCTGTCCAGCTAAAGCTCATAGGTTAACCTAACTCAAAGTAAGCTTGTAGAGCAGCATTTAATCTTATTCAGCAAAAACATCTGCATCAACCATTTATGCAAGTGATCCAAATGCATATACACTTGACCCTTGAACAACAAGAGTTTGAACTGTGAGGATCCATTTAGAGCAGATTTTCTTCTGCCTCCACAACCCTGAGACAGCAAGACCAACCTCTTCTTCTTGCTTGTCTTCCTCAGCCTGCTCAATGTGAAGATGAAGAGAATGGTGACCTCCATGATAATGACTTCCACTTATTGAATAGTCAATATGTTTTCTCTTTCTTATCATTTTCTTAATAACATTTTCTCTAGTTTACTTTATTGTAAGAATACAGTTATTCTGGGGGGAAGTCGAAAATTATATGTAGATTTTTGACTGTGTGGGGGGCCAGCACCCCAAATCCTGTGTTATTGAAAGGTCTACTGTGATGATCTCATTTTACTATTACAAATTTTCTATGTACAAATAAGAACCTGGCTGGGTGCAGTGGCTCATGCCTGTAATCCCAGAACTTTGGGAGGCCGAGGTGGGCAGATCACAAGGTCAAGAGATCGAGACCATCCTGGCTAACACGGTGAAACCCCATCTCTACTAAAAATACAAAAAATTAGCCAGGTGTGGTGGCAGGCACCTATAGTTCCAGCTACTTGGGAGGCTGAGGCAGGAGAATGGTGTGAACCCAGGAGGTGGAGGTTGCAGTGAGCCAAGATCACGGCACTACCACACTCCCACCTGAGCGATAGAGCAAGACTTCATCTTAAAAAAAGAACCTAACATTCTTTTCATCAATGGTATTGATGTGATTTATAATTTTTTATTGTTTAGGCATTTTTCTTGCTAGATATCCTCATCTTATACTAAGCTAGAATTAAAACAGTTTGGTAGTAGCGTTAAAAGCATATCTGTAGTTAGAAACACTGATGAGTAGGAACACTCTTATGGAAGCCTTTATGGCTTTTCTTCTCTCAAGTGTATCACAAATAATAATAAAATGGTTTTGCCTTTTGATTCGTTTTTTTTTCCCCCTAATCATTGAAAGAAGGCCATATACAACAGTACTGTGATTTCTGATAGCCATGTGTGCCTCCATTGGAATACATTTTTGGTCCTTCATATGTGAGCTACTTACAACAACCTCCACTTTGCTTTTCAATTCAGTAACTTTCAATTTGGTTTTCATGTTTTCCTTTTGGCAGCTTCCCTCTAACTGCCCAAGTGTGTGTGTTCAAGATTCCAGTTTGCATACATGCGCTTGCCAATAATATGAGGCTTTTCAGAGACTGCTTTTCAATAAGACAAATAGTATGACCACATAATTATAAATTATTAATAAGGTGTTATGCACCACTTCCTGTGTTTTAATTAAAATACATTAATGAATTAAGTGAAATCAGAATTAATAAAGAGATGCTAGACTTCCCCTAGAACAAGCTCAAAAAAGAAATAATATCATGTAGCAACTAACTTTTATATTCTGTTTAATTTACCATCCTCATTCACCCTAATCCTACATATTGTCTTTTATTAGAACGTTCTCTTCTGACTCACCTGGAGTTCAGGAATTCAGGCTGCCAGTCAGAAGTGCTTCCTCATGTTTTGTCCTCAACCTTCAGGCTTTTGGCAACAAAGTCTGTTCAGAGTAGCTTATCTCGCAGCAATCAGCCATTACCACCTTAGCAAGGCTGATTCATTTCTGTGACTATTTCCCAGCTCTTCAAAGCTATAATTTGTCTCTTCTGGCACTCTGCATTGGCTGAGCCCTCAGACTTCCTGCATCCTTTCATCCTTTCTCCCACAGGGTTGAAGAATGGAAAGGAAACTAGACAGGCTTCCCTATACTGGAAGCTAAAGAGTCCCTTGCCCACCATGATTAGAACTCTCTTGTTCTTAAAGGCTTCTCGGTCAATTTACTTTAAAAAAAAAAATCATTCTTTTTAAGGAAAAGCACTTTTAGCTTCCTGCTTCCATCAGCTATAAAGTTGAATTCTTGCTTTAAGGAAAGTGTAACCACAATTATTTTTATTGGAAGTTAAAGCAGCTTATCTGCTTTGGATATAGAGTTTTCAGAATTTCTTTTAAGGTAGTTTTAAGTTCTCACTGCAGAACAAAACATTATAAATAATACATTAAAAAGATGCATTTTAAAATGTAAGATAAAAGTGCATGGTAGTACTTTGCTATACAATTACATCAAGAGCTTTTACTTTTAAATTTTATATTAACTGATTTAAACTGAGGGAATCCTCCTTACTTGAAATATTTTTTAACATATGTTAAATTTAGCAAAACTTTATAATTTTATTCACAATGAGTAAGCATGCTGTAATTATGTAACATGACCTTTTATGCTCTTACTTAACTCCTGTCCTTGCTTTATTTATTTATTTAGGGACAGGCTCTTCCTCTAACACCCCGGCTGGAGTGCAGTGGAGCAACCTTCACTCACTGCAACTTCCATCTCCTGGGCTCACACGATCCTCCTGCCCCAACTAGGACTTCAGGTGTGCACTCAACACGTGGCTATTTTTTGTACAGGCAGGGTCTTGCTATGTTGCCCAGGCTAGTCTCGAACCCCTGAGCTCAAACAAACCACCTACCTAGGTGTCCCAAAGTGCTGGGATTACAGGTGTAAGCCACCGTGCCTGGCTCAACTCCTGAGCTTTTTGATCCATCCTTCAGCAAAGAATCAGAGATTCTGTATAGAAGAGATTTAGTGGTGTCATACTGTTGAAAGGACAATCAGAGATCCAACGAGTTGGTAATCATGACAATAGGATTATCAGATCTCCTACCAATATGAACATAATTAACCAGTGAACTCATTGGCTTTAGGAAATCCATAACCCTTTTGCATGAAAGGTATGCTTCCCTTAAGTACTCCCAGACAATATCTGAGCATTACCGCTTTACTATGAGGGCCAGTTCCTAGGAAACGTTCCCCCAAAGGGTAACAACATTGGCTTCCCTGCCTGATCACTTGGCTAGAATTTTCATAGACCCACACTGCACTTCTCTTTCTTCCTTGCTTAAGTTGTCAGATGTCCATCATAGTCTAAATGTTCTCCCAGACATCTTCAGCTCCTTTGCCCTTTCTCTTAACAAGTGATTTCCCCCAATAAATGCCCTGCACATCTAACTGCCTATGCAGTTGTGCTAATAAGACTAAGAATCTGCTATTTGTCTGTGTCAGGATGAGGGAGGGCAGTCTGGCTCTCCCTACAACATGTCTCTGGCAACTCCAACAGCATCTTCTCATGAAAGCAACCACGTGCCCTTGATCATTTTGTTTTGTCTCTGAACTTTTCCAAACTTGACATGTCTTCATCAAAATGTCACACTCATCTGGAGGTAACATTTCACATGTGAATTAAACATAGCCTATAGCTAAGTGGGAGGTTATTTTATTTTTCAAGTACAATACCCTGCTTGAAAGATATGGATTGCCCACACAAATCTTATATTTCTTTGACTTGACATTTAATTATTTTGGAAGACCTCTTAGTATGAGACTGAAAGAGCAATCTTTAGAAAGTGTATATTGCCTATTAATTAGGGCAAAGATTACTTATGATTACTTATGATACATTACTTATGATCATTACTTATGATACAAAGATTACTCTGTGAATAAAAAATCTACCTCATGATGTATTTTCTTAATTGGAAAACAATATATTAAGGTAAGGTAAAACTACTTTCATATATTTATAGCTAAGTGTTTATGCATCTGAAATTTTACCTACATCAAGCTGAATATGCTATAAGCCTAATATTTACATACAACTCATGGCAAATTTATCATTAGTTATGATGTAGTACTAACATAGGACACTAATGGGAGCACAAGAGTTGCATATTATTGTTAATTATTCACAGATGAAATTGACTTAGGTAATGTTACAGATTGACAAGCACGTTCAATGATTTTGATTTAACAGATAGGAATAGACTTCCTACCCTAAATACAAAATATACTTTATTTACAATATCTGCCCTACATTAAAATAGGAATATAGATACATTTATTTTCTGATCAAAGCATTAAAATTTGTTTTAAAACCTACTCTAAAATTAAAAACACTCCAGGCTGGGCGCAGTGGCTCATGCCTGTAAACCCAGCACTTTGGGAGGCCGAGGTGGGCGGACCACCTGAGGTCAGGCATTTGAGACCAGCTTGGCTAAAGCGGTGAAACCCCATCTCCACTACAAATGTAAAAATTATCCGGGCATGGTGGCAGGTGCCTGTAATCCCAGCTACTCGGGAGGCTAGGCAGGAGAATTGCTTGAATCCAGGAGACGGAGGTTGCAGTGAGCCGAGATCACGCAACTGCACTCCAGCCCGGGTGACAGAGCAAGACTCCGTCTCAAACAAAAAAACAAACAAAAAAAACCCAACAACAACAACAAAAAACACTCACACCAAAGGTAATCTCAAACGCATATGGAAGAAAAAATGGCCGAGATGACTCTAGATATATAGTTAGCTTAGAAATTCGTCTGACTAGATACTTATTATAAATTTTAATAATGCAGATAGCATGTAGATTAAATCAAGAGTAAAGATGCTTTTTTTTTATCAGATAGGAAGATACATTATTAATTGAATTAAAACTTTATGAAACTGGGAGGAAAAACAGGCATATTAACAGAACAGAGCGGGAGATAAAGAAATACAACCAAACATACCTAGACATGGATATATACCAAGGTCTCTCTCTCTATATACATATATATATATATATATATATATATATACATACACACACACAAAAGTATATCTATCTATATATGTATATATACACATATATACATACATATACATATATACATATACACTATATACTCTATACATATATGTATAGGTATGTGTATATATGTATATGTGTATATATACATACATATATATGTAGTAATAACTATAAGTAAATATATATTTAGTAATAACTCTAACAATATATATGTATTAATAACTATAAGTCAATCTCAGGAAAAAGATATTTGATAGTGGATAATATGTCAGAAATTAAGATAAACTACAAATGTTTGCCTGACACATTATGAGAAAAAAAAATCAGGTGGCTTTTAATACATACATTTATATAAAAATGAGAATGGATGATGTTACTTAACATTAAAAAAAAAAGATCTTTAATGTGATTCCAAAGGCAAAAAGAAACATGATTAAACTATTTAACAGTATATTCCCTCCTTAAAAATAGGAGAGGAAGAGAAGGAAGGAAGCTCACATGCGAAATGCTAAAATTTTAATTGTCACTAGTTTGAAAATTAGCTAAATAACCAGTAAACATTGGCACAAATCAACAAACACATAAGCCAAATGCTCTGGTAGAAAAACTGCAAAAAACATACCAAAATAACCTTCTATTGTTATTAGACAACAAAACTAAATAACTTTCTATTGTTTTTACGTTGAAACAAGGAATTTACATAAACAAACACTTCTCAAAACAAGATATAAGCCAAAAAACATGAAAAAATGCTCTTCATCTCTAATCATCAGAGAAATGCAAATCAAAGCCACAAATAGACACCATCTTACACAAGTCAGAATGGCTTTTGATAAAAGGCAAAATAATACCAGATGTCAGTGAGGCTGTGAAGAAAATGAGACATTTTATACACTATTATTGGGACTATAAATTAGTCCAGCTACTGTGGAGAGCAAATTGGAGATTTCTCAAAGAACAACAGTTGAACCAGCAATCCCATTATTGGGTATATACCCAAAGGAAAATAAATTATTCTACCGAAAGGACTTATGCACTTGCATGCTCACTGCAGCTCTATTTGCAACAGTAAAGACATAGAATCAACCTAGATGCTCATCAACAGTGCACAGGATAAAAAAAAATGTGGTTCATATATACCATGGAATACTATGCAGTCACAAAAAATGAAATCATGCCCTTTGCAGCAACTTGGATGCAGCTGGAGGCCATTATCCTAAGCAAACTAGTGCAGAAACAGAAAACAAAACACCATATGTTCTCACATATAAGCGGAAGCTAAACATTGAGCATACACATTGACATAAATATGGAAACAATAGACACTGGGCACTACTAGAGGGAGGAGAGAGAGAGGGAGGGGCACAAAGGCTGAACAACTACCTATTGGGTACTATGCTCACTACCTGAGCAACAGGTTCAGTCATATCTCAAACTTTAGCATCACACAATATAACCATGTAACAAACCTGCACATGTACCCCCTGATTCTAAAACAAACTTGAACAAGAAAACAAAAATAATAAAATTGGTCAATGAGACCAGACCACAGAATTGAAAGTTATTTGACATGAGAATATAGATATTTAAAACACATTCTGCCGGGCACGGTGGCTCACACCTGTAATCCTAGCATTTTGGTAGGCTGAGGCGGGCGGATCTCGAGATCAGGAGATCGAGACAATCCTGGCCAACCTGGTGAAACCCCATCTCTACTAAAAATACAAAAAATTAGCCGGGTGTGGTGGCGGGCGCCTGTAGTCCCAGCTATTCAGGAAGCTGAGGCAGGAGAATTGCTTGAACTAGGGAGCTGGAGGTTGCAGTGAGCCGAGATTGTGCCACTGCACTCCAGCCCTGGTGACAGACTGAGACTCTGTCTCAAAACTAATTAATTAATTAAAATAAAACACATTCCATTTCCTATCAGGTGACAAAGGGTACAAATATTTCTGATTATAGTTAGCGTTTTTGTTGAGAGGTAGGGTTCACATCCTTATGCCTTATTCACATGAGTTTTTACTCACCTCAACTTTCTACAAGGCAATTCAATATGCTTAAAAATGTATAATATTTGACCAGGCAATACCACTTACAGGGTTAGAACCTAAGAAGACATTCAGAAATATATTCCAAGAGATATATTCAATATATTTAAGGAAGTTACAGTTTTTTTTTAAGGTGCAAGATGGCCAACAACCTAAATGCCCTGATCATACTGTTTATTTAAAATGGATGCAGCAGATGGATCATTTTTTGAAATTAGAAGTGGGTCCCAATATATTTTTAAGTAAAACAAAACAAAAAACAAATTTCCATACTATATATTTGGTGTGATCTTATTTTAATGTACATATGCACATATAAAAATATTCAAGAAATATTTGCATTTTTAAGCCTGATGTTGGATTTGGAGTGATTTATTGGCCCCTTTTCTTATTTTTTTTTCTTTTTTTTTTTGAGACAGAGTTTCACTCTTGTTGACCAGGCTGGAGTGCAATGGCATGATCTTGGCTCATCGCAACCTCTGCCTCCTGGGTTCAAGTGATTCTCCTGCCTCAGCCTCCCGAGTAGCTGGGATTACATGAGTGTGCCACCATGCCTAGCTAATTTTCTATTTTTAGTAGAGATGGGGTTTCTCTGTGTTGGTCAGGCTGCTCTCAAACGCCAGACCTCAGGCGATCCACCCACTTCGGCCTCCCAAAGTGTTGGGATTACAGGCATGAGCCACCGCGCCTGGCTTTTTGGCCCTTTTCTGTATGTACATTTACAATGTCTAATATCTCTACAATTCACATGTTTTGCTTATTTAATAAAAATGTAAAGTTTGTAAAATAAGAATTGTTGCTAATAATGAAGCAATCCTAGTAAAACAATCTAAAGATTAGAATTTCATTTTTGTATGTAATATAAAGCATTCAGAAGCTTTATTTTTATAGCATTTTTTTGCCTTTGGGAAGCTTACATTGTTCTCATACTAAAAGCAGCTAAAAGAAGCTTGCTTCCTCTTGGTACATATTTTCTTTATAAACTATGGTCTTTAAATACTTAACATTCTTTAAACTTTGGTGCCCCTGTCATGTGCTAAATTATGTGAAGAGAACAATGGAGTTGAAGTGTTTTAACTACCTTAGTGAACCAAGCTCAGCCTCAGCAGGTTTTATTATCCATCCATTAAACTTCAAGTAGGAGTATATATCAGCCTGTTTTAGTAAACCACTAATTCTCCACCAGTTTTCTCTAAGGTATTTCCTTGTTACATGTGTTTAAAAATGAAATCTTTATAAAACCATAATACTTAGCCTCAACAAAACATATGCAACTTACTCATTTTACACTTATTTGCCAATAGTCATCTGTGGATAAAAACGACCCAGTGAAACATGAATTTTCACTGTCTTATAAAGTTATAAAGTGTATTATTATTTATAACTTTACAGCTTTGGGTGAATATTATAGAAATAGTGATGAAATATATAATAATCTATTAACAACTTTATCCAATACGTTATTCCACTTTATCATTAATGATCAATAGTTTAACATGAATATAATCAATAATAAATTTGGAGTAGTGACATTTATATTATTGTAACTATAATAAACCATTAGATAAACATTACACTAATAACACAGGCATGAAATATATGAATCCATAACTATCTATTCTTTCTCCAGCTTACAAAGATAAAGGACTTTTGTAGCTAAGTTGCTTCTCTAAAAATAAATTCAAGGTTAATCCTCGCTCTAGATGGATTAAGGAAAGGGCAACCTCTTCATGCTGGCACAGTTTTTCTGAACATGTTTGAAGATTTATAACTGGGAATCCTGCCCTAAGTAAACACATTTGATATGTGAGCATGGACTCTTGGCTTTGGCACATTCGGCCCATCTGTTACGTTGGCAACATTCCTGCTTAAAATTTGGTTGGAATTCTGCCCCAGGAAATAGGTGCCAAATGGCAACATTTAAATAAGACACAGCATATAATGCCTCCCTGATCTGGGTGGAATATTCCTTATAATTGAATCCAAGCAATAGCCTAAAGCCTGCCTTTATCCTTCATCACAATAGTTGGGTGTGTGTTCAAGATGACACAATTAGCAGATTAAATATGCCAACATCATACTGCTATCAGTCAGTAAAATCTGCATATTTTATATGTGATTGTTGTCAAAGTTACAGCATTAGTATTGTTATTGCTATTGCTTTCCATTTTTCATAGTTAAAACTTCCATATACACCTGTGTAAGACTAATTTTGTTTCAATTAGGAAGTACACAACAAAACTTGCAAAGATATGATTCACTTCCTCACTCACAAAAATTTCAAATCAAAGATGTCTATTCAAAAAGGCAAAATGCTTTTAACACTTTGTAATAGAGTATTCAACCATAAGTGATTTTATTTTAACACATTGGCACACAATAAAATACGAAGAGACTTTGAAGTATACATATGAATTGAATGTGTATTTAAAGAAGAACTAAAAGCTAGTACTAATACAAGAGAATAGAGAAATTACCTCAAATTTTAGTTCTGCAATGCTTTCTACCAAATTTAGATTAAAAATTGTTCACTCATTCATTCTTTCAAAAACATATCTGAGTTATGAATTATATCAGTCAAAAGAAATATGTTAGTAAGAAATCAAGGGACTTACTATAAAATATTATGTGCTAATATAACATAGAAGATATTAATCTGTATGCCAAACTAATAACTGAAAACCTGTTATATTAATTAGCTATTAAAGAGTGATTTAAGTGATAGAAGTCATTTTATACTAAAAAAAGATTCTAAGTAGTGCCATCTTTTAATTAATATGATATGGTCCAATTTAATGTCTTCAATTGGAGTATTGCTATTACTGTTTGATAAAATATTAAGCTAATTATTCACAGTTTTTCTTTATGTTCTTATTGAATCATAAAAACTATAACTAAATTTATTAAGGTGCCTATCTTTGTAAATAATGTGGTTTTATTAGGAAATATCTTGCATTTCTTACACTAAAACAGATGACTAAAACATCTTGCTAGTATATTAATCTCATGAAACTAGCTAATAAACTGGGGAGTTATATTGGCAAATATACTGAAATCAAGGGCCTAAAGTGGCATATTTGGTTTCTTAATACTGTACCTCTATTGACAACTTCATCCTTCAGCTTATGACTATACAGGTTATTTTCATCTAACCATTTACACATTATATTAAAGTGCATTATGTTAGCTTATTTCCACTGTTTTCAAACTATGTTAAACAAGAAAAATTTTAAATATGGTTCATAGTATATGCTCAATAAATATACCTAGAGTGAATAAACTAGTGAGAAAGAATATCAGCAAACATTTAGTATAAATGTTACTCGAAGACAATTTTAATTGACTGTAAACCAAGAAAATGAAGAGAAGAAATTACTATTTGCAATCATGCCAGAGTCAATCATGCATATTTGATAACCTAATAAATGAGGGAAGTATACCTATGTATTCTTCCCCAAAGGTAAATTAGCAAATTAATGTCAAGGAATGTAATTTAGTTAGGCAGGAATCATAAACATTTACATTAATTCAACTTTCCTGTTTTGTCTAGAGACATATTTCCCTCTTGAGAAACAGACACATAACTCATCACATTCACTATACTTGCAGTGAAACAAATGCAAAATACATAGTACACTGTGGCACAGCTTCTAATGCAAAATGGGATTGGGCTCCATGAAAAAAAATGATTTTAGATGATAAATTAATAGGGAGGAAGAGTAATCAAGGATACTATTGATATGGTGCCAAGGAAGCATGTGAACTAAGTACTCATCTAAAATAATTAGTATCCTCTCTACTCCCTCTTGCTCAAGCTTCTTCAAATGGCAAAATTTAGTCCTTTTTTTTTTTTCTCTGACCCTAGCTTAATAGGTGGCATCAAATTGCATCTGAGAGAATGTTTTGAAGTGAAGACACCTTCATTGCTTCTGCTTGGCTTTGGCAGTTGTACAAATCACTGACAAGCTACAAAGAAAAGGAAGTAGATGTCAGAATAAAAGATAATGAATTCCTTTTTAGACATATTAAATTTAAAATGTCTAGAGAGAGTCAATAGTGGTGTCTGGCAAGAAGGTGGTAGATCGACTACCAACTTTATATTGAGTATTCTAAATCTTTACCTTTAGCCCATAATATTTTCTTGAACCATTTTATACTACATTCTCCATATAGGATTGGGAGAAATTGCTGGATTGAGTTAAAGTTGAACTTTAGTAGCATTCACAAGGAAAATGAAGAAGAAAGTGGGAAGGGAGCTTAGCATACTATTGAAAAAGTAGTTATCATACTAGACCATGGAGCTTTACTGTAGAAACAGGACCAAGGGGAAGCTTTGCTTTTTATTCTATGTTCCAGCTGTGATTGCCTGTGCCACCTTTTATTTATTCCCAATGTTACTGCCATGATTGAGGTCATCATCCCCTCTAGCCTGGATTGTCTCCATTGATACCTATGTCAACACATCCAAATGGTCTCAGTGCCACTATACAAACAGTTTCACATGCATTTAGGTTATGTTACTGTACTGTTTAAAAGCCAGCATGTGGCCAGATGCAGTGGCTCATGCCTGTAATCCCAGCACTTTGGGAGGCCGAGGCAGGTGAATCACCTGAGGTCAGGAGCGTAAGACCAGCCTGGACAACATGGTGAAACCCCATCTCTACTAAAAATACAAAAGTAAACCAGGTGTGGTGGCAGGCGCCTGTAATCCCAGTTACTTGGGAGGATGAGACAGGGAATCGTTTGAACCAGGGAGGTTGCAGTGAGCTAAAATTGCACCACTGCACTCCAGCCTGGGCAACAGAGTGAGACTCCATCTAAAAAAAAAAAAAAAAAAAAAAAAAGCCAGCATGTATCTCTGTTGCCTCCCATATTAATGACACTTTAGCTCCACCTTTGCATGTATCTTTCCTTACCCTCTCCTCTACTCTGCCTGCTCCTTAGTCTTTCATATCTTTGTATACAGTGGTATGAGAACACTGTCTCTGCTTCAAATGCTCTTCTTCTTTTGTCTGCCTTCTGCACTCCCATCAGTTTACAACAGATCCCACGTTATCAAAGTTAATTTTTTTTTTTTTACATTTTTCTCAGTTCCTGAAGCATCGGTAATTATCTGTATTACCCCATTCATTTCTCTGTGTGGCCATCATTTTTAACAGGATAGCAAAAAAGACCAAATTATTGTTTTCTTCCAGCTACCTTGCTGAACCCTAATTTAAATAATAATCTTTAATCTTTCTAACACCATGAGTCAGGCACTACCATGTCCATTGTGCAGGTAAGGACACTAAGATTCCAAAAGAAGAAGCAGCTTTACAAAAGTGCCACAAGTCCTATTTGGCAATATGGAGGGCAGGACTCAGGCTTTCTAATGCCTTTCCAGGGTTCCCTTTTCGTGTTCCTTTCAAACTAAAGAGGGAGAGAACATTGAAGGCAGAAGATGCTTTTATTACTGTTAATGTTGTCAAGTATTTCCTGAAAGAAAATATTTTGAGTACTTCAGTAAATAATTTTTGACTTATTCTAATCATCTAAATAAAAGTGATAGGGAAGAAAAAAAGAAGTAGCTTATGTACATGTGTATGCATGTACAAGTACACACACACAGACACACAGACACACATACACACATACACATTGAAATTAAAAAATAATTGAACCTAAAAAGGTTTACATAAACAATTTAATTGGACTATTTGTTTTTAAAGTATTTAAAAATTAGAATGAAGACATTATCTCAGGATATATACTTTATATGTAGATATATTTGTTGGTAAGAACCACTCAGCACCTTCCATATAAAAAGTATGTACTTTGCGCAATAATAGAAAACAGAGAAGAGAGTTGTTTTATACAGAGTTGAGAGTCTAGGTTTTAGAACACGTTTTTATAATTTAGATTAAATGCCTGAATTCAATTCTATTCAATTCAATTCAACTGCTGAATATTGTAAAGTGACTGTGTATAGACATCCTGTATCTGTATCTGTACCATATCCATAACATATCAATTTATCTAAATCTTATTTCTACAGTGATTAGTGCTTCCCATAATGAATACTATGTAACTATTTTTAATGAGAATTTTATAATAGTATTAACAACGTACATGCATAAATAAGATGCTATTTGGAGAGACATATTTACATATAATAGTATTAACAATGTACATGCAAATAGGATGGTATTTGGGGAGACTGTTAGTAGAATCCAACTTATTAAGTTTGATAAAGAATAAATCAATAGTTATTTAATGACTCAAGAGTACGCGGGAATTGTTTTCTGAGGATGGACTAGGAACACATTTATAAAAGTATCTGAATAAAATGGAATAGGGTTTATAAATGTATTCAGGAGTATCTGCAGTGATTCTTAATCTTGGTTGATGGCTGAGATAACTAGCAGCTTGGGCTGCTACCACAAAATATCACAGACTGGATGATTTAAACAGCAAAAATTTACATTCTCACAGTTCTGCAAGTCGGAGATCAGGATGCCAGCATGGTAGGGTTCTGATGTGAGACCTCTTCCTGGCTTGTAGATGGCTGCCTGGCTGTGTGCTGTGTGTTCCCATGGCACAGGGAGAGACAGCAAGCTCTCTGGTGTCTCTATTTACAAGGCTTATCATGAAGGCTTCATTCTCATGACCACATTCAATTCTAATTGTCTCCCAAAGGTCTCATCTCCAAATACCATTACATTAGGATTAGAGCTTCAACATAGACATTTGAGGTGACAGACACAAATATTCAGTCCACAAGCAATTCCTGATCTGCCATGGGAAGAAGCTTGCACAAGCCTCCATTACTGATATACTTCAATATATTTAGACGCACTGTTTTCTTCCCCTTACTCTTAGTGATAAATATATCAAAATGATTAGATCATAGATATGTTTAGTTGTCAAAATTTATATTCTCATGTTTATTGTCATGTTTTCTTCATCACCACTATTGATTGATAAATAAATTAAAATAAATATTCCTATTAATCAAGTGAAAATTAATTCCCCTATACCAGTTACAACATTTATAATCACTTCAGTATTGTTTCTATAACACCTGGACTATAAATTATGTAAGTATCTTTGTATCCTTTACTGATACCTAGTCATAATCCTGGTAATCATCAGGCCTTCTGGTTTCATTTTTTATTTATCTGTTTTATTAAAACTATACTTTGCTTTCTTCCATCTTATTTACAACTGAGTTTCTACTTCAAGGCATCATTTTGCTGCTTCTGCAGACAGCTTTTCCCAATATGATGTGCCATTGGCCTTCCATTCATCGCCTGGTCTGTAAATACAGTCTCTGAATATATCTTCTCTATTTCACTGTTTTATAATTTATTTTATGCCCATAAATACTTCCCTAGAGTACCTAACTCAAAACTCCTGCCATTGCATCTTCCGTGATCATCAGAGGTGATGTAAATGAAAACACAATAACTTGATTGATTACTTAAATTGAAATATGATAGTCACCTCAAATTCATCATGTCCAAAATGAAAATTATGATCTTCCAGACCCACACCTCCTTTATCTCCAGTGCTCCCTATCTCATTTTACAGGATAGAAAATGGAGAATAATGATAGATACATCTTTCTTGCTTACTCACCACCACCACCCATTCACCAAGTATTTGCTGATTCAACCTCCTGAGTATTTTTTGAGTCTGTTCATTTTTTCGTGTTCTACTTTTTTTCCTGTTCCAACGACACGTCCTCTTCTAATTCACATTAACTATTGTGACAACTTTTTAACCAGTTTCTCTATAGTCACTTTTGCTTGTCAATAATTTATTTTGCACAACATGTACTTCCCTCATTTATACAAAATGCCTGTGGCAAGCCACCATGATGGAGAAGCTGGAGCCAGACTGTGTGGTTTGAAATCAAGCTCTGTTACTTACCTGCCTCATAATCATTGGCAAGCGGCTTTACCTCTTAATGCCTCCATTTGCCCCCCTAACAGTGGAAGTAATAATAATTCATGAACAGAGTTGTTGTAAAGAAAAATGAACCCTAAGGTGGAAACACTTAGCACGGTTCCTGAGTATATTCAATTCCCGATACATATTAGCTAGCACTATTTCATGGATTCCATGTGCTTGGATTTAAAGCCCACTATGTAGAAGGTTTTAGGCTAGGACAAGTCATTGAGCAAACTGGGCACGATGGCTCTTCCTTCCTCTGGGATGATTGGGACCCGAGGCATTCCTGGACACTTGAAGCAAGCTGTCCTAGACTTGCCCAGAAGGCCTCAGTTGTCATATGTAATAGATTAGACAATGCATGCCCACGGTCTTCTCTTAAAAATGACCCTTCTCTGTCAGCCTCAGGTCCACATGGTCCTGTGCCCCCAGGGTGACACTCAGACACTTCTTTTTTTTTTTTTTTTTAATACTTTATGTTCTAGGGTAGTACCTCTTGGCCTGCTTGTGATTATCCCGACAGCCCTCATGTACTTAACAGTATGAATTTCTGATAGAATAGGTAGACTGCTGTCTTTTGATTGAGAGCAGTAGATACAGTGGTATTTGTCAGTTTGCTTAAGATTGATCCTTAACTGGTTAGATTCCCAGGAAAAGTGTAGGCCTATAGTAATGCCCCAGGGGAAAAGCAGCAATGACCTTGGGTTTAACACAATCAATCTTGGCCAAACCTCAAGCACCCCAGACCCAATAACACCAGAGGAGATGTTCAGGCTTCTCCCATCACAAATAGCCACATAGCAAACGCTTTTGCTGGCTGGCCAGATCATGCACCTGTGCCAAAAGGGTTGGTTCCCAGTGCCTTTGCCAAAGAGGGATGGTGCTACACCTGACCTCTAATCTTGGGCTGCTGGGATAGTTGGGCAGATAAGGTATTAATATTTGCCCTGTGGTTTTTCAGTAGCAAATTTACTGTGTACCGTGTTTTCAGATAATACATAACAACAAGCATTCCCTTCCCACAAACAAATAAGTCCTGTACTCTTATATTCTTCATATGCTAACATTCCTATGAAGAAATATACATAAAGGAAATGCAAAGGGAAGTAAAAACAAGAACATGTGGTCAATTTTTATAAAATCCCTTATTCTCATTTTACTAACTGGTAAGTGAAGTGACTGCGTAGGTAATGTGTATTCTTTTCCTTTTAGGATAACTGATTTAGGATTACTCTTTAATTGGTTGTACTCCTTTAACATATATTTGTTTTACTTCCACATAGACAAGAGTATCCATTTCCACAGAGGAGTGTTTTCAACTCTGCTTCCACATTACAATCAACTAGGAAGATTGTGAAATGCATTGATGTCTCTGCCTTACTCTCAGAGATTCCGAATTAATTTGTCTGGGGCGGGGTGAGGGCAAAGGTACTTTTTATATTGGTCCTTATGTGGTTCCATTGTGCAACAAAAGATTGAGAATTGCTGCATAGAGTTTGGGACTCCTGGGGTGAAATGTGAGCGCATTTAATTCCCATTTTTCATTATAGTAAATATTGAAAGCTTCTATGTCCTTTCATATTATGAGCATTATGTATGCAGAAAAAGATGTGTGAGAGCTTCAGTAGTATAAAATGCAAAATAATTTTGTGTCCCCAGGATGAAATAGCTTAGTGAGATTGTAGCTTTCAATGGTGCTACATTTTTTTTTAATTAGATGAAGACTATTTTATTTAATATGATCACCTTAATTTCTTCTAAAGAATCAGTATTTGTGTTAAAGCAGTTCAAAAGTTCAAAAAGACTTACTAGAATCTGGGACAGAGAAAATAAATATACACCTAAAGCTAAAAGCCAGCAAAACTGACACAATTCCATAGTACGCAATGCGAAGGAGTAGACAGGAAAAGCTTTCTAGCATCTTTTAAATGACACCATTGATAGAGAAATGTCTCATATCTAAATTTTTTGAGAAGAGTGAATTTATTTTAATGTGGCAGTTCTACTTTGGAATTGAGGAAAAAAAGTACCCTTTTTATACCATTATCATTTGGCTTTGGAGAGGCAGTGCTAAAACTTGATAAATTTTAGCTTTCAAATCTGAGCATCTAACTTTGGCACAAAAAGCAAAGCGTGAGCATGCAGTACTGGCATTAGAGCACACAAAGCCCCAATTCTGATGCCAACAGCAAGAGCACATTTCAAGTCCTATCCTGGGAGCTGGCACATAATTTCATAAATTCATTGCCCTCCATCTGTGTATTGTTGCTCAGCTCCCCACTCAAGCAATAGGTAGAGCTTCAATGACACAGATGATGTCCTACGTTCTCCTATAATTTATGACTCTTTGAATTTTCAGAACAAAGACCATATTCAGTAAGGACCTATCAGAGTTTGCTTTCTTTTACTTCCCCTTTTTCTCATTATGCTTGACTTTTTCTTTTATCTTGGGACTCAGCTTTCACTTAGAGTTGGAAATAAATCTTTTTTTTCTTCTTCTCAGCTTGCCCTTGACTGCTATGGAAACCAAAAAAGAGCTTTAGAAATCCTGGAAAATTGATTTTTTTTTTTCCTTGGATAGAGGCTGGGAGAGTTTACTGAAGGTCTTTCAAACTCTAATGTAGGCTTAAATGTCTGAAAAGGAAAGAAAATGTATGCTCCATTGAATTGAATCCAAATTGTTTTAACTGTTATACACGGGAAAGAATTTAAAAAAGAGCCAGAAGCTGACAACATTTGTCTCTCAAGTGTCAGTATAACTATCCTACACTAATTGCAACCTGCAAAAAGAAAGAAATGAAATTCAGAAAGACACAAGATGTTATCTCAATTAAAAGGAAAAGGACCGTCCACTTGACATCTTTCCAATTCACAGGTAAATCGTTGCTCTTTTCTCAGAAAATCCTGGCTTTCAAAGTCAGGCACCGGCTTCTTCATTTATTTCACCTACTATGAAATGTTACTAGTCATTTTTCTGATGGTTAATACCACCGCAATTCTTCCCCTATTCCACTGTGAAAAACAGCTCAGTTTAGATAAATTATTTGGAAAATATGAATAATTTAAGAAAATGCTTGTTTCTGTTTTGAAAATATCATGTTCAGTGGCCAACTTAGCCAACGTTCTCTGCCTTGCGTGAGTTACAGAAAGCTTCCTGTACTGTTTGCCTAACTGCTTAGTAAAGTATGTGGTCATCACTGATTTGAAAATTTGGTGTTAGAATCAAGATAAATAAATACTTGGTAGCATTTTATAAAAATTAAATAACTTTTTAATATAAAATTTCCTTTTTTTATTCAACTTTTAAGTTCCGGGGTACATGTGCAGGGTATACAGGTTTGTTATACAGGTAAAGGTGTGCTATGCTGGTTTGCTGCACAGATCAACCCATCACCCAGGAATTAAGCCCAGCATCCATTAGCTATTCTTCCTGATGCTCTCTAAAATTTCCATTTTTGTTAATATCTTTTATTTCCAGAGATATATAGACTTCAAAGTTTCCTTTAGTAATTACTTCCATCTCTTTTAAAAATAAAAGAGATACAATTTTACTTTCAGATACATTATATAATCATTATCACCATCATCATTATCTTCATCACCATCATCATTACTATCCTTATCACCATCACTACTATCCTCATCACCATCATCACTATCCTCATCACCATCATCATTTTTATCCTTATCACTGTCATAATTACTATCCTCATCACCATCATGATACATAACAAGTCATATGACTAATTGATTTGTCATATGATATCATATGACTGATTTATGTTTGTTAGTACATTTGAGTCTTGTATACTATAGTTATTCTACAGTTGTTATTATCATATAGTTATTCTACAGTTGTTATTATCACTTTAGAGAATAGATAACTGAAACTCAGGGAATTGATACTAGTTCATAGTAGTGCTGAGGTTTTTGTCCAGTGTCTTTTGACCATTACCCATAGCCTTATTCCTAGATGTGACTGTAAAATATTTGAAGGATTATTCACTAACTTACTAAAGATCTACTGGTTGCTGCCCTATATTAAGTATTGAAAAGACACACGTGAAATTTATATGCAGTAGGCCATTGCTATGACAGATATAGGAGAGAATGCCATACTCAGATGCTGCTATGACAGATATAGGAGAGAATGCCATACTCAGATACCTGTTCTCTGACGATCATCTGGCAACTTTGTGGAGAACATTTTTGAAGGGCTATGAGAAAAGAAAATGTTACTAGTTAGAAGACTGTGGCGGCCGGCCACGGTGGCTCACACCTGTAATCCCAGCACTTTGGAAGGCCTAGGTGGGCGGATCATAAGGTCATCAGGCGTTCAAGACCAGCCTGGTCAACATGGTGAAACCCCATCTCTACTAAAAACACAAAAAACAGCTGGGCGTGGTTGCAGGCATCTGTAATCCCAGCTGCTCAGGAGGCAGGAGAATCGTTTGAACCTGGGAGGCCAAGGGCGCAGTGAGCTGAGATCGCGCCATTGCACTCCAGCCTGGGTAACAGGGTGAGACTCCGTCAAAAAAAAAAAAAAAAAAAAAAAAAAAAAAAAAAAGAACAAAAACAAAAACTCTAGCATCAGTCCAGCCAATGTATCATAGTTGTCAACATGAAGGTGAAAGAAGTAGTGATTAGAAGTGTTGGCACTCTGGAGAGGGGAAGAGGGAGGGGAAGTTTTTGAAAGGTATAGAAGAGGTAAAGGGAGGGAGAGGGTTGGTGAGGATAAAAGAATCAAGAATAATTACTAGGATCTTCCTTGAGCAACTGTTCGGTGGTTATGACAATTTATAGTCTGAAAACTAGCGGTAGATAGTGGATCAACAGTTCTCTATTGGATGAGTTTCATATAATCAAGACATCTTTCCTTGTAGAGATGTCAATTAGATTGCTTAAGTGAACATGGATATCAGATAATAGGCAGAGTTGACGCACTATTCTTCAGAGTATGGAACAATGGGAGACTTTCTTTGGATTTGGCAAGATGGAAAATGACAAGAGTATGCTTTAAGAAGCAGTGAGACCAGAGTAGCACATTTGTGACCGAGATTCAAGAGAATGGAGACTAGTAAGAGTTCTTTCTAGAAATGTGCCTGCAATGGGAAGCAAAGAAAGAACCACAAACTAACTAAAGGATGCCGGAGTATATCTTGTTCATTTTAAGATGGGAGACATAAGCATATTCACATGCTAATGAAAGCAGATTCAGTAGAGTGGGAGAGAGACTGCAGCACACGGAAGGTTCCCAAAGGAGAAGCGCTCTTGAGAAAAAGACGGGTGATGGGATTCAGAAGACCGACTCCATACAGGGCTTGTGACACAAGGAGAAATTCTACCTCCGGAGTAAGAGAAGAGTAATGCAGGGAGAGGTGCAGGGGCATTAAAGTTTGAGGCTTTGGTGATATGAACTTGAGGAAAGCTTCTATTTTGTCAACAGATAGCGTTTAATAACCAATCTTCATTAAGCCTTGCGATGTCCCAGGCATGTTCTCATGCACTTTCCATGCCTTATGCACATAATGAGGAAGGTGATATTGATAACTTCCTGGCATTGGTGAAGAAACAGGCACCGAAAACATAGATAATTTTTCCAAGATGACCGAAATGGGTATCAGCTGAAGCTCTGTAACTTTAGTTTATGCTTTTAAGCATTAAGCTGCTGGACCTCTTGAAAACATGTGAACTACAGCTGAGTGGAGAGACCAAAGAGAGAAATTTCTATATTTTAAAATTGCTATAATATTTTAATTGTACATATTTTGGAGATAGGCTTAATATTTGATACATGTATACAATGTGTAATAAATTAATTGTAATTAGGATAGCAATCCTCTCAAACATTTATCTATTCTTTGTCTTAAAAACATTAAAATTCTTCTCTTCCAACTGCTTTGAAAATGCAATAAATTATTTTTAACAATAACTTCTCCACTGCACTACTTAATACTAGATCTTATCCTTTCTATTTAACTGTATTTCTGCACTCATTAACCAACTTAAGAACTAGATTTTTAAGTGGTAGAAGGAGATTACAAAAATAAACAGAATCATCGTGTATGTGATTTGGAAATCAAGTTTACTGGAAAACAGCAAGAATTTTAATTGAAATCAGTTAATAGGTAATTGAGTTGTATGATTATTACATCCACACACACATGCCTACATATATATATTTTTCCAACAGGGAGGTACTATTTGTAAGCATAATAGCAAGAATTAGTTGATCTCCACCTATTTTACAATATATGGCTGAGAAATTATACAGGATTTCCTCATATTGGATGATTTTTATTGATTTTTAATGTTACAAAGCAACGTTCAAGCAAGTCATCAGTTCTGATTTTTTTTTCTTTTTTTTCCCCTGGATATTTTGTCTGAAATTAAATCTAGATTCTGTCATCTGGATATTTCTATGTCTAAGAAATTAGGGAAAGAAACTTTACATCTTAAGGATGTTTTCTCAGAATGGTTATTAATGGAACTTCATTACTTGGCTACTGTGAGGCTTCAATGACAGACATTAATGACAGGAACAAATGTCCATATTGTTATTGTTGATATTATAATAAGTCATCTATTTTTCTTCCTGCATCAATTTTGTCACTCTCCAATCCATTTTGCTCACATTAGTCAAAATTATATTTTACAAATTCACACTGATTATATTGCTCTGATGCCTAAAACAATTTAGTAGCTTCCCATTGCTCTCAAAATAGAAACTGAAATACAATTACCTCTCAGACTCTACATCAGAGTATGGCCTATGTCACAGGCCCTAACTCTGTGCCTTGGTTTTCACACCAATCTTTTTTAAGTCCCTAGATGCTTCAGGTTCCTCTCTACTCCAGGGCCTTTGCACATTCTGTTCCCTCAGTGTGGAATGTTTTAAAAATTCCCAGACTCCAGCTCTCACAGCAATCACTGTACCAAGATTTCTAATCCAATCTTTGGATGCCTATACCTGTTTATTCTTATCTTCTCATATTAAATATCATTCTATTTAACAAGCATTCTATGTGCCCCAAAGTTAGGTGTTGTTTTACTTGGTTTATGAAGTCTCAGCACCTCATCATTTGTAAATTTCAACATTCTTTACATTTGTATTCAAAGCATTAAATAATTGTAGTCTCTCCTGAAAAATAAATATAAATAAATAAATAAATACACAAGCACCATTAGGTCAAGAACTGTGCCTATCTGATTGTGCTTTGCATGTAGTAGAGTCTCAATAAATTAATCACAAGTGAATGAGTAAATACAGACATTTAAGGCTAACACACTCAAAATTTGTTTGAACATTTCATTTATGCTATTATTGACAATCTGTACAATTTCTTTGAAAGCATCTAAGCATCCCTATGTATAACCAAAAAGAGATTGGGATCTCTAAGAAACACTTTTATAAAATTCAGTTTAAACCAGATAAAGTACATGTATATAAGTGATTACTGAATTTGAGACATTTACAAATTATGTTGGAAAACATAATTAATATTTAAGAAACAAGGACAGAACATAACCCTACTCATATTATTAACATAATCCTGGCAATACACAGTCATTGAATGCTCTCCCTGGGCCACATGGTGTGCACAAGGATGCCACACCTAGAAAGGCCAACTTCCTGTGTCATTCTGGTGATAAATTACAAAGAATGGGTTAAAAGCAAGGTATGTCTGATTTAGCAATCTGTTCCCCAACCACTACACCCAACTACCTCAACTCAGGCTCAATTCTACAGACACCTGCAGAAGAGAGAAAGCAAAGTCAATGTTGAATGAGATTATTCAGACGTATCTAATGAGAAAGAAATTATTTCAGATGGCTTTTAAAGGGAGGTAAAAATGTATTGAGTGAATAAAACAGTCAGAATGTAGTGAAGCAAGTAATTATTAATTTGGCCCTCTCGCTATCAAAGGTAGTTAGGTCTCTACAGCAAGAGTTCTGAAGTAGCACAGATATGAGACATCTTGGGGTTTGAATTTAATCTAATGAATTCCCTAGTGTTTTACAAAATATTACAAAGATTGAAACATTTATTTTATTTTACAGTAGAATCATTGAAGACACTTCTGAGATTTCAACTTCTTTCCCAGCATATTTTAGACCAATTCAATATAAACCAGGCTTTTCAGAACCAAGAATCATCAGTTCAGATCTGCTAAACTGAACAAATAAAACTTCAGGGAAAGAGGGGATTTGATGAAGAATTAAACTTTGAATGTTCTTTCATAAATAATTGTAATAATGCCAACAATAATGACAATAATGACAATGAAAATTAGTATAAAAATTTATCCAAAGCAAAACTGATGGTAATGTGTTTAAACTGAGATACGAATCAAATTTATTTAAACACAAATTCTTGTACCACATTAAATGTCAAAATGGAGTAAACTTAGTAAGTAAGGTTATCTATTGGACTAGTAATAATCTAAATGCACTCTTCTTGGTATTAGTCTGGCATACTTGCAATGTGGCTTGTGAAAATGAAGCATTTATTTGTAAATATTGCTCAGTTACATTAATTTTAAGTATTTATATGAGGCTTGTGACTCTTATTGGGCAGTGCATGTCAAATGTCTCACTTTGTAATATCATTAATTATATAAGGAGATGTCATTTATATCCTGAACCCCTCTCTCAGCTTTTCTAAATTTATTTTGTCTCAGTTATTCCTTATAAGACAACACATTTCTTTTAATATGTGCTTTATAAAACTCATTTAACCTTTCTCTTTCAAAGTTCCGAAACCTGAATGCTGGGGACAATGATACCTATTATTAAATCTGAATTCAATTACCTCATGAGAGATTGTAAGAACTGATCATATGATGTTTGGAAAGCAGAGTTGGGATGAAACATATAATAGAACTGACAACCGATAGCAGTAAGTTAAAAGATTTCCATGCATCTACTATTCCCTTAAACAAGTATTACCTAGAAAGTGGTGGTGGGGGGGGCAGAGTTTGTGACACTATAGAGACTACAATAAGAACAGCAAGCAATAGTTTATTAAAGAGTTCCCCAGTGCTTTAATCTACTTATGTGCATAAATATTCTTTATAAACAGAGTCATTTGGCCTTCACTAGAGACTGTGCTTTTACATCAACTTCCTGAGGTGTGACTGTCAATTCATTTTTTTTTAGGGCAAAGAACTCCTTTGTTTGGTCCACAGACCATAATTTTCCCTCTGCTGGATACAAATTAATTGTGCTCAGTTTTGATCTATGTATTGTTTCCTTCTCTGTCTAGTGTGTCTAGATGATTTAAGGTTTCATAGGAGACACACCCCAAGAGAAGCATTCTGCATTGAGATTCAAGTACTCACTGGGGAGTGGGAAGTAAAATTACCTGTCCTGGCTTTAGTATAGTGTGGAAATATCTATCAACATCTGTAACTATATTCACTAAAAAGCTAATAATTTGATATTAATTTATTCAATGTACAGATACTGCCTAAATATCCACTGTGACTCAGCCACGTGGTATGTTGTAGGTATAAAATACTGAATAAAGCCGGCACTGACTTACAATAAGATCTAATGGATCAAATAGTAAACAATTTAAAAAGAAACACATTTGCATAGAATATTATCTTTAAAAGACTTTCTCTCTTGGCCAGGCGCAGTGGCTCACGCCTGTAATCCCAGCACTTTGGGAGGCCGAGACGGGCGGATCACGAGGTCAGGAGATCAAGACCATCCTGGCTAACACGGTGAAACCCCGTCTCCACTAAAAAAAATACAAAAAAACTAGCCGGGCGAGGTGGCGGGCACCTGTAGTCCCAGCTACTCGGAAGGCTGAGGCAGGAGAATGGTAACCCGGGAGGCGGAGCTTGCAGTGAGCCGAGATCCAGCCAGTGCGCTCCAGGCCTAGCTACAGAGGAACCAAGAGATTCCGTCTCAAAAAAAAAAAAAAAAAAAGAGAGAGAGAGAGAGAGAGAGACTTTCTCTCTCTCTCTCATTCTTTCTCCTTCTCCTTTTCTTTTATTTTCCCTTTTTCCTCCTCCCTCCCTCCCTTCCTTCCTTTGTTTCATTTTAGTTTAGGATTTTTCTGGCTTTCTTGCTTACCTTTCTTGCTTTCTATTTAGATGCCTGTCATTCTGTTTTAAAAACCTCCGTATTCACTTTGGTTTCTGAATAAATAAACAAAATCATCAAACTTAAGTCTAAAGTGAGTACAAATGGGCACTAAGTGAATGCATTTCATGATATCTTTTGGCAATGTGTATTTCCTTGTTGTACTTCACATTTTAAGACACACTTTAAATAGTTTATGTTGCCAATAAGGAGATGACAAGAAACCTTGTCAAGGTTTCTCATTAGTACAAACCCAAAACTCATAAAAAGAAGCATACAATGTAGTTAGAGAGTATAAAGCTGTAATGTAATAAACAGAAAGTATTACATTGTGAAGATGAAAGCAAGAACTCCATACATTACATTACATGTATAAATAAAATCAGTAGATCTAAATCTGTTGGTCATTTTAGATTAGATGATAGTGAAAATATAAATGTGATAGAGAATTCAATCAGTATACAATATAATTGTTAGTAGAGTGTGTTATTTTTTGATATTAAAAATGCAATAGATTCTATTTCAGTTTAAGGAACTGGTTACTTTGGAGATGGCATTTTATGAAAGTCATCATATGTGTTTGCTTTCAACTGAATGATGTTGGGGTTTTGATTCTGCCATGCAAGTGTCTGCTTTCTCTAGGGGGGTGTGTTATTTGAATTTTTTTGCTTAATTAAGAAAAAAAAAAAAAAGGAAAGCAAAGAGAAAAGAAAAGACACTTTACTCTGATGTTCCAAAATGGTCCATGCTTTGTCTCCTTTAGTCTTCAGTTCATATCATTGGCATTATTATGCTGAAAAGTTCAGACGAGGCCGGGCGCAGTTGCTCACACCTGTAATCCCAGCACTTTGGGAGGTCGAAGTGGGAGGATCCCCTGAGGTCAGGAGCTTGAGACCATCCAGACCAATATGGTGAAACCCCATCTATACTAAAAGTACTAAAATTAGCCAGACCTGGTGGCGGGTGCTTGTAGTCCCAGCTACTCAGGGGCCTGAGGCAGGAGAATTGCTTGGACCTGAGAGGCGGAGGTTGCAGTGAGCCAAGACAGCGCCACTGCACTCCAGCCTGGGCGACAAGAGTAAGACTCCATCTCAAAAAAAAAAAAAAATTGGTCAGTCCATAGAGATAATGCCATAATGTCTGGCTCTTTCTGAAGCGGTCACTTCCCTCACTAGTGAAATAAAGTTTGGTGATAAGAAAGTAGAAACTCTGTGTAAGGTTTCAATACCAGTTTTCAACATTTGTCTGCCAGTAGAATTTTGATGGTATATTGAATAACAATAGCTCAGAATGAAATGCTAAATATTTATTTCTATCATATACCATAGTTCATGTATGTAAACCTGCAAATTAGCTACTTTTGCTTGAGTATTTTGTACAAACTAAGACATTTGAGTATAAATCTAATTTCCAAAAAAATGAGAAAGAGATATTTGATTTTGTGTGTTAGTTTCAAGAGAAACTTCATTGTTTGAATTGCTTCAGGGTAATTCTTTTCTTAGTACAGAGACATCCCTTATACACTAGTTAATTGTAGGCTGTGAAACTGAAAGTCATTTCTTTACCAAAGTGTCTCAGGTACTGTTATTCGTATCTAGAAATATTAAAATGTTAAATAAATGTCATCATTGAAATATTTAATACAAATAGGAAGACAATGGTTGTTGAACGCAGAGTAATTTTTGGAACTGTATTTGGTACTGAAGACAAGATGATGCATCTAGCAGTGAGTAAAATAATATGTGAATCATGACTTAGGAGATACCACAGTATCTAAATCAAAATGTACATAATATCATATCTTTTATATACTTTGCAATTTATATGGGGGAAATTAAAATTAAAAATAAGTACTCTTACTTTACAAAGCAATTCTGATTACTTCAACTGAAGAACACAGGTATTGATAAAGATGCTATGACTCAGAGGAGTTGACTAGTATTAACATTCCCTAAAGTTACCACCCTCCAATATTTTAACTTCTCAATCATGAATTTGCTCCTTTAAGCTTATGTTTAGGTTAACATCCTTTCCTCCTTATACCCTAAAAGAGTGAGGATGCAGTACACTTTGTGTCAGAGATCATAAACTCTCATCTTTTTTTCTCGGAGTTTAACCGTTTAATTCTCAGATTTTCAAATCAATAAAACACATTGCTTGAACTGATGATATTGGTTGCAGGAAAGTTGGCTGTTGAAGTGTCATCTGATCATTTACATCCGAATGTGAGGTGTTTTTGAGAGAGAAAATTGTTTTGCCTATCTGTCTGCTTCACTGGCTTTTGCTACAGAAAGAGAACGCTCTTCTCAGTTAACATCATTAACAAACGACCCTCTTTTCTTTTTTCTTTCCTTTTTTTTTTTTTTTTTTTTTTTTTTTTGAGACAGAGTCTTGCTCTGTCACCCGGGCTGGAGTTCAGCGGTGAGATCTCGGCTCACTGCAAGCTCCGCCTCCTGGGTTCATGCCATTCTCCTGCCTCAGCCTCCCTAGTAGCTGGGACTACAGGCACCCGCCACCACGCCCGGCTCATTTTTTTTGTATTTTTAGTAGACACGGGGTTTCCCAATGTTTGCCAGGATGGTCTCCATCTCCTGACCTCGTGATCCGCCCGTCTCGGCCTCCCAAAGTGCTGGGACTACAGGCACCCGCCACCACTCCCAGCTAATTTGTTGTATTTTTAGTAGAGATGGGGTTTCACCGTGTTAGCCAGGATGAGATGACCCTGTTTTCTTTGAGGGCACACTCCCCAGAAGGAGGATGGAGGCAGTCCTGTGAGGCTCCAGCACTAGTCTAGATGGACATTGTGCTGTTTAACATATTTTATCTTAATTCCCTTTTTACACATCAATCTCGTGAGTGCTGTCTCACTATATTGATTTTATATATGAAAAAATGGTTGTGTATAATGATAACTAATTCGTAGGAAACAATAAAAATTAACATTGGGATTTAAGTCCAAGTGTGTAATTCCAAAAGCATTTTGGTATTAATGATGCCAACCACTGTGTGCTAACCAATCTGATTCTAAAGTATTCATTGCTGTTGAACTGAATGGAAATCCTGCAACAATTATGAGTAGTTAGATTTTAGCCTTAATTTGGATCTTTGCGGGGAATCTACACTGTTTTCAATGCTTTGGGGTCTTATTTAGCCTGAGGCTGTCCTAGTGAAAATTCAATAACAAAGGGGTTGCAATAACTTTGCAATACACATAAAAACAATAAGAAAAGATGTCTTACCTTAATTTTCCTACAGCATCCAGAAATATTGACCCACTGAGAACCTTCTGGAAAAGACTGCACATACTACAAGTTGGCTGAGTGGCAACAATGTTTCAGCAAATGGGCATGCTGTCTACACTCTCTGTTTTCTGGACATTCACCATTAACTGAATTCTGTTACCTTGAGGGTATTTTAATTTTGAATATACATTCAAAATTTTATTAGAAAATAATCTAGTGTTAATGTGAATAAAACATAAAGAGAAACCATAAAATATAAATCATTTTCAAATACAGGATGATACCAACAACTTTGTTAGTTTGCTTATACTATGCAGCTTTCTTTGACAATTGTCATTTATAGATTTAATATTGCTAGATCTTATAAACATAGCCCTTACTGATTGCATAATAGAAAATATGTTGTAGACCCGTACTTAGGTCATTTTAGATACAATCATACTTAACTGTGACAAACGCCAACTTCAGTTTCTCCTGAACAGGTATCATATTGTCAGCCTCAAAAAATACAGTCACAAGAAAATATTACTGTCACACTGAAAGCTGTTAAAATTTTTCTTTCTTATTTCAGGTTCCTCTATACAGCTACCATATAGACACTGAACCATGAATCACACTAAATATATACTCAGTGAATTATATCTACATGAGTAGACATATTTAGTTAATATGTGATGAAAAATAAAAACATGATGAATACATATATATGTATATATTTAGAGAGATTATTTTAATGTATCCTTAAAATTACTTACACGCCTGAACGTAGGATTTTATTTTGAAGGACAGATTCAGTATGTAGCCATTAAAGATCAGGCACTAAAACTATTAAAGTTGTATTGTGGATAGTATTTATTAAAGACAAATATGAAAAAAAAAAACCATTAAATTATCTCTGACTCTTGAAGAATCAGTATGAGAAAAGGAGACAAAAAAAGGTGTGAGCCAGCCAGCCCTAGGTTGTGACCCCAATCACTGAGGCAAAATTGGCCTTCTAGATAGACACTAAAAAAACCTACATAATGTGGTGGTACAGTTGCAAAACGTTCCAATATCTGAATTCCATAAAGCATCTCAAGTGTTTTATTGTTTTCGTTCAGAAAAAGATGGACCGTAGCTTCTAATGATTGATGGTTAAAGGCACAAAGTGGATATCTTTGCAAAATGAGGGATGAAATAGCACAAAGGAAATAGCTAAATCTAAAATGTAGCATCAATAAAAATGTATTTGTCCATTTAATAGCATTTTGATGGATGGGTCAAAATTGTGTTAGAAATTAATATTTGAACTTATTTTGCACCACAACTAAGTACTGTGGTTTTGAAGTAAGGCAAATTTAGGTTCAAATTTATTTTCAAGTATCTATAGTCATATGACTTAGGGAGGTATTTAAAGACCCTAAACTTCATTTCTTTCATTTATAAACTGAATTAATAATAAGTATCTCAATGGACTGTTTGACAGAAAATAACATTTGCTTTTTAAAAAATACTTCTTATGGTTGTAAAGATTCAGAATAATTACATGTATCTTAAGAGCTCACTATCTGTTGGATAGTAAAATGTTAATAAATGCCAACTCATTGTACTTAACCATGGTGTTTAGCACGTAATTTTATTGTTATGCAGTGGTCTCATTTTCACCTAAAGCATGAAAACAAACTTGAAGAGGAAAACTACAGTGAGTTAATTTTTGGCACACAACAGATAGGTATTAGTTAGGTGAGAAGTTAAGGTATTATTTTTGAAATATATATTGTTTTCTTTAGTCTGTATGAAATTGTTTTCCCTCCTTCACTCAATTTCTGGTGCTTAACACAAATCTATCTGCTTTCCAAGATGACAGAAAAAAAAGCTTTTTAACAAAATTAAAAATGGAGTTAAGAGATAATTTTTCAAAAAGAAAGAGGATTATTCTGATTAACTATGGACAATTAGTCTACACTAATGAGTATAAATTCTCTATAGCTTCATATTAATGTGATCTGCTATGGGCTGAATTATATAACCCCTAAATTTTTATGTTGAAACCCTAACTCTCAGTACCTCAGAATATATTGTATTTGGAGACAGGACCTTTGAAGAGGTGAGTAAATTAAAGCAAGGTTCTTAGGGTGATCCCTAATCCAGCCTCACATGTGTAGGTGTGAGAAGAGATTAGGATACACAGAGAAACACAGGCCATGAGCAGGCATAGAGAAAAGGCCACATGAGAACACAGTGAGAAGGAGTCCATTTGCCCACCAAGTAGAGAAGGCACAAAAGAAAAAATACCTGTCAGCATCTTGATTTTAAACTAGTCTAGTCTCAAGAATTGTGAGAAAATAAATTTATTTTGCTTAAGTCACCCAGCCTGTGGTATGTTGTTATAGCAGTCCTATTACAGCAATATATGACCCATATGAATGCTATCAAAAGGTTAGAGAAGAGATGGAGCCTCATGGGGAAGAAACTATATGTGTCCTTGTTGGGAATGCAGTGATATTTTGGAGAGGGTGGGAGCAGAGGGTAGAAAGATGGAAGGGTCATTGCATCAACCAATTTAAATTGTACCCCCACCTGCATGGTAGTCTCATGGTGGTCCCACCTTTCACCTCCTTGTTCACCTTATTATACAATTAACTTTTAAAATTTTTATTGTCTTCCTACCCCCTATAACAAGGAAGGTATTGATTTTAATTTGCTTTTCTGTGTAATTCCCTTTTCAATGGTGTATGCTCAGTCTTAGAAAATGTCTGGGACTTAATAAAATCTCAAAATAAATAAGTAAACAAAATAAATGCGAGTCTCCAGAGAGAATATCTACATGGGTGGTCCTGGGAGTCAAAAAACAATTGCGGGAGCTGTATAGGTTAGAGGCCTCTTCCCATTCAACAAAAGTAGGATAAATATTAACTGAAGGAGAATGGCTTGAGTTAAAGTTATTGCTCAAAATATTTTTACAGATTAGCTAGCAGAATGATATTGTATCTTACTCTTTCTCATGTTAATGATATATAAGGACATTTATATTATAAATAGAATAATTAAAAGTGAAAGATAATACATAGAACAATTAAATTGTCAATTTAAAAAGTTATTACATGAATTTTTTGCCAGTCTATGTATTTTAATATTGAACACTAAGCTGTGCTAAAATAAAATATGTAGTATATATACTCACTAATTCTCCAAAATTAATACAATTAAGAAGAGAGAAAATATAGAACATGAAATTACTAGAGATTAACCAAGTCATTAGCCAACATTAGCCAAATACCACATAGAGCAGAACTATCTCTGGGAATTATAACATTTCAGAGAATATGTCATCAGAGAAGTGAGACAATACCTTCTGTATCTTCACAGCAGTGACAACTAGCGTTTTTCTTAACATTTATTCATATAAATATTGAGACTTTACATTAGGAAAGATGAGGAGATCATGGAACATAGCTATATAGGGGACACTAGACATAGATTATGTATAGCGAACGAATCAAAGGTTTTTTGCTTTTTTTAACTGCAGAAGAGTGGTATAGAATCCTGGATGAGTAACTGGCTAATTCATGGAAGACATTGGCTTTCACAGTGAAAGGCCGGAGTCAATGTAGCTGTTATGTAGTGGATGCCAATCATGGTGATGTCTTATAGAAACACCAATATGACAGCATCATATGATCAATAGGAAGAGTTTCTATAGAAGGAAATGGGTAACAAAATAAACATCTCTCACATGAAAATGAACAGGAGGAATGGAGCTGGGAGCTTAAGGGGTGCAGTTAGGAACACCTAATGATAGAAGCAGTAAAAGTGATGTCCCTGAATATTACAAAGAGGAAGCAATACAAACAGCCACTTCAAAGAACATTGGCTTTACTCTGTTTTATAAATCTAACAAATTTTCTAAAAATCCTTTCTAAAAAAAAAATCTCTTGTTAAATGCAGAGATATTGTAATGTTAGTGATATTTCCTTTTCTACATTATAGCTACATTAATTCTGCCATAGAATACAGCTAATATTATAAAGTAGCCTTGGGTTTTTAGTATTGCATTATGATAGAAAATATTGTATATCTTATAATTTTATGTTTACAAGTTCTGAGTTAGTATTAAGTCCATTTGGAGGACACAATGTTCAAACCAAAATTCTATCCAAATATCAGCTTTTGAAGCACTTTAAAATTAAAGCTTAAGTATAATTTGTCACTGTCCATATGTTGTGAAAACATGCTGAACATACATCAAAGAAACACTTTTTCCAGGAATGATTTTTGGAGCTTTCAAAAGCTGATAGAATCCTTGCTTCATTTGCAGATTGCTAAAGAGATCCTTTGAACTAATGAAATGCAGAATATCTAGCATTTGTTTTCTTTTTGGTTTATTTTATTTGGTCTCAGTTTTCCAGATGCCGTTATTACCTGCAAGGATGGAGAATAATTTCTAGCCAATCAACTGGCATAAAATGCCTTGCTTGATTTGCTATTGTATTGCAATTCTCTTTTGCACGAATCTTTCATTTGCTGTTATACCAAAATGCCCTTTTGGATACATATTTTCCTAGAAACCAAAGAAAAGTGACAAGTTTTTGAAAACAAGTTGAGAAGCCATATAATTACAGAATATAATTTGTAATAAAAGATAAACTTGTGAGCATAGTAATATGAAAATGTATAGCTACTGTACAGAAAGCGTAATGACTTTACATGACTAGATAGAGAAAGGATAATAATATCATTACCAACAAGACTATAATACAGGAATTGATATATAAGTGACAATATCACAACCAGGCAAGAATGACCTATGAGAAAAGGGATCTAAAATTCAAACTCAAATTAATAAAAATTTTAAATATCAATACTATCAAAGATAAATTATTTGACTTAAATATTTAGCAAGCAGTAAAGTTTTTAAAATTAAAAAAAGTACAGTAATATAGATAATTTTCCCTCCTCTTTAAAAAGCTTATTTTGGCAAAAACACTTAACATGAGATCTACCTACTGTAATAACAATACAGTATTCTTAACCATAGGCAAAATGTTGCATGACAGATATCTATAACTTATTCAGCTTGTATAACTGAACATTTCTACCCAAGGAACAACTCGTTTCCTCCCTTCTCACAGTCCCTGGAAACCACCATTCTACTTTCCATTTCTGTGATTTCGACAATTTAGATATCACACATAAGTGAGATCACGCATAGGGCCGGGCGCGGTGGCTCAAGCCTGTAATCCCAGCACTTTGGGAGGCCGAGACGGGCGGATCACGAGGTCAGGAGATCGAGACCATCCTGGCTAACATGGTGAAACCCCGTCTCCACTAGTTTTTTAAATACAAAAAACTAGCCGGGCGAGGTGGCGGGCGCCTGTAGTCCCAGCTACTTGGGAGGCTGAGGCAGGAGAATGGCGTGAACCCGGGAGGCGGAGCTTGCAGTGAGCTGAGATCCGGCCACTGCACTCCAGCCTGGGTGACAGAGCGAGACTCCGTCTCAAAAAAAAAAAAAAAAAAAAAGGTGAGATCACTCAGTGTTTATCCTGAGACTGACTGATTTCACCTAGCGTCATGTCAAAACTCACCCATGCTGTTGCCTATAGCAAGATTTTCTTTTTTGTAAGGCTGAATTGTATTCTGTTGGGCATATATACCACATTTCTTTATCCATTCATCTGTTGTTGGATACTTAGGTTGATTTCATCTCGTGTCTTTGTGAATAATGCTGAAATGGACACGGAAGTGCAAATACCTCTTTGACATCCTAAGTTCCATTCTTTTGAATACACCCATAAGTGGGATTGATGGATCATATGAAAGTTTTATTCTCAATTTTTTGATAAACTTCCACAGTGTTTTCCATACTAGGTATAATAACATTTTACACACCAACAACAGTGCACAGAGTTCCAATTTCTCTGCATCCTTGCCAACACTTGTTTTCTTATACAGAGAACTATCAGAAGTTGAAGATATTTTAATATTATTTAATTACTTGTTTGATTATATTAAGTAGTGTTATTTACTTATTTATTTTGAGATGGAGTCTCACTCTGTCATCCAGGCTGGAGTGCAGTGGCGTGATCTCAGCTTACTGCAACCTCCACCTCTCGGGTTCCGGGTTCCAGTGATTCTCCTGCCTCAGTCTCCAGAGCAGCTAGGATCACAGGTGCCCACCACCATGCCCCACTAATTTTTGTATTTTTAGTAGAGATGGGGTTTCACCATGTTGGCCAGGTTGGTCTCGAACTCCTGACCTCAAGTGATCTGCCAACGTTGGCCTCCCAAAGTGCTGGGGTTACAGGTGTGAGCCACCGCACCTGGCCTTATGTTTTCTTATATGTAATTTAATATCTACCCTGTTAAAAATTGTTTAGATTGCATTCAATCAAGAAATCCATAAAACACCAAAGCAGGATCACCTGTTATGAATATAAACTAGATAATTCCCACAGATCAGTATGTTCTAGACAAACTCTTTAGAGAGAACAATTGCCAAGTGCCCTTTTGAAAATCTCCAAGAATGTCCTTGGTGGCTCTGAGTAATTGTGATCTAATAATTTTGAGCTCCAGTACCCACACCTCACTCCCAAAAGAGTTACATGAAACAATATCCAAAACCTTCGTAACAAGTACTACGTCAACACGAGAATCCTGCGGCTTCTTTAGGCTAACCTGAAAGACTCTCAAGAATCCTGATGCTAACTAGGATCTTGGGTGTCACAGAATTTGCAACCAAATGTGTTTCCAGTCTCTTGTTGACACAGATGGGAAAATGCTATGGCTCACAGGCTTTTGTAAACTTTTGACTTACAATCACCTCATCAAACTAGTGATGTATCAAGAGGGGGATATTTTAGATAAGTGGAGAAAAGAATGCTTTTTGATTTTCTCTTTCTCACTTTCTCTTTGATGTGTCTTTATACTATTTCCCATGGTATGAAATAGACAGTTATATAAACATTCCACAAACATATATCTAAATATAACTTTGTAGCAGAAATTGTAACTATATGAATATTCCATAAGCAATCAATGTTCACTGTTTATAATTTTAGTTAAATTTGTGTTTTACTTCTAATGATAAAGACATATTCTTATCATTTAAAATACAGAAACTATTATGAGGAAATTAACAAATCTCACTGAATTTCATAACTGTAGTTGTTACACATAATTTAATAATCATTTACACATATCTATGTATGTAATTATGAATCTATCATGTTCTCTTTATGAGAAGAGAGCTCCATCAGCATAATAGTCTTGAACTTATTATTGCTTTTCATGCATTCATCCTCAAGCAAGGAAATGTAATTTAATCTCATTGGTGACTTGGAATGAAAAATGTAGAGAGCATAGGTTGATCTATGCTTCCCTCTTCCTTTTTGGAACTAGCAGGTCTGCACTGAGAATATTCTTTTAATTCTTCTCAGCCATGCTGTCAGTTTAAGCATGAATAATTTTTTCCTACTAGAGAGTCTATTGCGATTTGCCACATAATTGGTAAATCTCTCCAAATTAGAGACTCTAAAGTGTGAGCATGTCAGCTAGATTATAGGAATTAGCAACATTCTGTAATGGCATCTTTCTCAGAAATAAGCATGGTCTTTTACATAGTCTTTTATCCACAATTTTGCCATATGTGTATCTTGCAATTGGCTTACAATCAGACTGGGAATGTATTTTTAGACGAGAGAAGACATATAATAACATTACTAATATATCCACATATGCCCCTTACATATAAAAACTGAGGCATGCATAACTTAAATAATATGGCCAAGTATACAGCAGGAGCAAGTGCAAGAACGTGTATTCAACTTGTATTCCGCCTTTGTAGATAAAACCTGCTTCATATAACCCATGTCTTATATGTGATATTCAATTTTTATAATTTGATATTATAACAATATTAGCTGAAAACTCATATGAGTCTTCTTTTCATTTTGATGTTTTTTACATTGCTAAAAGCTACAGTTATCCCAAGAATTAGTTTTACTTATAGAAAACAAAAAATCCCCCAATTATATTTATTTTAGGGCATGTCACTGTCATTGTCCTCTCTCTCTCTCTCCTTCTCTGTGTGTGTGTGTACATGTGTATATATAATCAACCTTATTCATACATTATGTATTTTGGCATCTCAGAAGTTCTGCACCTCTTTTCCATGAGTTACCTAATTGGTTTTGCCTTGAATCCTATAAACCAGTCATCAAACTATTTCTATAAAGGACCAGAGAGTAAATATCTTCAGCTTTACGGGCCAAGGTCTCATTTATAGCTACTCAAACTACTGCAATTGTAGGCAGCCATAGACAAGTAAGAATGGATATAAAAGTTTATAGCAAGAACTGCCATAAACATGTATATAACATAAAGAGATATACAACATAAACACATATATAAACACATATAACCTGCCTCACATATGATGAAGATAATCTTATATTGTAGGGTAGGTTTTAAATCATGATGGGGTGGTTAGGGTCATAAATCCTGCACCAACAGACTCTAAACTTATTGCATGGTCTTTATCTAAAAATTAGGAATACTAATAGTTGCTATATGAAAGACTTGTTGTAAAGATAAAAATGAATCAATATAAATGAAATATTTAGAATATATTAGAATATCTTAGACACATTAATGTGCTATATAAGTGCATTCAATTAAAATACTACTATAATCAATTATAATTAATATTACTATTCAGATTTCATGCTTAATATCTTATTCCTGTGTTCTATTTATTAAGTATAATCAGCTGTGAGATTCTACTATTAAGTTTCATAGATTTATTTGCTTTTGATAAATTCACAGAGCTTTGCATTACTTAAAATTTCATTGACACTCTTTGCAGACAAACAAATTTAAATCCATCATGGTTAATAATTTCACAATTTGGTCTCTTACATTGATGTGTAAAACCCAGAAATTCTCTGTTAGCTTTGCTCTCCTTATTCACAATAAAAACAATATTCAATTTATAAACTTTCCATAAATGAGCCATTTCTTTATTACCAATCTTCCTTGAATAAGAAGTGGTATAGTTTATAATGATTAGTTTTTTGAAGCTTTACAAGAATGCAGAACAGTATTAATTTTCACAGAGTTACAAAATGACTAATTTATTGTTATAGCAATAAACAGCTAAAATTTACTTAGTCTCAAAAGCAAAATACTGCTATTAATATAAATCCAAATGAACTTACATCCATTTATTTTTTGAAATTGCAATGGCGAAATTTATTGTAGATAAATGTAATACTTGTATTTATTTGTCAAAGTATTTTTAAAGAAAGATAAAATAATATCTGTGAATGGAAAATAACACCATAATATACAAAAGTTGTGTCATATTTACCATCTTATTTCGCACACTTTCGTATTATAATACAATGACAGTGAGAATGGTACCAAATAGTCATTGAATTATTTATTATACAAGTTGAAAACTTGAAAAAAGTTTTAAAAATGTAAATATCACTTTTCAAAACAGGAAACTTTATGATTTAACAATGTCAAACAAGAAAAAATATAGAAAAACACTATTCATTTTTACGTATAAATGATTATTTATGATTTCAGACAGATTGTCTTTATCCGATGGTTCCTATCTCTTAACTTTCAATAATTTTCTTTTTCTGATGTATTTTACATGCTTGAGAACTCAATTCATATATATTTATAATTTATAGCTAAAAGTTTCTCATAACTCACTATTCAGTACATAAATGAAGAAACAATGAATATTACTTTCCCTTCTTATAGATGAGAATGCTACAAACTTGAAAAATTATGTAATATGCCCAAGGAGAAGAAATGTTTTGTAGGTGATGAAGACAGGTCTGGAATGTAGGTCTTTGATTTTAATACAGTGCTTTCAACTACTACCTATATTTCTTTTTAGAGAAAAATACAGTATATAGATTGTACTGTTTCAAAGAAAAATTTACAATAATGACATATTTACTTATATGAATAAAAAATTACTCCAATTGTAAGTCAGTGAACGTACTTGATTTTGGTTCAACACTTTTTTGATTTCTGGTTACATTGATCTCACATTCCATTTACAATAAAATTTATTGCAATATTTTGCGAAAAATGAAACTGAAGCATATACTCACCATTGGATGTGAGTATATATTTCTTCAACAAATCCAACAATAGGGTATGATATTTAATATTTCTATCATGATTATCATCCAGAATGATATTCATACAATAAGGACTTACTGAAATATCTTAGGAAACACATACACAAATATATGTGATATATATTAGCTCTAACGGTATATGAGGTGGCATAGGTGTCTTACTATATTACGCTAATGTAATCAAGAAACTGAATAAACAAGTTTGTGAATGTCATAGGATAAAGATAGTGTGGCTTGGTAGCATTTGATGGCTATCATAATCTATATTCTCCTAAAATGCAATGATTTTTCAGTGGAGACATTTGATAAGCCTCACTTTTGCTCAATGATTTATTTATATAAATTTGTATTGCATTTTACAAGCATGTATAGACATCCAAAAGGGGTTCACTGTGACATAGCATATGTTAATGAAAGGGTTTTGTTGTTGTTTTTTAAATAACCAAAAGGCATTCTCACTGCTGGTATAGATGAACATTTCTTCTTGTCAACTCATTTCAACTCACCAACTTCCCGATGCAGTAACTAAGTTGATTTATTATAATAATAAGTAATTCAGCTGTTAAATCTGAGAATCTACAATAGAGTGTGAAGGTTTACAACTACACTATCTCTGTTTGCTAATGATATGCCTAGAAAATCCTAATGACTCTTCCAAAAGACCCCTAGATTTGATAAATGAATTCAATGAAGTCTCAGGTTACAAAATCAATGTACACAAATCAGTAGCATTGCTATACACCAACAACAATCAAGCTGAGAATCAAATCAATAACTCAATCTCCTTTACAGCAGCCGCAAAAAATACAATACAATATGATATGATACGATACGATACGATACGATACGATACGATACGATACGATACCTAGGAATACATGTAACCAAGGAGGTAAAAGATCTCTATAAGGAGAACTATAAAACACTGCTGAAAGAAATCATAGATAACCCAAACAATTGAAAATACATCTCAGGTTCATGAAATAGCTAAATCAATATCATGACAATGACCATACTGCCCAAAGCAGATAACAGATTCAATGCAATTCCCGTCAAATTAACAACATCATTTTTACAAAGAATTAGAGAAAATAATCCTAAAATTTTATAGAATCCCAAAAGTACCTGAATAGCCAAAACAATCCTAAGCAAAAAAAGGTACAAATCTGGAGAAATCACATTACCCAACTCAAATTATACTACAAGGCTGTACTAACCAAAACAGCATGGTGTTGATATAAAAGTGGATACATACAACAGTGGAAGAGAATATAGAATTTTCCCCCAAAAAACAAATAGTTACAACCAATTGGTCTTCAACAAAGCATGCGAAAACATATACTGGGAAAAGGACACCCTATTCCATAAATGATTCTGGAAAAACTGAATAGTCACATGTAGAAGAATGAATCCTGTAGAAGAATAAATTTTGTGTATGGATTTCTATCTCTTACCATATATAAAAATAAACTTAGGATGAATTAAATACTTAAATCTAAGATCTGAAACCATTAAAATTTTAGAAGAAAATCTAGGAAAACCTCTTGTTGGTGTTGGTCTAAGCAAATAATTTATAACTAACAAATACCCAAAAGCAAATGCAACAAAAACAAAAGTAAATACATGGGACCTATTTAAACTAGAAAGCTTTTGCACAGCAGAGAAATAGTCATCAGAGTGAATATATAACCCACAGAATGGGAGAAAATTTTTGAAAACTATGCATTTAGCAAAGACCTAATGTCCACAATCTAGAAATAACTCAAACATACCAGCAAGAAATAAACAAATAATCCTATGAAAAAGTGGGCAAATGACGTGAATAGAAATTTCTCAAAAGAAGACTTACAAATGGCCAACATACATATGAAAAAATGTTCAACATTACTAATCATGAGGAAAATGGAAATTAAAATCACAATAAGATACCACCTTACCCCAGCCAGGATGGCAATTATTAAATAGTAAAAAAATAAAAAAAAATAAATGTAGGCATGGATGTGGTGAAAAGGAACACTTATACATGGCTGTTAGGAATGTAAATTAGTACAGCATTTGTGGAAAACAGTATGGCGATTTCTCAAAGAACTAAAAGTAGATCTATTATTCAATCCAGCAATTTTATGACTGGGTATCTACCCAAAGGAAAATAAGTCATTATAGCAAAAAGTCATCTGAATGCATATGTTTACTGCAGCAAAATTCACAAATACAAAAACATGCAACCAACCTAAGTGGCCATTAACTGATGAGTGGATAAAGAAAATGTGGTTCTTATGCACCACTGAATACTACTTATCCCTAAAACAGGATGAAATAATATCTTTTGCAGCAATTTGAATGGAGCAGGAAGCTGTTATTCTAAGTGAAGCAACTCGGGGGTTAAAAACCGAACACTATGGGTTCCCACTTATTAAGTGGGAGCTAAGCTATGGGCACTCAAAGCCTGTAGAGTGGTGTAATGGACACTGGAGACTCAGAAATAGAGAGGGTAGGGAGGAGGAATAAGAAACTCCATATTGGGTACATTGTAGACTACTCAAGTGATGGGTGCACTAAAATTAGACTTCACCACTATACAATTTATCCATGTAACCAACAGTAACTTGTACCTCTGAAGCTACTGATGGAAATACAATAAAAATACAAATCAAAATTAAATATCTTTTGTTATATCAAAGTTATAATCTGCCAAAACCCTTGGAATCTCTGGAGTAATAGGAGTGCCTTTTGTATGTTAATGAGATGACTGGTGGCTGGGGGTCTCTACTAAATAGCTTCAAAGTGTGAGCTCCTTGCCAGGGAAATCAATCATATGATTAGAGCAGTGGAATTTTCAGGCCCACCCCCTCCACTTCCAGTGAGGGTAGAAAGGCTGAAGGCTTAGATACCCAAAAGGACCGGGTTCAGGGAGCTTCCAGATAGCTGAGGATGTGGAGGCTCCTGGAGAATGGCACGCTCAGTGAGGGCATGGAAGCACTGTGCTCATCCCTACATGTCTCACCCTATGCATCTCTTTCATCTTGGTGTTCACCTGTATTCTTTGTAATATACTTCTGGACAAATAGTTACATATGAATAAGACGTTTTCCTAAGTTCTGTGAGCCACTCCAGCAAATTAATTGAACCAATGCAGGAAGTTATGGAAACCCTAATTCACTGAGGGTCATTCAGAAGTACAGGTGACAATCTGGGACTTGTGATTGGCATCTGTAGTGGGAGACAGTTTTGTGGGACTGAGTCCTTAGTCTAGGTATCTGACAACTACAGGCTGAAGGTATCAGAATTGAATTTAATTAGAGGACACCCAGCTGGTATCTGCTGGAGATGTGCTTGGTAAGAGGGAAAATAACTCCACACACCTAGTGTCAGAAGTGTTGTGTTGAGTGCTATTTAAGAGTAGAAAATTTTTTCTTTTCTTTCTTAAATATGTGTTGTTTCACTTTTGTTCATAAAACAAACAAAAAATCACTTTCTGCATATAGTTTGTTTGTTTGTTTGTTTGTTTTTTGAGATGCAGTCTGGCTCTGTGGCCCAGGCTGGAGTGCAGTGGCGCAATCTCGGCTCACTGCAAGCTCGGTCTCCCGGGTTCACGCCATTCTCCTGCCTCAGCCTCCCGAATAACTGGGACTACAGGCGCCCACCACCGCTCTCGGCTAATTTTTTGTATTTTTTAGTAGAGACGGGGTTTCACTGTGTCAGCGAGGAGGGTCTCGATCTCCTGACCTCGTGATCCGCCGCCTCGGCCTCCCAAAGTGCTGGGATTACAGGCGTGAGCCACTGCGCCCGGCCCGCATATAGTTTTTATTTCCTAATAAATGTCTTAATGATAACTGCTTATTATTAAGCATAATGAAGCTACTACTTACAAAAATAAATCACAATAAATGCTGATTAATGTAAAGACATTAATCTATAAATGTAATTAATTAATATAATCTAATTTAAATTGGCAGCAAAATCAATGAATCGGGCAAATAATTTTATTCACAAACTTATTAGATTGGATAAAATCTAATGAATTGCTTTATTTTATGCATTCATTACACATCATTTAGATGCAAGTTTTCTGTTAAACGAAATCACAACTGAATGTAAAACCATCGTCCACAAACAATTTCAAACTTGAGTGTAATTTTTCTTGCTTTCCATTTACTATGCTATCACATTATAGATTTTATGATAAATTTGAATTAAAATATGTTTTGAAACACTTAGATTTGTTTCCAACCTGTTAGTGAGTTTCCAAATAAAATTATTTGCCCTTATTAAAATGCTTCATGTACTATGGGAATTAAAAAGTTATCCAACTTCTATGTGTGTGAGGATCTATGCTTCTACAGCTGGGCATCAGTCAGTAACAAATATGTTTTTAGCCCCAACTCAGGAAGTTTAGATTGTTTTTCAGCCTTAAAAATAGAAAAGGAAAAGACTCAACTCACATAACTAGAGGAACATTTATTAGTCCATACAGGTTTTTTATTTTTGTTTTTGTTTTTTGGGGTGTTTGTTTTGTTTGTTTGTTTTGAAATGGAGTCTTGCTCTGTTGCTCAGGGTGGAGTGCAGTGGCACAATCTCATCTCACGGCATCATCTGCCTCCTGCGTTCAAGCAATTCTCCTGCCTCAGCTCCCAAATAGCTGGGATTACAGGTGCACACCACGACCCCCGGCTAATTGTTTGTATTTTTAGTAGAGATGGGGTTTTGCCATGTTGGCCAGGCTGGCCTAGAACTCCTGGCCTCAAGTGATCCACTCCCCTTGGCCTCCCAAAGTGCCAGGATTACAGGCATGAGCCACCGTGCCCAGCCAGGCTTTTGTTGACTATAGGGTATTAAATTTTTAGCAAAATTACTAGCCTAGGAACTGTCCAAAAGATAATTTTCAGAAATTAATTTCTTATAAATGTCTAGTCCTGAGGAGTTTAAATGAAGCAACTTAGAGGATTGTTTACCAGTAGTCTCTTCATATCAATGATCATATACTTTTTAGATTACCACTGTCAGATAGAAAGATAATAGAAGCCACATTTGTAACTTTATATTTTCTAGTAGGCATGCTGCAGGAGTAAAATGGGTGAAATTAATTGTGCTACAATATTTTATTTTGATTATATCCTAAATGACATTATTTCAACATGTAACCAACATAAAAAACTATTAATGTGATAGCTCACATTCTCTTTTTCATAGTAAGTCTTAAAAATCTGTGCATATTTTACTTTGATAGCACATTTCAATTAGAACACTACATTTTCAACAAAGTGAAATGTAATCTTAGCAAAAAAATTACAGTTGTGTTTAACAGAAAATTACATTAGTTTAAGGTTCATGAATTAAAATTTAAGTTAATTTAAAGTGAATAAAGTTAAAATTTCACTTCCTCGGTTGCACTAGCTACATTTATCTGTACAATTGACCCATGTGCTTATAGGCTACCACACCATACCTTACAGTTCTAAACCAAGTAAGAGACCAGTCAAGTTTGAGTCTATTTCATGAATAATTAGTCGTTTTAAATAAAATACACTCCCAAATATACAATATTTCCCTCAGTTTATTGTGTATGGTCTTTTAAATTATTATGTTTTCTAAAATGTTAGTCTCAAAATGTTATAGTCACCGTGAACCCGAATGATAAGCTTATAACAGCATAGTCTTTCAGTTTTTCTTAAAATGTATAGAGATGAATACTTGCCATTTTTGAAGTGACTAGTTTATCACTAAATTAATTTAGTTTAAATTGTATTGATATATTATTCAGTGATTCAATCTATAAAATGGTCACATTCATTGAACAAGAGAGCAAAATTTTAATACTGTTCTGTGACAGGAGCAGAGAACATAACCAGGGACTTCACTTTGTATAAAGAGAAAAATTAGTGGATTCTTGAAGATAAAAGCATGGAAGCTGGCATCAAAAGCAATGAAACGCCCTAATGCGGGGCTTAAAACCTAGATGATGGCAAACCACCATGGCATATGCATACCTATGTAAAAAACCACCATGGTACATGTATACCTATGTAAAAAACCACCATGGCACATGTACACCTTTGTAAGAAACCTGCATGTTCAGCACATGTATCCCAAAACTTAAAGTAAAATTTAAAAAAAAAAAAAAAAAAAGCAATGAAACGAACCATGGAAAATCTGATCACAACATCTCGGTTTCACCCAAACAATACATCCATCTGATTTGAACTCTGTGCTTCAAGTAAGAACTAATGCAAAGATCAGGGAAACAGAATATTAAAAATGAAATAAGTGAATATTAAAGTGTTTCTGTTTGCTCTTCTATCATTGTTTTTTCTAAATTCAATATAAATTATCAAAGGAGACAATAGTGATGATAAAATATGAAATTAATTTATGTCCACATAACAAAAAGGAATGTGAGGGAGAGAGAAGTTGTAAACAACAATATAAGATAAATAAGAATAAATTCCTAGAGGAAATAATGAAAATTGGTTACTTAAGCCTGAGGTAGAATTAATATAAATGTGAATGAATCCATGCAGACACACTACTTTTAGGAGATGAAGTTACAGCGAAAAAAGCATTATTATGTGATGTGAGAAAAACTTGAATTTGATACAGTCACTGAAAAGTTACTCCATCTTTCTGAATCTGAATTTCATCTTTTGCGAAATGGAGTTAATTGATGTTTGAGATATTAAGAGTAGAAATAATACCCTAGCATTCAGACATTCAATACATATTAGGTTTGTTTATAATGTTAAGATATACTGTAGTAACAATAGTAGCTGTGGATAAATAAGCCCTTACACACATTTTTAATTATAGGGTTACTTTGTATCTTTGAATCCTTTCAAATAGCTCATGAGAGTGAAATTATTGTCTTCTTTGAGACATGGAAATCTGCCTGCAGAAATATCAAGTAACAAGCAAAATGACCTCACAAGTATACTGAAGAACAGGAGCTCAAACAGGTGTAATCCAGAAACCCTGCTCTGAAACACCCTCCGTGCTATAAGTTAGTACACACTCATACTTTATATATCATCAGAAATGTTTAACTTCATATTTTAATTATTAAATCCTCCTACCTGTGGCCTACAATGTATTTATCGTAGAAAAAACCTGCTGTGTGGTATCTGGACAAAGCAGAGTATCGGTGGTCGCCATGTTTGATAATATAATAATGTCAACTCATCTACATGTTTGTATAGATCAATATAGACATCTCTGCCTCTGCTTTATCAACTACATTTATGAAATATCCTAATCCTGTAGTTGTTGTTTTAAGAATGTTCACAGACCCTTTGGGAGGCTGAGGCAGGTGGATCATAAAGTCAGGAATTTGAGACCACCTTGGCCAACATGGTAAAAATCCATCTCTACTAAAAATACAAAAATTACCCAGGCATGATGTCAGGTGTCTGAAATACCCGCTACTCGGGAAGCTGAGGCAGGAGAGTTGCTTCAATCTTGGAGGCAGAGGTTGCAGTGAGCCAAAATTGTGCCTCTGCACCCCAGCCTGGGCAACAGAGCAAGGTTTCATCTTGAAAGAAAAAAGTAAATAAATAAAAAGAATATTCACAGACCAAAGCAGGTGGATCACTTGAGGCCAGGAGATTGAGACCAGCCTGGCCAACATGCCATGTCTACTAAAAATACTAAAAAAAAAAAAAAAAAAGTAGCGAGGTGTGGTGGCACACACCTGTAAACCCAGCTGCTCGGGAGGCTGAGGTACAGTAATTGTTTGAACCCAAGAGGCGGAGGTTGCAGTGAACAGGGATGGTGCCACTGCACTCCAGACCCAGCACTTCCCTACAAACCTATGTTTTCGTCAAAACCAAGTAATCAAACAAATAAAATAAGTAATAAATAAGTAAACAAAGAAACCAAATAAACAAACAAAAACCAACCAAACAAATGGCCTTATACTAAAACTTATAATTTTATCCCTTGTACTGAAATTCAGAATTTTTTTTCTTCTTTTCAGTCATAGTACCCGTTCAGACACCACACCTTACTTACTCTTTACTCATACTGACTTTTGAGTTATGTATTTCTTGAATTATGTATGTTCCTTGAAGAAATGTTAGGGTAAAATTCTGAGAAAAAGAAATGGGATAAATTATATTAAGATGTGTCTTCAAAATTTTTCCAGTGTTTTTGAATTACACAGTGTTTATTTAGCACAATGTCAATTATAATGATTGTCTTGAAATAGTATTCCTGATGATAATAAAAAGACCAAATTTGTAAGCTAAATATTTTGTGGAATTTCTAATTTAGACTATATTTATACTTACACTTAAGTAGTCAAAATAATGAAACTACAATGAATGAGGTACATATTATGTATGTATTACATGCATTTCTCATGTAACTCAATAGACTTATGAGACGTGTGTATTAATTGCAGTCAAGGAATGTAAAGTTTATAGAATTTGAGAAAATGGTTAAAAATTATACAAATGTTGAGTTTCAAACTTTTACCTTACATCAAATCGTATGCTTTCTACATACGGTAGCATAAATTGTTAAATATGTCTCTGTTTCTTTCTCCTGAACATGGTTTCTAAATGTTTATATACCAAGTGATAAGCCTCTATTTCCTCACCTTCAAAACCACATTCCTCTTTTCTTCTTTCTCACATAAAGAAACCACACAATTATATACTTAGTTGATCAAATTATAAGATAGAAGATGTCTTGTTTTCTTTTCATCTTTCCCCACACAATCCTTCAGCATGTTCTGATGAACCCACCAGCAAAATCTCCATATTACTTTCTTCTTTCTTCACTGTTAAGAAACTAAACCAAATTATCATCATTCATCAATGGGAGTATTCCATTTCCATAACTGGTTTCGATGTTTCCAATAATTAACTACAACATTAATTTGTTCTTATTGACCAGAGTGTTATTTAAAATTATAAAATTTGTCATATTAATCTCTTGCTTGAAAATCATTTGTGTCATTTCATTGCAATAAAAGTGAAATGCCCAAAACTTCCTTTGATCTTCTAAGCCTTCTTATCTGGTTCTGCTTACTATCCCATCTTCATCTAGTATGGCTCTTTTTATCAACTCACTCTATTCTCATACTCTTTCTGTTCCTAGAATGTACCAAGCCTCACTTCACGAAATGTGCACTTTCTTTTCATATGCCTAGAAGATTTTTTTTCCCTCCTCCCTTTTGTACAGGCTCTTTTTCAATGTTCAGTTCTCTACATGTAATCTACTCAGAAAGGATTTGCCAGTCTGATGTTTTTAAACAAATTATTCTAGCATACAACATTCTTACTTCCAGAATGTCTCTCAATCTGAGATGAACTCTGTGTATTTGGTCATTGCCTGCTTACTCTACCGGATAGAATATAAAATCTAGATTCACTTCATCATGCCTGACTTGGGAAAAAGGCCTGACATCATAGGCCCTGTACCAATGCTTGTGAAATATGTGTCTAGAAAGTACATTTAGTTAGAGAATAAGAATCATTTTTTTCTTTGTACAGGAAAAAAATGTACACAAGCACATCTTAGAGATATCACAGATTCAGCTTCAGATCACCACAGTAAAGTGAAGATAGCAATAAATTGAGTCACATATTTTTTTCTTGGTTTCCCAGTGCATTAAAAAGCCATCTTTAAATTATAGTCTATTCAGTGTTCCATAATAATGTCTAAAATGTGGATATCTTAACTTAAAATGTTGCTGAAGATTATGATTATATGAGCCTTCGGCAAGTACCAATCTTTTCACTGCAGAGGGTCTTGCCTAGATGTTGATAGCTGCTGACTTATCAGGGCGCTGCTTGTTGAAGGTTGGGGGGGGCTGTGCAGTTTCTTAAAATAAGACAACAATTGCTACCTTGACTCTCTTTTACATAAAATATTTCTCTGTAACATGCGATGCTCTTTGATAGCATTTTACCCACAGTAGAACTTACTTCAAAAGTGGAAACAATTCTCTCAAACTCTGCCTTTGCTTTATCAACTACAGTTATGAAATATCCTAATCCTGTACTTGTCATTTTAAGAATGTTCACAGACCCTTTGGGAGGCTGAGGCAGGTGGACCATAAGGTCAGGAATTTCAGACCAGCTTGGCCAACATGGTAAAAACCCATCTCTACTTAAAATACAAAAATTACCCAGGCGTGGTGTCAGGCATCTGTAATACCCGCTACTTGGGAAGCTGAGGCAGGAGAATTGCTTGAACCCAGGAGGCGGAGGTTGCAGTGAACAGAGATGATGCCACTGCACTCCAGCCTGGGTGACAGAGAAAGACTTTGTCTCAAAAGCAAAAAACAAAAAACATTCACAAAATGTTCACCAAAAGTAGATTCTATATTCACAATCCGCTTTCTTTGTTTACCCATAAGAAACAACTCCTCACCTATTTGTTTTACTAATGTTCTTTCTTAAAGGCATCAAGAATGGTAAATACTTTCTAGAAGATTTTCAATTTACATTGTCCAGCTTCATCAGAGGAATTACTATCTATGGTAGCTATAGCCTTAATTTTTTTTTCCTCCAACTGTTATTGCAGGTTCAGAGTGTGCATGTGCAGGTTTGTTACTTGTGTAAAGTGTGTGTCTCTGGAGTTTGGTGTACAAATGATCCTGTCACCGAGATCATGAGCACAGTATCTAAGGGTTGAAAAGCAATATGTATTTTTTGAATAATAAAAAATTGAATGTTGAAATTATCCTGATCCATGGACTGAAGAATAGATGTTGTGTTAACAGGCATGAAAACAACATTAATCTACTTGTACATTTCAATCAGGGTTTTTGGGGTTATCAGGTGTATTGCCACTGAGAAGTAATATTTTGAAAGAAATCTTTTTGTTTTCTGTGCAGTAGTTCTCAACAATGGACTCAAAATATTTATTAAATCATGCTATAAAAAACGTTTCTGTCATCCAGGCTTTGTTCTTCCATTTACAGAACACAGGCAGATTAGATTTAGCAAAATTCTAAAACGGCCTTGTAATTCTCAGAATGGTAAATGAGCATTGCCTTCATCTTAAAGCCACCAGCAGCATTAGCTCCTAAAGTGAGAGTCGGCTTGTTCTTCAAAGCTTTAAAACCAGGCATTTACTTCTCCCTACATGAAAGTCTTAGATGGCATGATGGAAACTTCTTCCAATATAAGATGGTTTCCCTACACTGATCTGTTGTTTTGTGTAACCATTTTCATCAAAGATCTTAGCTGAATCTTCTGGATAACTTGTTGCAGCTTCTACATCAGCACTTGGTGCTTCAGTTTCCATATCTCCATTATGGAGATGGCTTCTTTCCTCAAACCTCGTGAACCAACCTCCACTAGCTTCTAACTTTTCTTCTGCAGCTTTCTTACCTCTCTTCAGTCTTCAAAGAGTTGAAGAGCATTTAAGTCCTTGCTCTTGAATGGGCTTTGGCTTAAGCAAATATTGTGGCTTGTTTGATCTTCTAACCAGAACAGTAAAACTTTCTCCATATCAGCAATAAAGCTGTTTTGCTTTCTTATCATTGGTGTGTTCACTGCAGTAGCACTTTTTATTTTCCTTCAAGAACTTTTACTTTGCATCCACAGCCTGGCTTACCCTTTGATGCAAGAGGCCTACTTTTGGATCTGTCTTGTCTTTTGGCACACCTTCTTCACCAGGCTTAATCATTTCCAGCTTGCAATTTAAAGAGAGGTATAGAATTCTTCCTTTCACGTGAACACTTAGAGGCCATTATACAATTTTTTGTTGGCCTAATTTTAATATTATTGTGTATCAGGGCTTAAGGAGGCCTGATGAGATGAAGAGAGATAGGGGAATGGATGGTTCTTAGAGCAAATATAACATACACAGGATTTATTGATAGAGTTCACCATTTTATAAGGGCACAATTTGTGGCACCCCAAAACTATTACAATAGTAACATGAAAGATCAGGGATCACAGATCACCATAACATGTACAATAATGGTGACAGAGTTTGAAATATTGGGAGAATTGCCAAACGTAATATAGAGATATGAAGTGAGTACATGCTATTGAAAAAATGATGTTAGTTGACTTACTCCATGCAAGGTTGCTATAAACTTTACATTTGTAAAAGAAAATATATGTGAAGCACAGTAAAATAAAAGCACGATAAATAGTACAGGTATGACTGCATCCACTGGCACAAACCTACCGAAGTCCTGTTGCACACGGAAGTATATATTGTAATCATTACGCTCAGGACTGCTATTATTTTTCCTTGATATTTCAAAATAGATGAACAGATTTATAAATAAATTATGTTAATTTATTAAGTTCATTTTATGAAACTTTGTTTTTAATTTCATATTTGATATAAACATTCTATCCATTAGCAAATCAAGTAACATAAAGTTTGGACAATGGCATACAGGAAACAAATGTTTGGATAACCATCAACATTTTCTACGGTTACTTAGCATTCTTATACAGTCTTTTGCTATCTGACTCACGTTTTCTGTAATTTAAATGAAAAATGCCTTCAAAATGAATTCCTAAAAGAAAGGGTCATTAATTTGATTTTTAAAAACCATACCAATAATCTTAAATGATTTCTAGTGTTTTTACACATACTAATATTTTATGATATGGATGATTTAAAATGCCAGTTGCATAGTATTAGAAAAGAGCTGTAACACTAAAAAGTAAGTAAATAATTTCAAAGAGGTACAGTTCCATAATTGTAGTAAAAATAATTAGAACAAGAAGTTTTGTTGAAAAGTCATAATATACCCAGAAACTATGTTGTTAAACTGACTCTTATTGTATGTTTTAAAGCTGTTGTATCATTGTTTATACTTTCTGAAATAATACCAATTGTTACCCATAATGTTGTGGGAATTTGTCAAAAAGACTGATTAGATTAAAACAAACCCACTTTCTACAGAGATTTGTAAAATATACACGGGCACATACACACACACGTAGTTTGTAAACTGATCTGAAATTCAATATGTACTTTCTTGGCATTTGCAGAATTCATTTAAAAATCACTATTATAGCATTTCTTATTAAATTCACAGTCAATACAAACAATTCACAGTCAATACAAATTATTTTTATAACTCCTGGAATAAAATACTTGTTAGTTAGATGGCTGCCTTCATTCCTCCATGGCTATAGTATAACCTAATGTAAAATAGTAACATATGAAGGTGATAAACAAGATGTTTCACAGAAAGTTGTTTTATAAATAACAGATCCCTAAAAGGAAAAGCTAGACCATTTAAGAACAATACAAATAATTCACATAGGAAGAAATAAGAAAACAGAAAATACCTCAAGGAACCCAATGAAATTATTCTGCCCTAAATTATGTAATAAAAGTCAAGGAAATCAGTCCTCCTTTATGTAGAGGTTGTCACAAATGAGAGAGGTCATCTAAAGTAGCTATTTAGATTTTATTTTTAAATGGTCATTCTTTCAAGTATTTTCTTCAAAACTGCTATAAAATCAGCAAAGAAGAATACTTTAATAAAGACATCAAAAACTCAAGTACAAAATGAAAAATAATAATGGTTATTAAAAAATAGAAACTATCAAGAATTGAATAACATTTAAAAGGGAGCACTATTAATTAATGTTATGTAGATACATGCTGATTTATCTTAAGAATGATTAAATTTTAGAGGATTCTCTGGTGCAGAAGCAAGATAGTAGTATAGGGAACCCCAAGCTCTTCTTCCCATAGACATACCAATTCAACAATAATGCAAGGATAAATTCTTTTTGTGAGAAAAACATAAACTAGTCAAAAGACTTTGGCACCCTTCGGTAGTCACATTAAAACTGGTAGGAAAATTGGAAGCAACATCTCACTGTAATCCTATCCCTGGTGCAGCATTATATAATAACAAGGAAACTTCTAGAGGCCAACCTCTTCCTAGGAAAAGAGCTAGACCATGGGTCACACATTCCAACTTATCCAGGGGCTATTCAAGGAATTTGCTTCTGTCTTGTCTGTCTTGAAGCAATGATGAGATCCCATATACACTAGACCCCCAGGTATTTCAAAGAACAATATAGTAGTCTAAACTAGCACAGACACTTGCCACAGCTACCTGGTTCACTTCAGAGCAAGCAGGCGAAAAATCTAACTTTCATTTTTTTCCCAGGGGAGGGAAAGATTTGGACCACACAACCAATGTTTCAACTTCTCAGAGTGACGTCAGAATGACTGGCTTCTGCCTCATCTATCACGGAGAACTAAAGAGACTTGGCATAATCTAGACACTTAGCGGCCACTAAGAAATAAGACAGTGATTTAGGGTAGCACAAAGGTTTTAGAGAACCCCCAGAATCTCTGGTTGGGTCGGTTGGTGATGATCTTCTCCTAACTGAAGTCATTCCATGAAGACCGGTAGAGGTGATAGATTTTTCGAGTGCATATACACCAATGAGAAAAAAACAAACAAACAAAAAACAAAATAAAACAAAACAAACCTCATGGACGTGCTCAACAGAATCTCAGGGAAAAAATGAATTAGCCACATCATAAAAAGGACCAAACAAAAATTTTAGGGAAAGAATAAAGTAACCTCACTAAAACATTCAAAAGAAGGATTCAATAGCAGTCTACATTAAACAGAAGAATGTAACACTAGTTCAAATGCAGGTTGCTTTAAATATGCCATTCAGAAAAGAAAAAAAAAAGTTTTCTTTTTTTTAAAAAAAACTTGAAGAAAACATAAGGCACTTATAGGACATCATCAAGGAGACAAATATACACATTATTAGAGTTCCAGAAGAAAAAGAGAGGAAAGGACAGAAAACTTTTTCAAATAAATAATAGGTGAAAATTACCCTAATCTCAATAAGGAAATGAACATCTAATTCAGAAATCCCAAAAGACTCTCTCCCCACAATAAAATAAAACCAAGGAAATCCACACCGTGGCACATCAATTAAAGTGTCATTAGTCAAGGATACAAAGATTTATTTGAAAGCAACAGAGAAAAGAGACTTATAATATACACGGGAATCTCCACAACAATATTAAGTTACCTCTCAGTAGAAACTTTTTAGGCCAAATGGGCCTGGGATAAATTACTGAAAGAATAAAAACTGCCAGCCAAGAATCCCGTAACCAGCAAAACTGTTCTTCAAAAATGAAGAGGGGTAAAGACTTTCCCAGGAAAATAAAAAAAGGTGAGGGAGCTCATCACCACTAGACTCACCTTACAGGAATGCTAAAATGAAAACAATGCTCACATTGAAACAAAAGTATGCCAAGAGCAGCATGATAGCCTACCAAGTATAAAACTCATTGTTAGAGGTAAAAATATAGATAAATACAGAATAATGTATTTTTTTTAATCTTGGGGGTAAATCCTTTCAATTCTATATAAGAGGTAAAATAAAAAGAGATAAAGTGTGACATCATTAACAAAGTTTTGAGGGGAAGAAGTAAAATATAGAGTTTGTATGCCATCAAAGTTAAGTTCTGATTAGTGCAAATAGACTATTATTAGTGTAAGATATTTAAGTAAGTCTTATGCCAACCATGAAGAAAATGCAAATAGAAATTATACAAAAAAGAGAAAGAAATGAAAGCATATTATTAAATATAAAATAGAAAGCAAGACAGTATAAGAAAAAGGGACCTAAGAACTGAGAACAGAAATTAATTCATGAGATGGGCATAGTAAATTCTTCCCTATCAATAACTACTTTAAATATAAATGCAAAAGACACACCAATAAAACATATGGAGCAGATAAATAAACAACAATAAGATCCAACAGTATGTTTTCTACAAGAGATTCTAGATTTAAATAAGTAAAGAAATGGAAAAAATATATTTTACACAAACAGTAACGAAAAGAAAGAAAGTTAGGAATACTTATCTCAGAAAAAATTAGAATTTAAGTTAAAAACAATTGCAAGAGACAAAGAAGGGCATTACATAATAACAAAAGAATAAATTGACTAGGAAATTGTAATGATTATAGATATGTATGCCTCTAACATTAAAACATGTAAATATATTAAAAATTTCACAAAATTGAAGGGAGGAATACACAGCAACACAATAATTGTCGGTGACTACAATACCACACTTAAGAGGTAGAACAAACAGACAGAAAATCAATAAGGAAAGAAAGGATGTAAGCAACATTATAGAGCGAATGAACCTAAACAGGCATATACAGAGCATTTTACCCCAAAGCAAGAGAACATAAATTCTTCTCAAGTGTACATGAAACATTCTTCAAGATAGAGCACATATTAGGCCACAAAACATGTCTTAACACATTTAATAAGATTAATATCAAGCTAATATTTTGACAACCACAGTGGGATAAAACTAGTTTGATACCAGAAGAAAACAGAAAAGTTCAAAAGTGTGTGTAAATTAAATAATATACTGTTGAACAACCAGTAGGTCAAAAAAGAGATCATAAAATATATATGTAATTGCTTTGATAACAATTTTTTAAAAACCATGACATACCAAACCTTATGAGATGTTGTAAAAGCAGTACTAAGAGGTAAGTTTATGTTTATAAATACCTACTTTAAAAAAAAAAGATCTTAAATAAACAACCTAATTTACATCTCAACAAATAAGAAAAAGAACAAAGTCCAAAATTAGCAGAACATAATAAAAATTAGAGCAGAAATAACCCCAATAGAGAATATAAAACAGAAGGAACTCAATATTAAAACTGAGTTAGTATTTTGAAAGAAAAAGTTGACATATCCTTAGCTAGATTAACTAAGAATAAAAAAGAGAAGAGAAATTAAAACAGAAATTAAATAGGAGGCATTATGAATGATGTCACAGAAATAGAAAGGATTATACAAACTACTATAAACAATTGTACACTAAGAAACCAGGTAAACTAGAAGAAACATAAATTATTGGAAATATACTACCTAGCTAGACTGAAATACGAAGAAATAGAAGATCTAAACAGATTTATAATAAGAAGATTAAGTCATTATTCAAAAAACTCTCAAAAAAGAAAAATCTATACCAGATGGCATCACTGGTGAATTCTATAAAATATTCGGAGAAGAATTAATGCAAATACTTCCTAAACCCTGCAAAACAATTGAAAAGGAGGAAACAGTCATAAACTAATTTTATGAGGCCAGCACAAAAACACCACAAAAAGGAAAACTACAGACCAATATACTAGAATTAACATACATACCAAAGTCTTCAACAAAGTGCTAGCAAACTGAAATAACAGCACATTAAAAATTCTCCACACCATGATTAAATGGGACTTATCTCTGGGATGTAAAGATGGTTTATAAAACAAAAATTAATTTAATAGACTACATTAACAAAATAAAAAATTAAAATCTCATGATTACCTCATAGACGCAAATAAGCATTTGACAATAATGAGCACACTTTCATGATAAAAACTCAAAAAACTAAGAATAGAAGAAAATTACCTCAATATAATAATGGCCATATCCTCTGCTATATTATAAAGAACAGCCAAAAGGCCAAGAGTAACACATTCCAGGGTGAAAACTTGAAAGCTATTCTTCCAACATCAGGAACATGAGAAGGATGTCCACTCTTGCCATATCTATTCAACATAATCCCGTGAATCCCAGCAAGATCCATTAAACGCAAAAAAGAAATAACGGGCATCCAAATTAGAAAAAGGAAAGATATAAAATTTTATTTTTAGGCAAATGCCATGATTTTATGTGTAGAAAACTTTAAAGTCTCTATTTAAAATAAAAAAGCTCTTTTCTTTTTTGGTTTCCATACACTAACAGCAAACTATATGAAAAGGAAATTAGAAAATATCATTTACAATAGCATTAAAGGAATAGAATACTTAAGAATAAAGTTAACTGAAGTGGTGAAAATCTTATCCTGAAAACTAAAAACTATAGAACATTGATGAAATAAATTAAAGATGACACCAACAAGTGAGAAGATATCCCATATTTCTGGATTGTAATACTTAACATTGTTAAAATGTCTGCACTGTTTAAATCAATCTACAGATTTAGGCTGGGCATGGTGGCTCACGCCTGTAATCCCAGCACTTTGGAAGTCCAAGGCGGATGGTTCACAAGATTAAGAGATCGAGACCATCCTCGCCAACATGATGAAACCATGTCTGTACTAAAAATACAAAAACTTAGGCGAGTGTGGTGGCAGGCTCCTGTAATCCCAGCTACTTGGGAGGCTGAGGCAGGAGAATCATTTGAACTCGGGAGGCAGAGGTTGCAGTGAGCCGAGATCGTGCCATTGCACCACTCCAGCCTGGGCAAAAAGAGTGAAACTCCGTCTCCCCCCACCACCGCCCCCCCAAAAAAAAATCAATCTACAGATTTAATAAAATCTTTATGAAAGTCCCAATTAATTTTTTTATTAAATATAGAAACAATTCTCAAATTCATATGGAACCACAAAGGACTCAAAATATCAAATCTTAAGAAAAAAACCCCACAAAGCTAGAGATATCACACATCTTGGGATCAAAATAATATTGCAATGATACAGTAAGTAAAACAGTATGCTACTGGCATAGAAACAAACATATAGACCAATAAAACATTGGTCATAAGCTGTCTATTGACAGCTCAGAAACAAATTCCCATACACATGCTCAACTGTTTTTGGACAAGAATGCCTACAATACACAATAGGGAAAAGAGTCTCTTCAACTAATTGTGTTAAGAAAACAGAATATTACATGCACAAAAAAAATAGTACCTTAACTAATTAACTGTAGCATACACAAAAATCACCACAAATTGATTACAGACTTACACGTAAGAACTCAAAATGTAAAACTCTTAACAGAAAGCATAGAGGAAAAGCTTCATGACTTTGCTGTTGGCAATGATTCCATGGATTTCCTGCATAACAAAAGTATGAACAGCAAAGTGGTGGATAAATGGGACTACATGAGACAAGCTTCTGCACCAGAAAATAAACAATCAACAAAGTGAAAATAAAACAGGGAAAGAATTATTGAAAATGTTCACAAACCATATTCCTGATAAGGAGTTAATTTCCAAAATATATAAGGAATTCCTGTAACTGAATAGTAAATGCAACCTCATTTACAATATCCCCCTGCCCACAAAAAAATACCTAGGAATACATCTAACCAAGGAAGTGAAAGATTGCTACCAGGAGAACTACAAAACACTATTGAAAAAAAATCATAGAAGACATAAACAAATGAAAAAACATCCCTTGCTCACGGAATGAAAGAATCAATATCATTAAAATAGTCATACTGCTCAATCTACAGATTCATTTCAATTTCTATTAAATTAGCAACATCACTTTTCATAGAATTAACAAAAGCAATCCTAAAATTAATATGGTACCAAAAAACAGCCTGAATAGACAAAGCGGTTCTAAGCAAAAATCACAAAGCTGGAGGCATCACATTACCTGACTTATAACTATACTACAATGCCATAGTAACCAAAACAGCATGGGACTATATTACAAAAATAGTCACATAGATCAATGGAACATAAACAAAGCCACACACCCACAACCAACAGATTTTTGACAAAATCAACAAAAATAAACAATAGGGAAAGGGCACCCTGTTCAATAAATGATACTGAGAAAACTAGATAGCCATATGCAGTGAAATAAACTGGGCCTGTATCTCCTACTATATGCCAAAATTAAGTCAAGATGGCACAAAGACCTCAAACTACAAAAACTCTAGAATAAAACCAAGGAAAAACTCTTCTGGACATTGGCATAGGCAAATAATTTATGGCTAAAACCTCAAAGGCAAATGCAACAACAAAAAAATTGACAAATGGGACTTAATTAAAGTAAAGAGCTTCTGCATAGCAAGAGAAACAGTGCAAACTGGCAACCTACAGAATGGGAGAAATATTTGAAAACTATGCACCCAACAAAGAACTCATACCTGGAATCTAGAAGGAACTAAACAAATCAACAACAGCAACAAAAACTGCATTAAAAACTGGGCGAAGGACATTAACATGTCTCAAAAGAAGACATACGCACCAACAAACCTATTAAAAAATGCTCAACATCGGTAACCATCAGAGAAATTCAAATTAAAGCCACAATGAGATGCCATTTCACACGAGTCAAATTGGCTATTTTTTTTTCTTTTTTTTATACTTTAAGTTCTAGGGTACATGTGCACAACGTGCAGGTTTGTTACATATGTATACATGTGCATGTTGGTTTGCTGCACCCATTAACTTGTCATTTACATTAGGTATTTCTCCTCATGCTATCCCTCCCCAAAACCCCCACCCCGTGACAGGCCCCAGTGTGTGATGTTCCCTGCCCTGTGTCCAAGTGTTCTCATTGTTCAATTCCCACCTTTGAGTGAGAACACGCAGGGTTTGGTTTTCTGTCCTTGCGATAGTTTGCTCAGAATGATGGTTTCCAGCTTCATCCATGTCCCCACAAAGGATATGAACTCATCCTTTTTTATAGCTGCATAGTATTCCGTGGTGTATATGTGCCACATTTTCTTAATCCAGTCTATTATTGATGGACATCTGGGTTAGTTCCAAGTCTTTGCTATTGTGAATAGTGCTGCAATAAACATACATGTGCATGTGTCTTCATAGTAGCATGATTTATAATCCTTTGGGTATATATCCAGTAATGGGATCTCTGGGTCAAATGGTATTTCTAGCTCTAGATCCTTGAGGAATTGCCACACTGTCTTCCACAATGGCTGAACTAGTTTACAGTTCCACCAACAGTGTAAAAGTGTTCCTATTTCTCCACATCCTCTCCAGCACCTGTTGTTTCCTTTTTAATGACTGCCATTGTAACTGGTGTGAGATGTTATCTCATTGTGGTTTTGATTTGCATTTCTCTGACGACCAGTGATGATGAGCATTTTTTCATGTATCTGTTGGATGCATAAATGTCTTTTTTTTTTTTTGAAAAGTGTCTGTTCATATCCTTTGCCCACTTTTTGATGGGGTTGTTTGATTTTTTCTTGTAAGTTCTTTGTAGGTTCTGAATATTAGCCCTTTGTCAGAGGGGTAGATTGCAAAAATTTTCTCCCATTCTATAGGTTGCCTGTTCAATTTAATAGTAGTTTCTTTTGCTGTGCAGAAGCTCTTTAGTTTAATTAGGTCCCATTTGTCTATTTTGGCTTTTGTTGCCATTGCTTTTGGTATTTTAGTCATGAAGTCCTTGCCCATGCCTATATCCTGAATGGTATTGCCTAGGTTTTCTTCTCGGGTTTTTATGGTTTTAGGTCTAACATTTAAGTCTTTAATCCATCTTGAATTAATTTTTATATAAGACATAAGGAAGGGATCCAAGTTGGCTATTATTAAAATTTCAAAAAATAACAGATGCTGGCAAGGATGTTGAGAAAAGGGAACACTTATGTACTGTTAGTAAAGATGGAAATTAGTTCAGCTCCTGTGGAAAGCAGTTTGGAACTTTCTTAACAAACTAAAAATAGAATCACCATTTGACTCAGCACTCCCATTACTGGGAAAATAAAATATTCTACCAAAAAGAAAACTGCACTTTTATGTTTATCGTGACACTATTCACAATAGTAAGTCTTGGAATCACCCCAGGTGCTCATCAGAAATAATGATATCACGTTCTTTTCAACAATGTGAATGCAGCTGGGGAACCTTGTCTTAAGTGAATTAACACAGAAGCTGAAAATTAAATACTGTATGCTCTCACTTAAAAGTAGGACCTAAACAATGGCTATACACAAACATAAAGATGGAAACAATAGATACTGGGCTTCCCAAAAGCGAGGAGGAAGGAAAAGGGTTGAAAAACTTCCTATTGAGTATTATGTTCACTCTTCCGGTGATGATTTCAATAGTAGCCCAAACCCCAGCAATATATCCACAATATATCCATGTAACCAATCTGCTCAAGTAAATCCAAATGTTAAAAAAAAAAAAGAATGTGAATGACCTAAGTACTTGATTGAAAAATCAGCAAAATATATGAATTTTTTAAGACATACGAATGGCCAACAGGTATATGAAAAGGTGGTCAACATCACTAATCATGAGTGAAATACAAATGAAAACCATAATGAGATATCATTTCATACCTGTGAGAATGGCTATCATCAAAACAACAGCAACGATAGCAACCACAGCAAAAACAAATGTTGCTGAAGATCCGGAGAAACTGGTACCCTTGGGCACTCTTTTTGATAATGCAAAATGATGTAGCCATAATGGAAAACAGCATAGAGGTTTCTCAAAAAATTTAAAATGTAATTACTATACAACCCAGAATCATACTTCTGAGTATTTACCAAAATAAAATGAGATCAGTATATGCAAAAGATACTAACATGTTAATTGCAGCAGCAGCATGCACAGTAGCCAAGATGTGGTAACAACTGAAATACCCATAAACAGATGAATGAGGCCAGGCACAGTGGCTCACAACTGTAATCCTAGCACTTTGGGAGGTCGAGGAGGGTGGACTGCCTGAACTCAGGAGTTTGACACCAGCCTGGGCAATACAGTGAAACCTCGTCTCTACTAAAATACAAAAAAAATTAGCCATTCATGGTGGCACGTGCCTGGGCTCCTGGCTACTTGGGAGGCTGAGGCAGGTGAATTGCTAGAACCTGGGAGGCGGAGGTTGCAGTGAACCGAGATTGCGCCACTGCACTCCAAAAAGATAGATAGATAGATAGATAGATAGATAGATAGATAGATAAATAAATAAATAAATAAATAAAATAAATCCAGATGAATGAAAAAAGAAAATGTAGTATATACATACAATGGAATATCATTGAATGTAGTACATACACACAGTGGAATATCATTCAGCCTTTAAAAAGATGAAAATCTGACCAGGCGCGGTGGCTCACGCCTGTAGTACCAGAACTTTGGGAGGCCGAGGTGGGAGGATCATGAGATTAGGAGAACAAGACCAGCCTGGCTAACATGGTGAACCCCGTCTCTACTAAAAATACAAAAAATTTTTTGTATTTTTTTGTAAAAATACAAAAACACTACAGGTGGCGGGCACCTGTAGTTCCAGCTACTTGGGAGGCTGAGGCAGGAGAATCTTGTGAACCTGGAAGGCAGAGGTTGCAGTGGCCGAGATCACGCCACTGCCCTAACTCCAGCCTGTGTGACAGAGCGAGACTCCGTCTCAAAAAAAAAAAAAAAAAAAAAAAGATGAAAATCTTACAACCTGCAACAACCTGGAAGAATCATGAGAACATTATGCTGATTGAAATAAACCAGTCACAGAAGGACAAATGCTACACTATTCCATTTATATGTTATATTAAAAATAGCCAAACTCATAGAAACAAAACAGAATGATGGTTGCCAGGAACCGGGGCAAGGAAAAAATGGGAGTTACTATTCAATGAGTATGACGTTTCAGTTATGCAAGATAAGTACCTTCTAGAAAATGGCTGTACAACATTGTGCCTATAGTTAATTCTATATTGTATACTTAGAAATTGTTTAGAGAGTAGATCTCATGTTAAGTGTTCTTTCCACAACAAAAATGATTAAATTCTGCATATTATGTCAATATTTATGGAAAGGAAAAATGAACTTGATCTTATTGTGGTTAATAACTTATATTTAAATTACAAGGTCATCATAGAAAGTAAATTTACAAGTACATAAATAAATTTGAGTTTGTAATTAAATTTGCAGAAAAACAGATCAGTCTGATCTATTAATAGAGAAATGACTTTGTCAGATTATGAAGAATTAAGTAATTATATTTTATTTTAGAGAAGCCTATAATTCTAAATTTTCAGAAATCAAATGAAAATACATCATAATAAGAATGGGCTTGGAGAAAAAAGGTAAATTTAAGGGAAAGCATGTAGAATTAATAGGTTTCTATATTCAGAAAGGTGATCCCACTTATGGAAATCAGTCTGAGAATGAAACACAGATTAGCATTTCATTTAAGTGGTATAAATAAAAAAGAAATACATTAAATAGTCATAGACTTTGGTAATATTTTTAGCTATTAAACTATGCACAAAAGGCTGACTCAGTGGAAATATGGACCACAAAACGCATGGATAATAGTAGATCTCATGGAACAAATAGTCTTGAATAAAAGACTAGTAATGAAAAAGTCTGCACGCACTTAATTCTTGATATGAAGTGGTATAAGATTCTTTACAGCATGAGAAAACTTAAAGATAATTTGGAGATATGCCCTAAGACACGTAAAAATAATTCCAGGATCAGCAAAAAGAGCCAGATTAATTAGCTTAGGGAAGGAGGGTACAAAATAGACTGAATAAGATTTTTCAATAATGTGCCCATTATAGTATATAGTAAAAAGTGATTCCTAGGAAAAAGCACTATAGTAGAGAAAAATAATATTCAACTTCACATATCAGCTTCCAGCTCACACATTAAATGAGTTTCCTCATAAGTGTATGGATAACAACCATTTGATTTCCAGTACGCAAGGTCTAAATTTATAGTTAAGCAGCTAGTCTGAAAATAGAAATATGTATTAATGAATCATTTTTGTTAGATATTTTTTATTTCATGCTATAATTTGCTGATAGTTTGTAAGCCATGATGTATATTTAATAACGTAGCTGTTTTGTTGCCCTAAAGTATGTATTATAAATATAACAGGACTGCTATAGACACAATTTTTCTTGGCAACAACGGTAATATTGTTTCCTAGATATTTATTTCCCTGGAATTCTTCATCAATTCCATTTTGCTTATTACTAATAGCAAATCTTCAGAACGAAAGAAGTTTATTTCAGCAAAGATAGAAAAAATATATGACTCTTAGAACTAATATATATTTATGCTTTTAGCACAATTTTATGATTTCCAACAGTCCGTTTCCAGAATTATAAAACGAGCATTAGAAGGCATTGGGGAAGTAAATAAATATGGTGAAACCCCATTTTGGTGTTCAAGTGCATGTAGTAATCTGAGGAAGGGATTCCCATATAAAACAAACTGCGATATGTCATTATTAAGTACTACGAAAAAACTCTGGCTGAAAAAATTGAAGACAGAGATAAGCACTGCTTCCCTTACTCTTCCAAAATGACATAAAATACGGTGCCCTGTATCATCAATCATATATTCCTGCAGATGAGAAAGAATGGAGTATGCTGATCTTTCCTACTCGTACACTTATCAAAGGATACACTAGGAATCTGTAAATTAGAGACAGGTACAAAAGTTTCCATTCTCCCAGACAGTTATAACATCATAGTAATTAGACTTTTCTGTAGTTCTGAGGACATACCAGGCTCCCTTCGAAACTGAGCACTTTTCACGTATGAAAATTACTAGAGTTTGCACAATGCTATGAGGAGGGTTATGGTCTTCGATTCACACTACAGAAATGAGGAATGGGGAAGTTGAACATTTTCCACAGATAAAGAGACTAGTGTCTTTCCTTTCCTTTCCTTTCCTCTCCTTTCCTTTCCTTTCCTCTCCTTTCCTCTCCTTTCCTCTCCTTTCCTCTCCTTTCCTCTCCTTTCCTCTCCTTTCCTCTCCTTTCCTTTCCTTTCCTTTTCTTTTTTGAGACAGAGTCTCGCAGTTGTCGGCCCTGGGCTGGAGTGCATTGGCGCAATCTCAGCTCACCTTGGCAACCTCCTCCGCTGCGGTTCCAGGAGTTCTCCTGCCTCAACCTCCTGAGTAGCTGGGATTACAGGTGCCCGCCACCACTCCCGGCTAATTATTTTTTCTGTATTTTCAGTAGAGACGGGGTTTCATCATGTTGGCCAGGCTGGCCTCCAATTCCTGACCTCAGGTGATCCGTACACCTAGCCTCCCAGAGGCATGAGCCACCACGCCCAGCCAAGACTAGTGTCTTTTTAACTTTTAACTTCACCCCCGGCTTTTATTGCCTCTTTGCATACAACTCCTCCAGGGGAGAGTCGGTTAAACACATGCGCATGTGCGCACGTTGTAACTGCATACCTTCCTAGAGTGACATTTGCTACTAAATACCCTGTAATGAAGTCTTCATTTTTATGTAGGAATTCTAAGTCAAACATATAGGTGAGTTTTTCAATTTTATTATTTTTGTTTAGCCTTTAAAAACCCAATGGATATATTTAAAACAAATGAAGATTTCAATAAATTTTGTACAATTAATAATGAGTAATTATAAGACAAGTTTAACTGTGTGCGTATAAAAAGGGGTATCTGAAAATATGCATATGAATATAGATGTGTATATATGCAATGGGCTGAATGTGTCACCCAAAAATCACAGGTTGAAATCCTCACGTTCTAATGTGATACTGTTAGGAGGTGGGGCCTTTGGGAGATGAGTTGATCCTGAGGGTTGAGCCCTCATGAATGGGATTAATGCTTTTATACAAGAGACTCCAAACATTTTCTCTCCATATTTTCACTATGTAAGGACAGAGCAAGAGGTTGGTACTGCACAATCTAGAAGAGGGATATGCTTTGGCTCTGGCCCCATCCACATCTCAACTTGAATTGTATCTCCCAGAATTCTCACGTGCTGTGGCTGGGACCCACGGGGAGGTCATTGAATCAAAGGGGCTTTCCCGTGCTATTCTCGTGATAGTTAATAAGTCTCACGAGATCTGATGGGTTTATCAGCGGTTTCCACTTTTGCTGCTTCTCAATTTTTTCTCTTGCCTTGGGCGTGTAAGAAGTGACTTTTGCCTGCTGCTATGATTCTGAGGGTCCCAAGGCTTCTGGAACTGTAAGTCCAATTACACCTTTTTCTACTTAGTCTTGGGTATGTATTTATTAGCAGCGGGAACATGGACTAATACACGCCAATCACCAGAACCCAACCATGCTGGCTTCACGGGTTCTCTGATCTCAGACTTCCAGCCTCCAGAACTGTGAGAAATAAATTTCTGTTGTTTATAAGCCAACCACCCAGGCTATGGGACTCTTTTATTTTTTTGAGCCAGGGTCTCACTCTGTCGCCCAGGCTGGAGTGCAGTGGCGCGATCTCGGCTCCCTGCAAGCGCCGCCTCCCGGGTTTACGCCATTCTCCTGCCTCAGTCTCCCGAGTAGCTGGGACTACAGGCGCCCGCCACCTCGCCCGGCTAGTTTTTTGTATTTTTAGTAGAGACGGGGTTTCACCGTGTTAGCCAGGATGGTCTCAATCTCCTGACCTCGTGATCCTCTCGCTCCTACCTCCCAAAGTGCTGGGATTACAGACGTGAGCCAACGCGCCCATCCCCAGGACTCTTTTAGCACCTCTAGCTAACTAGAATATGTGCATATATATCTTGTAAATATAAATGGGTAGTCAAGGTCTATCCACTTTCATAATTTATGTTTTATTTTCCTTTACTTGTATATTAGTTGTTCAGAAAAAACGACAGATTTCCTTTCTTTCCGAAAAAAAAAATAATAACTTTTCCAGTAATATCTTTTTGATTTATCCAACAGGAATTATTGTTTTTTCCATTCATTTGGTTCTTGTGAATTTTTAGTACTCTTAGAGTAATGCTCAACATTAACCACCACAGTAGATTATAGGAGCCTGGAGACTCTTCTGCCAATGGCTGCATTTTGTTTAATTAACACCAGAAGAGTGGTAAGAGGCAATACAATCAGTGAATGTCATGTGGCTACTTTGAAGATGTTTTTAAAACAGCCCTGTTAATACACCAAACTCGCTGATGGGCTGATGCTCTCTGCACGAAACACGTGATTAACAGTATCTCAGAACCTTTTTTACACACTTTGGGCACTTGCTCTTTCTAAAGGTTAAATCCATCCACTAGAAATGATAAGAGCTAAGGACTTATTCTTTATAGAATACCAATAATGAAATAAAAACAAAGCAATATACCAACAACTGGAAAAATCGATGTGTTCCGCCGTTATGTTCCTTTATATATTTGATAGATTTTAACGTTATAAAAAGAAGACGACTTAAGCATTTGCTTATTCCCTCAGGACCATTTTATTGTGAAAAATAAAGCATTTACTGATAAATACTTGTGAAATAAAATGACTCTAAGTTACAACAGTTCCCCAATAAACATATATTACTTGCCTGGCAGTAATAAAGTTTTAAAAGACATAAATAAGGTCTTTTGTATTTTGTCCTAGTCCTAACCATAAACTAAAACCAAAATTACTTTAAATCTCTTTGTATATGTCATTCAAAGAGTCTATAAGAAACTATTGAATCTTTTCATCCCTTGTAAAAATCTTAAACTATTTTATTGCCTCTTTCTAATGCAGCGTATATTAATTCAGAACTATAATAACTTTTATGGCATTTTGCCTGAAAGTAGTAAGTCAGCAAAAAAATCTTTCACTGTACAGTCATTGATTTTGCATAGTTACTGCGTTTTCACGAAAACTGAAATTTTTAGTGTTAGATCTGTATCCTAAAATTAAATACTTTCCTAAAAATTCCTGTTTGTTTTTTCCCGCTTTAATAAGGCTTGATTGCTCCTTCTTTTAAGGTGATCTTGCTAGCAAATAACAGTACAGTCTTTAAATCCCTGTAGTTTTGATTTTTTTCCCTACTTATCACAAAACCTGGAGTTTGCCTTGTTTAATGCTGTCACCAAGAATGCAGGCATTTGATCTACTTGTTGTCATCTGACTGACACAAGATTCCCTCTGTAGCTCTGTGCAATATCAGCATATTTAGGAGCAGGGAGCAGGGATGAGGAGCACCTTAAAAGCTCTTGCACTTCCGCTATCAGAGAAGGAATAGCTTTCCCAGAAACCCCTAACAAGTTCCTCCTTGGCTAGCAGGGGAACACGTATCCACTTTTAACCTCGATAATGACTGAGAAAACAATCACTTCGTTTATTTTTTTACACTCTTTCAGATGGAAGGAAGCCTGAGAAAAGGGAATGAGATGTAACTGTTGGGTGTCAGTCAACAGTGTCAATGACAATAAGATCATTCCTATCAGACTTGGTGTTTTTATGAGTAAGTGCTGAAATAAATATGAAATACAGAACATTCCTAGATGTAAGATAAAGTTCTATTTTGAAATTTATATATTAAGAATGAAAAGTTCGTTTTTAAATTAAATATTTCAAATGGAATAAAAATGATTTGTGTGCACTAAAATTTAAAAACTGTAGAACCATGGGTTACCATGAAGGATTTCACAGGTAAATATCTTTATTAAAAATGAAAGTAAAATGTGAATGTGTTTCATTAAATCCAACTAAAGTTCAAGCACTGGAATAAAGTAAAATAATGAAATAGGTTGAATACAACAAAACAGAGTATAAATACATAAATTATATATATAAACACATCAATCATATATATAAATACATACATGCATACACACATACATGTAAAAATTCACCAAACACAGCCATTAGTACACATTGTACTAATATTATTTGAGGCCTTTGGCTTTATACCTATACTCATCTGTTTAAAAACTTGTTTCATCCAGTTTCTATAACCAAATATTATGTGGCTCCTTTTCATGGACAAGTTCAATAGGGAGGCATTTTTATAGTAATGATATATCAGATTAATAGTTTTCCTGTAATTCATATTCTAACTTCAAATGTGCATGGTATGAAACTGGGAAAAAGTAGAATTAATTACTTTGTGGGACAAAATTTTTGTTTTTCCAAATGTATCTACACATTTTAGTTATAGTCAAATTTGGTGAAAAAATAGCCTTTTAACTTTTTTGTAACATAATTAGGGAGAGAAAGGAACATGGGTTATCATGTCTAAATATTTAAGGCTCAAAGATCCCTTAATTTCTAAGGAATTAAAAAACATATGTGATCATATTTTGTATTATATAAGACACTTATTTGAAATAAAATACACCTTCAAAATGTTTTAAAACATGATTTTAAATAGCTCAGTTTATGGATGACTTAATAATATTAATCTTTGTAGCCAGCTATAGTTCTATACCTACTTATGTGACACATTATTAAATTAATAATGTAAGAAAAATGTGTTATTTTCTGTGAATGGATTTTTATGTTACATATAAATTTTAGTTTTGCAACCAAATTTATTTGAAAATTTAACTAAAGCCAGTTTTTACATAAGAATAAAAATATTGTTTCCTATTCTTTGCACTCTCCCCAACACAAATTCAGAAATCAAAACTTATGCTAAAGTTTAATGATAATAAATGGCATTCATAACCTTAATCACAATATTTAATTTCTGAAAGCAGGTGAAAAACTAAAAAGCAACTTCCCAGAATGTACAAAAGGTAACTTTAAGTGCTTATAGAGAGAAATATTAACCAGAGCCACCAATTCACACCACCAAGCATTTATAAATTTAGCTCATTGTCAAGTTCAATTTATAGCAGAAGTCAGAAGGTTGGTTGGGAAGGTTGGTTTATGCCAGATTAAAAGAAGGAGATGATTTGAAAGTTACTATGTAGCACAGTTAGACCCTCAAATCTTCACCAGTATCCCTACTCTTCCCTCCTCTCCTCTCTGGAGAGAGATTTTTTTCTCTAGAGGAGTTGAAGGAGAGAAAATGATTTGGTGGAAACACTTAGCACAGATAAAGCAAGTGGTGATATTCCAAATGAAAAACGGAGAGAATGAATGGACATCTATGCACTGTGCACTGGAACCTTTTGTCTCCTTCTCCAATTCAGCTCTGGCAATCCAGCAAGTAGGTGTGCCCACTAGGAAGGAGATAGAATGAGTCTTTAATGGAAAAGCTCAATGCCTATTAGGGAAGACAAGAGATTCTGATAATGGGATTTTCAACCCTAAGCATAGCTTGCCATGTCATCACCCTGCTATCTCATCAATTTATCCTTCCTTTCAGCTGGACATATCCATATACTCATGTACACATACACACAAAATTGGAGCATATAATAAGAATTTTAAGAAATTTTTGTTCAATTGAAATACACAGAAAATATTGTAAGAGTTGTGGAAAAACGGTGTCTTAAAGTCAACAACCAAAATAAACGCAAAATGCAATACAGAAGAATTAGCAACAATACTGAAAGTAGAAAAAAGATGCAAAGGAAATGTAAGTGCTACATGCAAAGAGATGTGAAAGATATAACATTCGTAAAATAAAAGAAACTGTAACAATAGTAGAATCAAAAATTGTCCTATAAATAGAAAAAAAGTAACCAACATGAAAGTCAGTAAAGAGCTTGGAAGATGAAGTGAAGATCTTCAAAAAATAGAAACTAAAATATATAATTACCGTAGAAAAAAATGAGAAGATAACTCAGAAGGACTACAAATAGAATCTAATAATAAGAGTTTTACTAAAAGAAAAAAGTAATAAAAATTTGACCTTAACGAGCAATTTTTATTCAGGATTGAGGACAAGTATCCTCTCCTAGGACGAATTACTCTGACATTTCAGAACTTTATGGATAAAAAAGAAGATTCTGTGAAAAAAAATCTGAGGGAAAATATTGTTTTCATCGAGAGGATCTGGAACACACAGGCTATAGGATTTTTCCAGCAGCACTATCATATTATCATACAAATGTGAAGGAAAGAACAAGGATGTTTCAGAGCTACAGAGTTTCAAATTATCTTTCTTTTTGTTTCCAAGAAAAATATTATAAATTCTGATTCATCAAAATGAGGAAGTGAGGCCTGGTGCAGTGGCTCATGCATGTAATCCCAGCACTTTGGGAGGCCAAGGCAGGTAGATCATTTAAGGTCAGGAGTTTGAGACCAGCCTGGCCAACATAGCAAAACCTGTCTCTACTAAATACAAAAATTAGCCAGGCGTGGTGGTGCATGCCGGTAATCCCAGCTATTCAAGAAGTTGAAGCAAGAATATCCTGATCCTGGGAGATGGCGGTTGCAGTGAGCAGAGATCCCGGCACTGCACTCCAACCTGGGTAATAGAGCAAGACTCTGTCTAAAAAAAAAAAACAATAGGAAGTGAACCAAGAGGGAGGAAAACATGGTTTCAGACAGTAGGAAAAACAAGAAAGAGGCAGAGTCAATTTTCAGCAAATCAGAATCCCAGAACCACAGACTGCAGTGAGCACATTCATCAGTCCCTCCTGGATAAGAGCAAACATTGGCAGAGCACCAGAAGAGGTGTTCTCAGGACACACAAACATGAGGGCTGGGTCAATCAGAAAATGACATATTTTTGTACCTGGAAAATTCTATTGATAGGTCCCTTAGAAACTGTTCAGAGAATATGAAAGACTTAGTCTTAGGGTTAAAAAAATAAATTAAAATAAGACCGGGCACAGTGGCTCACGCCTATAATCCCAGCACTTTGGGAGGCTGAGGCAGGCAGCTCATGAGGACAGAATTTTGAGACCAGCCTGACCAACGTGGTGAAAGTCTGTCTCTACTAAAGATACAAAAAAGGCCGGGTGTGGTGGCACACAACTGTAATCTCAGCTACATGGGAGGCTGAGGCAGGAGAATTGCTTCAACACGGGAGGCAGAGGTTGCAGTGAGCCAAGATCACGCCATTGCACTTCAGCCTAGGCGACAGGGTGAGACTCTATCTCAGAAAAATAAATAAAAGTAAGGCAATATAAACTCCAGGAAAAAAAAAAAAAACTTGGAGGAAAAGAAAGTTTAAATGTATACTACAGGTGTTAACAATAGAAAATATTTATATAGTAATGTAAATCAAAACTGGATACAGAGTGAATCAAAATTTAATGTGGAGAATACTATAACTGAAGTACCTTCAGTTATAGTATTAAGGTATTAAGATATTTAATATCTTAAATATCTTATTTGGAAATATTAAGATATTTCCAAATAATACATAAGTTGATAATGTCTAAAATGGACAAATCTTAGTATAAATAGTAAAAAGAATTGAAAATAGTTGCTTTTGGTGTGTAGCAATCTGGAGATTGGGTGCAGAGCTGATTTTTGCTATTCTTATTATAATTCCTCACTCTTAGCTGTGGAATTTTACAAGATATATTATTATATTGATTTAAAACAATCTGTCATATTTAGCTTGAAATTCAGACATACATGTAAATATTTTGAATTCTGTCATCTTATACTTTAAATTATTGATTTATTTGTATCATTTTTATTTTTGTTTTAACTGTCTTGATAAAACAGATGGTTGTAGTCTGCTATTTACATGAGTGTCTCCCAGATAACACATTTTCTTGTGAATAGACTGTATGCCAAATAGGTAAAAATCCAAATTGGATACAATTATAATATTTTTATACTGATTTTTAAAAACAATACCAATGTGCTAACAATTTTAATCAAATATTAGGCAATATATCAGAGCTTTGTTTGCTCTGAACACAGATTACATTATTCCTAATTCCATCTCCGTCACTTATTGTGTGACCTTGGCCAAGTTACATGATGGCTTTGTGGCTCAGTTCTCTCATATTGAATAGCAGGATATTAAGAGACCAGAATAATGTTTTTAAATGAGAATTAAATAAGATAGTTCCTATTGATAACTTAAAACTGTATTTGGTGATACACAAAACATAATAATTATTAGCCAAATTCTTATTATTCTCAGGAAAAGACACTTTATGAGTGCAATGAAAAGCTACTAGAGGATACTTGAGAAATTAGCAATTTTTACTCTTTTAACTATATTTCTGTATTTTATCATCCCTTGTTTATACCAGTCTTCTATTTATGAGTAAATATGGATTAATATGATTTTTGTCAACAAAAACTTTTTAAAACAACTTTCTGGAGCTTTCCACTTTTTAATTCACTGTATTATCAGATAGTAATCACACACATCCTCACACATGTGAATAAACTGTAAACATTGAAGCCACGTCAGTTTTAGGTCATCCTGAAGGGTAAATTAGCCCATCAGAGTCCTAGGCACATTCACAGGAAATCTACCCACTGCTGTACATGATTGCTCCAACTCCTAGTAGGATCTCTGTCACTTCTGAAAAGCTTTGTGGTATTATTATTGAAACCTTTTCAAACAAAACTAAATTAAATAACAATATAATTTTTAATGATATGCACCCTCTACCTTCTAATAGAAAGATAGGTTCCAAACAATTTGCAGAGCTGACAAGGGTATGGCTTCTGTAAAATCTGGCTATGTCAATGATCTATTCAAGATATTTCACTCCTTGAAACCTCATTTTCTCCATCTAAAAATGGAGATTATCACAAATTTCATCTCATTGAACTGGTGGAAAAATTAAATTGGATTGTGATTGAAGTGCTTCGAATAGTTCTTGGACAATATAATTACTCATTAAGTGGCAGATTAAAGTATAACAATCACAAAATTACAGCAGTGAAAACTGGGCAACTTTTTACATATTTTTATTTGATATTTGATATATTACGTTTCATTTAACATTCTACTTTATAGTCAGTCAGGGAAAGAAGTTAAAAGTCATTACAAATGGTTTGGTATGATAACTAAATACAATCCTAAAATTCGCTCTATTTATACTGAATTCAAAAAATGTACTTAGGTTTTAGAACAATCATACAGTAGAGAAAATGAGTCCTAGAAAGTGTTCGCTTTATTTTACAAAGAAACAAATATTTGAAGACAGCCAGGGCTAATAGAATAAACATGACATATTATCTTCAAAAGTTTATTTTACTCAAAAAAAAATTTGAAATAGGAAAAGAAATGTATTTTCTACTGAAACATATGATACATTATACTGAATATATTATTCAAACAAATTTTCAAATATGAACAATAATTCTAAGACTTTTTGTTTTCACCGGATATTTTAAAGGTCACAGATATTCACTCTGTTTCTGCTTATACTTGGTGAACTTTCTGAGCACTGATTTGAATAATTGGTAAAATTTATCACACATTAGGGGTAAAATGGACATTGGTCTAAATTGCGATTCAACCAATTTCCTCCTTACTTCAGTAGCACTATTTCTACTTATTCTTTCTACTGACTTTCTATTTATAAGTGATTATGATTTATGCTCATCTGGAAAGGAAAATAATACTAGAAATTGATCCTCTCTAATAAATCCTAATGTTTCAGAAAAAAGTCTGTATGCAGAAATGCAGCATTTAGACTTACTTTGAAATTGAAAATTTGTTAACTGAAAGTTGCCACTTTTCTAATCAGAACATTATCAAACTCTTTTTGACCCAACATGGTTTTTCTTTTTTTTTTAATTTTACTTTAAGTTCTAGGATACATATGCAGAACATTCAGGTTTGTTACATAGGTATACAAGTGCCATGGTGGTTTGCTGCACTTATCAACCCATCATCTGGGTTCCAAACCCCACATGCATTAGGTGTTTGTCCTAATGCTGCCCTTCTCCTTTCCCCCAACCCCACAACAGGCCCCAGTGTGTGATGTTCCCCTCTCTGTGTCCATGTGTTCTCATTCTTCAACTCCCACTTATAAGTAAGAACATGTGGTGTTTAGTTTTCTGTTCCTGTGTTAGCTTGCTGAGAATGATGGCTTCCAGCTTCATCCATGTCCCTGAAAAGGACATGAACTCATTCTTTTTTATGGCTGCATAGTATTCCATGGTGTATATCTGCCACGTTTTCTTTATCCAGTCTATCACTGATGGGCATTTGGGTTGGTTCCAAGTCTTTGCTATTGTAAAGAGTGCTGCAATAAACATACATGTGTATATGTCTTTATAGTAGATTGATTTATAATCTTTGGGTATATACCCAGTAATGGGATTGCTGGGTCAAATGGTATTTCTGGTTCTAGATCCTTGAGGAATTGTCATGCTGTCTTCCACAACGGTTGAAATAATTTACACTCCCACCACAGTGTAAAAGGGTTCCTATTTCTCTACATCCTCACCAGCATCTGTTGTTTCCTGACTTTTTGATAATTGCCATTTTAACTGGTGTGGGATGGTATCTCATCGTGATTTTGATTTGCATTTCTCTAATGACCAGTGGTGATGCGCTTCTTTTCATATGTTTGTGACCCAGCGTGTTTTATGGCAGGACATATATAAGCAAAATGGACCACAAATAATCTGTGTTATTTAACACTTCTTTTGCTACTTTGTCATTTCCTCAGATATAGGAAAACAATAAAGCAAGAAAAGTAATTAGAAAGAATTTTCTGGAAAAGTGCGGACATTAGTGATTTTCCCACCATCCAGATGGTAACAGACAATCTCTTAAAGGGAGCTATGTGCGTTTTTGCTGAGTGAAGATATAATCATCTATCATTTCCCAAGGCAGAAGGCTATAAAATATTGATGTTCTGTAGGTGAGTGTAAAAGAGCACAGACACTCGTCTACTTTTTTTTGCTGATAGCTCTGCTTTTTTTTTTTTTTTTTTTAAGGTGTCCTCATCCAATCTTTCTCCTCAGGAAAGACTGTGATACTGTTCTTTGCAGTCCCTACCTCATCCCAGTTTCCATTCAGAATTCCAGTAGAAGCCTGACTCTGCTACCACTTCACAACACTTTTCCTACCCACAAGGATTCAACCGAAGGAGAATGGGAGAGGGTGAATCACATAAGTTACCATGCTCTTTAAATCAGTGTTTAATAAAAAAGAAAAGCAGAGTAAAAGAGGAGAATAACACCATTCCCTGGTTCTGGTTCTAGAAGGAAAATCATTGTACATTTTCCTTTCACAGATTGTGAAAGCAACAGTTATTCCCAGAATCACTAATTTGATCTATTTTATGATTTAACCCAACAAAGAAAACCTCATATAAATGATAAATTCCTATTTAGCTGTAGTCAGGTCTGGACTGAATAACTTGAAGTGTTTTGTCATATTGTCTTTCCCTTCATTGTTCTTGAAACTCTGTATACATCTCACAAGTATGAATGGGGGGGCAAAAGGATGATGAAGATTGTATATTTTTCTAACAGCATGATGTTCTGAAGAAAGGAAGGCTGAGCCGCTTTGAGCAAGTAAGAACTGCATTTTGCGTAAGGCTTAACATAATGTGTTATTTTTGCAGTAACTGTGATATTTATTCAAACATTAAAGTAAAGGAAAATGGCAAATAAGGAAACCCCAGGTAATAGTGTCGTTGTGTAACAAATGTTTTACTCCACTGTGATTCTAAATAAAGGCTAATATGTGAAATGATAATGCCAATACTAGTACATATTTATTCAGCAAAGTAATTTAATAACAATAAGTCTATTCCAAAGAAACTCCTTGTTATAGTGATGTTTTCGATACAAATATTTCCCAGGAAGCTTTCACTATTTGTATAATTTCTTCATTTCCCACCAGATTTTCTTCAAATATAGATTACTTCAAGTTTACATAATGCTTAAGTGAGAGGTGCAAAGAACTAGGGCCATACAAATACTGCAACACTCTACAAATATTTTTACTTGCTTTAGTAAAGAAATGTTGCACAGAATACATCCAATGCATTGTTTTTCAAATAAGAACTTTATTAATCCTGTGATTTTGGCTCAAAATTGTAAATTATTAATGGTGTGCTATGAAGAAAGCATGCAATCCCTATCACTTTATAAAAAACTCAGTTTATCAGACACTTCTGATGTGCCACACACATCAAACACTTTGCACACATTGACTCCAGCTGTTTTCATCATGTAAGGTGACCTCACCATCATTCACAGATAGGTAAACCGAAGTTAAGATGAGTGAAGTGGACAAACTGTCATCATGCTGCTCTGGGCTTCTACATCCCAGATTCTCACCCATAGCTGCCATCTCACAACACAGGTTTTTGATCAGTGGAGCATCATGCTATCTACACATTTTATGACCTTGGAAAGTTGCTTACCGTCTATATACCTTGGCCTCAAGTATAATAATGTCTCCCTGTAACCCAGACTTAAGTTATAACACATTCTTACGAAGAAGCAAAGTAGTATTTTCTTCATAATATAATTGGAATAAATAATATTTGTTTTTATCACGTAGGGAATTAAAAACCAAAGCTAAACAGATGGTGAGCCAGAAGCGCACATAAAATTGACAAATAGATTCAACACCCAAAATATAAATGGAGATTCTCTAGGGATTTAACTTCACTAAGCTGGCCATGTGAAGTATTTAATTTCTTTTCTCCTTGAGTTTCAAATCAGAATCTTTTAGATTTTCTCTTTTATGATAACATAGTATATTCATCTAAGGAAAATATGGCCAAGTCTTCATTTTTATAAATACTCTATAAAAATGCTAAATGTTATGAAAATATTTTCTAAAGAATGACAATACAGTCCTGCATCTATTTCTCCTAATATATTTATACTTATGAATGTAACCCATTTGAAGGAAAACGTGTCATGATAATTTCTGTATATGCTATGCATTTTTTAATCCGTTTTATAGTGAAGTCTACCACTAATTCTTACTGAATATTGTGTTAAAATAAGCAGAAGTCTCTGACAATCTCAAACTAATAGCTCTTAGTAAGCACACTGGAGAAACAGTTCTCGCAACTGGATTTAAAAGAAAAGAGTCTCAGACACCAGGTGTGATAACTTACCCCTGTAATCCCAGCAATTTGGGAGGCCATGACGTGCATATCACTTGAGGTCAGGAGTTTGAGACCAATCTGGCCAATATGGTGAAATCCTGTCTCTACTAAAAATACAAAAAAAAAAAAAAGAAAAGAAAAGAAAAAAAAGCTGGGTGTGGTGGTGCATGCTTGTAATCCCAGCTATTTGGGAGGCTAAGGCTAAGGTAGGAGAATTGCTTGAACCCAGAAAGGTGGAGGCTGCAGTGAACCGAGTTTGTGCCACTGCACTCCAGCCTGGGTGACAGAGTGAAACTCAAAAAAAAAAAAAAAAAAAAAAAATAAATAAATAAATAAATAAATAAAAAAGAAGAAGAAGAAAAGAAGAATAGGAAAAGAAAAGAACCTCAGTTGATCACAAAGAGCCAACCAGCCTATTGGTTATACAACTAGGAATTTTCCATCAGACCATATCCAATAAAGTCTCATCATACTATGCAAATGCCTCATCATACTATGCACAAATAGGCACATGCCTTGCTCTGGCCAGTCAGGTAATTTTTCTACTTTGCTTTCATAGTCAGCCTATAAAAGCTCTCTGTTCATGTTGCTGGGCAGAACTCTCCAAACCTCTTCTGATTCTGCGTTCTGCCCAATTTATGAATAATCCTTTCCTCAAATAAACTTCGTTAAGTGTTATTTCTCTGAGGTTTTTCTTTTAACAAATGTTTAAAAGCAGTTTGGTACATAAAGGGATACGTAGTGGAAAGCATCATATCCACCAGGTGGTATGCTTCTTACAAACTGCCCGTGACTTGTTCCATCTAACCCTAATAGCATCTCTGAGAAATAATCAGTATTTGCCTCACTTTTTAAAAATGAAATGGATTCCTCCAAAGGTTGACTGAAATGCTCTCAAACCTGGAACCATTAAATGACACAGACTCTCTGAAAACTACATACAGTTGATGAAAAATCTCTGTGACAGTATACTGTTTTGAAATAAATTGTGATTTCATTGAGCATGTGTAAGTTTAGGGGTGTTGACTGAATCACAGTGAAAAAAATTAAACAGATGGATAGTCGTAGAGGCAATTACATAAGGTGTCACTGCCTTAATCTGTAGCACTTAATTTCCCCAAAATACTAATTATTATTTACCAGTGTTCAATCTCATTCAGAGCCTAATACCAATTTGACATCGAGACAGAATGATAATGTGATTATCAGACTGGAATGCTAATAGTTGGTAAAGGGTTTGAGCTTAGAACAAAGGGAAAGCTAATTAGTACAGATGGAATTTTGGTTAAATTCAGCAGTTGTAATAAACATTTGTTGAACTCTAAGTAAGTAGAGAGATTTCGTAACAAATATCACAGTGTGTATGAGTTAGGTAACAGGAATGCATTTTCTCACAGTTTTGGAAGTAAGAAATTCAAGGACAAGGTATTGGCCAGGCTGATTTTACTCTGAGGCCTCTCTCCTGGGCTCACTGATGGCTGTCTTCTCCCTGTACAGGCACATGGTCTTTCCTCTTTCTGTGTTGCTAGTATCTTTATCTACTCTTCTTTAAAGAACACCAGTCATAGTGAATTACAGCCTGAGCTAACAATCCTCTTTTAACTTAACTGCTCCTTTAAAGGCTTTATCCCTAATACAGTTGCATTCTGGGGTACTGGGGGTTAGACTTCCAACATGTAAATTGGGAAAGAACACAATTTAGTCCCTAAAAGTGACTTATTATATGTAAAAATAATAAATATATATGTAATGTATATTTTAGGCATTTTCTAGATGTAATGTATTTTTATACATATATAATGTATATATAATGTATATTTTAGACATCATATATAATAAATATTATATGTATATTATTTAGTCATTGTGTGTGTGTATATATGTATATTATATAATGTTTAGGCATTGTATAATGCCTAAAAAAATATGTTAGTCATGGATTAGCCCAGGTCAATAGGTGACATTTCTTCCTGGGTCACTTTAAGGGCTAAATTGTGTTCTTTCCCAATTTATAAGTTGAACATCTAACCCCCAGTACCCAAGAATGCAACTGTATTTGGGATAAAGCTCTTAAAGAAGCAGTTAAGGTAAAAAAAAAAAAATATATATATATATATGTATATAAAATATATATATGTACACACACATATATATGTTTGTGAATGTGTGTGTATGTGTATATACATATATGTCTAATTGTTAGTTGATTCTAGCCTACCCAAGCAATATATCCAACTACTGAATTTGTATTTGTATTTTAAAAACCAAACCAAACCCAGTCTTCTATATAAAGTATTGTCTCAAGTTTCCTCTTTTTGGACAATACACCCTGTAAATCTAAAGACAAGTAGCAAATAAGAGACCCTGTAAAGAAAGCATTAACAGGCTTTAATGATGAATTTGATGGTCTGAGGAGAAGAGGAGTGGTTGGTATTGTAATGTAAAAGAAGGTATTAACATGTTATTAAGTTTAAAACATATGAGAGATATTTGAGGAGCAGAGTTGAGCACCTCAGGATTTGACCTGTTAGGTTTCAGATGGAAAAGGCAATTAGATATATCTAAACACTATTTGTAAATAAAGAAGCATAGGAAGGTGGGGACTAATTGTATATTTATATTGATCCTCAAAAAAACATTGACAAGCCTAAATGAGAATATAAAATATAAAGGAACATGTGAAGAAAAAAGAATGATGGCTGAGAATAGCATCTTAAGGATTTCAAAGTTTTAGAAAGCCCAATCAGTAAGTCAAAAACTTATGTTAGAGAGAGTAGAAACTTGTATACTCTTGTACTATAAAAGCTGAATAAAGAAAACACATCATAAAGGAGGAATCTAACATGAGAAAAGTAGTGAAAGTTCATGAAGAGTAAATTCAAACCATTGAGTTCAACAATCATTAATATGAGAATTTAAGCTTCCTTGGACTAGGAGTATTTGTTTTTCGAGCTGGCATATTCCTAGTACCTAGAATAGTGCCACAGGCCTGCAAACCCTTCTTTAGTTCCCTGTACGAAACAGCAACCTCAATTGTGAGTAAGACAGGCCCTACATCTGATATTGTTACAAATACTGACAAGTTAAAACCACTGTCTGGAATACACCAAATGTTCAATAAATAAGGTTAAATCAGGGAATTAAAAGCATTGATGAGAAAAGTCTCATTGAATTATTGCAGACATTAGGTGACAAGGCTATATGAGAAGAAATTCAGATCAAGCTGCTTGAGTCTGTTAAACTGGGAGTTTGAGTGTCTGTGAACAGTAAAGTTTGGAAAAAGTGGAGGAGATCTGGAAAATACATTCCTTGGAGAAGTCCTCAATAAGTAAATGGAATTATGACTAAAGAGACTTCAATAGCAAATTGAATAAAACGTCTTGTGTGTATCTTGGTGACTTGAAGGATTCACCTGGTAATAAAGCCAGTAGCCAGAACATTACCTGAAACATAGAAGATTAAAAAAAAAAAATAGCTGGTAGAAGGCATAAGTTAAAAAATGGCATTGTGGAACTGTCAAAACAACTAAAATATATTTTGTATTCTATTACTTAAGTCTTCTCTGGCTACTGGGGATAGCGGAATTTCCTAGGTTCTACTAATCAGACCTACTGGTTTGAGGTTATTATTCAGAGAATAGCCAATATGAATAAGGACACGTTTCATTTAATAAACTAAAAAGGGTGTCACTGTTTCAGAGATGCCACAAGCATTCAAGTGAAATAGGAGTAAAAAAGTCCCTATAGAGTATCCATGTACCCCTTCTCTACTAAAAACTACAAGTATGTGACTAGAAGCAGTTGGATCTTGCTTGGAAGGCATATGCATATGTCTGTTGGAAGGCATATGCATAGATTCAGATGGATAGCCACTGCTTTATTTGACCAATCTTCCTGGGGTGTCTTCAAGCAAGCTAGTTTAAGGAAGTAATTTTTGGCTTAAACCAGCTCAAGTAAGTTCTTCTGTATGCAACCTAGGATATAGCAACATGAAGGTGCGATTTAGAAATGAAGAAAGAATAGTGACCATCCCCTCTCCCCGCCACACACACACATAACCTCAAGCTCAAATTCAAATAGAAAGGTGTTTTGCCTCTTAAATGTCATTCAAGATGCCTGAATGTGTCAACACTTATTGACATGTCAGTGCCAACTTAATTCAACTCTTCTGGGACAGGAAGGATTAACCAGATCTTGTCCTCCTTTGTATCTTCAGGGTTTGTATCCCCGAGACTAAGAAAAGTGATAGATAAAATGCAGTTAATAAGCTGCATGAACGAAAGAGCTAATCAATGATTATTTTCAACATTCATGTCCATCAGGGACATTCTAGAAGCTATAGCTGACATCTCCTGTATCTATGCCCCCAACCTCAGGCCTGCAAACTCACCTTTAGTTTCCTATGTGACATAGCAACCTCAATTGTGGGTAAGGCAAGTCCTACATCTGATATTGTTACGAATACTGACAAGTTAAAACCACTGTCTGGAGTAGGCCAACTGCATGGATATTTCATTCGGGAAAATCTTGGTGTAACAACACCACCTTCTACAGTGTTTCCTAATGTAAGATCATGAGAAGAAGACAGCTTAGCCTGCCACCTTGCTCCCAGATAATGCAAATTCAACACCAGGAGTGTAAATCTAGATACGAAAAATAAGAAGGACACTTTTTAAGATACTTAACTGTCACAAGTATCTGTAAGAACACATTTTTAAAGTGATGAAAGATATCAAAGGTAAAATCAAATAGTATGCTTATCTGATAATCCTCGGTGAATTTCTGTGAACTATTTTAAACATCATGATTATTAATGATATCATTATTGTCATCATGTTTATATTGCCTTTTAGTTAGGTTTAACCTAAGTACGTCTAAGTTTTCAAAGATTTTTGAAGTTAACTGTTATTTATAGAAGCCATATGATCTAGAACTGAGCACAATGAGATTTTAAATCTCATAACAAATATTGGTTTATATTTATTTATATATGTTGCTTAAATCACCTTTTCTCATTTCTGATGCACTACCGCATACCATCTAGTAAGCATAAATATGTGCAGGCCAGGGGAAGAAAATAATTAGGAAGATCCATTTCACCCTATTTCCAGATAATGAAGTAACATTTCAAATTGCCAGGGACATTTGTTGTTAATTGGGTCCATTGATTGTTCCATTCTGTTGTGGGAATCCGGCTTGCCTTCCCTTCCCCTCTACACTTTAAAGTGAGGTATTATTTGATTCATGAATTCTTAGATTGAAATTGAACCGAAACTTCCCACTATTATGCTCCTGTGTATACTCAATAGCTTAGCTTTTCTTAGCTTAATTTTATGTAACTTATTTTCATTGTTCCAATGAAAATAAACATGGTTATTATTTTTAAACATAATCTGTCAGTGAAAGTTAACAGGACACGCAGTAGCTCCTTTATCTTCTTTTCATTTATCCTGAAAACAGATGTTAGAAGTAAAAGAATCTGATATTTAATGCAAGTATTTCTTAAATATATATAAATATGTATATATGTGTGTATACATGTATATGAACACATTTACATTTAGACCCATACACATATACATATATACATACACATATATATTTTATACAAAATTCACATGAAATTTTTTTTTTACAAATTAACTTTTTGGCTGTAAAATATCACCATATTTGATTTTGGTGGTTTCTAAGAATTTGATGCCAAAAACTAGAAAACCAAAAAAAAAAAAAAAAAAAAAAATTTCCAAAACTGTTAGTAAGGGAAGTAGTTTTACTCCCTCAGTAATTCATCGTAAATTATTATTCTACGAGGAATATTTAGATTTGAGTTACAAATAATAACTCCAGCGAATTCTAATGCAATGATGATGATTTAAATAAAAAGAAGCCTAAATACAGAATGCCAAAACCAGAAAATGTATAAAGAAAATAAATAAAATATTTCCAGAAGATACAGAATATATCTCTAGTTGATTGCTAACAAATTGTTAGATAGACAAAGAAGGTGACAGATTTACACGTGGTGTTACATCAACACAGTCTAGTAATACATTGCTTAGGAAAAAACTGATACAAAGTTAAATATTCATTGCATGAGGTGAATATAATGAAGATTTTTTGTTTAATATAAATACATTGCCTTGCTTCATATACCTTTTTATAATCCCATAGCTTCCTGCTTAGAGTCTAAGAACCATTAGTTCTTAATTACTATAAGTGACTTGATACAATAAAATAGACTCTCGCTTTAAAAAAGAATCACATAATTTAGAAAAAAATTAATACAATTTCTTTTGTACTACAGAGAAATTATTTCATGATCTAAGAGAGAAAGTTACTGGATGAATAATTTATGACTAGAGTAATTAATGTTCTTATGCATTGGTAAGGTGACTTTGTACTTCAGAGTAGATAGCATAATTTCTTCCTGGAATTTTTTTTTTATGACTAGTGTCTTGGTTATAATGAAAACTGATATTTTCAATTTCATCAAGATTGAACTAACTTTAAAATGTAATCATTTGAATCCAATGTTCTCCAAGTGAATAGTCTTAAAATAAATGGATGTTCTGCTGAAAGCAACACAATTCACAGTTTGCATGTTTTTTAAGTACCCAAAGTAACCTTCCTAATTTCATTTTTTTAAAACAAAGATAAGTTTTATTCATGCTCCATGAAAAAAATAGTAGAATGAAACAAATAATAGCCTTACAGAAAAACGTATCAATTACTTGAAAATAAAAGTAATATGTATTAGAAAAATCCTGTGTATAACAAACAAAATTATACAATAAAATGTTCACGTTCTATTACCATTTCACTCTGCTTAAAGATGTTATGCTTTATAAAAATGTCAAAGATGGTAGAATAAAAGGCAAATACAGATTTCACTTGAAATATAAATATATTTTAAGGGTATTTTTGACATTGTAACATGAATATAAACATTTCTTTGAGTGACATATTTAAAATTTCTGTTAATTCCATTGCCTTAGTATCAACATCTTCCTGTTAGCAAGTCAAATAGACAAAAAGCACATGCTGATATATCGTCCCTATTCATGAATAAAGTACTTTCCTTTTCTACATGGATCAAGGAATAAATTTTGTATAGAGTCAGACTTTCTTGCCCCCCCAATATAGATAGATAGATAGATAGATAGATAGATAGATAGATAGATACAGATAGATAGATACATATTTGTGTGTGTGTTTGTGGAACATTATCTACTCTCTGAAAATAGAATAAATGAATAGCAGATACAGAAAAAAAATAATTCATCAGGTATCTATACACCCGACATCTCTAAATAAACTTATTTGGAGAGATTGCTACCTAATATTCTGCAAAGATAGGTCTAGTTCTTTAGCTGTTAAGCTGACCTAAACTGTAAAACTCATTTCTGAAATTAACAAGCTTCATCTTAAACTGTCTTTAGACACGAGAGATGAGAATGGATAAATTCAATCTCATGTAAATGTATTATAAACCAGCAAATGAGAGGCTAAGGCAACGAATGAATCAGGAGAGAATCAGAGGGTTGAAGCAGAGTGGGCTCAATATATGATCAATATGAGAAATGAGAAGAATGTGGCTCATTTCATATTATAATGATTATCCTGATACTGACAAAAGTAGGAGGCTGCTGCATGTACCCTCTATTGCTCTAGATTGATTATCTCCTGAATATTTTACTGTGTTTTCTATCCCAGTCTATTTCTACCCATTCCACCAAAATGTTTTCTAAAGCAGTCTTCTTTTCTTTAATTGTGATTTACTAGACCTCCATTGTGTTAGGAGCTACAAGTGTAGAAACACTGAAAAAATGAGACATACAAAATCATTTGTAAAATGAAAATAGTGAAATACACATAAGTTCCATGTCTTTTTAAAAAATAATTTATTCTTTTTAAGAGTAATTAATAGTGTTCAAGTAATGGTGACAAAAAAGCAAACCCTTGATTGCATCATTTTTTAACTGGTTTGTCCAGTGAATGAAGCACATAATCATCTCTAAAGTGCTCACCTCTTGATTTTAGAAATATGTACATATTTGGTCTAAAACAGGATTTAGGTGAGATGATATTGTTGGATCAACATAATATAATTCCACAAAACTTTTGCATTAATCAAAATACCTGTATAACCATTGGGAGTCAACAGCCTCATACAACATATCTGGGCTTCACGCTAAATAGAAAAAACTAAGGTTTGCTCTAGGGAAGTATGTTTGGTGGATTCCTGCACACTATTTAATTATGTTGTGTTCTGGAAAGTTGTAAACTATTGTTTTGAAGGGTATTTTTGAGGTCCTCTGAAATAAGAGTTTTCAGACTTGATAGATCAGAAATCACAGAAGAACTTAGATACACAAGATAAACACACACACATACACACGCACACACCGTTTCATAATGTAATATGCAACACGCTGTTATTTTCAGCATATGTCTTATCTTTTCTAGATTATTAAAAGTATATTAGTGGCCAAGTCATTAAATTGATTTTATAACCTTAATCAGTTGCAACCGATAATCTGAAAATTCTGTAATAGATCCAATCTATTTTATACTTGACATAACCCTACATGGCCCAATTGAAACACTGTTAAGATGGTATTGCTAAAATATCGTCTGAGGTAAAATCTCAACTTTTTTAATAATATAATTTTTAAATGAATCTGTCCGCATTCCTTATCTATTTTACTTCTGTGTGGAATGTGTTTAAGACTTATCATAGTATATTCAACTTTAGATATAATTTTAAAAGAAATGAGAAATTATATTTGAAATTTATTATATGACTTTTGAAGTACTTCCAAAAATGGATTATTTATTGAAAGGTAAAAAGAATAGAATTGTCTAAATTTTCAAAGATATTATATATATTAGTATTGCTATAATATTGCTGTAAGAACATGCCAGGTTTTCTCTATTTCCTTTTCCTTAAAATAAAATATATTAGTAAATTAATAAATTTGTGAATACACACTATGAAAATGAGTAAATCATCCATATGCAAGTTCTGCAATTCAAGTATTCATTCTTTAAAATGTCTGAAGGATATTCATTCAACAGGTGTCTTTTAATAATATAATACAGAATTAGAACATAGCATTAGATCCTAGGAGAATGCTAAGATTGAGGCCATGATCTGACCTTGAGAGTTTAAACTTTGGGGAAAGGCACAAAATTAATTTGTTATAATCTATAATAAAGAGCACATTAGGAGCATGTACAATGTACAGCAGGCAAGACAGAGACCGTAACTATAGTGAAAGGTAAGTGGTGTGGGTTAAGCAATCAACACATGTGAGATTATGCCTAAAGAAATTTCCTCTAAGGGACAGGATTGGATATACTTCAAAGAGTTTGCCTAAAAAGTATGCAATATGTCCTCTGTTTGATGAGAAATAAGAAAGAAGGTAATCAAAGTTGGAAATAATGAGATCTATAACCTGGCAAACATCCTACAGTATCTGTAATCAGTCTAGCAGAACTAATGTAAGAATTTGCAATGTGGAGTCAGCAACAGGCAAGCTCAACCTTTCGAAAGCTGTGGTTGATAGCCCCTTTATCTCCAATAATACTGATGTTTTTCATTTCGTTGGCCTCCACATTTTGGTTGAAGAAAGTATGTTGTTGTTGGAAAATCAGATAATTTCTTTACTGATTTCATGGAGACTTGGCTAGGAAAATTTTACTTAGTAAATAGCATCCCTAGGCACCCTGCAGTGTCTTGCAGACAAAACAGTGTTCCAGGGTCACTGAGTTTTGGGAAATCATACATAGAATTGTTAAAATAAATGAAGTAAGAGCAGGAAAAATATAGTCTAGGCAGACAGCAAGTTATACAAGAACACAGAACCCTTAAGAGGTTACTATTTCTGAAGCATTTCCAGAATTTCATTTTGCATGGAATGAAAAAGGTAACAGATTGGAAAGTCAGGAAGGGCCTATCATAAGATTTCACCGTGCCGAGCTTCTGAGTCTGGATAATGGGAATCCTCTCCAAGATAAAAATAGGGGCCTCCTTAGAATTTTTTTTTTTTTTTTTTTTACAGTGTTGTTTCTCTGTGTAAGCAGAAAGAACAATTGTTCCATTCACTCAATTTACAAAGCCAAAGGAAACTTTTGATACATTTAAAAAGAATTACAATCATTTATGTAGAAAACAGTCAACATTATAAACATGAAAATAGAGATTAAACCACAATTAATTTATTTCATGGTTATCCTGCCTTAGTAATTAATAATCAATATCTAAATGGGAGGGTCACTATAATCGCATGTGTGGGTATTGTGTTTTCATGTGTGTGTAAACTGGTACAGGAACGATGTGTGTGCATCTGTGTGTGCCTGTGTGTTTAGTTCCCAAGAAGGCATTAAAACTACACAGAGCAAAAAGCTACACAGAGCAAAATACCATTTCATCCCATTTGAAAGAACACAATACACCTTTCACATAAAAAAGGGCCAAATTGTTACAGCTAGCATTTGGTTCTGAACTCATAATCTGTTTAATAGAGTCAGAGAATTTAATAATTCTCTGACTTTAATTCTCTTAACTTTAGTTAATTCCTTCCTCAGTTGAATTATCTTAACTTTTCCTCAGTTTCAAAATATGAAGCACTTTTTTATCATTATTATTTTGTTTTTAGGGAACTACATATTGTAAATGAGAAAACACAATAAGAGGATTTATTTAGATCAATAAAAAAATCCAGAATTGCAAGTACTTACATTGCCAAATGAAATATTATCATTACTATTTAATCAAGAGATGACAATCTGGTGCTTACTACGTGCATAACACCAATAAAATGATTATTAATAACGTCTTACGTGCAATAAATAAGGTTCCTACATCCAGAGAAATAGAAACGGTCAGGCAAAATTTTAGTGGAGTGAAATATAAGCTTTGTGATGGAAGATATTTTATCTGTTCTGTTCACTGCTTTGTTAATTGCCATCCATCTTGATAACTGCATAGTTAGTCCCTGTATCTAAGTAATGCAATACTTGAAACAGTGGCTGCATTACAATGGTCCATGATATTTGTTGAGTGAAAGAATGAATGCAGTACCCCTGGTAACATGGTTGGCTTACCACTGCCATACACTGTCATTGGCATCCTGGAAGGCAGCATCATAGATACACAAAGGAAGGAAACTCAACTTCAACTGCCTTACTCTTAGCATCAGTAATTTTTGCTGTGGAATCAAACCTTTAAAAGAGTCAAATGAGGCATACATTTTGACACATGATAAAAACCGTAAGTAAACTACTTATGTGACACAGTTCTCAAATACTTTATATAATATAAAATTATGGAAATGATATTCTCTTGGATGGAAGATGCTGGACATCTACATCTCAAACATGGAATTATTTGTGGGTATGAGTTACTTTTGTATCCAACGTGCCAGTAAGTGGTGTGCTAATGGTAGTTGGCCCTGGGAGGCTCAATTATGTAGAAAGGCAAGTTATGTCATAAAAGTAGTAGTCACCTCCTCTGAAAGTGTCATTCCTCATAAAATATTTAAAAAGGAGGAGAGCAAAGCAAAACAAAACAAAAACTAAACTAAGCCAAAAGCACTTGCTGCCTACCAAGTTTAAATTGGTCTAGCAGTTATTGACTGTTGCTGGAAAGGGGTCTCAGAGGAAAAGCCTGCACTACCTCTGACAATGCAAGTCATAAGAGAAACAACAATTTTGCCAAAGAAAAGTGCCAACAATTTACGAACAAGCTGATTAATTGCACAAATATTCAGATACAAAAGATCAGTTATGTAGACACTACTAAAAAGCAACTCAGATACTACTTCACAAGTTAATACAAAAGTTTGTCTTTTGTGATTAAGAGTGACTAAGAAAGCTAAGGGAAAAATGGCTATTTAACAATGTTTTATGCTCTTGCTTTAAGAGATACATCCATCGTAAATGGTACAACTATGTTTGGTATCCCTAAACTATATTTAACAGTGTACAATTATTATTTACAATATCAATGATGACTATTGGTCATTGCATGCTCCATGTCTACTAATTGTGTAAAGGCTCAATCTGACCTCATTGTAATATTTCGTAGGCCCATCCCAGCATTTTAATTTCTTTTGATGGTTCCAGAGGCACAAAATCAATAGTTAATTCCAGATACCTATCCAGTATTTTCCTGGAGACAGTGATTGATGTCAATATTTATGTAGGCACACATTAGGTTATTCTTTATGCGTAACTAATAGCAGAAATTGTGGATGAATCTATAATTATGCCCCTTCTTAGCTTAGTTTTTAAATATTATCTCCTTCATATCATTCTATACACTTACAATACTTGTCTTCCTCAGATTTCAGTTACTTGGGGGTAACCATTTCTCTATCTCTCATTGACAAACTTGTTGATCTTGATTGATTCCCAGCAAAGGGTAGAAATTAATTATCTGTATCATTCTCAATATACCTACATGAATTAAATGACTAATTGGAAGAAAGATAGGATTTTATTTCTACCTATGAAGCACTAAAAGAAACCATTAACTTTTTTACAAGGTGAAAATATACACTTGGGGAATGGAGGAATTCAATTCTAATCTTGGCTTTTTCCTTATTTTATCTCTGTAGGTATCAATTTTCACATTTGCTACAAAAGACATTTATATTATAGTTTGTATAAAACCCTTTCCAGTTCTAATAGCTTAGTATTATCTCTTTATTACTAGGACTTTTAAAAAGGAAAAAGAATTTCCAGTTGTGTTATAGTCATGTGGGGCGTTCCTATCCAATATTACATTTGACCAGGCCTTTTGGTGATGTGAGTAATACGGCTGAGAATGTGAATATCTGGAACTATTCCTATTCAATTTCATATGTATCCTCAGAATCTGCATGAATTACTTTAGCTGTTTAAAATAAACTAAAGTCAAGTGTAAAAGGTGTGAGGAATCTTTAGCAAAAAGTTGTGTGCTATTGCTTGTTTGTTTATTTAACTGAGTCGGTGTGGTGACAGATGCCTGTAATCCCAGCTACTTGGCAGGCTGATGAGGGGAGAATCGCTTGAACCCAGGAGGTGGAGGTTGCAGTGACTCAAGATGATGCCACTGCAATCCAGCCTGGGCAACAGAGCATGCTCTGTCTCAAAAAAAAAAAAAAAAAAAAAAAAAAAAAAAGATCCTCTCTTAGTTATTTTAGAATGGCTAATCCCTGAAATAAACTGTGAGATTCAAATATTATTTGTAATTAGCACTGAGGGAAAGTATGGAATCCATTGAAATTTTCTTTCTCATCCTCAATATTGAAACCTACGGTTGAATTACACAAAATCCCAATACTGAGGTTAGGCTCATCTGAATCCTATGTAATGTTTTAAGCTTTTTTTTTTTTTTCTTTTTTTTCTGGCCATCACCGTTCACTGCGACTACATTTTATAAAAAGAAAATAGATCCTATAGGAGAGATGCTTCCAGTCTGGCAGTCAAATATAAATTTGAGTCATTCCACTTATTTGTTGACAAATATACCAGCTGAAAGCAAGAATTGGTTGTAAAAAATGTGTTATCATTTATATATAATAATCATTCGCAGACAGAGCCACAAATTTTAAGCTTTGTTGACCATCTAAAGCTTTCTTTTCATGCCAAATGAAAAAGATGTAACTCCTAGTGCTTTTATACACTACTTTTAATATAGTAGCATTTTCTTCATTCACAGTTGGTGTGTCCTGCTACTCTCATCTTCTAAACATAGTTGGAAACTTAAAATAATGGAGAAAATGAATTCTGGGTTACAGAAATAGCTGTTACAAAGACTAAGCATTAGAACATCGTTTAGAATTTATTTCCTTAAATCGCATACAGTTCTAACAACTTTGATTATCTGATTTCTTAAACACTGCAGATTAGAAAAAGGAAATTACAAGGAGGAAGGCTGCCAGGATCCTGGAGTGCAACCCTGTGTGTGGGACAGATACAAACAGACATCAGAATGTGGACGTCATGCTGAATAATTCTTGGTCATAATAATACTTTATAATGTAAAAGAAAATGATTTTTACATTTGTTAAAATGGCAAAGAAGACTTTACTCAAAACTGTTTCAATAGAGGTCAAGTCAAGACTATTGTGATAAAAAAGAGGTTAAACTCAACTCTGAATACAACAGAGACAAGTGGTGATTTGTAGCTAAGATTGAATGCAAAACTACTAAGAGGACTTGTTTAGGAATGAAGGGTGGGGAAGAAGTGCTTACTTGGATATCAAGAGTGGAGGATTCTTAATAAACTGGCTTAGCAGGATTCTTTGATAGAAGCGGACTCAACTTGTTACTGAGAATTCTGCATTGGAATTGATTATTTAATGGAGATTAACAGAGCTGGAGCTCTGGACAAACAATCTTGGTTCTTGTGATGGTTAGCAAAGAATTGCAGACTAACACCAAAATGCAAGCTCAAAGCAAAGTTCATTGAAGCACAGTAATACACTCTCAGAGGGAGAGTGGGCTGATCTCTGCAAAGTGAAATCAACACTTTTTTACAGAACTCAGGTTGCTTTTATGGAGCTTGTGGCGAGGAGTAGAGGTTTGGCCTCTGTCTCAATGACAGACTGATGTTACTTGATTGAAGTTTGTGGTTACGTAGCTTAAATTAAACTGCATATATTTTTACCCGGAGTTCATTCAGAAAAGCCCACATGGGGAGCAAAACCACAAGTAAATTTTATTATAATGAGCTTAGGGTAAAATGAGCTTAGGATCAACTCAAAGATACAGTTTTAGGTTACTGGGCACGTATCACTTTAGGGAATTTTCACCTGTGCCCTGGTTTCTCCTTCTACAGGATGTGCTTGCCACAGACTTTACCACAAACTCTATCAGTTAGAGTAGAGTCAGGGCAGTCTTGGGGTTGAACCTAGGTGGGCCAGGGGCTATCTTAGTGACAACCTTTTCTGCTTTCTTTTCTCATAGCAGCTTTTCTTCCCAGCTGCTAATGTCCATCTAACTACCTAACAAACTCACTCCGCAGGCCAAGGATGGGACCAAGGACAAAGTCTGTAGGAAAAGGGCTCAGAGGAGCTTGCAAAAAGTTTGCTCAAGTGCAGAGTCAGTGTCAGCAGTCACTAAGAAAAGGTGCATTTAAGATTTGTGCTCCAAAAGGCATAAGAGAACCCCGTGCAGCCTTTGAGAAAAATATATATTAAAAAGGTTTATTTCTCCCAAATTATGCCAACTAAATCGCAGACTCCCGTTATCTAGAAAATACACTAATTCAAAGCACTTTATTTGCTAATGACACTTTTTGTAATTTATTAACACATCAGGTAAAATAATTGTCTTTAACTTTTCCAAATTTAAAAAGGCACATCAGTGGCTCATCAAAATTTCTGAGTCAATTGTGGAATACCCATGATCTTTCCTTCTATGAAAAAGATCATCGATATTTTGTGAAAGATTAAGTGTGGTCAGCAGTAAATTAACAAGGAGGAGGAAAATTAATATTTGCCTGGATGTGTGACACAATGTTTTATATACCACCTTTAGAAAACAGATGTCAATTGTTTGTATAAAATTTCCTGCCTGTGGCTGAACATTATTGAAAGTTATACAACTTGCTTTATAGAGATGGTTCAGGCTCCTTACTGAAAATAGATTTACTAGATATAATGTGGAAGCTTCCTATAACATTTAACTCTGTTACTCTGAAATGCTGTTTCTCTTTTGAATTTTTTCCATTTTCCTTTTATCCTTTTTCCTTCCTTCTTTACATCCTTGTTACTTCCTCTCTCCTTCCCTTGTTCTGTTTTTCTCAATGTCCTTCTTGTTTATTTGTTCTTCAATCAATAAAGTTATTTACCCCATTATTATGGTTTTTTCCCCTCCAAAATTCAAATGTTGAAACTTAATGGCCAATGTGATGTTATTAAGAGGCCAAGCCTTTAGGAGATGATTAGGCCATGAGGACTTCTCCTTCATGAATGGGATTAAAACCCTGATTTTAAAAAAAGGCTATACACAGTGTCCACAGTGTGTCCTGCTTTTCTGCTTTCTGCCATGTGAAGACACAGCATTCCTCCCCTTCACAGGATTCAGCAAGAAGGTGTCATCTTGGAAGCAGAGACCAATTCTCAACAACCAGTACTTTGATTTTGGACTTCCCAGCCTTTAGAACTGTCAGAAATATGCCTCTGTTTTCTATTAGCTAACCAGTCTCACATATTTTTTATAGCACCACAAAGAAAGAAACCTGCTGTCTCCCCACAATATCTTTTGCAATCCAGTTTCATTTATTTTATTTTTTTGTGTGTCAAGTTCAATTTCTCTCAACATATATGAGTTTAATTCTATCTATCATTTACTGGAACAGCAAAAAAATTATTTCGTGTGAAAACATTTTCCTTCCATTTACTACTCACACATGAGTTATCCTGAAATTAAATGTGAATGTTTGAGATTTTATTGAATCTACTTTAAGCTTTGTCTTTGAGATATCTTATTTTATAAATGATTGTATGACAATGAACATTTATCACACATGTTTCTACATAATTTTACTGATCATGGCATGATCTCTTAACTTTCATCAGACATGACAGATATTCTTTATGTTTTAGTCAAAACATTGGAAAATTTTTTCTTAAATTCTATTAAAATGTATTTATTAGGTATAGCCAATGACATTATACTCTATATTAGAAAAATGAACTGATTAAAATTCATCCTTACCTAGAAAATTACGTAGAAAGGTTAGTAAAAGTGATATTGCTGTTGGGATCCTGCTGGATACCTGTCAGACATTCTAAATACTCAAAAATTTTCTCATTCTAAATACTCAAAAATTTTCTCATCACCTCACTGATGCTGGGAAGATAAACACAGTACTTATTTTTACACGCACACTTACAGCTGAAAATGGCATGGAATCTATTTCTGGCCAGAGAGGTATACAGAGACATCTGCAGGTGGTGGGAGGAAGAAAGGTGCAGAAAGGGAGTAGACTTATGACAAGTTTTTGTTTTCTGATTAACCAAAACAATGACCGAAATGATCGAAAAAGTACAGGTGCAACAAGCAAAGCCTTTCCATTTTATCCCTAATTATTGTTCTAAACTTAGATATCATGTCTGGAGCTGAAGCAGCTATCTTGAGAACTTGAGTAAAAAGCATGTGAAAAAGGCCAACTAGAGCTTCCTGTTGCATGAATGTATATATCTAACCTATACAGAAAGAAATCATGGGGATGTACCTAAGTAGATTGGAGTAAATGTATGATATTACCAACAATTTTCACATATATTAAAATCCTGATACAACACGTCATCTTTTGGAACTTACATCAACGTAGTTGCTAACTCAAATCATGCTTTTCCTACAGGTCTTATGTCCAGCTTATACTTCTTCCCATAATAAAAATTTAATTTCTATCATAGTAAAATTCTAATTCTATCATATGTTAGATCAAAATCTGACATATCATATTGAAACTATCTGTTTTTTAAATGGGGAAAAAGTTGGTGAATATTAGGTGTTAACTTTTTCCTTAGAAATGTAAGTGTAAGTGCTAGAGTTTGAGAATTTTTATGGTAAGGCTAAATAATAAGAAAACATATTAATTATATATTAAGTATCTCATTTATGAATTTGAGAATATAAGACTAAACATATAAGCCCAGGGCCTTATATAAATTATGTATAAATTTAATAAAAATAAAGACATAATTTATAAATTGTGCTTCAATTTAATAACATCTCCCACAATATGGATTGATAGATCTATAACTGGTCTAGGTCATGTTTTAAAATATAATACTTCCTTTTGTATTGTGTCATTAAGAGAAATATATTCAAACTTCTTTTTAAAGGAAGAAAGAATGTCTACATATGTATATGTATGTACACATTTATATATATCAACATTCAGACACATCTGTAAGTGTACAAAAAATTCTTGCTGATTTTGTTAGAATAAAAATAACACAATTCATATTCCATAGTGGACTATAAAGTACTCCTGTAAAGTCTAGGGAAAAAATAAGAAAACTTTATTATCTTTCATGTTTGTCTACACAAAAGGAAAAAAAGTGTATATAATTGAATTGCTAATGAGTAAATGTTGATAATTTATAACAATATTTTCTGACATATTGCCAGGAGTACTTCATTTACTTATTAAGTTTCAGTCTTATAATATTTCCAGACACAATTTTGCAAATCAACACAGTATGCATAATATTTTTTTTAATTTGCTGAAATATGTGTGTGTATATGTACATTTTTAAAGTATATTTTTCTGGCCGGGTGCAGTGGCTCATGCATGTAATCCTAGCACTTTGGGAGGCTGAGGTGGGTGGATCACCTGAGGTCAGGAGTTGGAGACCAGCCTAGCCAACATAATGAAACCTCATCTTTACTAAAAATAATAATAAAAAAAAATTAGCCAGACGTGGTGGCACACGCCTGTAATCCCAACTACTCGGGAGGCTGAAGCAGGAGAATTGCTTGAACTTGGGAGTCGGAGGTTGCAGTGAGCTGAGATCATGCCATTGCACTCCAGCTTGGGCAACAAGAGCGAAACTCTGTCTCAATAAATAAATAAAAGTATAATGTTCTAACAAAAGTCTCATCACATTATATACTTTCATATGGGATATTTTGTTTTAAGTACTATCTACATTTTTGCACATCATCCAAATCTTCATATTAATTCCTGTAACTGAAAAATAAAAATTCATTGTAGTGCATTTTGTACCAATGCGAAAATAAAAGAAAACCAAATAACTCATATCAAAAGAAAATGAATACACCCACGTATCCCCACACCACACAGACACACATACTGAAGCAAACCCTAATGTTAATGTATGCACTTCTTAGCTGTATTCTCCTGGTATATGCATCTATATGGATAGACAATTAAAACACTGGTCAGTTTTTTGTCACCTTGCTATGTGGTTCTCTAGCACCTCGCACCACATATGGAAAAAAAAAAAAAACTCATTGCATTAGTCTGTTCTCATGCTGCTAATAAAGATATTTCTGAGACTGGGTAATTTATAAAGGAAAGAGGCTTAATTGACTCAACAGTTCCACATGGCTAGGAAGGCCTCATAATCATGGTGGAACGCAAATGAGGAGCAAAGTCACATCTTACATGGCAGCAGGCAAGAGAGCATGTGCAGGAGAAATATCCTTTATAAAATCATCAGATCTACTGAGACTTACTATCATGAGAACAGCATGGGAAAGACCTGCCCTATAATTCTATTACCTCCCACCAGGTCCCTGCAATGACATGTGGGAATTATGAGAGCTACAATTCAGGTTGAGATTTGGGTGGGGACACAGCCAAACCATATCATTCATTATTCTTTATTGTAATTACTTTATAATGTTTACATTTCTTACTACTCTGCAAATTACTTGAGAGCAGGATTTATGTCTTTTTTCATCAATGTTCCAGCTTTGGTACCTACCCTAGTGTACAGCACATAATAAGATGATCCATTAGTGTTTGTTGAATGAATACATATTTGTGAGGTCTTTTCAGATGTTGCTGAGAAGTTTTTATTTCTAAATTATGTCCAGTCAAAACAGCTTAAGAATGCATTATAAATGAATTGAAGAGCACAGAGTCCTTCTTAGAAATCTGGGGGAAAAAATACTGCACTGATGAACATAAAATCTAGTGGCCAAAATCACCAATTTGAAGAAAGTCTCTTTGGGAATCATGGGCTTTCAAATTTAAGAGAATAAATGGAGAAAAATACTTTAGAAAATTTTTGTTTACGATTTGCAATTATTAATCAAGAAATGTTTACTATCTTGGCCATGAAGGAATAGTGATCTCCCTCATTAAGTGTTGGCAAGAATATGGCAAGAATATGGTCTAAAAATGGTATAAAAGACATGCTATAACAAATCTTCCAATTAATGTTTCAAAAGGCATTTTTCTTGTAAATATTTTGATTTTGGTAAGTTCATAAACATTTTATAATCAAATTGCCTATATTTCAGTGTATCTGAATTCAAGTTTAAGTTTGACCTTTTATTTTCAATTTATTTCAAACTGAATATTTTTAATATAAGTTTAACGGCACCGCAAACTGTTTCATTGAAAACTAATGTTTTATAACATAAAGTAACTTATAGCCATGGCATCTATATGAACAGAAAACCATAATTGATTAGAAGAGCTACTCATCTTCCTGTATATTTCTGCATATAGTTCTTTAAGAAAACCATGTTAAGAAATTCATAAATTTATACCATCAATAATATTCAGTTTGCAGTGCTTTTAAAGACACAGATAGTAAGCATAAAGTGCTAACATTTGCTATGTGGGCTGTCAAAAAATCATTTGAAATCATTGGGGAGATATATTTCACAGAGTTTGAGCCAAAAAAAGTGAACTTAAAATATGCAAAAATAAGAATAATCAAAATATAAATCAGTTTCCAAAAATAATGGCATTATCATGCAACTGATTTTGTTAACATTCTTCAGCACATTAAACAAATTGTACTATGTGTTTTTTGTATTATTTTAGATTACTCACTTCTATAAAGAAAAGGATGCACTCATTAGATGAGATGAGACTCATAACAAAAGTTAAGTTGAAAATACCAATCAATGACAGATTGGATAAAAACATACATACCATGGAATACTATGCAGTTGTACAAAATAACGAGATCGCATCCTTTTCAGGATCATGATGGAGTTTGAGACCGTTATCCTAAACAAGTTAAAGCAGTAAGAGAAAACTAAATACTGCACGTCCTGATTTATAAGTAAGAGGTAAATAACAATATAACATAGACACCAAGATGGAAACAAGAAACACTGGGAAAGACTTGAGGGTGGAGGGTGACAGGAGGGAAAAAATCAGAAAAAAGTAACTATCGTGTAGGAGGCTTAGTACCTGAGTGGTGAAATAATCTGCCCAACAAACCCCTATGACACAAGTTTACCTATGTAACAAACTTGCACATGTACCCTTAAACCTAAATTAAAAGCTTAAAAAGTTAAGCTTATATAGTAAACTATATAGTAACTTATGAGTGAGAATTAAAATGCATTGGACATGTTCATTATAAACAATGTATATGTAAAAAGCTAATCAGTCTGAAATCATATGACTTATTAAATGTGTATATTAACTTAGTACCCTTAAACCACACCAACGATAGAGAATTACCGTGTAACAAATGAGAGAAATAGAAAGACCAAGTCATTATAATACACAGGCTGATAATTCCATTACCCCTAAATCAGCCACCTATTTGGTAAAACAAGTTTTGATCTGGTATACTTTTGCTTGTCTTGCCTTATGGCAAGTCTGTGTCATTAGCACAGGGGCCCCTTGCTCAAACCTGCACCCTGGTACTCATGACTATACCATTCATGTGGAAGGCTGATGTGGTAGAGAGAGAAACTGTAGCATTACCATCATATAGCCTAGGACTCAAGTAGTGTTGCCTTTCTGCTCACTTACACCTTGTCCTAACTACTTTAAGCTGCCCCATCACTTTTATCTGACTGTGTTTTAAACTGATGTAATATGAGCATTTTAATTTGACCTGTGAGCCTTTCTGTTTCTGTTCTGTGACATTTGGAATGGTTTGCCTGATAGGGTACTAACAGGCTACAAGTCCATGAAGGTCATTCAAGACCTTCTTTAATTTTCAAACAACAAATAAGCTAGAAAAGAATGCCCCATGTGTTGCTTAGTTTAGTGCAGAAGAAAGAAATAATATCCTATCTATCTATCTATCTATCTATCTATCTATCTATCTATCTATCTATAGATATGTGTGTATATGTATGTGTGTGTATATATATGTGTATATATGTGTGTGTGTATATGTGTGTATATGTGTGTGTGTGTGTGTGTATATGTATATATGTATAAATGTATTTGGCTGTGTTGTTTTCACTGTGAGGAAGAAATAAATTTTTAGTTGTGTGGTTAGCAACTCTGATCCTGATTAATTTGTCTGTGTGGAATACACAGTTCAGTTGTCATCAATTTTCATATCCTTGGGCAAGCCAGTATCTTCTGCAAACCTAAACTTTCTCAATTAAAAAGTAGAAATAATAAACGGTCCTGCTTCCATAGCAATTGGAAAGATCTAATCAAAAAATATTTGTAAAATGCTTAGAAAACAGCCCTGTACATGAAAACATCCAATAGCAGTTGCTAAGGGAGATAAAAATTAATACTTTTTATTAATGAGGCAAATAAGTCAGAATACTGTTATGGAAAAGACTATATGCTCTTCTGAAGAGGAATAAATAGAATAAATAAGAAATATGACAAACTTTTTTAGGCAGTTGTCTGAGTTGGATAAAATGAGTCGGCCATCTTCTAAAATTTCAGCTGGCAAATTTGCCTAGGCCAAAGGCAATTTTTCTTTAGGTTATAGCTTCTATATTTAACTAGTTTTTATTATTTATAAAAATGGTTGACAACAAGAAATCTGGGCTTTTCATTGCTTCCTTATCAATAGATTCAACTTTGGTTTTGATTAGTTGTCTACTTTTTATCTATTGATTGCTTATATTTATTTCTGGAAAGGTATAATTGGGTTCAGTTCACATAACTTCCATTTTTTCAGGGGAACGAGGAAGAAATTTATGTAATAAAGTTTACAAAAACAAGTATTCTATAGATAATCTATAATATTAATATAGTTTAAAATTGCTGTGTAGAAAAATAGTTCAAAAGCACATTTCAAAAATGACTTATATGGTCAAATAAACCTAAGAAATAAAGTCAAGGTATATAATGCTTTATTCCAAATATAGGAAAAGCATGAGAATAGAGAGGAATTTTCCGTGAAGGACTGCAGAGGGTCTGGGACTTTATCCTACTTTATCTACAAGTTAGCTTGTTACTCTTTCATGAATGCTGGAAGAGACATGAGACTCCTGGGTCAAAGACATTTTACTTCATTACTCATCAGAAAAGCAATAACCAGAAGTTCATGTTCATGTCCTCCTTCCGTGTGCACACATGGGAGCAATGCAGTGCCGAGTGATGGATGATCATAATCTATTGGGTTGTCAATGAATAGAAACATTGAGCTAGTGGAATTCACTGCTTTTATAGCAAGCAGAAACAAGACTACATTTTGTCTAGGAAAGGGTTTATGTCTTCCCTCCTGTTTGCCTGCTGAGAACACATGATGGTAAGTATCCTAGGAAAAGAATGATCAGAGCTATGCATTCTTGGTATAACCAGGAAGTATATGCAAGAACATGGAGGGCTCATTATGCATTACCGCCCCTAATGAGAGCCAATGCTTTGATCTTGAAGAAAACTGTGAGCAGAAAAAAAAAATCCATATTCCTCTATTTCCAGCAACACAAACAATGACTGGCTCATGGTAAGCTCAATAAATATCTAATGTCATAACTGAATAATTAAGAACGAGCTAGTGGACTTTGCACTTGGAGTAGCATAAGGGGGCTTCACATGGCCACAAACACCCTGTTGAGAAGTGTCACCTTAGCTGAGAAATCACTGAAGATTGTTAGTAAGGAAAGGGCATGTTCAGATTTATAATTTGGAACAATCACTTTGCCCTCAATATGATGATGAATTTAAGGGGAGCAAGACTAAGGCAGGGAGACAAATTAAAAAGCTATTGCAACAGACAGATTGGGTGATTATAAGGCTCTAAACTAGGAAATTATTATGTAGGATAACATGAAAAGTAATTTCAGCAATATTTAGAGAGCAGTACACAGGGCTAAATGCTTAATAGAATGAGAAGGGGGTTAGATACTAAGATAACGCATAGTGTCGTTACTTGAGACTGGGTCCATATGCGTTATGTAGGAATCATCAGTTCAGAAATCATGAAGTTTTACTTAGATCCATACAAATAAAAATATTTTTATAAAACAGATTTTATTTTAGTTTTCTTCTTTTTTTGTCTTTTTTGTTTTGTTTTGTTTTGAGACGGAGTCTCGCTCTGTCGCCCAGGCTGGAGTGCAGTGGCGCTGTCTTGGCTCACTGCAAGCTCCGCCTCCTGGGTTCACACTATTCTCCTGCCTCAGCCTCTTGAGTAGCTGGGACCACAGGCTCCCGCCACCACGCCCAGTTAATTTTTTGTATTTTTAGTAAGAGACGGGGTTTCACCATGTTTGCCAGGATGGTCTCGAACTCCTGACCTTGTGATCCACCCGCCTCAGCCTCCCTAAGTGCTGGGATTACAGGCGTGAGTCACCGTGCCCGGCCCTATTTTAGTTTTCTAATAGATTTTGTACAAACATAACTTTTTTATATTTATGATACCAAAATTAAACGTTTAAATTTTTTTTATAGATGTCTTTACATAGAGCAACAGTTTCTTAGAACATCAAAATACATACTTAAAATTGAATTATCTGTTCTACACAGATTTTTCCCTTTCTCATGTCTTTCACTTCCTACTTAAATTATTCCTGTGATGATACAGCTAAGTAAGCTATTCAGCTATGTTATTTACCCTTTAAAAGATGAGTAATTTACTCATTGGTAATCCTGTGGCTGATAACGTTTGTTTTGATCAATTGCTTTTCGATTATATTTCCCAAGCCAGAAGTTTTATCATATTTGGTTGCAAAGACAAGCAAATTTTAAGAATAGCTATAAGTAACATCCTTATTAGCCTCCTTCAACAAGGAGCACAACATTCTTCTCTACCAAAACCTGGTAAAATTTTAGGGTTTAAAAGACAGCATTTAAATGGAACAAAGCTATGTATGTATGTAGACTCACGACATGTAAATATTTGCATACTTTTGGAGATTTACAAAATAGACATTCCACATGGTTTTTAATGAATGAAGAAATTAATATGTCCTTATTTTTTTTTCATATTGCTGCACTCTAACATCAGCATAGTGGTCCACGTAAGTTTATTTAATGGAACTAACTTTCAGGCTTTCAATGATTTAAGGGAAAAACGTGCTGATTTATTTATATAAAAACCAAAATGATATTTATTTTTTTTATTTCTTTTCATGCTTTCCATGGCAGACTGTGGCAAACAACCCTCCGCTCAAATGAAGTATGCTGTTTTATTTTGCTTTTGATCATTCATTGTAGGCTATCATGATTTCTATTAACATGAATGAAAATTCTCAGAGAAATAAAATTAGTACAAACATCCGAAATTCAGTATTTCTCTCAAAGGGAAAACAGTATAAATGGAAGTTTAATAATGAATCACATATCTATCATTTATTGAGTTATTTGAGAAACTGGAAACATATCAATATTTAAGTGGACTAATTTTAAACACACGCAAAATGGCATAAATGCCATATTTTTTTTAATGTAACGTACATGTATTTGCAGATGGTGTCTCTAAAATACCAAACTGAGTGTCTGAGGAAGAATGTAGCTGCCTAGATTTTCTGTAGTAGAGAAGACAGTAAAGGAAATGCTGCCACTTTTATTATAAATTAAAGGAGGATCCTTCATGAGAGATCTGAGTTTCTAGGAATGTCGGGCTGACATTTACGAAATTGATTTGTCTTGACATTTAGAAGAATTCCACAGAATTATGTGTACATGTTCAACATTATGTAAACCAAAATACATTTGTAATGTTTTAAGCTTTTAAAAGAAGTTGGCTGTTTTAAGAGAAGGAGAACAAGACTACTTTTATATACAAGCAGATTTCAGACTTGGAAAATGAAACAATGACATTTGCTTATAAAGTTGGATCCCAAAGCAAAATAGATCAAAATGTCAAACTATTGAAACAGTGTTACAGGTTTTTACTGTATAAAGAATACTTTAAAGTTTTGATTTTCAGGGTAGAGGCAAGACAATGTGCCTTGTTAAAAAGAAGATAAAAAGTTTTCAGGTTAAACCATATAAAAATTGCTGATGTTCAACTGCTGACTTATAAAAGAAGCAATTTCAAGTGATATAAAATGATAGCTAATATTTATTAAGTGCTTTTAGACTTACATATCTCAACACATTCAATTCTCCAAAAACTCGTAGGAGGATGCTACCGATGATGTCCTCATTTTACAGATGAGCAAATGGACCAAAAGAAATTAAGTAACCCACCCAGGACCACACAAGTCAAATTTGTACCTGAACCCAACGTGGCTGTACAATCGTGCTGTGAACCATGATGCTGTTCTTTTTCCAAGAAGAGGTGATGGACTGGATGTGAAATGTTTTAAGCATCATGGGGTTATAGTATGTGCTGCTTGGAAATCCTGTCCTAGCCCTTTTTTAAGAATTTGGAAGGTCTCCCAGTCTAAAAGTATGGTGGCAAGCCAGTAGATCATGAATTTATTGTAAATAATGCCTTAAGATAACTAATGTGGAGGCACGATGAATATGACAAGGCTGGACAAAAAAACTGAAGAGGGAAGGTTGGTTAAATCTTTAAGACACATAGACTTTGCCTAGTACAGTGGCAGTGGGAAATGGGAAGGGAAGCACAAAAACAGGAAGCAATGAAAAAGTAATATTTGGCTACTGATATTGTGTGACAGCAAAAGAGAGAATGAAATGCAATGCTTATCTTCCCATTCAGTTGACTGAGAAAATTCTATTCAAGTTGTTAGAAAATAAAAAGGACATGTGGAAAAGAATCTTGACATTGATGTGATCAGGAAAACAATTAAGTGTTTCATATGCTATCATACCCTATAGCAGCTTTTATTTTGCTTTTTTGTTTTATTTGTTTGTTTTTGATACAGTGTCTGGCTCTGTTGTCCAGGCCGGAATGAAAGGGCATAGTCATAGCTCACTGCAGCCTTGACCTCCTGGGCTCAAGTGATATTCTCACCTCAGATTTCTGCCTGTAGCAGTTTTAAAGTTTGTTTTGTAATAAGAAATGAAGTAACATACTTATGTATGTAATACATGCTTAATAAAGGATGTATTCTGGCCAGGCGTGGTGGCTCATGCCTGGAATACAAGCACTTTGGGAGGCTGAGACGGGCAGATCACCTGAGGCCAGTAGTTCGAGACTAGCCTGATCAACATGGTGAGATCCTGTCTCTAGTGAAAATGCAAACATTAGCTGGGTGCCGTGGCACGTGCCTTTAGACTCAGCTACTCAGGAGGCTGAGGCCAGAGAATTGCTTGAACCTGGGAGATGGAGGTTGCAGTGACCTGAGGTTGTGGCACTGCACTTCAGGCTGGGCAACAGAGCGAGGCTTTGTCTCAAACAACAACAACAACAGCAACAACAACAACAATAACAAAAATCCATATGTATTCTATTGATTTTTTATAAAAGGTTTTACATTTCTTTCAGGAGCTTAATTTTGATTTGTGTAAGAAATTCCTCCTTGATATTTGGAAGAGGCAAAATTTAAATAACTATTAGCTTGTTCTCAACATTGCTAATAACTATTATAACACATCACTTCACTGAATATTAATACAAACACTGTTCACTATTATGTGCAACATTTTAAAAAGTGAAGTGTAATGGTCTTTTCCTTTCAGAAGCATGCCTATATTCACATAAATGTGTACGGTGTATATTAACATCGAATATTCTACATAGTTCTTTACTTTAGATATATTCTAAAAAACCCAATTTCCTAAAAATAAGTGTATGCACTTGAGCACATGCCTGAAATGATGAACAAAACAAAATACTTGATAATAGGGACCTTGTCAGGTGTCTGCATATGTTTGTTTTTCAAGGCCAGGCACAGTGCTTTGCACTTGTAGGTGACTGGTAAATGCTTTTGAGAAAAACAAAACAAACAAACAAGAAACCAAAAACTGGGGGAGGGAATCCAGTTGGTCAAGGGATAAGCTTGCATGGGATAGGCATTTCATAATCATCAGCAGTTTTTCTATACTATAGGTTTTTCAGTAGAGCTATTTTTGTTTTCATATTTCTTGTGGCCTTCCATAACACAATGACGTACAATTCTTTGAGAGTAATATCTTTGTAATATATTTCTGGATGAATATTCCCAAAGCCATATTACAGGCACTTACATGTCTTTTGTCTTTGTGTTTTCTCTGGAAGGGGGAGCATCCTCTGCTCTGTGACGGGAGAGGAATAAATCGGAGTTGTGAGAGCCTGGAATTCACTGTACATATTTCTTCAGTGGAAGGGTTATCCATTTCTCCACCATGACACTTGATCATCTTTCCCTTCATTTCACATGGGGAAGGTCCACAGGGCCCTCCCCTAGACTTCCTGCCTTTGTGTACTGAGCATAATTAAATGGATGGGCTCTGGGCATGTTTTCCATAGGCAGAAATGGATCATCTCATTTCCTCTGCATGCCAAGAGTTTGGTGACTGAGCTTGTCCAACAGAAGTGCTCTGGAGTGCGACGCTGCTCTTTTCTATTTCATGGTGATTGGTTGGACAAGCATAGAGGTAAGAGAGTTAATTACCTTTCCTCTTGTTCCAAGACACACTACTGAATTCAGCTTTAACAAATTTCCAACATTAGGGGCTGTTCACTTGCTAATATTGTGGCTGTTCACTTACTAAGATAGTGCCTAAATATTTTGAGAATTTTAAGTAATTCTATTTTGAATAGATTCTCTCCTGCACTTATATCCCAGAAGGTGGCAGAGGAAACCTCAGTCTTGCTTCATCATCCAGACGCCTGGTCTTTAGAATAAACCAATGCAATGTTCTGTAGAACATTACTATTGGAAGAAAGATTGGCATGTAGGTTAGAAGATAATATGTTGTGGGCTGGGCACAGTGGCTCATGTCTGTAATCTCAGCACTTTGGGAGGCTGAGGTGGGTGGATCATGAGGTCAAGAGATGGAGACCATCCTGGCCAATATGGTGAAATCCCATTTCTACTAAGAATACTAAAATTAGCTGGATGTGGTGGTGTGCGCCTGTAGTCCCAGCTACTTGGGAGGCTGAGGCAGGAGAATTGCTTAAACTCAGGAGGTGGAGGTTGCAGTGAGCTGAGATCACGTCACTGCACTCCAGCCTGGGTGACAGAGCAAGACTCCAACTCTGAATGAATGAATGAATGAATGAATGAATGAATGAATGAATGAATAAAAGAAGATAATATGTTGCATGATTGAGGCATCTTGTTCGGGGCAGGTACCAGAGCTAACTGTGGCCCATGAGCATGATGGTGACTGGCATTTTGGTTGTGCATGCCATTCTAGGTAGACACTGCTCTTTGTAGATATGAAAAATAATACATATTTGCTTATAGTCAGATTTCGTCTTTGAACAATGAAACATACATTTGAGATTTTAGACATCAGTTTTTTGAAGTTTCATTAAGGAAAGAGAGATAGAATTATGCTATGGATGAACTCTGTAGCTCCTTATTTCTTGTATCAGATAATCTGCTGTAAATACGGCAAAATATTGGTATTTATGAAATACAGTGATATTCAATGTTTTTTGATATTTCAACATAATAATGATACAAATGTCTGTTAAATCTCAACCAGATTTATCAAACTTGTCTGTATAACTTTCTTTTTGTCGCCATGAGCAACTTAACTGAGTACATAATTCCTATTGCCATTAACAGGGAAAAATGTATCCTCCGGAGCTAGCAGTCACATCTAATGTAAAACGCAAACACTTAGGAGTCCACCTCTCAATTTTCTCTGGGTTAAAATGAGTGCCTCAGAAATGCTAGTCTTCCTGAAGCATACAGGTATCAGCAGGCCCAGCATCTGCTCTCCCTGACCTCCTCTGAGTTTTGCTGTCAGGCTTGGTCTTGGGTGTCTGACAGCCACTTGTTTGCTGTACTTAGTCCTTAAGTGCTGAGTATTTGCTTCCTCAGAGCGCGAGCATCCTGCTTAGGAGCTGTGTTGCTTCATCCTTCTGGTTCTTCTTCTTACCTATTCTGCCTTCTGTAAGTCCTGTTGGTGATCTTGGAAATTATTTCCTTTGTTTCCCTATCATGTTAAGATTTGCTGGGATTTCCATATTTGTCCATGTATATCCCTTTAGACATCTTCTTCAACTACAGCTATGCTAAAATTAAGTTGGCATGAGAGTCCAGTGGTATAACTGAGGGGAATATTCTCTAGAAAGATAATCTTCTGAGGCTATGCCCTGGGAGCAAATAACAAGCACACTCAGAGATTCCCTCAAACTTGATTATGGCAATCACCTTTGTGGTTTGTCTTTAACGTGAGGGCTGCCTTTCAGCCCCTTTCTCTCCTCTTCCCACTGTTCTTATCATTATCAAACCTCTTCTTTCTGCTTGCTGGATACAATGGAGTTTACTTTGGGGCAAGAGGAAGACTATTAACTATCATATATCATTACCTAACTATGTAGACTCCTAACCATAGTATATAATTATCTATTCTATGTATACATTTATGCTCAACCATCTAAGTTAATTCTTGAGATTTCAATCCCTGTTTTTGGAATTTCTAGAAAAGTCTTTTCTCTCTCCACAATTTTCAGCAATTGTAAATCAATTAACACTCGCTTTTAGGGTATTGCCCAAGAGCGGGTATAATAGTAACAATCAAACAAAAAGGGCTTTTATACAATATTGATGTGAATGTAAATTAGTAGAGCCACCTGAAAAACAGTATAAAGATTTCTGAAAACACTAAAAATAGAACTTCCGTATAATCCAGCAATATCACTACTGGGTATATATCCATAGGAAAATTAGCATATCAAAGGGATATCTGTCCTCCCATGTTTATTATTTCATTATTTACAACAGCAAGCATATGGAATCAACTTAAGAATCTATCAGTGAATGAATGAATAAAGGAAATGTGGCATGCATACATAATGGAACACCATCTGTAAAAACTAATGAAATCATGTCATTTGTAACAAGGATAGAACTGGAAGTCACTGTGTTAAATGAAATAAGCCAGGCACAGAAAGGAAAATATTGCCTGTTCTCACTGATGGGAGTTTAAAAAGTTGACCTCATGGAGGCAGAGAGTGGAATGACAGAAACCACAGCCTGAGAATAGTATATAGAGGTGGAAGATGAGAAGAGGGTACAAACATGCAGTTGGAAGATACAAGTTCTAATGTTTGATAGCTGAGTGGTTGAATATAGTTAACAACAATACACTGTATATTTCATAATAACTAGAAGAGAGAACTTGAAATGTTCCCAACATATAGAAATGATAAATATTAACGTGATGGGATACCCCAAATACCCTGACTTGATCATTATGCATTCTACGCATGTATCAAAATATCACTTTTTATCCCATATATATGTACAAATATTATATATCAAAATATTTTAAAGTCATAGTTGTTATAAATGCATATCATGTACCTGTTGTTGTTAAAGAATTTTGTTTGCATTAACAATCGCCAGAATAATCTTATGCAGTCCATAATATTATAATAACCCATACTGCACAGATGAGAAATCTGAGATAGAAGAAGGGCAAATGACTTGTCCAACTAAAAGTGTGTAAAAAAGATTTGAACTAAGTAATCTGGCTCCATGTCAATTGTTCTTAGCACTATAATTACATTGCCTCTTCCTCAAACTCTATTTAGAAATTAAAGATTGTTATAATTTGTATTTCTAAAAGGCCATCTTATTGTAAAGTCACATACTCTGGAGCAGAACTGCAAAGACAGGTGCAGTTTTTAAAACACAGTTGAGAAAATATCACCTTGCTCCAACATGGTTAATTCTGCAGCACTGCCTTTTGCCAGAAAATTCACTCATAATTGAATTGCATTCTGACTTGATCTTGTGATTTTTGTAAACACAATAGACAAGGAAATGGGTACTGTTCATTCTGAATTGGGAGGCATTTTTCTCTACTCCTGGCATTATACATTTGAACTCAATTTTTTTGTTGTTTGTGTGCTTTCGTGATGCAGTTCTCTATGTGGAGAGAATTCTTTGCAGAGTTCAGGCTGAGATTAGTAAAACAAGAAAAAAGAGAGACAACTGACAAGATGCAGAAGTTACGTTCAAAGTATGGTGTATTACTCTGTTCTCACACTACTATGAAGAAATACCCAGGACTGGGTAATTTATAAAGGAATTATGTTTAATTGACTTACAGTTTATTATGGCTGGGGAAGCCTCAGGAAACTTAACAATCATGGCAGAAGGCACCTCTTCATAGGGCAGTAGGAGAGAGAATGACTGCCAGCAGGAGAAATGCCAGACACTTATAAAACCATCAGATATTGTGAGAACTCACTCAGTTTCATGAGAACAGCATGTGGGAAACCATCACCATGATTCAATTACCTCCCACTGGGTCTCTCCCACAACACATGAGGATAATGGGGGTTACAATTCAATATGAGATTTAGGTGGGGACACAGCCAAACCATTAATATGGGATTTCAACTCTGAAGGCCAGAATCAACTGGAATTATGAGGAATGTCATCTATTTGTTCTACTCAGACTTCAAATTCGATCATATTTTTGGGGGACAGAAGTTCTCTCTCTTTTGAATAGTGAGGCTAGGGGAAGGAATGCTACTAGGAATATGTCTTATTACCTAAGAAAGGCCAGCCAGAAGACATGCTGATAGGTAGGGGAGAAAATATGAGTGAATCGGAGAAACAAGGCAATATTCTGATGGTATCATGAGCCTCTGGAACAAACACCATGCCTTTATCTCTAAACGTTTTGAATATATGAAAGCCAATGACTTCCTTGTATTATTTAATCCAGTTTAAGTTGTATTTTCTCTTACCTGTCTGTAAAAATATGCTAACTGATGAGGCTGACACACAAAAACTCAAGTTTATAAGCAACAACAGTATCTAATGGACCAAGTAGATATTGACAGACCAATCAAAAAAGCAACAGAGACAAATGTATGCAAGTAAGTGTAAATAAAATGGCTAGCACCTTCTCTGTGATTCCTCCCAGTGGTGCACATTAAATGTATTTGCAAATACATGACAGTTGCATGTGAGTGAGGAAGTGCATGTGAATTGATAGAATGTGCGTTAATGCACGTGTGTGCAACAGAAGCAGCCACGGAACATAAATCAATGTTAGTGTTCATGGAAATAGTAAGCTTTTGTTCTTTGAGAATCTGTACCAAATGCTCTTGCCTGTTATTGAGATTTTATCTTTAAAGGTGATTATCGAGGATGTGAAAGGCCTAGAGTTTGATATTGAAAATGGAATAGAAGATTGAAACAAATGAGAAAGACATAGTGGGAACTCAGTCATTTACAGAGGAGAGAAGAGATGTCTATAAAGATAATGCTAATATGAAATTTAAGAAATTCTTGCAGTTTAAAGTGCTTGTGAGACATCTATATTCCAAATTCTGATTGTATTAAAATTCCATTCTGATCCCAGGTAAGATAACAGGAATTTCGTCAACATCAGTGTGATTGCTGAAAGGAGATATAATTGGGATGGCAATGAAGGGAAGATGGAGATAATGCTATAAATAAAATCTTGGGAAATAGCTATGTTACTATGTATCAGGAACAAGAAAAATTTGCCAAGTCCATGAAGAGGAGAGAACAAAAAGGGGAAAAGTTAATAAAACTCACAGACATGAACACTCAGATATTGGATTCAAAAAAGTATAAGTAACATGAGAATAGGAAAGGAGACATTGGATTTGTTAATTAATGGGACCTTGGTGACTATTTGAGAACAGCTTCAGTAAAGTGGTAAATGAATAGTTCAATTCTACATGTGTAAATGACATGAGAAAATAGACCAAATATAGGAGCAGAGTCATTGCGCGCAACTCTGCTTTCTAAAAGTGTATAAATGACGGGATGGAATGAGCTAGCCTAGACAGTGTAGATGGTGAAGCAAGGTTTCACATTAAGTGAAATACTGTGGTGATCCTTATAGGTATAAAACAGAGTAATCAATGAAGAGAAGACTGAAAATAAAATGAAGAAGAGATGATCATTATATTCTAGAGAAGGGGAAGGAGTTCAGTAAGAATTCAGGGGGAAGCACTTACAGCTGCTAATAATAACAACAGTACGATCAACATCAGGAACAACATTTTCAAACAACAAACAACTGCAAAAATTGAGTCTTTCTTTTCCTTCCAGAAGACTAAATATTGGTAGTGATACAGAAAATATTTTGTTCCAGGATATTGTATAATTTTAAACTTCTGATCTTATAAAAAGTTGAAATAATTTACTTTAAAAAGTCAATTACATTATCAAGGTATATTTAAAATTTGTATGTTAAATAACACATATCTGAAATACATATGGAGTAATAAATTAAACTACTAATTAGTATGATTTATAGAAATAGTTTAACAGAAGCTTACAACTAAATGAAATATTATTAAGGATTTATTGTTGTGCTGATCAACTTATCAAATTATGGATATTGTTGTGTTTCTGCAATCTGAGTGAACAAAATATACACTGATCATAATTTCCTTTTTTTCTGAGAAACTATAAGGTTTGTTATACTTTGAGTCATATTTTAATTCCATTCCAGTTTTGCATTAATGTAAATTCAAATACAGTCATCACAACTCTCTGTAAGACAATAAAATGCAGAGTACGGTGTATTTGAAAAACTAAAGCTTGAAGCAGTAATTTAAAATATCAATTGTTATCTTAACTAAGGTGACAAACTATGTGCTGACCAGTAGATTTACTATTTTGTTACGCTCTTTAAATTTTTAATCTGTAATTGTAGCTCTACATCTGCTAATATAGAGGTAAGAATGCAGTGGTTTCAGTCACACGTACAGAAGTATTAAATTATTGCCCTTGAAAACTCTAGTTTTCTGGTTTCTAATATGTTTCTGTATTGATTGTTCTGAAAGGGAGGCAGCTTTCCCATTTTCTAATCATGCTTAGAAATCTATAAACATTTAAATATCTTCTAAATTAGGCACTTTGGGTTTCCTTTCCATTTTCATTTTCAGTGACTAATGAATATCAAGAATAAGGAAATGATTTCCAGGTAATTACTGAAAGCAAACTGACTTATTAGGCCATGACTTATATAATGCAGGAATACAATGTGCAGTACATGATTTCCATTGTTATTTTAGATTGAGAAGTTCTTTATCAGAAAATCAATAAAATCTTGCAGTCTTGCAGTGCTATTTGAATCTCAGTTCTCTGCAGCTAAATAAATTATGTATTAGAATCACACAATTATGTCTCAGTTAATGTTTACAGCTAACAAATTATTTACATAGCTTTAAATAAATACATATTGAAGAAGAAAGAATAATTACAGTATACATCAGAATTTTACTGTTCTTCTGATCACTAAATTGTCTTTGTATGAAGCTCTTACTAGTGAGTATGAGTCACAGCCACCTTACATTTTACTTTTCCCTAATCCTACCTATGGACAATCTGATTATCACAAGTTTTATCTTCACTGCAAGGAGCAGTGCATCATCAGAGACTCTAATATTAATATAATTTTTCCTTGATTATATCCCATGTGAGACATAGAGTTTGTTTTTTAGAGTGTGTGCATCTTGGCTCAGTTCTTCCATCATGCCTGCCACATTGACAGATCCTAAACAAGGCTTATCATTCCATCAAACTTAAGGTCTTCATGGTTTTTTACCACTCACTTAATGGGAATAGGAACGTGTTCTACTTTCATCACCCTCATAAAACGATCAGTAAATATCTCAATAAACATTCTGAAATTATGGCCTTGTTGAAGGAAAAGGAGAGGGATAATATGAAATGGATAATGTCAGAATTAAAGATCGCCTGGCAACATTTTATAGACTTCAAAACATAAGAACTGGTAGATCAAAATAAATGAAAATGGAAATAGTTTAACAAAAGATTATTTGATGACCCAGCCATCCCATTACTGGGTATATAACCAAAGGATTATAAATCATGCTGCTATAAAGACACATGCACACGTATGTTTATTGTGGCACTATTCACAATAGCAAAGACTTGGAATCAACCCAAATGTCCATCAGTGACAGACTGGATTAAGAAAATGAGGCACATATACACCATGGAATACTATGCAGCCATAAAAAAGGATGAGTTTGTGTCCTTTGTAGGGACTTGGATGCAGCTGGAAACCATCATTCTGAGCAAACTATCGCAAGAACAGAAAACCAAACACCACATGTTCTCACTCATAGGTGGGAACTGAACAATGCGATCACTTGGACTCGGGAAGGGGAACATCGTACACCGGGGCCTATCATGGCGGGTGGGGGGGAGGGATTGCATTGGGAGTTACACCTGATGTAAATGACGAGTTGATGGGTGCTGATGAGTTGATGGGTGCAGCACGCCAACATGGCACAAGTATACATATGACATATGTAACAAACCTGCACGTTATGCACATGTACCCTAGAACTTAAAGTATAATAATAAAAAAAAAAGAAAAAAAGATTATTTGATGCAGTAACTATATGGTTCAATATGGCTATTGTGTATAATGTAGCAGTAGGTCCCAACATTTTTAAATACAATTTTAACATGAATATATTATTCAATATATAAGTATGTGTCATCTCCTATGATTCTAAAAGATTAAAGACTGGTAAATATGGCTGCCCTTATTTTTTATAATGTTATTAGTTTTAAGATCTAGTCAATTATATATACATGTATAAAATACATATATATAATATATATAATTTATATATATTGTTATATATAATATATAATTTATATATATAAAATACATATATATAATTGACTAGTCAATTACATATATATATAAAAGATCTAGTCAATTATATATATATATATATATATAAATGCACTCCTTTACTCAAGTTTAAGAAGATTTCACTTCATGGCCAAATGTGGTTCCTTCACTTAGATTTTAGAAGGTTCAATAAGCTGAACTAAGTTTTCAGAGATTTAGCCTTTGGGGTATGGCTATAAAATGGAAACCAACAAGAAGCAAGAGCTGTTGCAGGAAATCAGCTGGCAAGAGGCTATGATAGTCATTCAGTTGAGACAAATCAATAGTTTCAACAATGGCAATGGCATAAGGATAGAGAGAAGTGAGAAGGCTTTATAAATATTTATGTGATGAATTTGGCATTCACCTAATGTAGTGACTTTTTCACCACTGTACCAGAAACAACATTGGCTAACACATATTTATTGAATGAATCAATGAATCAATAAATAGATAAGTGACTGAATGGATGTGTATGACAGGGGAAAGAAAAAATTGAGAATAATTTTCTAATTTCTGGCTCAAATAACTGACTATGTTAGTATCACTTACTGAAATAGAAACAGTGGGCATTTGCAGATAAGCAAGGTGGTGATGGCTAAAAGTTTTACTATTTCCTTATTTAATTTTCCATACTTTTGGCTAATGGTATTACGTAATTTCAAATATTTTATTTATTTTATTACTTACTTTTTATTCCTTTGTTATTATTATTCTATTTACTTACTTTTTTTAAAATTTATTTATGTATTTTTGAGACAGAGTCTAACTTTGTTGCCCAGGCTGGAGTGCAGTGGTGCAATCTCCGCTCACCGCAATCTGTCTCCCAGGTTCAAGCAAATCTCCTGCCTTAGTCTCCTGAGCAGCTGGGATTACAGGTGCCCACCAAGACGTCCAGCTACTTTTTGTGTCTTTTAGTAGAGATGGGGTTTCACCATGTTGGTCAGGCTGGTCGTGAAATCCTGACCTCAAGTTATCTGCCTGCCTCGGCCTCCCAAAGTGTTGGGATTACAGGCATGAGCCGCCACACCCAGCCTACTTACTTTCTAATTGCCAATACATTTAAAGTACATTTCTCCAGTTGGCATATAAGGATGCCATGCTGGCATCCTCTGGCATCTCTGCCTCATCTTTTATTATCTTTCCCTCTTTTAGAATGATTTCCCTAAGTAGATCATGATGTTTTCTTTCTCATCATTAAATATGCTCCTCCATCCTCTTGGAATACCACAGATCCCAAACAATCTGATAAATATCTACATATTTCAAGATCACTCTAAAGTTTTTCCCAAAACCTTTTTCCACACTTCCCCATAATAACTGTTAAATTTTCTCCTTTGTAAAGTATTTTCTAGCAACCTTCATGAGCATAATTTAGAGTCCATGTAAAACCATGATTTCATAGAATACTAGCTTTTCAAACTTACACTGACTAAATATGTCAAAGGTAGATGAGTCATGTAATTCAGAAACTGTTAAATTTACTATCCCATTATATCACAAAACCATTGACTGAACGGTTGTGTTAAACAGGGGACATAGAAAAATAGAGTAAAACTGGTAACTGGATACATATCAGGATAATAACACATATTAGTGAAAGGGCTAACTTTAAAATACATTAATCAAGGTGTATTAAAACTTCTGCTAGATTACTGGGCAAAGAGTTCACAAATGTTAGTTATCAGTTGAGCTAAAAAGACAGTATGTCACTGCACTACCTATGTCCTTGGCTGAAGTCAGCTCAGCACTACCATTTTCTAGTCTCTTTACAACACAGTATGTAACGGTAATGGTGGCAATGAGAAGGCAGCAGGTGCCAAACAGTAATCATTATCACCACCAGACCAAAAAGGAAAGGCATTAAAAGGAATGAACATAGAGTGAGAAGAAAGATTTCAAGGGACTTTGCTTAAGACCTACTCTGAATTGCACATAGTGAACAATCCATGAATATCAAAAATCGTTGGCACTGCTGCTCCGGAACACTTTTCTGGGTAAACTCATTTATTCTGTTCATATTTTTGTGTGTACTGACATTCAAAAGACATTCAATATGTTTAAAACACTAAAGCAGAAAGCATTTTATCTAAAATAAAACATTTAATTAAAGTGAAAAATAGGAAACTTTTATCTTTGTCTCTGCCTTTCCTCATTCCCTGGAGGTTGCCACTATTGGATATACTGTGCTGAAATAAAGTTTCATTGCCAGAAAATTTCTCTTTCTTCAACCTTTTCACTCAAAGTGCCCTTCACAAATTTGCCGTAATGGATGCCCTGATCTTCCTTGAGGATACTTCTTGCTTTGCCTGCAGTGCTCCCAAGTGGTAGAGGATTTGGGGCCTGTTTTATTTTATTTTTTCTATAATTCTCTTATCACTAAGCCTGGAAGTAGGCTGGGTTTTTTTGCTCCTTGGTCTTCATTGCTCCCTCCAGTCTATTCTCCATTCAATACAGAAATTTTAATCCCTTGTTATTAGATGGTATCACTCAGGATCCCTCATTACTGCATCGTCTACTGACCTGCAGGTCTCTCCTCAATTCATGGCATCTTTAGCTCCTGCCTCACTATGACTTTTGCTGTCAGAATTTTGATGGTTTCAGTTCTCAGAGGGAGCAAACATCCTATCCACATTTTGGCCTCTCAGTTTCCTGAACTACTGTGGACTTGTCTTGCATACTCCTCCAGACACTCAGTCTGATAGTCATGACCTAGATCCTGCTATTAGCTTTAACAGCCACTCCTCCATCATCTCAATTTCATGCATCACACTCTGGCAGCTCGACTTCCTGACTTCTTGCTTGTAGTTCACTGTCTCGGGCAACCCCGCTCTGATAAGCCCTCATGCCACTGGGAAGTGCATGTATTGATCCCACAATATTTTCACTTCCCCTCAACAACCTTATATTTTTCTCTTCCATCAAAACCAAGCATACATTCCATGGTAAGGTGTTTTAATGACTCCCTTATATACACCCTCAACTATTCCACTCTTCTTTAATTTTCTAACCCAACTTGACAAACCTGTAACTCCAAATCAAACTTCTTACTAAGCAAGTCTTGAAGCTGAGCAGTGACATGACTGGAGAAAAACACACAACCATGCTACGTGATCTCATTTTAAATCCTCTTTAACCTTTAAGGTAATTCATTTCTTTATTCCCTTCTCTTCCCTGCTGCCCTGGATGACTATTCTGTAACTTTCTCTGTTCTTTGAGATGTGCAACATCTCTTCCCCATACTCACTTTTAGCTAATGATCTTGTTTCCAAATTTGCTGAGAAATAAAGCCCAGTCACCTGCCCACACATCTATGCCTGCACGTATCACCTTCACTTCTCTTAGTATATTAAAGTTGAACTGCTTCCCCTATGCAGTTATCAAAGCCCTCTCATCAGGGCCTCCATCTCTATACAATAGCATTGTGGAAAGAAAAGTGTCTCCTCCTTTTGACAAGACTCAAGCCTCAGCTTTTTGCTGCCCTACAAGTCCCAGCAATAATGATGAGCTAGATTACAGCTCTTACTTACCCCTGCACTTAGCACCTCTGTGCGCCAAGCAACTCTAAGTAGGGACCTGCTGCTTTCCTGCTCAAGAACATCACTCTGGCAATTCTTCGCTCTATCTCCAATGTCACAAATTTCTCCTCTCTATGAGATCGGTCCTATCCTACTGTTATTTCTGAAATATAATCTCCCTTGATGCTCCTCTTCTTTTCAGCTTCCTCACCATTCCTGTTTCCCCAATTGCTACTGAAATGATTGTAAACATTCTTTATTTTCTGTGTGCAATTCTGTGCTTCTCTCTCTCTCTTAACCCTACTTTAAGTGGGTATTCTTCTCCTGTACTCCATTGAATCTATTTTTGTAAGGTCGTCTATGGGCTCCACTGCTAAGAGCAAGGCCAGTTCTCAGAATGTATGTGTTTTTGACACTGTTGATCACTTTCTTTTTCTGTAAACTTAGCTTCATAAATACTGCTTTCTCTGCCTGTTCCATTCTCTCCTCATCATTCTCATTGTTGTCATTTCACAGTATCACAAGGCACCATCATAACCTCATCTGAGTTATTGCAGTAGCTTCTAAACTGGCTTCCCTCTTTTCATCCATACCATCCACTTCAAGATAATTCATCATAAATCATGGTAATCTCTTAAATATGCAAATCAGATTAGGTTAATTTTCTGCTCACATTCCTCACTGGTTTCCCATTCACTGAGTAAAAAACAAAGTATTTATTTACAGTCTTTACGAAGCGGCTGAGTGCGGTGGCTCACGCCTATAATCCCAGCACTTTGGGAGGCCAAGGCGGGAGGATCACAAGGTCAGGAGTTCAAGACCAGCCTGGCCAATATGGTGAAACCCCATCTCTAGTAAAAATACAAAAAAATTAGCCGGTCATGGTGGCACATTCCTGTAATCCCAGCTACTCAGGATGCTGAGGCAGGAGAATAGATTGAACCCGGGAGGCAGAGGTTGCGGTGAGCCAAGATCATGCCACTGCACTTGAGCCTGGGCGACAGATCGAGACTCAGTGTAAAAAAAAATAAAAAGCATCAATAGCTTCATTGCCTGTCAGACCAAGTTTTCCTTCTGTGAAACTTGCTAAGCCATACTACTGGCTGTCTATCTAACTTGGCTTCTCTGCTCCAAAATATTCCCAAGATTTAATCCCTCATCTCCTTCAAGTCATCACTTAAACATCACCTTCAGTGGGCCTCTCCTGACCAATCTGTTTAGAACTACACCTCTCTCCCAGGATTCACAACCAGCTACCCTGCTTTATTTTCTCAGTACTTCTCACCTTCCTGCATGCTGCATTGCACGCATCAACTCTCTTCACTTCTAGAATGTAAGTTCAGTAAGGTCAGGGAGATTTATCTGTGCTGTTTGTTGCTATATCTTCTCAGGTCCTTAGAACAGTGCTAAGCACATACACATTCATTGAATTGAATTGAAGTTTAGGTATCGGATGTTATTCCAGTCACTGTGAATATGACGTGAACAAACCATCTTTACTATGTGCATGCTTTCTAATGAATTATAATTTATGAGATGGTTTGTTCTTGTAACCTTAAATGAAGAAAATTTGACACGTGTTAGCTTCTATGAGACCTTAATAATAATGACAATAATTAGCACAAGTGTCTCATGTTAAATTTTGTGGACATGAGGTTCAAGAGGTCTGGGTTTATGAAATTTTCTAATAATAGTGGATCATGAATGATTAGGAATAGGTTTTTAAATTATTTGTATTCCATATATAGTTTATTCTTTTCCCAATGAGATGTTGCCTTTATTTTTATAAAGCTTCATGATTATTTAAATAAAGGAGATTAGTGTTAATTATGGACTCTGCATCAATGTAGATTCATAGACTGTAGCAAATGTACCACCATGTGCCTGATGTCCGTATGGAGGAAGTTCGCTTGTGTGAAACAAAGGGAATGTGGGAACTCCCTGTACTTTCCATTCAAGTTTGCTGTGAACCTAAATCTACTCTAAAAAAATAAGTTTGTTAATTAATACAATGAAAAGATTTAAGTTAATACAATCATGAATTCAATTTGCCAATGATTATGTTTGGCAGTTATATACCACATCTGACTGGGAATCGCCAGAACTGAAAGACAGGCAGTGTATGTATTCAACAGTGTGCTATGTTTGACTCAACGATGATGCCTGAGTTACTTGTTATTACCATATATTAATGCACAATATTACTCTGTACCATTTTATTCTATGAAACAAGCATCACCACAATACCAGATCTTTGATATAGAAAAATACATGCATCCCTCATAAACAAGTTTTGTGTTTTGCTTTTCAGTTTTTACTATTTGTACCATTCTTTAGATGTATTTTTATTTTAACTGAGGTATATACTATTTTAAAAGTAGTAATGGCATTGGCTGAATAGTTGACATATTATAAGCATCATAAGCAGAACATTAGTTTATTTAACCCATACAATAATCCATACAAGAGTTATGAGTAAACATTAATATTACAGTTTTACAGTAAGGAATATAAACATGAATGCATTAAGTAATTTTCTCAAGGTTCTATAAGTGATGAGTTTTAAAGATGAGATTCAAACATAGCACTATCTAGCGTCAAAAGCTATTCCTGCTGCTAATGTTTTGTTCCACTTAATATAACTTAATGAAGATATTTGTTAAAAAACAAAAACAAAAATTAAAGAAGTTAAAAATAAAATAAAAGTTACTCATGCTTAGTAACTCAAACTGTTAACATTTCACCTTATGTCTTTCCAAATTTATGTTTGACTGCATATAATGTATAATATTTTGATAATGTTTAATGTATTATTTTGTGACAGGACTTTTACATGTAAGTGGGTATTTTCAGCTTTTCTAACTGATTAGATATTTTTCAGGTGTATTTTATAACATTACATTGGAAGGATGTGCTATGACTTCGTTAATTTCCTGTCTTTGACACTGGATTTTCTTTTTGCTACTTTACTATATTATATATAATGTATAAATTCATTTTTCTTGTACTTTAAATATTCTTCATGTCACTTGAATTTCTTATTTTCCTGGGACAAATATTTCCTGTTACAATTATTTTCTCCTGTTACGATTATTTTCTCAGTTAATGCATGCTTTTGTGCCTTTCAAAACACATTTCCAAAGCGTCTCCTGAGATGTATCAATTAACAGTTTCAACAATAAAGCTTGATTTCTTATTTTTTATATTTTTGCCAAAACTGGGTATTACTATTGCTTATTGTTGCAGTTGTGGTTGTCAATCCTTGATTATTTTTGATAATGGCATCTTAACATCAGATAATCTTACTTTTCAAAATCAAGAGAGAAGACATTGTCCATGAGATTATTTCTCATCTATGTTCTTTGCTTTTTAAATATGCTGTCCCTTTTTTCCCTCTTATCCACCTCAAACCTTGCCTTATGAATTTGTAAATGCTGTTTACTCATAAAAATATCATCTTTTGCTTGCCACATAATTGTAAATCTCCCCTTAATTCTAAAAACAAGATTGAAATAATTATATTTTATGCTCTTCTTAGTATTTTTACATTTATTTGTTTAATCTAACAAATATATTTACCTTTGAGGTGTGAGATCAGAAACTAACATTTTATTTCCAAGGAGCTTTAATAGTACTTGGGAAGCTGAGGCGTGAACCCAGGAGGCGGAGCTTGCAGTGAGCCGAGATCCGGCCACTGCACTCCAGCCTGGGCGACAGAGAGAGACTCCTTCTCAAAAAAAAAAAAATAAAATAAAGACATTCATCCAGCTCCAATCATTAATAATTGTTATTCATTTTTGGAGACTCTACTTCCACTAGGTGCCCCAATCACTTCCTCTAAGCTGTCACTGTCTCTAGTTTACTAAGTTCCCAGAAGTTTCCTTCTCCTCAGCTGGCCAAGAGAAACGTACACATGGGACCCTGCTCCTGGCCTATGCGGGCCAGTTAGTTCTCAGTCTTGGAATTTAAGAATCAACTCTTACAGACTATAGTCAAATTGATTAATTTTAGACAGAAAAATCATAGGGCTGGAAATACCGTTTTACATATCAAAAAGTTGACCTGCAGAGAAAAATCAAAGACTAAAATGAATGTCTAAAAAGAAGTGGTGATTGACCTTAATTCACAAGATGAGAAAGGGAGTCATAGAAAGCAGCTGCTATGGATACTCCTGGTGGATTTTGAGACCATCTGCCATTTATTGGGGGTCACTGTTTTTTCTTTGCTGCTGCAAGGTATCCTTTTATTAGGCTAATAAATTCTGCCTTTTTATTTCAGCTAATAATGTGAATTCATTTATTTGCAACCAAATAACCTCTAAGACTCAAACATTTCACTCCAGCCTGGGTGACAGAGCGAGACTCCGTCTCAAAAAAAAAAAAAAAAAAAAAAAAAAAAAAAAAAAAGAATTTATCCATGATTTATGCATAATTCATTGTGCAATTCAATAAGTGTTTGCTGATTTTTTTTTTATGTTCCAGGCATTGAGCAGGACAGTGACAACATGAGAAAAATCACTAAATAAAATGACCCTGGAGAAGAAGATACAGACATCATTATACCCTTCTTAGATTAAGTGTTTTGGTGTTTATAACAAGAGCAATGAAAGCCATTGATAGGCATTAAGCAGAGATGTAAATGACCAAATTTGTATAAGATATATTCATGAATACTCATATGTTGGTAGCTTTATTTTTGCTATTATAATTTCGACTGATTAGTGTTGACATATACGAAGGCCATTCATTTTGCAGGGTATCTGTATATTTGTGATAATCATTAAGTTCTAAGAGTTTTTAAATATTTTTATTTGAATAGTCTAGGTAAATAATACTGTCAATTTATATAATAATTATACCATCTATTTACATAACAATCCTCATTGCTTTTCATTTTCTCTAAGATTGCATCTAGTTTTCCCCTGTTCTAATGCACAGGTCTCTTTCTTGCCCATTACATTAGAGAGGGTTCAATCAGGGGAAAATAACATGCTTTGGCTATTTCAAAGAGAAAGATACTTAATACAGAATATTAGAGGCTTGTATAAAAATGGAAAGGCTTGGATTGCTGAAGACCATGTATACCACTTGGAAGACATTTAGATGTGTCTGTAGTCATTCAAGTTGTCACAATAGTTTCAGGAGTCTGCGGAACTAGACCAAATGTTTCTCAGGAGAACACGATAAGATGTGCCAACTATTGATCTCAACTACTCTCTGTCTCTGTGACAGAATTCTCAATTGCCATTTGGGAAGAATTCTCAGCTTGCTTTCAATTCATGCAATTTAAATAAATACCAAATCTCAAATTCTGGTTGTAGAAGTGAGGATGTTATCCATAACAGACGTCAAAACTGCATTTTACTGACCACAAAGATTGGTTGAGGTTTCAGCATAGTAACTATAGTACCAGGCAAGGCCAGTGACTTTCTAATCTACAGTTTGGCTGAGATGAATTATTTTCCCTGAAGTTATTCATTTAACAGAAGGTAGTTTCTATACTCATACTGCTTATCATGGTCACTACATTAAAAAAAAAAAAAAAAAAAAAAAAAAAAAGCCTGCCTGAAAATAATACCAACACAAAGAAAACACTGAACAATTTGATGATTCAGATCTTGAAGATTTTTTTTTAAATAATTGATTCCAGTGATTTCTAGGACCAAGTTTAGAGCTGAATTTCTTAATTATATTATCCAGTTTTGCTCAAGTCAATTGAGTTGAATTTCCTCACTTCCACTGAAAGAATCCTATTTCAATAATTATACCTGTTCCATGCACTTTATATTAATTTTAGACATGGCATTCATTATTTCAATTGGGTTTTCTGCATCTGTATTACACATTTAGAATATTTTGTGTTGCCTCTTTGAAGTTTCATGCATTAAAATAATAATGTAAGAAATTATAAAGTTCTCCAACTATTACTCTGTCTTAAAAGCTTCTATTTTTGCTTGAGAGTTTTTCTTTTGTAATTTAAAATAATTTTAATATAGTACTGTCTGTGCCAGGTAACTATTTGAAGAACAGGATTTTTAGCAATTATAATTTATGTTACAAGGCAACCATTTTATTCAGATCTTCTATTTTTTATTGAATCTGGTTTTGAACTAATTTTGTTCTGTAATGTTGTAACAGAGATTTTAAAAATAAATTAGGTTACCGACCAGTCTTTTAATTTGCCTTGTGTTTGTGTCTGCTGTTTTTAGTTTCATTGAGAAACTAAAATCTCAGGCAGATTTGCAGCAGGGTTTTAAGGATGCTATAGGGGTTTTTCTCCTACAGTGTTCTGTGGATTGCTTTACAGAGGGAGGGCAAGTGCAGTTAGTATCTCCCGGGAAGAGTATTCGATGGGAATGATAAGAGAAAAGTGATCACTCCTTTCTACTTAGCTATATCCCTATTAGGGAGAAAAAAAAAATACGCACACACACACACACACACACGAGGCAGAGAGAGCAAGATGGCCAAATAGAAACCTGCAGTGGTCATCCCACACCCTCAACTATCTAGACAACTATCCACACAAGAAAGCACATTCATGAGAACCAAAAATCAGGTAGGAAATAACAGCACCTGGTTTTAACATCATACCAAGGAAGGGGGAATGAAAACGGTAGAAAAGATAGCCTTTAGTTCCTCTGCCATTCCCTGGCAGTGGCCACATAATGTGAACAGACAAGCTATGTGCTTGTAGGAGAAAGAACACAGGGATCGTGAGGCTTTGCATTGTAACTTAGTGCTGCCCTGTCACAGCAAAAAGCAGTATGGGGCAGAATTCAGATAGAGCCCATGGAGGGAGCATTTAGACTTGCCCTAGACAAGGGGGAGTCTCCCATCCCAGTGATGGGAACCGGAGTTACAGCCAGCCCCACTACCATGGGCTAAAGCAATCTGGAATACAAAATAACTTGGCACTCAGTCTAGGACAGAAGGACTGCAATTGCTTGGAAAGTCCTGGTGCTGGGCTGGGATTGGTGCCAATGGACTTGGGGTGCATACCACCCAATGAGACACCAACTGGGGCAGAAAACAGAGTGCTTCATCACCACTCCGCCAGTCTCAGGCAGCACACCTCAAAGCTCAGTAGAGACTCTCCTTTCTGCTGGAGGAGAGGAGAGGACAGAGTAAGAAGAATTTTGTCTTGCAACTTGGATGTCAGCTCAGTTGCAGTAGAGTTGGGAACCAGAGTCCTGAGGCTCCTATTCTACGTCCTAGATCCCAGTTGATATTTCTAGACACACCCTGGATAAGAAGGGAACATGCTGCATTGATGGGAAGGACTCAGACCTAGAAGGATTCATCACCTGCTCAATAAAGAGCCCTTGGGCCACAAATAAATATTGGTGATACCCAGGCAGTTCTCACTGCAGGACTTGGGTGAGACCCAGGGATGTGCTGGCATCGGCTGTGACCCAGCATATTCCCAGTTGTGGTAGCAATGAGGAGAGTCTTTTGCTGGAGATAAGGAGAGGAAAGAGTAAAGGAGACATTGCATTGTAGCTTGGACACCAGCTTGGCCGTACTGGGGTAGAGCACAAAGTTGGCTCCTGGGGTCCCCAGTTCAAGGCCGTGGTTCCAGGATAACATTCCTGGACCCACCCTGGGCTAGAGGAAAGTCTGCTGCCTTGAAGGCAGAGATCTAGGCCTGACAGCATTCACCACAAGCTGAATAAAGAGCCCTTGGGCCTTCAGTGAACATGGAAGGTGGCCATGCAGTAACTGCTGTGGGCCTGGGGCAATGGTAGTCATGGGGATAAAATCCTTCTGCATGAGAAAAGGAGAGAGAAGAGTGGGAAGGACTTTGTCTTACTTGAGTACCTTCTCAGAAGCAACAGAATAGAGCACCATGTCAATTCCTAATGCTCCTGATTCTCCACACTGGCTCCTGGAAAGCGTTCTAGAACCAGCCCTGGGTCAGAAGGGAGCTCACCACCCTGAAGGATGGGGCACAAGCCTGGCTGGATTCACCACATACTGACTAAACAACCCTTGGCCTTTGAGTGAACCTCAGCAATAGCCAGAAAGTCATTATTGTGGATCTTGGGTAAGATTCAATGCTATCCTGGCTTTGGGTCTGACCTAGCACAGTCCCAGTAGTGATGGCCACTGAAGTGCTGGTGTCACCACACCCTCAGCCTCAGATGACTCAACTCAGAAAGGGATTCTGTTGGAGGGAAAGTGTGGGAAGAAAATTAGAATCTCTTCCTGGTAATCCAGGCAACTCTCCCAGATCTCACCCAAGACGACCAGAGTGGTATCTCCACACATCTGCAAGAGTCATGGCAGTACTGGGCTTGCGGTGCTCCCCAAAGTATATATGGCTGCATTGACCAAAACCTTAGATCAATAACACTAGATTCCCTTTGAATACTTGGAAAGCCTTCCCCAGAAAGATAGATACAAACAAACCCAGGCTACAAAGTCTAAGACAAATATGTATCTATTCAATACCCTAACAATGATGAAAATCCATGTGCATCAAGAACATACAGGAAAATATGTCCCTATCAAAAGCAGTAACTAAGGCACCAGTGACCAATTCCAGAATGACAGAGATATATGACTTTTCTGACAGGGGATTCAAAATAGCTGTTTTGAGAAAGCTCAATGAAATTCAGGATAACACAGAAACAATTCAGAATACTGTCAGAAAAATTTACACAGAGATTTAATTAATTTTTTACAATTACGCAGACATTTTTAAATGAAAAATTTAATTGACATACTGCAGAATGCATCAGAGTCTCTTACCAGCAGAACTGATCAAGTAGAAGAATCAGTGAACTTATAAACAGGCTATTTGAAAATACACAGTCAGAGGAGACAAAAGGAAGAAAGAATAAAAAAGAATGAAGCATGCCTACAGGATCTAGAAAATAGTCTTAACAGGGCAATTCAGCAAAAGGACACAGGAATTGTAAATATATATGCACTCAAAATCAGAGTACTCAGATATATAAAGTAAATATTATTAGAGCTGAAAGAGAGAGAGATTCAAATGTAATAACAGCTGCAGACTTCAACACTCCATTTTTACCAATAGGATAGACCATCCAGACAGAAAATCAACAAAAACATATCAGACTTAATCAGCACTACAGACAAAATGGACCTAATAGGTATTTGGAGAAAATGTCATTCAACACCAACAGAATACACATATTTCTCCTCAGCACACAGATTATTCTCAAGGATAGACCATATGTTAGGTAACAAAGTTTTCAAAATATTTCGAAATTATAGCAAGGATCTTCTCTGACCACAATCGAAATAAATTACAAATGAATAACAAGAGAAACTTTGGAAGCTAAACAAACATATGGAAATTAAATGATATGCTCCTAAAAGATTAGGGGGTCAAAAAAAGTAATTAAGAAGAAAATAAAAAAAAAATCTTGAAACAAAAGAAAATTGAAACAACGTGCTAAAATCTCTGGAATACTGAAAGTAAGACTAAGAGGAAGGTATATAACAATAAGCACCAATGTCAAAAAAGTAGAAAAACTTCAAATGCAAATCCTAATAATGCATCTTAAATAGTTAGAAAAGCAAGAGCAAAGCAAACTGAAAATTAGTAGAGAAAAGGTATAATAAATATCAGAGCAGAAATAAAATTGAATTAAAAAAATACAAAAGATCAATAAAACAATTTACTTTTTTGAAAAGATAAAATCAATATGCCTTTAACCAGAGAGTAAGAAAAAACAGAGAAGAATAAAATAAAATTATAGATGAAAAAGGAGACATTACAATTTAAACTGCAGAAATTCAAAAGGTCATTAGAGACTACTATGAATGCCTATATGCCAGCCAACTAAAAAAACCTAGAAAAAATGAATGAGTTCCTAGGCACATAGAATCTACCAAGATTGAACCATTAAGAAATCCAAAACCTGAATAGACTATTAACAAATAAAGAGATTAAAACCATAATAAAACATCTTCCAGCAAGGAAAGCCTGGGAACCAATGGCTTCATTGCTGATTTTCAGCAAACGTTTAAGAACTAATACCAAACCTACTCAAACTATAACAAAAAGTAGAGGAGAAGAGATTACTTCCAAACTAATTCTATGAGGCCAGTAATACCCTGATACCAAAATTAGACAAAGAGAAATACAAAAAGGGCCAATATTCTTGATGAAGTTATATACAAAAAAACTTCAATGAAATACTAGCAAATTGAGTTGAACAATAGAGTAAAAAGATTATTTATTATGACCAGGTGAAATTTATTCTAGAGATTCAAGTGTGGTTCAACATACACAAATTAATCAATGCGATATATCATATGATTAGAATGAAGGACAAAAACCATATGATAATTTAAATTGATGCTGAAAAAGCATTTGATAAAGTTCAATATTTCTTCCCGATGAAAACTTTCAAAAAAACTGGGTATAGAAGGAACATGCCTCAACACAATAAAAGCCATATTCAACAGACCCATAGCTAGTACTATACTTAATGGGAGAAAACTGAAAGCCTTTCCTGTATGATCTCAAAACATGACAAGGATGCCTGTTTTTACCAGTTATTCTACTATAGTAACAGTGCTGGAAGTCCTGCCTAGAGAAATCAGACAAGAAAAAAAAAATAGTATACAAATTGGAAAGAAAGGAGTCAAATTATCCTTGTTTGCAGAAATTATATTTAGAAAAACCTACATACTTCAACCAAAACTATCAGAAATGATAAATTCAGTAAAGCTGAAGGATGTAACATCAGCATACAAAAACCAATAGTTTATCTATGTGTCAATAGTGAACAACCTGAAAAAGAAATTGATAAAATAATCCCATTAACAATAGTTACCAATAAGATAAAATACCTAGGAAAAAATGTAACCAAGGAAGTGAAAGATATTTAAAATAAAAACTATAAAACATTGCTGCCAGAAATTGAAGAGGACACCAAAAAAGAAAAAGATATTCCATATTTTGGGATCGGAAGAATCAATGTTGTTAAAATTTCCATACTATGCAAAGCAGTAAACAGATTCAATGCAATTCCTATCAAAATAAAAATGATGCTCTTCATAGAAATAGAGAAAATAATCCTAAAATTTATATGAAACTACCAAAGACTCAGAATAGCCAAAGTTAACCTGAGCAAAATGAATAAAACTGGAAGAATCACATTGCATGACTTCAAATTATACTATAAAGATATAATACTATAAAATAATCCTAAAATTTATATGAAACTACCAAAGACTCAGAATAGCCAAAGTTAACCCGAGCAAAATAAATAAAACTGGAAGAATCACACTGCATGACTTCAAATTATACTATAAAGTTATAATAACCAAAACAGCATGGTACTGGCATTAAAAAAAGATACCTATACCAATGAATCAGAATAGAGAACCTAGATATAAATTCATACCTGTACGGTGAACTGATTTTCAATGAAGTTGCCAAAAATTATATTGGGAAAAGGATAGCCTCATCAATAAATGATGCTGGAAAAACTAGATATCCACATGCAGAAAAGATGAAAATAGATTTCTGTCATTTGCCATATAGAACAGTCCAATCAGATTGGATTAAAAACACTTAAATCTAAGATTTTAAACTATGAAACTAGTAAACGACAACATTGGGGAAACTCTCCAGGATATTGGTCTGGGCAAAGAATTATTGAGAAATACCCCACAAGCATAGGCAACAAAAGCAAAAATGGACATTTGAAATCACATCAAGTTAAAAGTCTTCTGCACTAAAAATGGAACAACCAACAAAGTGAAGAGACAGTCCACAGAATGAGAGAAAATACTTGCAAACTATCCATCTGACAAGGGATTAATAACCAGAATGTATAAGAATAAATAACTCTATAGGAATAAATCTAAGAATCTGAATAAAAATGGGCAAAAGGTCTGAATAGAAATTTCTCAAAAGAAGACATACAAATGTCCAGCAGATATATAAAAAGGTGCCCAAATCACTGATCATCAGAAAAATATAAACTAAAACTGCAGTGTGATATCTTATCACCTCAGTTAAAATGGGTTTTATCCAAAAGACAGGCAATAATGGATGCTGGCAAGGATGTGGAGAAAAGAGAATCTTTGTACACTGTTGGTGGGAATGTGAGTTAGTGCAACTACTATGGAGAACATTTTAGAGGCTCTTCAAAAAATCTAAAAATAGAGCTCCTCTATGATCTGGTAATCTCATTGCTAGGTACATAACCAAAATAAGAAAATCAGTACATGGAAGGCATATCTGCACCCCCATGTTTATTGCAGCACTATTCACCATAGCCAGGATTTGAAGGCAGCCTACATGTCCAACAACAGATGAACGGATAAAGAAAATGTGGCAAATATACACAATGGAGTTATTATTTGGCCATAACAAATAATGATGACCCGTCATTTGCAACAACATGGATGGAATTGGAGGTCCTTATGTTAAGTAAAATAAAAGGCACAAAAAGACAAACAGACATAAAAAGAAAAGCTCCAGATGTTCTCACTTATTTGTGGGGGCTAAATATTAAAACAATTGAACTCATGGAGATAGAGAGTAGAACGATGGTTACCAGAGGCTGGAAATGGTAGTGGAAGGATGACCAATGGGTTAAAAAATATAGTTAGATAGAATGAATAACATCTAGTATTCAATAGCACAATAGGGTGACTACAGTCAATGATATTTCATCATACATTTTGAAACAACCAAATTTGCATTGTTTATAACACAAAGAAATGATACCTTCCTGAGGTGATGGAAAAAAATAAAAGTGGATACTAAACCTTTGAAATAATCATGTTTGAATATTGTCAATGTTGCACATGTATGATTCAGATGTATGACAACAATCCATGGGAAAATGAATGGAGCAGTTAGAAGAAAACGAGTACTTTTACCCTTGTGTTAGCAGTATCTGGTTTGTCTTATTCTAGTCTTTATTTCAAACCTCAGGCACTTTGTGACTTTAGCTGTTAATTTCTCTCTTCTGACACACCTCTTCTCATTCTGACACTACAACTGTACCAGTGTTCTAAGGCTGACTGATGGCTTGAGTTATACTCTAGGCTTTCCATTGAAGATGTCATGTGTGTAATGTTTGTTGATCATTCAAAGAATTAACACACTTCTAACAAAAGGGACAGGATGTCATTGATCTATCCTGAATACGACAATGGGCATGGCTTAAGCCCCAATGTGGACAAGAACATATACATGTGGAAGGTTGATAAAAACTAAATACGTTAATTGTGTGTACACAGTTTTTGTGCATTATAAATATATGTGCTCATATGTGTATACGCCTGTGTAGAAAAGATAAAGTTCATCTAATAAATTTCCTCTATTTCAAATTAATTCAGCCTTTCTTTTTTTTCATACAATGTCTCAATTCTTCCATCAAACTCTATCTTCAGAAACAATATGAAGTAAGTAATACTGAATTTAGTATGACTTTCAGGCTCATGGGTGAAAAAAAGATTTGCTTCCTCTTTAAATACATCTTTATGCTTTCAGCGTGTAACTTGAGGGTAAATTTTGGCAACAAAAATGGGATATCTTGTAGGAAAAATATGTCACAGTTAATATAAGAAATGAAGTAACAATTTCATAGCATACATATAATGGATATGAGCATAATGTTTAAACCAGGCTATTTTGAAGTTGGGTATATTGTAAACAAATATAAACGAGTATTAAGCAAAAGAAGTGATGAAACAGGCTCCATGGGGTCATTTGGGTTTCCTCTTGCAACTGAAACTACCAGATAAAGAAGGGGCTTGCTCTTTGGCTGGATGATCCCGATGATGAAGGGTTAAAAGAGTTGTTGAACCAGAGTAGATATAGAGAACATTTCCGCAATCCACATGATGTGCTGGTGCCTTCTGAAAACCCCAGTTCTAATTGTAAATGTGAATGGAAAACTAGATAAGCCCTAAGTAGATTATACTAGCAAGGACTTCCAAATTGAACTTTTGAGTCATTTCATTAAGTCGAAAATCTTGAAAAGTGTAAGTGATATCTAAGAGCAAAAGGAACATAGTATATTGCAATATGTAAAGATCAGCTCTGGTCTTATAAATAATGGCTGAAACAAAGCCTATAGAGATTGTATGTTTCACTTAATATATACAACAATAAATATAATATATATCATGTATATGCTAGCATTTATATTATACACATTTTACTCTATCTTGTTTCTCTTATTTCATAGGCATGTGTAGGTGGTGATCATCTTTATGACTTAGACTTCAAATTTCTGATTATTCAAGTTTTATTGTGACCAAACCAAAATAAGATTAGCTATAACCCAGATCTGGGAGCAGAACTGATGAATTTTGGATCACCTTTTTTTTGATGAGTGGTAAGCATGTTTTTATCAACATGAGGAAAACTTCATTATATTCAACGGGAGCTAGTTGTTTTACCTACTGCTATTTTTTTGGATATATGTGTGTGTCTGTGTGTATGTTGTGTGTACTCTATTGATGTTAAATAGTAAAGAGATGAATTGTACTATATGTTATCTACTAAACTGTGTCAAAAATTTCCATTTCTTTTATGTTAACCTTTGTAGCTAAGGGTCTGGAAAACGATTGCCTAAGTTCTATACTCAGATTGAAACCAGATATGGTTTTTGTTGCTTGGATGTCTTAACAGGAAAACTGCAGTGGCGACAGGGAGGCAGAAGATGCTCTCTTCCTGCAGTGGTTGTGGCCTAGGGATAGCTTGCGGCAGACAGGAGCATATGCAGAGCCAGGACTCTGACCGCGTTCCCCTGACTGCGCTACAGTCGTGAGTGTATGACAGCTGTGGCGGCAGCAGCACTGGCTACAGAGCCTGCAGTGTTTTCTGGATCTCTAGTTCATCACTATGGTGGCAGGATCTTGAAACAAACTTTCCCATGGCACTGGCTCTAGGTCCTCACCTCTAACCCTTCCAGTGATGTTGATGGATCTAATTTTCTGTGAATCCTTTCTTCATAGAAATGAAAATCCCAGAGTTCTGTTTCCTATGCTGAATCCCCACTCACCTAAAAATGTTTTATCCATATATAGAGAGAGATAGATACATATATATGTATATACAGATATCAATAGGTGTCAGGATTTATTTTTAACCAGGGAAAAATATAATAGGGCTACATCAATATATTTACTGTATAGGTGATACGAAATTTAATTATTTTGGAAAATAAATACAAAAATATCTATCTATCTATCTATCTATTTATCTATCCATTTCAGGTACAACTTATTACATGTTCATAAAATGTCAACTTTCAGCATTTGGGGGTTTGCTCTATCTTAAATATCACTATACAGCCACAGTATATAAATGTCTTATTTTATTTCAAAATCTGGAAATAGGAAGTGCATATCCTAAGGATAATTTGCAAACATTTTCATTATTAACTGCATCAAATTTGTGTTAGGTCATTATGAACTTGAAACTATAAACTGCATATATATATGTGTGCATATATACACACACACACACGCATATATATATTAAATAGTACACAGTATTTTAAATCACATCTCCATGACAATATTTCAGATTTTAGTATCACGAATATAAATTAGCCATGTTTATTCTCTCAGATTTCCTCAACCACAATTCCAGATCCTAATGTCAAACCTGAACATGAGACACTGCGGAAGTCTCCTCCAGCTGTTCAGTGAATTTGGAGTTGCCTTTAGCGATGGCACATCTCTCAGCGGCTGATTGGCTGTCCTGCCTGTCATTTCCATGGATGCCATTTCTTTCTTGCAGTTCTGAAAATGTCATGTATTTTGTTCCTGGGAAGATTATTTTTATCCTTTTGAAATTTCAACAATTTAGTGCAATTTCAAAAGAAATATCCTCAAGTTATAAAATATATAATTGGAAATCTAAAGGTTTGATCGTAATTAAAAATATCTTAAACACATACGCATCACTTGTAATTTTGCAGTCTGTAATTGTATTTCAACTAGGTCTATACATACACATATGCAAAAGTACAATCATGTTAAAAATGCTTTAAAAAAGAAACAGTTGAAGGATTTTCATGTACCCTCTCATGGCATTTCTTCTGACAAGGTGAGTCAGTCCTTCACTGTGCTCAGTGTGGTGTGTCATGCAGGGGATTTGGATTCCTTGAATCTTCATAAAGGGAGCTTTCAGAATTTAGGACAAAGGATAGTATAAAAAGCATATAAGGTAAATTTTGATGCGTTTCCATCCATTAAAATGATACCTTCCCAAAGCTACTTGAAACAAACAATGTCTATGTTGGATTTAAAACTGACATAAATATGTCATTGCTTTGTAGTGGTTGTTGCCTTGGTAAAGATAATATAGGAAATTCATATGTTCTTTGTGGTCGGAGGGGTAGCGATATATATATACAATTGTTTATCAATAAAATTACTTGAAGGAGAGATAATAAAACTAGCAGTTCTTAATTTCTGAACTCATCTTTTTTTTAAAAATTTATTATTATTATACTTTAAGTTATAGGGTACATGTGCATAACGTGCAGGTTTGTTACATATGTATACTTGTGCCATGTTGGTGTGCTGCACCCATCAACTCGTCATTTACATCAGGTATAACTCCCAATGCAATCCCTCCCCCCTCCCCCCTCCCCATGATAGGCCCCGGTGTGTGATGTTCCCCTTCCTGAGTCCGAGTGATCTCATTGTTCAGTTCCCACCTATGAGTGAGAACATGCGGTGTTTGGTTTTCTGTTCTTGTGATAGTTTGCTAAGAATGATGGTTTCCAGCTGCATCCATGTCCCTACAAAGGACACAAACTCATCCTTTTTGATGGCTGCATAGTATTCCATGGTGTATATGTGCCACATTTTCTTAATCCAATCTGTCACTGATGGACATTTGGGTTGATTCCAAGTCTTTGCTATTGTGAATAGTGCCGCAATAAACATACGTGTGCATGTGTCTTTATAGCAGCATAATTTATAATCCTTTGGGTATATACCCAGTAATGGGATGGCTGGGTCATATGGTACATCTACTTCTAGATCCTTGAGGAATCGCCATACTGTTTTCCATAATGGTTGAACTAGTTTACAATCCCACCAACAGTGTAAAAGTGTTCCTATTTCTCCACATCCTCTCCAGCACCTGTTGTTTCCTGACTTTTTAATGATTGCCATTCTAACTGGTGTGAGATGGTATCTCATTGTGGTTTTGATTTGCATTTCTCTGATGGCCAGTGATGATGAGCATTTTTTCATGTGTCTGTTGGCTGTATGAATGTCTTCTTTTGAGAAATGCCTGTTCATATCCTTTGCCCACTTTTTCATGGGGTTGTTTGTTTTTTTCTTGTAAATTTGTTTGAGTTCTTTATAGGTTCTGGATATTAGCCCTTTGTCAGACGAGTAGATTGCAAAAATTTTCTCCCATTCTGTAGGTTGCCTGTTCACTCTGATGGTAGTTTCTTTTGCTGTGCAGAAGCTCTTTAGTTTAATTAGATCCCATTTGTCAATTTTGGCTTTTGCTGCCGTTGCTTTTGGTGTTTTAGACATGAAGTCTTTGCCCATGCCTATGTCCTGAATGGTACTACCTAGGTTTTCCTCTAGGATTTTTATGGTATTAGGTCTAACATTTAAGTCTCTAATCCATCTTGAATTAATTTTCGTATAAGGAGTAAGGAAAGGGTCCAGTTTCAGCTTTCTACTTATGGCTAGCCAATTTTGCCAGCACCATTTATTAAATAGGGAATCCTTTCCCCATTTCTTGTTTCTCTCAGGTTTGTCAAAGATCAGATGGCTGTAGATGTGTGGTATTATTTCTGAGGACTCTGTTCTGTTCCATTGGTCTATATCTCTGTTTCGGTACCAGTACCATGCTGTTTTGGTTACTGTAGCCTTGTAGTATAGTTTGAAGTCAGGTAGCGTGATGCCTCCAGCTTTGTTCTATTGACTTAGGATTGTCTTGGAGATGCGGGCTCTTTTTTGGTTCCATATGAACTTTAAAGCAGTTTTTTCCAATTCTGTGAAGAAACTCATTGGTAGCTTGATAGGGATGGCATTGAATCTATAAATTACCTTGGGCAGTATGGCCATTTTCACGATATTGATTCTTCCTATCCATGAGCATGGTATGTTCTTCCATTTGTTTGTGTCCTGTTTTATTTCACTGAGCAGTGGTTTGTAGTTCTCCTTGAAGAGGTCCTTTACATCCCTTGTAAGTTGGATTCCTAGGTATTTGATTCTCTTTGAAGCAATTGTGAATGGAAGTTCATTCCTGATTTGGCTCTCTGTTTGTCTGTTACTGGTGTATAAGAATGCTTGTGATTTTTGCACATTAATTTTGTATCCTGAGACTTTGCTGAAGTTGCTTATCAGCTTAAGGAGATTTTGGGCTGAGACAATGGGGTTTTCTAAATATACAATCATGTCATCTGCAAATGGGGATAATTTGACTTCTTCTTTTCCTAACTGAATACCCATTATTTCTTTCTCTTGCCTAATTGCCCTAGCCAGAACTTCCAACACTATGTTGAATAGGAGTGGTGAGAGAGGGCATCCCTGTCTTGTGCCAGTTTTCAAAGGGAATTTTTCCAGTTTTTGCCCATTCAGTATGATATTGGCTGTGGGTTTGTCATAAATAGCTCTTATTATTTTGAGGTACATTCCATCAATACCGAATTTATTGAGCATTTTTAGCATAAAGGGATGTTGAATTTTGTCAAAAGCCTTTTCTGCATCTATTGAGATAATCATGTGGTTCTTGTCTTTGGTTCTGTTTATATGCTGGATTATGTTTATTGATTTGCGAATGTTGAACCAGCCTTGCATCCCAGGGATGAAGCCCACTTGATCATGGTGGATAAGCTTTTTGATGTGTTGCTGAATCTGGTTTGCCAGTATTTTATTGAGGATTTTTGCATCGATGTTCATCAGGGATATTGGTCTAAAATTCTCTTTTTTTGTTGTGTCTCTGCCAGGCTTTGGTATCAGGATGATGTTGGCCTCATAAAATGAGTTAGGGAGGATTCCCTCTTTTTTTATTGATTGGAATAGTTTCAGAAGGAATGGTACCAACTCCTCCTTGTACCTCTGGTAGAATTCAGCTGTGAATCCATCTGGTCCTGGACTTTTTTTGGTTGGTAGGCTATTAATTATTGCCTCAATTTCAGAGCCTGCTATTGGTCTATTCAGGGATTCAACTTCTTCCTGGTTTAGTCTTGGAAGAGTGTAAGTGTCCAGGAAATTATCCATTTCTTCTAGATTTTCCAGTTTATTTGCGTAGAGGTGTTTATAGTATTCTCTGATGGTAGTTTGTATTTCTGTGGGGTCGGTGGTGATATCCCCTTGATCATTTTTAATTGCGTCAATTTGATTCTTCTCTCTTTTCTTCTTTATTAGTCTTGCTAGTGGTCTGTCAATTTTGTTGATCTTTTCAAAAAACCAACTCCTGGATTCATTGATTTTTTGGAGAGTTTTTTGTGTCTCTATCTCCTTCAGTTCTGCTCTGATCTTAGTTATTTCTTGCCTTCTGCTAGCTTTCGAATGTGTTTGCTCTTGCTTCTCTAGTTCTTTTAATTGCGATGTTAGAGTGTCAATTTTAGATCTTTCCTGCTTTCTCTTGTAGGCATTTAGTGCTATAAATTTCCCTCTACACACTGCTTTAAATGTGTCCCAGAGATTCTGGTATGTTGTATCTTTGTTCTCATTGGTTTCAAAGAACATCTTTATTTCTGCCTTCATTTCGTTATGTACCCAGTAGTCATTCAGGAGCAGGTTGTTCAGTTTCCATGTAATTGAGCGGTTTTGATTGAGTTTCTTAGTCCTGAGTTCTAGTTTGATTGCACTGTGGTCTGAGAGACAGTTTGTTATAACTTCTGTTCTTGTACATTTGCTGAGGAGTGCTTTACTTCCAATTACGTGGTCGATTTTGGAGTAAGTACGATGTGGTGCTGAGAAGAATGTATATTCTGTTGATTTGGGGTGGAGAGTTCTATAGATGTCTATTAGGTCTGCTTGCTGCAGAGATGAGTTCAATTCCTGGATATCCTTGTTAACTTTCTGTCTTGTTGATCTGTCTAATGTTGACAGTGGAGTGTTGAAGTCTCCCATTATTATTGTATGGGAGTCTAAGTCTCTTTGTAAGTCTCTAAGGACTTGCTTTATGAATCTGGGTGCTCCTGTATTGGGTGCATATATATTTAGGATAGTTAGCTCTTCCTGTTGAATTGATCCCTTTATCATTATGTAATGGCCTTCTTTGTCTCTTTTGATCTTTGATGGTTTAAAGTCTGTTTTATCAGAGACTAGTATTGCAACCCCCGCTTTTTTTGGTTCTCTATTGGCTTGGTAAATCTTCCTCCATCCCTTTATTTTCAGCCTATGTATGTCTCTGCGTGTGAGATGGGTCTCCTGAATACAGCAGACTGATGGGTCTTGACTCTTTATCCAGTTTGCCAGTCTGTGTCTTTTAATTGGAGCATTTAGTCCATTTACATTTAAGGTTAAGATTGTTATGTGTGAACTTGATCCTGCCATTATGATATTAACTGGTTATTTTGCTCGTTAGTTGATTCAGTTTCTTCCTAGCCTCGATGGTCTTTACATTTTGGCATGTTTTTGCAATGGCTGGTACCGGTTGTTCCTTTCCATGTTTAGTGCTTCTTTCAGGGTCTCTTGTAAGGCAGGCCTAGTGGTGACAAAATCTCTAAGCATTTGCTTATCTGTAAAGGATTTTATTTCTCCTTCACTTATGAAACAGAAAAGCTGGAAATTCAAAAAATAAGAGCGCATCTCCCCCGGCAAAGGAGCGCAGCTCATCGCCAGCAACAGATCAAAGCTGGACGGAGAATGACTTTGACGAGATGAGAGAAGAAGACTTCAGTCCATCAAATTTCTCAGAGCTAAAGGAGGAATCACGTACCCAGCGCAAAGAAACTAAAAATCTTGAAAAATGTGGAAGAATTGATGGCTAGAGTAATTAATGCAGAGAAGGTCATAAACTAAATGAAAGAGATGAAAACCATGACACGAGAAATACGTGACAAATGCACAAGCTTCAGTAACCGACTCGATCAACTGGAAGAAAGAGTATCTGCGATTGAGGATCAAATGAATGAAATGAAGCGAGAAGAGAAACCAAAAGAAAAAAGAAGAAAAAGAAATGAACAAAGCCTGCAAGAAGTATGGGATTATGTAAAAAGACCAAATCTACGTCTGATTGGGGTGCCTGAAAGTGAGGGGGAAAATGGAACCAAGTTGGAAAACACTCTTCAGGATATCATCCAGGAGAACTTCCCCAACCTAGTAGGGCAGGCCAACATTCAAATCCAGGAAATACAGAGAACGCCACAAAGATACTCCTCGAGAAGAGCAACTCCAAGACACATAATTGCCAGATTCACCAAAGTGGAAATGAAGGAAAAAATCTTAAGGGCAGCCAGAGAGAAAGGTCGGGTTACCCACAAAGGGAAGCCCATCAGACTAACAGCAGATCTCTCGGCAGAAACTCTACAAGCCAGAAGAGAGTGGGGGCCAATATTCAACATTCTTAAAGAAAAGAATTTTAAACCCAGAATTTCATATCCAGCAGTTCTTAATTTCTAAATGAAAAGTCACATTTATGTAAACCTAAGACATTAGAGATAGAAAATATTCATTGTCCTAGAAAATGTTTATTAAGTGCAAACTATATGCCAAAACAATGCAACAAAGAAACTGCGGTTTTAATTTTCATGTATTAATAATAGTGACAAACTGCTTTTCATACATGTGTATCTCAACATTACCTCTTTAGTGGGGAGAATACAGTTACCGAATACTGACTCCATATTCCTCAGATGTGGTTAAGATGGAAGCAGCTTCTACTTTGCCTGTTTGTTTAATCAGCAGAACCCTCAAAAATCTATTTTCATACTTCTATTACATACATCCAGGAAACTTGCTGAGACCTGTCTGCTTCTATACGTATCATTCGCTATACAGCTATTTTTAAATTTTGGTTTTGTAAACTCAAGCTGTTCTCCTTGAGATTTAGATATGTCAAAGAAAACAGATCTCTCCACTCACCTCTCATAACTTTAAGCTAATATTTAGAGCATATCCACTCTGGATGGCAAACAAATGAAACCAGACAATAATATTACTTGTATTTTTAAGTTGATAAGATGTAAGATTATGCGTGTGGGTAAATTGGCCCCAATCATATGGCTAGCCATGGTTATTGAATATTTTGATAATGAACTATATAACTTCCAAACACTAGTAACTAATGATTATTGTTTAAAACTTTTAGATGGATAATTATATCCTTCATAATTTTTCCTTTGTAAAAATGATCTTGTGAAAAAGTTCCAAGTGGGGTTGCTAAAATTATGTGATCTGTTTATTAAATAAGTGATTTGTGTAATTCACAATAAGTTTGTAATATATTTAAATATTAATCCTATTCCAGTTCAAGATAAATTTTTTTCCAAATTCTTCTGTTTCTTATATTTTTACTTCCAATTATGCCTTAGGTTAAAGAAAATCACAATCTTTTTCAAAATTAATTGATGTCCTGCAGCTCTGAGTTGAAATTTCATGGCAACTGTTTTCAAACATTGAAGTTCTATAGCTAACAAAATGAAATGGAAACTAAACCATGGTTACTGTAGGGAATAACAATGTTTACTTTTATTCAAGCTTTTTTTAATGCTTATATGGTTCAGGTTTTTATTTTAACATTCATGTTCTTAACAAGTAGATTCAGCTTTACTAAAACGTCTAAAGAAAACACTAGAATGCTATTTACATATACAAATTAGAAAGATTTCTCCACATGTTCCAACTTATCTGGTAGGGTGTTAAATAATAAATACAATAAATTAATTATTCAATAGATAAAATTGATATGTAATTGTTAATATTATTAATAATACTAATTAATAAGTAATCATTGTTTCTTGCTAAAGAATGATAGATCAATGGCATTTTGATAAATAATAGCTTGTACTCCCACCATGCATTCAGGCCTTCAGGTCATTTTTATGATCAAAAGGCTTTACAGATTTATGGCAAACATTATAGTGTGTCATTTTTAGAGACCATAAAATGTTCATAGAACTTAGTGGCAGTGAATTTTATCCTTCCCTTTTTTCTAATATCAATAGACAATGAGATTATACAACTTCTTAGGTAATAGAATGAGACAACGCTGGGGTTTAGTTCTCCTGACTCTAATTACATACCTACCTCACTTATTAATTAACTTTAATATAAAGAGTTGGGAACCTTCACACTAAACAATCAAGGTTCTATTAGAAGCCTTCATTAGGTGAGTGATCAAATTATGAAGATAAAGAGGAAATGGAAATATGATAACAAAAATACCTTAAACTCTGACTAGACAGAAAAAGACTATTACAGGTAAGTTGAAAATAAACCCATATTAGTTCAAGAGAAGGCTAAGTAAGTACATAGATAGAGGCTGCAGTTCACTTAGTGATGACCAGCTTGGAGTTTAAGGTCAAGTTCTGAATATGCAGTTCAGTGGCCACTTGGATTTGGGCAAATTATTTTATTCTTTATGAGGTAGTTTTCCATATCTCTAAAATCATTCAACCATTCTAATCTCCTAAGGTTCATGTAAATAAATGAGAACATGAAAAAGGTACAGCTTAATACCTTGTACATATTGAAAACTCAAATTTTAGCTCTTCTCATAATTACCTTCCCACTAAAAATAATTTGGGGAACACAAAATACTAAATGATGGTGGTATCCTTAACATTTTAAGTCCATTTAATGGAAAGTAAGTAGATCATTTCAAAAATTGTATAAGCACTTCAAAGTGACATTTATTTTATTTTCATGGAACAATTATAAGTTTAAATACATATGCAATTTTAATGTAAACTAAAAGCATACATTATATTTTTAGTTTTTTAATATTTTTACAAATTAGGATCCTACAAAGAATTAACATTCTAAAGCATGTCTAAATTTTTCTCCCTATGATGTTTAGGTATAGTCTGTGGTTTATTATTATTATTATTAAAAAGAATTTAGAAACTTGAGTATTATCTAAAATGTTCACCATTCTCCATGTATTAAATTCCTGAGTTAAGCTACCAATTGATATTTCCACAAGAAAACCAGGTAATTGACATAACATCATAAGTTTAGTAATTCTTAACTGTAAGACAGAAAACTTTTAGAGAGGGGGAATATATACGTCTGGATCCTCCAATAGGTTCTCTAGAACCAATAGGATGTATTTGCATGGGAATGTGATTTATATAAAGGAATTAGCTCATGTGATTATAAAGGATGGCAAATCCAAAATCTGCCAGATGAGCTGGCAGGTGGAGACCAAGGAAAGAGCCAAAGTTATCGTCTAGGTCTGAAGGTTGCCTGGCTGGAGACTCAGGAAGGAACCAATGTTGTAGGACAAGTCCAAAGACCATCAGCTGTAGAATTTCCTCTTGCTCAAGGAGATCAGGAGTGTGCTGTATTCAGGCCCTCAACTGACTGGATGAGGTCCACCTACAATTATGGAGGCCAACCTGCTTTCCTCAAGGTCTGCTGACATAAATGTAAATATCATCCAAAAACACTTTCATGAAAACATTCAGAATAATGTTTCACCAAATAACTGGAAACTATTGCCTAGCCACAATGACACATAAATTTAACCATCACAGGGAACCTTCTCTGTAACAATTAAATTATGCACTTTTTCTTAAATATTGGAATTCAGTTTTTATAATGTCTACTATTCTACCTATTTTTTACTAATTTAATTTTTACTTTTGATACTATGTGTTACTTTATTTAATCTAATACAGTATTTGTGTATTATTTTCGTCTTATTCACAGGTTGTATTTATTTCTGCTGCCTAGAAAAATGCAGTAGATTTGCTTAATAATTTTGATAAATTATTTATGTATTCTGAGGGCTATCCTGTATGTCCTTTTTGGGGTATGATCTCATCAGTCATATTAAGTAGAAACATTAATTTTTTTGCCAGAATAAAACTGTAATAAATTATAGCAGTATGTGCTACACTATAATACACTTTCCAAAAACCCCTTATAAGTGATTATTTGGTTATAAATTTCTTTGGTTTTCAGGGTCACTTGACTTTCTTTAGGGAAAAAATGAAAATTTTCTGAATATAGACAAGGTTAGAATACTAAATTTGCAGTTATTTCTTTCATGTAACAGCTATAATTTAAAATAACATTATTTTACAACCAAAACATTTTATATTTTTTGAATTTTCCCTAGAAAAGTTGTGGAAATGTTAAAAGGAATACTAAAATCAAGAGTGCACATGAAAATACAGTTCTTCATCTCAAATGTTATACATATGAAATATCATTGGTAAAGTTCATTTTTAGATTTATTTGGAAGTAACTTTGCCTTTCAATTTGACAGGAAAGGTTGTTCTTGGCAAAGCTCTGTGTAAATAAGTAAATGGTGTAATAAGAAAAAGAAAGTTTGAGACATATTTAAGATATTTCATGTACTTATAATTACACAATTGACACATACTCATATTAGAATATTGTATATAAAAGAATGCTAAATTGTGTTTTTAAAATACATTATAGATTTTTGCCCCAGGTTTCTTTTAGATGTTTTGCAGAAATATTTTGATAACACACACATACCTTGATGAATCTTTCTGCACTCATGGCTTAGCATAATTTATTTATTTAGAAGACTAAACCTTGAAAAGAATAGATATTTAATGACAGTCCCTAAGAAGATAAACCAACATCTGGTCAAGAAAACTTAAAACAGACTTAAGTGATGATAAAGAGTTAAAAACAGGATTATTTGTGTCATGCACTATGGAAATACTTCAATGTCAAGAAACCTTATGAAACATGTTTTTGGCCCAGGGTGGTGGTTCATGCCTGTAATCTCAGCGCTTTGGGAGGCCTAGGTAGGCAGATCACCTGAGGTCAGGAGTTTGTGACCAGCCTGGCCAACATGGTGATGTCCCCTGTCTACTAAAAATACAAAACATTAGCCAGCATGTGACGCTTGCCTGTAGTTCCAGCTACTCAGGAGGCTGAGGTAGGAGAATTGCTTGAGCGTGGGAGGCAGAGGTTGCAGTGAGCCAAGATCGCACAACTGCACTCCAGCCTGGGCGACAGAGCAAGACTCCATCTCAGAAAATTAAAGAAAAAAAAAAAAAAAACAGAAAGAAAAAAGAAAAAAAAAAGAAAGGATTTTCTGTTTTGTTTTATTTTTTATTCTTCCTGTTGTCTATTTGTGGAAATAACCAAAGGCCACTCAAATGAGAACAAGCACCAGCTATTTATTCAGAGCTTGCTACAGAAAGGGAGTCAGCTACCATCATGTGCATAAGGCAGACTCCAAGGCAGGTGGGGTGTTGGAGAGCTTTAGAGTGACAACAGCGAAAACTTCAAATACGCTCTGAATCAAAGTTGGCGAGGGAATTTTGGGGGCAGCTAACAGAACTGGGCATCTTATATAATTTGTTTGGGAGCATGTTTTGTCCTCTTTTGTTTGTCCTGTGTTGAAAGCAGGGGAAAAAATGGGGACCAGGCAGTCATTGATCAAGTCCTCATTGTTTTGGGTAAATCACCTTAGAGCTGATGGCTTGGTTTGCCAGGATGGATTGATGCAAAGTGTGTGGACTCCTTGCTCAGCAGTTATAGGTCAAGGTTCTGGTGTCACATCAGGTCTGACCATTGTCCATTTGCATACTTAGTCTCTCACATGAGAAAAACCCTCTGTTTTAAAAAAAAAAAAAAAAAAAAAAGCCCAATGCAGTGGTTCACGCCTGTAATCCCAGCACTTTGGGAGATCAAGGTGGGTGGATTACTTTTACTTGAGTTCAGGAGTTTGAGACCAGCCTGGCCAACATTGTGAATCCCCATCTATACTACAAAAAAAAAAAAAAAAAAAAAAAACAAACAAAAAAAAAACCTGCCTGGAAACTAGTTATGCTATTATTTTTTATTTTACTCAAGCAACATACTTTTCTTAGAGACAGACAAATACTTCTAAATAGTTCCCAAATTGAAGAGAGTGGAATCGACTCCAAAATGAAAATTTAAAAAAATCATAATATAAAAATTTAAATACTGCAGACTGAATGTAGATATTAGAACACAAAGGAAGAGGATAAAGGCAGAGAGGGGATAAGAGAAGAAGCAAAGACGCAGTAATGTCTGCAGGGAGTGTTCAAAGTGTTAATAAAACATAAACTTCAAGAGGGAGGTTGTGAGAAGGTAGATAAAAAACATGGGAAGAGGATCTTACATGACTGTACAGGAATTTTAGTTTCGAGATGACAATATACATATATTTTTTCTTATTTTTCTATCTCAAAACTCTGAAAAAGTATAAACACACTGAAAAAAAGAAAATAATTCTTTTCTCATGGAAAAAAAATTGGCCATAATTTCCAACCACACCTTTGAAGAATGCCTGCAAAATGTTAACAAGTCAGTGTCCAACCTGGGGAGAAAACCTAAGCTCCTAGTTCTGTCTAGGATAAACCTGGTAACCCAGACTCATTTCTTGATGGGCTTTCTATGGTCACCTTCTTTAGAGCAATGCAGCCTCGAAACATGGGTGGGTCTGGAGGAGTGGGGATATCCCTATAGCAAAAAACAGTTATTACCAAGAAGTAGCAGAGGAAAGGAGCAGAAGGGAAAACATGCAGACATGCTATTATAATTGTCCATAGCCCTGGGTCTTGGTCAAAGGAGCATTTGGGGATAGAATGAGGGAAGCAGAGAGAGACAGTGAATCCCAACAACTTCTTAGATTTAAGGTCTCTGTTAGGTGCAACTCCACAGTTGAATGCCAAAAAATAAGAGGAAATGTGAAAGTACAAGGCTGTAAATTGTATAGGCAAAAACTCTTGAGTATAACATTGTACCTTTCTCATTTCTCTATAACTTTATGTAACTTGGCCTTGGAGTTTATCATTTTTTTTCTCTACTGTATGAATATTTGGCCATTCAAAACCTCTGACAGCTCATTCTCTTTCAATCTGAAAGTCTCCTTTGGTTACATCCTCAGTCAAGACCAGGTTTCTCTTTGTTTCTCTTTTCTCTTGTACTTAGATTATTTGAAATTCAAAGTTATACTGTATAAATGTTAAGCCCCTTTTAATGTGTTCATAAATCAACCGAGACGACAAATGTCAATAACCTAAAGGAGAAGGACATTGGCAAAAACAACAAAAAAGAATGCTTAGCTGCACCCATCAACTCGTCAGCACCCATCAACTCGTCATTTACATCAGGTATAACTCCCAATGCATTCCAACATGGCACAAGTATACATATGTAACAAATCTGCATGTTATGCACATGTACCCTAGAACTTAAAGTATAATAATAATAATAAAAAACTTCTCCATATGGATATGATATAATTTAAATAAAATTTTCTGTTTGGGGGCAAAAAAAAAAAGAATGCTTAAAGCAATGTCCAGGTTAGGATTATTCTAAAGCCTGCATCAGAAATAAAATGATAACATTACAGTAATGACAACCTATTCAGCAACAAACCACAACTGAAGTTGAAGACTCCAACTGTTCTTTTTTTTTTCCCTCTGTTTCCATCTCTAATTCCAAAGTGCTCATCCCAAAGAACCATCAGATCATGACACTACCTACAGTAACAGGAAGTGGAAATGTCACAGGAAAAGAAATACACCCAGGAAACAAGAAAGAGTTTATACTAATAGTTGACCATAGTGATCACAAAGATACTGTTGGTATAACCTCTATTTAATAAAAGAGATCTCAAAAAAAGATAAAAGTGACAAAAGAGAGACCAGGAGACAGATTAGATTTAAATATCGAGCTTCTAGAACTCAGAAAATAAAGTCAAAAAAATAGCAATGGGAACATACAATGTAGAAATAAGGCACACTAGAAACAACAGCCTAACCATAATTATTAATGCATCTGAAAAGTTCAAGGAGAATAGAATACAACTTGACTAAGTCACAAAATAAAAGTTTGTGAATTGGACAGGACAAGAGGCAAAATCAGTTATAAAGAGATTACAAATATTTGAAACAAAAGAGATCCTAGTGTGCATAAGTAATATTATTGAGTTGAGAAGAGAAAAAGACAGAACAGGAAACAGATAAACAAGTAATTAAGTCTGTGATGAAATAGATAGGCATCTGAAGATTGAAAAAGCATACCATATACTGAGAAGTTAATGTAAGTCAACACAGGACTTATCTTTGTGATATTAGTGAATTTAAAATAAAGGAGATTACAGAGCCCCTGAGGTAAAATACACAAGTTACTAGGAAAGGGGAAATAATTTATCTTTAGGTTTCTACAACTCAATACTGTGATGGTCATGATGTTTTCATTTAAAGGGTGTGACCCCAAAATTTTAAACCTAATCATATTGTCTTTTAAATGCAGAAGTGAAGGGATAAAAGATTCATGATTTTTAGGATAAAAATTAGTGGACTAAAGTCTGCCAATCCAAAAATGAAGCAAAATTAAGGACACTGTAATCCAGAATATTTAACATTTTACACATAGAATTGAATATACCATTATTTAAAATACACAATTGATAACAAAATTATGGTGAATATTTAATATTCTTTATTTTGAGACAGAGTCTCGCTCTGTCACCAATATACTAATGAGGAAACATTGTGGGAATTATCATTTCAGAGCAAAATTTTATACTAATTGAGAGATAAATTATAAATGTGCTCTTCACACTTTTACTTGTATGGTGCAGGAAATATCATAAGCATGCTCCTCCATTCATTTGTTTCATAAATGTTAATTAGTAGTTGCTATGCTCAAGACACTGTTCTCCACGCAATCAAACACCTATCTCTAACCTTACGTAGCTTTCAGTCTGTTGTCTGTGGAGGCAGAGGGAGGAAAAGGCATTAAACAGAAAAAATAAGTAAACTTTTTGAGATGTTAGAAGTTGACAAATTTTACAAAAAAATAAAAAATAAAAGAGAAGAGGCATGAAGGAGCTGCAGGTGCTAGTGGAGGGTGGGGCACAATTGTTCAGTGTGGTCCCACAGAGAAGGTGGTGTTTGAACAAAGATTTGAAGGGGAAGGTAGAAAGGAGACCATTTCGAAATTTGGAGGAAAAGCAAATGTCAAAAGGAAAAGACAAGCAAAAGCAGTACTCATGTTTGAATTAATGTCATAAAGGCCAATGAGGCTGGGGTGGAGGCAGCAAAGAGGGAAATAGTAAGTGAAGGCTCACGGAGTAATCATGAACCAGGTTGTTTTGAGCCTGATAGGCCCTTGAAAGGCTTTGAATTTCTCTTATAGTTCTTGTCAAATAATTAACTAATACAGAACAAATTTAAAATATACTCACAGGTGAATTAACGATTCGGTCAACAACTAACAATGTATGTGATTGTGGTCCCATAAGATTATAATACCATATTGTTATTGCCTTTTACTATATTTAGATATGCTTAGATACACAATTTCTCACCATTACGTTACAATGGTTTACAGTATTCAGTACAGCAAAATGCTGTCCAAGTTTGTAGACTAGGAGCAATAGGCTGCGCCTTATACTGCAGGCTTGTGGTGGGCTATAATATCTAGGTTTGTGTAAGCACACGCTGTGATGTTTGCACAAGCATGAACTCATCCAAGGACACATTTCTCAGAAATGTGTTAAACAATGCATGACTGTAGTGGTGGAAAACTAAGTCATGATTTTTCACCCACGTTTACCCAAGAAGGCAGATATTTTAAGAAATAATGCAAGCAAAATAAAAGAGACCTTCATGAGAAAATATCTTGTCTGTCAAAAAGAGAGGTCATTTATTAAACATAAAAAAGCATTTGCTATACTATGCCTTAGTATATGTGTCCCCTACAAAAGTCACATGTTGAAACCTAACCACCAATCTGATGCTATTAGGTGAGGACTTTACGAGGTAATTAGATCATGAGGATGGGGTCCCCATGAATGAGATTAGTGTCCTTATAAAAGAAGTCCCAGAGAGCTGTCTTGCCCTTTCCACCTGTGACAACACCAATAGAAGGTACTATCTATGAGCCATAAAGTGGGTCCTCACTAGAGATCAAATCTTCCAGTAACCCAGTCTTGGACTTTCCATCCTCCAGAACCGTGGAAAATATTTTTTGGTTGTTTATAAGCCACTCATTCTGTGGTATTTTGTCATGATATCCCAAGTGAACAGAGACAATATCCTTCTTTAGTGCTATACTTTGTGGATTAGTAACTACTAACTTCATAGTCATATGACTTGATGATATCATCAAGTTGACACAATTTTTATACCAGCAGTAGTAATTCTCTCTTGCTCTTGCATATGTACATTTCAAAATGTGTTTCTGAATCTAGGTCCCCTCTTTTCCAGATGTAATGCAATTAGCTGCATGTAATGATAATTTCCTCTCCGAAGACTACTCCCTCTCACATCCATTACCATTTATCTCCTTCACTTCTTCATATTCTTAGGAAACTTTGGATATTGCTTGATCATAATTTCTGATGGATCATAATTTCTGATGTATAAATAGAGATACTTATGTTAAAAACATTAAGGTTTTATCTTCAATAAAATGATGACTGAAAAAAATGAGAGTTATATTAACTTCATGATTAACCTATGAGTGATTAATTCACAGTGATTATGATTTTTCATTAATTGTATCACTACGTAAATATAATGTTAACACAATCCATTAGTTGATAAAATATTTCACTTTAATTTCTCATGCTTTAAGTTTTAAAACTATTCTATACTAATTCTATGTTGTTCTCATTATTTTCACAGGTTATTACAAAAATATCAAACAAATAAGTGAGCTTGTAATATACATGTCTTATTTAAATATTTAATTTTGTTAATATTACAAATGCTACAATAAGAACAAAAATTAAGTGGTCACTAAACATAGATTTAAATTAAATTGTACGTTTCATATTTCTATGCTTAAAATGGTTGCGGCTTAACAGAATGTGTGAATGTTTTCAAAATATCTGACTACATAAGCTTTTGTATTGAGCTTGTGTTTCCTGGTTTAATTTGCATACTCTAGGTTACCGGTTTAGAAATGCATCTCACAATTTGTTCATAATCCTCCTCTTTCCTGCTTCAAGCAATTACAGCTCCTCAAAGATAAGTGAGCTGTGAACAAACTAAACTATATATACATATACACTCACACACACATACACAGACACCCAGTCTTCTCTTGGTATCTATGGGGGATTGGTTCCAGGATCCCCATGGATACGAAAATCCACAGATGCTCAAGTCCATGATATAAAATGGCATAGTATTTGCATACAAGCTAAGCACATCTTCCTATATACTTTAAATCATCTCTCTATTACTTAGAATACAAACTACAAAGTAAATGCTACGGAAAATTTAATGATTGCTATAGTGTTTTGTGTTTTATATGTATTATTTTTATTTTCATATTGTTATTGTTATTTTTTAGTCTTTTCTAAACATTTTCACTTCAAGGTTGATTGAATCTGCAGATCCACAGCCCACAGATACAGAGGGCTGACTGCATAAAGACTGCAGGTTGTAAAGTCTTTGCCTCACAATTCCAACTAACCCACAATTATTGTTTTAACATCTCCTCAACCCCAACCTGTCCCCAGACCTTCAAACTCTAAAAATATCCTGGCTTAATTTCTCATTTTGAACTAATGCTCAGAGTTAGTGAAGGTGTTGTTCTTAATTGCAGTAAATTTAATAAACTTAGCTTTGCCTTATCAACAGGTTTTCTAGTGGGTTTCCAGACATCACTAGTCAACAAATGCGAAGGCAGTTTGTTACATGAATGGATAGTTATCTTATGCATATAGCAAATCAATAAATGTTCACGTGTGGATGATAAATCTGACAAGACAAATAATTTAAATTTGCTTTGTACTGACAAATTGCCATTCCAAGTATATAAATTTATATTTATGTGAACAGTACTTATCCCAATAATACTCGAGCATGCCTATTTTGCCTCACCTTCACCAAAAGTTATGTTGTAAATATTTTCAATCATGTCACCTCTGTGATGCTATGTAGGTTTTTAAATTGTCACAGACTATTTTAGATATATAAATATCTAGTTTCTAGGCTTATACTGGCCTTAAACTCATGTGTCACTGTCCACTTTTTGTTTTAAAAATCATAAAAAATAATTACTGTGACTTTCTGTTATGCCAAAAATAAACATTTTAATATCAAATGCTGGAAAATGCCTTCTTTTCTACAGTTCTATATGCACTCAATTAAATTACTGGTGCTATTTTCTGGAGAAGTAAATTTAAATAACTTCTTCTTAGAAACTTTGGTAGCATCCATTATGTAGATTATGATATGAATTTTAGGAAAATAGAAATTGGCTTTTGATACTCATCCTTCTAACAAATGCTGAGTTTCAAGGAAACAAATTCAAATATTTAATATACCAAATATCCCTAGACTATAACAGCAATTATATGAGTGAATTGGCCAGGGGCACCTGGGGAATTGAACAACTCATTTCTCCTCTAAATTATTGTGAACATCTGGGAACAGGTATGATGTCCTGCATCTGGTATTCGGAGTAAACTGTTGATTCATTATCTAAAGAACTGTGAGGCTTAGATCTGCTTTGAACATACACTGCTCCTTTAGTAAGTATGCTGTAAATGGATTTAAAGCATCATTAGGTAAATATCTTAGCACAGTTAGGAAAACTGACTATACTGAAACGATGTAAAGAAATGCAGTTCTAATGATATGCAAATGTGTCAAAATATTTGTTTAAGGCTATAAGATAAAATGTTGACACATTATTCCAAGGGCATCCATATAGTAAGTACCTAAAACATAAACCCAAGTTACAGTGTTTGGTTATATAAAATTGAACATTAATGTTGACATTACAAAGTAATATTTGATGTTTAATCAGTTAGGCCTAGATTAAGTAGTTTATAATTTCATTTCTGTTTTAATTTAAGAAGAATGATGCTATGGTTCAAATTTAATATCATGGAACTCAACCGACCTTGGGACCTTGGACTAGCAAGTCAACAATAAGGACACAAATACTAAAGCCTTTGGAAAATCTGAGTCACTCTGTCTCAAATGTGAGCATGACATTACACAGCAAACTAAAATGTCAATTCTGCCAATAACCAGCTGAGTGACTTTACTTACCTTTTATAAGGTTGTTTAAATACTTCAAGGAATTAAACATGATTTTTCAAGATCTTCCCTAGCTTTAGAAACAAGTAAAATTATTAAATGTAAATAACTGTGGAATTACTAAAAGTGAATATCACGTGGTTATATTACTTGCCACATAAATGGAACGTTATTACACTAACAGATGGATACTGTTCTGCAACTTTTCTATACAGCTAAATAATCAACTATTTCTATAATTTATACTTCACTGTTACCAAACCCTAAAATCTTAAGAATTTGTATTATATATACCTTTGTAGATTGAATAAGTATAGCCCAAGTGTACCTGTGCCTATTTACAAACTATTAAAGAACACTGAAGTTCTTTCTTGAATAAGAACTCAGTCCATCAGGATATTGAACTTTCTTAAAAAATACATCCTTACTAGCTGGGCGTAGTGATGGGCACCTGTAGTCCCAGCTACTCTGGAAGCTGAGGCAGGAGAATGGCGTGAACCCGGGAGGCGGAGCTTACAGTGAGCCCAGGTCACACCACTGCACTCCAGCCTGGGTGACAGAGCGAGACTCTGTCTCAAAAAAAAAAAAATACATCCTTACACCTTACACACACACACGCACACACACATACATGCACACACACACGCACACACATACACGTTTTATTATTTCAAGAAAACAGCAAAAGAGATTTACATTTTAAAGTTAAATAACAGATACAAATTTGCTATTAGAAAGTCATATAAACTTGTCAGAGAAAGAAGTAAACCGTGTGTATCTTTTAGGACAAGCCTTTGTGACACCATTGTCCAGAAATGTTACTGTCAGCCTAATTCAAATATTACTAAATCTAGCTTTAGATTAGACTGCTTATCTTGCAGAAGACAGTATTTTTAAAGAATGAATGTGTGCTTTCTATTTCACATAATTCTTTTTGAACTATTCCAAGGATGACTAGTTATGTTATTCAATGGATTACTTGTTTCTCAATCAGTAAGATTGATGCTATAGATAAATATGCATGACACACTCGACCTGTGAAAATATGAGTAAGAGAAAATATAACACACTACCAGAGGTCAAGGTATATCAGCAGCAACCAAAAACTGCCTCAAGGATTTTCTTCTTATTCAACCATTAGTTTATGTCTTAATGAAACCCAGTGCTCGTAAGGACGATAAAGATGGAGTGATTGTCCCTAGTTCTTCAATTAATCAGTTCTAATGGGTGGATTAATGAAGTGTGGCAAGTAATATTTATCTGGGAAGACTTGCTATAAACACTTGCTCATCATAGATGCTGTTTTTATATTTAAAAAGCGTAGATTAACCTTTTCCTGTAAATACATATTCATTAAAGTATTGGTAGAAAAAAATAATTATGATGTTTTTGAATTTAAGTGATAAACATGATCAGGACATTGATCTTAGAACAAACAAGGTGTAAGATAAAGAAATCCTTAGAACAGTTCTTCTGGGAAATGGCTAAAGCAGATCTATGGGACAGGCTTGACAAACTACCAAAGAAAAGGGAGAATCAGTCAGGGTTACTACATTTATAAAGGAGAACTGGCCATTTTGATGGGCTGACATTTTGCCATGACAAGTTCAGAACCTTAAGTGATCTTAGAAATGTCAGAAAGGAGCTTAATAGGCACCTCAATGAAAACATTAACTACACAATTAAACTTAATGAGAATAAATTCTGCTTTTATGAGAAAAAGGTCAATGCTAGCCTGAACTTAGAAAAAAAAGGGGGTATTCTTACACAGACAGAGAAAGCCAATTAGAGAACTCAAGTTAATGCAGTGTTGCAAATAGAGAGGTTTTTTAAAATCGTATTTTTTGATTATTAGTTTCACGTTAATTCAAATTTGAGTGATGGGATGTATGGTTTCATAATATCTACAATCTTTTAGACAACACAAATTTTTAAAAAGTTTTAGGATTCTAATACTTAATAACTTAGCTTTTTATTTCATTTTTTTCACATTTTCCTAGCAATGACACAGCTACATTTTTTAAAAATTGATATTATATCAGTGACATATAAGTGAAAACTAAACCCATTAATTGAGGCTCTTATATAATTATGACATAGTTGGATGAGTTAAAGTGAAATATTTTATCAACTATTGTGTTAATATATTTACATATCAATAAAATTAATGAAAAATCATAGAATTAATCCCTATGAGTTATCACTCACGGAGTTAATCATTGAGTTAATATCACTCTCATTTTTCCAGAGTCATATTCTTATCAAAGACAAAACTTTTTAAACATAAATATCTCTACTCTTATATCAGAAATTATGGTCAGTAATCTCCAGAAGTTCCCAAGAGTGGGGCAATAGAAGGAGAGGAATAGCAATAGATGTGAGAGGCAATAGGCTTCAGAGAGGAAGTTATTATTGTATGCAGCTAATTACCTTTCATATGGAAAAGAGTTGCTTAGACGCAGGAAAACACATTTTGACATGTGCATATGCAAGAGAAAGAGAGTTATGGCCAGGTGTGGTGGCTCATGCCTGTAATCTCATCACTTTGGGAGGTCAAGGTGGGTGGATTGCCTGAGCTCATGAGTTCAAGACCAGCCTGGGCAATAAAGTGAAACTCTGTCTCTACTAAAAATATAAAAATTAACTGGGCGTCATGGCAGGCGCCTGTATTTGCAGCTACTCGGGAGGCTAAGGCAGGTGAATTGCTTGAACCTGGGAGGCGGAGGTTGCAGTGACCCCAGATCACACCACTGCACTCCAGCCTGGGCAACAGAGCAAGACTCTGTCAAGAAAATAAAAAGAGAGAGAGAGAGAGAGAGAGTTAGTACAGTTGCTACAAAATTATTTGTGGTCTTGAGCTCCAACTATGTCATAATAATGAAATCTTCGCAGCAATACTATTGGATATATAATATGATTATTTTATTTAACATACTAGTGAGACACTAAGTCTAAGGATTGGGTCAGCCAGCCACCCAGGTTTCAAGAAGCAAAAACTTTATTTAGTTTCTAAAAGGTTCAGAACAGAATTTTATCTCTGGATTTCCTGTTTGTTTCTGGGATTTTTATGAAAAATCTGCCATATGAAACTCACATTAATTATTATAATGCTTAAATGGTATTCCATAAAGGCATACATATGTATTTGTGTATATGCAACATTGAACAACGTAGTTAAAATACGGCTTCATGATTATTAAGCAAAATTGTATAGATATTTTGAGTATTCCCCTTGAATAAAAGTTTTTAGAAAGACTCCACGAACTCATTTTTTCTCATAAGTAGCTTACAATCTAGCAATATAGAAACTATATCACTTAGTACATATAGAATCATTTAAAGAGATTGATATAATTAGTATGAGAGCAATATTTTACAGTGTAATGAAGCTTTAATAGAGTAGAGATCAAAGTAATTTTAGGGGATTCAGGAACACTCAATAAAAAGAATGAACAGTTAAATTTAATGCAAAAAAAAAGAGTCTTTTGGCAGGTAGAAAAAGTGAACACAAAAAGGAATTTTTTTTTTTTCTTTTGAGACGGAATCTCGCTCTGTTACCCAGGCTGAAGTGCAGTGGCTCAATCTCGGCTCACTACAAACTCCGTCTCCAGGGTTCACGCCATTCTCCTGCCTCAGCCTCCCAAGTAACTGGGACTGCAGGTGCCCGCCACCATGCCCGGCTAATTTTTTGTATATTTAGTAGAGACAGGGTTTCACCATGTTAACCAGGATGGTCTCAATCTCCTAACTTCGTGATCCAGCCAACTCAGCCTCTCAAAGTGCTGGGATTACAGGTGTGAGCCACCACACCACCTACAAAAGGGAATTTTAAGCAAAGCTACCAGTAAAAAAAAAAATTATCAATCTGTTATATGGGGGAAATTTCAGATAGCCTGCAAAATATAACACATGTAGATAAAGACTGGTGGTATAAGTACAGTCTGTTACAAAGAGAACACATCCTGTGAAGATTCTAAACAGAAAAAGAACATGATTATATTTGATGGTTTTAAAGTGCTCCCTAGGACAAATTGGAGAAGTTTTAGAGAAATATGTGTGAGGAATATTTATGAAAAACTTGGAAAGGTCACTATAGTGTTCAATTTAACATATTCTATATATCAGATTAAGATGGTATATATTTAAGGGTGATAAAGCAATCCAGCGTTTTTATTTTCTTTCCTTTTTTGGTGGAAATTACTTTCCAACACAACATCATGGTATATTGATGGTATAAGACCTAATATTTCATAATTTCAAATATTACATAATGTTAAACTTTCATATACAACATTGCTAACACATTTTTATCTATGTGAGCTCATGCCCACCTTCTATGTTATAATCACAACTTATTTAAAATTTTCTTTCACACACATACACATACATATTTTACAAATACAACATATAAAAGATACAGTGAAGGAGTAGATTTGAGAGGTATTTGAAATCTAAGGTCATCAACTTGTGGACTGTCACACAGATCTGGTCTTCAGATGCATTTTCTGCACATTGTTTCACAAACACTTAACAATTTCCCATGAAAGTAAAGAAGTTTAGCTTCTCTTTCAATAATCAGGTTATCTGCCATGACCTATTTCTGAATGGCAGCATGCACTGGACTTGCAAAGCATACACTCCCCCATGAGAAAGACTCCACCACTCCCGTGGCCCATCAGTTAGAACACCACCTTCATACATGTGCTGTGCCTGGTCCCTGTGGCTTTGAACTGTAACCTATGATATAGAGAAATAATCAGGAGGACATGATGACTGACTAGATAAGGAGAGTAAGAAGAATTAGAGAAAGGAGTCAAGAAAAGGATGGCACATTTTCAATTCAGTTTGACACAAACAAAAATAAAATAACTAAATGTAAGAGATTGTTGAAATGCTGGGATCCTCACCTAATTCTGATTTAGTGTGAACATATTCTTAAGGTACCCTCATGATCCCTGCTGCCTCTTCATACCTTTGTATGAAGTCCTCAGACAACTGTGTGATGGAACTGTGAATTGCTCCTAACCTACAGAATACAAAAAACATGTGGGATGCATGATGCACTCATGTGTCTGTAATTTTGTGATTAAGCTACACAAAGTCATAGTGCCTATCTTGCCAGGATTGTTCACTATCTTCCTGGCTCAGGACTCAAATGGTTATAATGGGGAACCTCAATGGCAAGGAACGTAAGTGGCCTTTAGGAGCAGAAAGCATCCTTCAGCTGACAGATAGCAAGGAGCTGAAACCCCTGGACTGATAGCTACAAGGTCTGAATGGTGCCAACAACCACATAAGTGGGGATGCAGATCCTACCCCAGTCGAGCCTCCAGATGAGAATCCAGTGTACTGGCTGACACCATGATTTCTGCTTTGAGACACTGTAAAGTAAAGGACTCAGTTAAGCCACACCTGGACTCCTGACCCACGGGAACTGTGAGCTACTAAATGTGTAGTATTGTAAACTGTTAAGTGTGTGGTAATATTGTTACACAGCAATGAATAACTAATGTACTGCTAATTTTTTATTTCTTACCATAGAGTTGTTTGTCATTTTTTCCACCAAGTGTTGAGGATGTTTTCCTTTATTTTCTCCCTCCCTTTGCTTCCTTGAATCTGGTGTGGGTGTGTGACTACTTAAAGTAATAACATAGCACTGAACTGATGCAATGCTATGGCAGATCTAGCGTTGAAAAGATTGGCAGCTTCTTTCTGATTCCACCATTTTATAAACTATTAATCGTGCTGCAAGGAAGTCCAAGTGGCTTTGTGATGTGTCCCACATTAGGAAAAATTGTGCCATCCTACAACAGCTCTAGCTGAGCTTCCAGCCATCAGCCAGCAATAGCTTTGCCAGCCGTGTGAGAGAGAGATCTTGGAAGCTGATTCTCCAATCCAGTTTTGAGCCAGCCCAGGTGACAACACATACAGCACAAATAACCTATCCCTAGAAACCACCACCAAATTGCAAAATCATGAATAAATGACTTTGTTTGTTTCAACCTCTACGTTTTTGGTGGATTTACAGCCATAGACAATCAAAATATCAGAGACAATGGGTACATCCCCAGTGTTGAAAAGGGTAATTGTCACACAGGAGCTCAATCTATACTTATTGAGTGGAATAATGTTATATTGTCTTCCCTATTGATAGAGATTTACTGGAAGTAATCATATGTGAAGATAAGGAATTCATAATAAAATATTAGGATAGAGATGTAATTATGGATATAGATTTTCATGAGAGCACATTTGGGTTTGGAGATGCAGATTACTTCTATAATCAAGAAATAACTGTGGAAAGAATTGAAGAAATAATTTTGAAAAGCTTAGAAATCCTCAAAGTAAAAAAAGACAGGAAAATAAGATACTCAACAAAAAGACAGCTATTAGCATAAAGGCATAGAAAATTCTAGCTTCTATGTTTATTTTTATTTTAAATGACATGTTATTATTACCACATTTTAAAAATGCAGCTGAAGAATACATACTATTCTAAAAGGAAAGATAGATTTTCCCCCCGAGGTTTAATGCTTACTGTGACTCTACATAAGGGCATTTTGAGCACACTTGTTTAGAAAATTTTGCCCAACTAAACTTTTTAGGCAACCTAAGCATTCTAAATTTCTTTTAAGGCAGTATCTAGACATGCAGGACTTCTATTACTCACATTTGAAAACAGGATAGCTTCACTATTTATTAGGACATTTTTACTTGCTATATGACAATGTTTAAGTGCTTTCCATTTATCAAGGAAGAAAGTTATCAAATAAAATAGCTTCTCTCTAATGAGTGAAATGAAATTAGTTTCTAGTGAAATGGTGTGGAAAAATAAGAGGGACAAAATGTATCTTAAAATTCTTTAAAAATCTTCCGGCAAATGTTTCTGTGTAGTCCACTTAACATATATCTTCTACTCCATGAGGGTAATACAACTTTTCTTAAAACACAATGTCACTTCAGAGGTCAAGGCTCAGAAATTCAACAAATACTAGCTGTTTTTATATATAACGTCCTTCTCTAATTGTGTTACCTAACACCTTACATAGTTTTATGACTGTGATTCCCTATATACACATGTATATATTTATTTGGAAAACTTTTGCTGATAAGCTATAGTAGTATATTATATCCTTTGAGAAGTCCTTCAGTAATTAAATTTACCTACAGTAGCATGACGCAAGTATAATTAAGTAGTTTATTTTAACTGAGGGATAATTATTAACTGTATAAGAAAATAATGTTTTGTGGCACACACACTGGGAGATGTTATTTTAGGTGGGAAATATTTCAAAATTCATTTACCCCAACCTCTCAGGAGGTAAAGAAATAAGTTTATTAACATGATCCTGTGTGTGGCAAGAACATAGAGTTTGCAGGCATAAGAAAAGCTAGTTTTACACAACTCCTCTATTTATCATAGTAATCATCTTAGGTGCAGCAGCTATTTTCTATGAGTCTCAGCTCCATTGTTGGTAAAATAAAATTATTTTGATAAGTAAAATTTGTTCTGTAGAAATAATATGTAAACTATATATGGATTTTCATAATTACTATCTCAATCATTTTATCTTTCTATCTTTGCTCAAATAATAGAAACTTAACTACCTGAAAAAGTCACACCCTCTTATCGTTCAGTGACTGTAATTGTTTTGTCATTATTATTTTACTTTTGGTAATTGACAATTAAAAATTATATATATTTATTGTGTAAAATGTAACATTTTTATATTTGTATATACTGTGGAATGACTAAATTGAGTTAATTAATGTGCTTTACTTCACATGCTTATCATTAATTTGTGGTAAAAGCATTTAAAACCTGCTCTCTTTGTAACTGTGAAATACACAATACATTGTTACCAATTATAGTCCCCATGTTTTACAGTAGATCTCTTGAATTTGTTTTCCTCCTAACAGAAATTTTGTATCCTTTGTCCAACACTTCTTCAATCCCTTACCCCACCCCGCCCCATTCTACTCTCTGCTTCTGGGAGATAAATTTTTTAGATACTACATATGAGTGAGATCATGTGGTATTTGTCCTTTTGTGCCTAGCTTATTTCCCTTAACATAATCTACAGGTTTATCTATGTTGTCACAAATGACAGGATTTCTTTTTTTTTTTTTTTTTGAGATGGAGTCTCATTCTGTCACCAGGCTGGAGTGCTGTGGCACGATCTTGGCTCACTGCAACCTCTGCCTCCCAGGTTCAAGCTGAGGCAAGATTCTCCTGCCTCACCCTCCCTAGTGTCTGGGACTACAGGTGCATGCCACCACACCCAGTTTTCTTTTGTTTGTATTTTTAGTAGAGATGGGGTTTCACCATGTTAACCAGGATAGTCTCGATCTCCTGACCTTGTGATCTGCCCGCCTTGGCCTCCCAAAGTGCTGGGATTACAGGCATGAGCCATCATGCCCAGCCGATTTTCTTCTTTTTAAGGTTGCGTAGTATTCCATTGTGTATATATACCACATTTTCTTTATCCAATCATCTATTGAAGGACATTTAGATTAATTCCATATCCGGGCTATTGTGAATAGTGCTGCAATGAACATGGGAGTGCATCTGTGTCTTGGACATATTGATTTCATTCCTTTGAATAGATATCCAGTCATGGGATTGCCAGATCATATGGTGGTTTTCTTTTTAATGTCTTGAGGAACCTCCATATGGTTTTCATAATGACCGTACGAGTTTGCATTATTCCCACTGTCAGTGTACATGGTTCCCTTTCGCTACATCCTCATCAACATTTCTTATCTTTCATCTTTTTGGTAATAGCTTACCTAACAGCTGTGAGATGATATCTCATTGTAGTTTTAGTTTACATTTCCTGGTAACTAGTGATGTTGAACTTTTCTTTCATATGCCTATTGGGCATTTGTGTGTCTTCTGAGAGATGTCTGTTTAGGTAATTTTCCTGTTTTCTCAACTGGGTTATTTGTCTTATTGTTATTGAATTGTTTGAATTTCTTACATGGCTTGAATATTGACCCTTAATCAGAAATAGGATTTACGAATATTTTTTCTAGTCTGTGAGGTGCCCCTCCTCTGTTGTTTCCTTGCTATGCAGAAACAGTTTATGTAACCTCATTTAACTGTCATTACAAATTACAGGATTTCCTCTTTTTTTCAGGCTGAATAGTATTCCACTGTGTTTATATCCTATTATCTAATTGTTTTAAAGATTTTCTTTGATGTGATTGAAAATTTGACTCCTATAATCTCACCTAGTGAATCTCAGCCTTCACTTAAATTGTATCTTGAAAAAAAGGTGGGATTATATCATGGTTTTGAAAAGAAAGACTCAAGCCCATAACAATAGCAATTCCTTAAGTTAGTTGATAAATTAAACATAATTTCCATAAAATCACCATCAGATTTTTTTCCCTAGCGCTACCAATTTAACTAAAATGCTTATTTCCTCTGGATGATTAAGCAAGCAGGAAACTTGGAAAAGAAATGACATGTTGGATGGTGTCTAGCAAATGAAGATGTTAATGCAATGTTATTAGAATAGGCAGATTACCCAAGGGAACAAAATAGGAAATCCAAAAAAATACGCAAGTAGACATAGAAATTTAGTGTGTGACAAAACACTGATGTTGCTGATAAATACAAGTAAAATCTTTTTTAACAAATGGTATTGGAACAATTGGATAGTCACACGGAAGAAAACAACTGATCCTCACACCATCCACCAGTGTTAATTCTAAATAAATCAGAAATCTAAGTTCATAGGAGAAATGGTGCAGACTGTGGGTAAGTCATTCCAGGTATTACTCAAAACCCAGGAAAAAAAAAAAAGATCAAACAATTTAGTTACATTAAAAAGAATTTGCATGCAAAATACCATAATCAAAGTTAGGAGATTGATAGTACACCAGAAGAAAAAGCGTTTACTTTATATTACAATCAAGTGTCAGTATTCATTAGATAGATATTTTAAAAGTATAGAAAGTACTAACAACCTGTAAGTGGACAAATATATAGACAGCTCACAGAAAAAAAGAAATGTAAACTGCAGTTAAACATATACAAGGGTCAATCCTTCTCATAACAAAATAAATATGGATAAATTCTCCCAGAAAAGCCTTTTTTTTTTTTTTTTGGCCAGTCATTTTTTTATAATACTGGGAGAATAAAAAAGTGTTTCATAATACATGTATTCTAATAGACACATGGGCAAACTTAGACCTTTGGTAGAGATTAAAAATGGTATAATCCCTATGAACAGTGAATGGAATTATATTCAACTTGCAATGTCCATGCTTGCTGAATGTTCTTATTAAATACCATATGATCACACCATTTTCAGATATAATTTTTAAAATTTTCTTTTTCAATCCTTGTAAATTTATCTGCTCTGATAAGGATTTCACATACAACACTGAATAGAAGTAATGATTGCTGACCTCCTTGTCGCATTCCTGACTTGAAGTCACTACATACACCTTTTCAGAGTTCAATGTGTTCATTCCTATAAAGTGTTTTGTTTTGTTTCAAGCTTTTGGTTTTATTTGTTGGCGAGTTTGTTTTTACTTTGATTACTGTATACCGATCATCAGGTGAAGGTATTTTCTTATGTCTTGAGTTAGTTAACAATTTTTATAAATTAAAAAAATGGGCTGGGTGCAGTGGCTCATGCCCAGCACTTTGGGAGGCTGAGGCGGGTGGGTCACCTGAGGTCAGGAGTTCATGACCAGTCTGGCCAACATGGCAAAACCCCATCTCTACTAAAAAATATAAAAAATTAGTTGAGTGTGCTGGCAGATACATGTAATCCCAGCTACTCGGGAGGCTACAGCAAGAGAATCGCTTGAATCTGGAAGGCAGAAGTTGCAGTGAGTTGAGATCGTGCAAATGCACTCCAGCCTGAGCAATAGAGTGAGACTCTGTCTCAAAAAAATAAAAAATAAAAAATAAATTATTGCTATTTTGTGCATCTATTTTTCTGAAATTTCTTAAGTTGATACTTTATATTAGATTGCTTATAACAATATAATATTTCATGGTCAGAATAAATTGAATTTTTTGTTGCCTTACGTTTGTTCACATTTTGTTTAGAATTTTTATATATGTTCATGATTGAGTTTGACATATGATTTTTCTTTCGCAAGTTAAAAATCTGCAAGTGTGGGACTGTAAACTAGTTCAACCATTGTGAAAGACAGTGTGGTGATTCCTCAAGGATATACAACTAGAAATATCATTTGACCCAGCCATCCCGTTACTGCATATATACCCAAAGGATTATAAATCATGATGCTGTAAAGACACATGCACATGTATGTTTATTGCGGCACTATTCACAATAGCAAAGACTTGGAACCAACCCAGATGTCCATCAATGGTAGACTGGATTAAGAAAATGTGGCACATATACACCGTGGAATACTATGCAGGCATAAAAAAGGATGAGTTCATGTCCTTTGTAGGGACGTGGATGCAGCTGGAAACCATCATTCTGAGCAAACTGTCGCAAGGACAGAAAACCAAACACCTCATGTTCTCATTCATATGTGGGAGCTGAACAGTGAGAACACTTGGACACAGGATGGGAAACATCCCACCCTGGGGCCTGTCGTGGGGAGGGGGTAGGGGGGGAGGGATAGCATTAGGAGATATACCTAAGGTAAATGATGAGTTAATGGGTGCAGCACACCAACATGGCACACGTATACATATGTAACAAACCTGCACATTGTGCACATGTACCCTAGAACTTAAAGTATAATAAAAAATAAAAAAATAAAAATCTACAAGTGATCTTATGTATTAATGTGACATATTCTTTGTGATGGCTATAAGCTACTTGAAAGTAAAATTCATGTTGTATTTCCAATCATCTTAATATTTTGTCCCTGTATTTCTGTAATTTGTAAACCAAGGAATATAAAAAGCTAAAAACTTGACTCAGCTGGCTGGGGACAGCGAGTCACATCTTCCAACACTTTGAGAGGCCAAGGTGGGCGGATCACTTGAGGTTAGGAATTCGAGACCAGTCTGGCCAATATGGTGAAACCCTATCTCCACTAAAAATACAAAAATTTGCCAGGTGTGGTGGCGGGCACCTGTACTCCCACCTACATGGGAGGCTGAGGCATGAGAATCATTTAAACCTGGGAGGCAGAGGTTGCAGTGAGCCAAGATTGCATCACTACACTCCAGCCTGGGTGACAGAGAGAGACTCCGTCTCCAAAAAAAAAAAAATTGTAATAATAATAATAATAATAATAATAATCGACTCCAGCTCTGATGCTTGTCCTCCAAGGAGCCTTGGCCTAGATGGTCCCTATGTGTACTCATCAGTCACAATTGGTTTCTCCTTCAAAATTCACCATAGCATGTGACCCTCTCTGTTGGTTTCCTTACTTCCTTTCTTAAATTGTGCATAATAATTTTGTATAGATCTCTTCAAATGTTTTATAATTAATTAATGAAGGCCATTGATATGAAAAAATACTTATTAACAAGAAAACTCTAAAACTAGTCTTCTCTATTCCAGGGTTAGTAAAGTGGAGATAATCTGAGATTCCACAGTGCTGCTAAATGTGAGGATTCCTAGGGCTTAGAAGATCCTGCGTTTTAACTCACATGTAACTCAAACATCAGGAGCTTAAATTACAGCAAAACATAAATTAAGAACTGAAGAACATATACATCTTCAGAGAGACAATCTCTTAATTGTCATTACAAGGAAATTTTTAATTTCTGTGGAAATGCTGTTCCAGAAATTACCTTGATAGATTCTGTTGTTAACCCATTTATATTTCCCCTGGGGACAAGTGTAGTTTGAAGTTTGGTCCAATGACCAAAGTTTTGCATCAGATCAATTTTAAAAATAATAAACAATGCATCACACAGATATTCAAATAACTTCTTTAATATCCTAACATATAGATTTATGCTACAAGTCTTATGTGTAGGCAGAAATGTCCACATTGTTCAAATAAAGGTTTCAAAAGTACTATACATGTATGTATAGACAAATAAAACATTTTCTTATAACTTTTTGGGCCTAACCATCATAATAATGTCACAATAAACATTCATTAGAGAGGTCCTAAATGTCCTTTTATTTTTCCCCTTTAGATATTTAGAGGGATTTGGGGAATTAATCTGAATGTTTTATATGTCTTTTAGAAGCTTGTGCAGCAAATCGCATGACCATTTCTATCTCTTAATAAATATTCCTGAAGCACATAAATGGAATTCAAAAATCTATCTGGATTCCTCCTAGAAAATAGTTTAAACCTATCCATTCAGTTTACAAATACATTTTATAGGCATTCACAAAAATGCTGCTGATGATAAAATGCGCCATGATATTCCCATAGTGCTTTACTCATCAGATTGCACTTTTGCAAATGTTAATATAAAACTTCTTTCCATACTATAAGGTAGGTAGAAAAAAGAGTATATAAATTTTGCAGTTTAAGTTACTCTCTACTGTTTTTAATATGCATATAGATCTGCTTGAGACTCTGATCTTAATATTCTTCCTCACTCCACCACATTTGTTATTTTCCTGTAACTCATCTTCTTCATTTCCAAAATGTTTGACCAATGTATTTCTTTCTCTAAATATTTTATTTTATTGGTGTCTGACATAGGCACACTGCAGCTCCTGGAGGTAAGCGGTGTGTACAGATTATATGGCAAGTGAGTCATAGAACCAAGGGATTATCTTAGAGGAAGCCGCAGCTTCTCGTATCAGGTTGCTAGTTTATCTCCTTTCATTGTTATCATACCAATGTCAAACTTAGTCATCATGATTTTTAATAAGTCACAAAATCTCTTCCCTTGTGTTCAGTATGTGGAAGTTTAGAGACAGGGAGTTCAGACCTTTGTCTTGATGATCATTGACAAGGGTTATTTTGGTGGCAAGTGACATATGTATATGAGCTGACTGTAGCGGTGTACAAATGTGTTTGTGTGGGTGCATGTGTGTCTGGGTGTGTTTGTGTGTCTGTCCCTATGAGTGTTTTTAGCATAAGTTTTATACCTCATGTCTTAGACCTTACAGCATAACATCCTGTGACTTATGCTGAGCCACAAGGTGATACATTGCTCAATAAATTAAATTAGTAAACATTGGTAAAGTTTAAAATGACATGTAAAAGAAAGAAAATGTCATTTATCTGATTGTGTTTTCAGGTGTCTTATTCATCTTATTCATCTCCAGCTATCCTGTATACCATGAAGTTGTTGACTGGTGACTCAAGCATTAGCAGGATGCTGTCTTTCTGAACTCATTTATATATCGTGGATATTTCCTCCTCCTAAACAATCTTCATAGATATGATTGCATGCCAATCATCAATAATATTCATCGTGGGGAGTAAAAACTTTTTAAAAACCACTAAGAATATATGAGCATCAATAAGAGAAATAGCAATGTAAATATGGCTAATCTGTATATCTTACATATTGTGGGATAAATACATGTCATGTAAATATTGTTGAATGCATGTTAATATGATCAAAAAGACCTGATTAAATGAATAGGAATGTCTTGAAAACATGAGTGAATGAATTCATCAGTCAAATACAGTAGTATTTTGTATTGCCTAGAATACAAATCTTCCCAGTGGCAGAGTGTCCAATAGAGGAAGGAAGAAAGGGGGAGAGAGAAAGAGAGTAATTAAAAAAAAAAAAAAAGGAAAAGAAAACCAGAAGAGTCATGGCAACTTTTCCCTGTATGCTACAGAGAACAACTGTTCAAGTAGCATATCAGTCTTGTGCCAAAAAGGTACACTCAATACTTTTCTTGGTCATCTGTCTCCTAAGTGCTGTGGTTCCCAAGATTCCATTTCTATTCACTTTTCCATTACAAAAATACAATTTAAACACCACCTAGATACCCATTTGTCTGCTCTTGATTTGTTTAATTCTATTGAATAAGATCCAACAATTCCCATTTAACAGCTCTTTATTCTAAATAAGTCAAATTCTATACTCAGGTTAATCCAATGGGTCTAAGGCAAGTTAGCCCACAGTGTATTATGGAATGTCTGCCTTTGAACTTCTATTCACAACTCCTTTGGAAAAAATTAGTAGCTAATTGAATTCTTTACATCCAAAGTTAGCAGTTTCCCCAAAATGCATGGAAATTCTGTCTTACAAACCAATGCCAGTTTTATCGCTTCCTTCAGTAGGTGCTGGCAGACATCTTACTTTCTCATATATAAACATTTACAAGTCTATCATCAGCAGAGTCAGGAAAAATATGAAGTTAAACTGCTTGACTAATTGACTGACATTAACTTAATTAAACATATTAAGATCCAGATTGATAGTCACCAAGTGACTTTAACGATTACAATGTTCATTTCCATTAATTTGTCATTAGGCCTTTAATGTAATGGGCTCAATAGAACTCAAAATTATTTTCAAAATTTTTGACATATGGGATATCATTAAAATACCACCATAAAGTTATATATTTGATAACGAAGGCTAATTGTAAGAGGTTTGTAGTACTTATTATGGTGGCCCTGTTATAATTTGGATTTTTTCATTTTGAAAAATATTAATTAAAAATTAGAATTTGCTGTAGAGAAATTCACTGTTGGCCACTTTTCTTTAACACATTAATTCATTTCTTTTATGACCTTCTAAGTGCATAGGAGTACAAGAGGTTTGGAGAAACCCTGGAGGGTGGAAAAAGCAGTTTGGCAAGGTTTTCATAATATTACAAAAAACAAATAAAATTCAACCCTTAGTCAAATGAAAAATATAGTAAGATAATTTCCTGCAAACAAAACAATGCAGTACAAAGGAACTTAGAAAAATGATTTTAATACAGGTAACTTTGGGCTGAGTTTTCAAATGAGGTGGTTCTTATACATATTTCTATGTATATTTATTTATACATAGAAAATAAGGAAGCTTCAAAAATTTGCGAGCAGTACCTGGGGTAAGAATGCAGCACAGAGAAATTAGAAAAAGTAGACAGACTTTATATTAAGAACCAAGCATAGGTTATGTTTTCTTTCTAATTTATTATTTTAATAAATTTTCTTACTAGATTGTTATAAAATTAGAAATTGATATGGAATGCTTAAGACTATGGTTTGTATGACTATAAAAATCTATACCTATCGCTGTATTATCTTGTATTTTTTTCTGTTTGCCCTAGGACTTTTTTTTTTTTTTTTTTTTTTTTTTTGAGACGGAGTCTCCCTCTATCGCCCAGCCTAGAGTGCAGTGGCGAGATCTCGGCTCACTGCAAGCTGCACCCTCCGGGTTCACGCCATTCTCCTGCCTCAGCCTCCCGAGTAGCTGGGACTACAGGGGCCAGCCATGCCTGGCTAATTTTTTTGTATTTTTAGTAGAGACGGGGTTTCACCGTGTTAGCCAGGATGGTCTCGATCTCCTGACCTGGTGATTCTCTTGCCTCGGGCTCCCAAAGTGCTGGGATTACAGGCGTGAGCCACCGCGCCCAGCCAGGACTTCTTAACTTTGGAGAGGTTGGAAGCAGGATTTACTGTCTCGTTTATTCCAAAAGATGTTGACAAATTATGTGGTTTGCAAATCTTGAAAACAAGTTCAAGGGTGATGATTATTTCTCTAGAGCCCATCAAATATAATCTAGTGCAATACTTAGATCTTGCATACAGTAGAAATTCAACAAAAAATGTATTTCATCTTAAAGCACATTTTGTAGTCTTTGATCATGACAAAGGAGAATTATGTATATTTTGGTATAGCTATAGATATAAAGTCTAAACAATCTCAATTATGATTGATGTTTAGTCTGATGATTTCTTCATGCTTGGGATAGAACAAAATCAGCCAAATGAATTACCATCTATATCCTAAAATGTATATATTTTATTTACTAATAACAATTTATTATGAAATTACTGAATTTTTAATCATGATTAGAGAGAAAACAATACTTGAAAAACTATTTATTTGCTTATATGTTTTTGTTTATTCAAGAAGATAGGATATAATGAGATACATATAAACATGGTAAAGTAAATGAACAAACAGGATATTCCAATTAATTTTATTCCTAAAGACAGATGTTATGACAAGTGAATAAATCTGAATAATGAACATTTTAGATAAGATACTAATATTCCAGGTTAAACCAATATTATTTTCAATTAAAATATTACTTAATTTCCTTGACTAATGATTATTAGCAAGTATTTTAAAAGACAAAGTAGATAATTAATTTAAATCTGATATATTTTAAATAAATGATGGTTCCCTTTCTTGTGTTTACTTTGTGTACATACCAAGGCTATAAAATAATTTAAAGCATAGTCTCTGCCTATAAGGTTCTTATAAGGAATTTACGGGTTCTAGGAAGGTATTATATATACCAGAACTCAAATATTCTAATTTCCTAAAAGTGGGAGCTAAGTGGTTACAATTTGTTTGGGAAAAAACACCAAAAAAACCCTAAGTTTGCATGTTATAGTAAGCATACCATGTAGACTTCAAATACAGGCAAATTTGAGGTGATTGTGGTTGTTTCGCCTAGGAAAAGTATTGGAAGAAAATTCTTGGAGTTGTGAAGGTAGAATCAGTTGAGAGGGAACTGAAATTATAGTTTTCTGTAGAATCAGATAATGGAGCAGGTTGAATTCTAGATCTATATCACAAAAGATACTCATGTTCTATTACACTCTTCCAAGAACCTTTATTTTTTTTGCCTTTCCCCTATAAGCAACCACAGTAGTTACCCTGATTCCGAATCTAACCAGACAGTGGGGAAATGTTTCAGTAAGAGACAAGGGAACTGACCCTTATATCCATCAGACATTTTTCTTGATTCACTATCTACTAACTCTACCTGGGAAAATCAATGAGACAATATCTGTGACAAGGCCAGAATTAGTTTTTGCCTGAAGTTCAGCCAAATCCAATTTTGCATCAGTTTCCTTCCTTCTTCCATAATAACTAGGTCATATGCTTAGATGGATTCATTAATCAATGAGTGGTCAGGGATATTTTGTGAGCAATCTTTAATTAATCAAAACAATATTAATAAACTAGATAAGGAAACTGGAAGATGACACTAAGGTAAGAAATCACAGATTCAAAAGTCTACATCATCTTCCAAGTATGATTATCTGGGCTCCCTCTTTGGTTCCTCTCTGAACTTGACTTCTAGGTCCTCAATGACCTTATAACAACGAAAAATTATGGGTCCTGTGTAAGCAATTGCAAACTGGGGAAGATACCTGCCTGACACATATGGCATTTCAATGGACTAAGCATCTTGTAGTTAGTTGACAGACAGTAAATCTCTCTTTTTAAAAATTAGACGATCTAATTTATTTCTTTACCAAAAGCATACTATTAAGGAGCCATGTGGGCCTAAAGGTGAACCATACCACACATTTAATGATGGGAGCCAAATCCCTTAGTAAGACAGTTTGTCTGTCCTATTCAGAAGTCCCTTCTCATGGCCAAAATCCATATGCAGCAAGAGAATGGAAAGTGTTTCTGCTATTTGTTAACACAATTCATTTATCAGGATTCCACTAAGAAAAAATTGGAAGGAGAAAGATTAAATCGTGAAGTGTAACTTACAAGATCTACCAAGTGAAGTTTTACAACATGAAAGCAAGGTAGTAAGACAAAGATAACAGTTTAAAGTAGCATGGACAGAGGAAACAACATTTGATGACTGTATGTTAGTATTTAGAAAACAGAAAAAGCCAAACATGCTCAATACCCTCAGCCTGGATGATAGAGACGATACAAATTTTCAAAGGTTTTTAATTACAGATGATTGAAAAATTTCTGTCTTTATTCTTGTTTTGATTTTCACCATATTATTCTAAAACTTTCTGTGATATCTGAAGAAAGAAAAGACAAAGACACTATCCTACAAAATATTAGTTTGAAATAATTAAAAAGGAGTCAAAAAGCATCCAGGGAAGTGCATTGGTCCTTTGTGAGACTGTTTGCGGTTGAAATTCCATTTATCCAAGTGTAATTTTTTTTTTAAGTTGTAGGATCAGCAGGCATTATTATCCTGCTAGATGATGCATTTGCCCTTTTCTTCAGCATCATCATGACAGATCAGGTCAGACTTCTTGTTGGCATAGTACTGTGGAGACAGCTGGCAGATGTCCTTTTATATGTTATTTATTTATTTATTTATTTATTTATTTATTTGGACAGGGTTTTCCTCTGGAGACAGCTGGCAGATGTCCTTTTATAGTTAATTAATTAATTAATTAATTAATCTCGACAGGGTTTTCCTCTGTCACCCAGACTGGAGTGCAACAAAATCTCGACTCACTGCAGCCTCAACCTCCCGGGCTCAAGCAATCCTCCCATCTCAGCCTTCCAAGTACCTAGGACTACAGGCACATGCCACCAGACTTGGCTTTTTTTTTTTTGATTTTTGGTAGAGATGGGGTTTTGATGAGGTTGGTCTCGAATTCCTGAGCTCAGGTGATCTGCCCCCTTCGGTCTTCCAAAGTGGTGGGATTACAGGTGTGAGCCACCATGCCCAGCAGCAGATGTCCTTTTGAAAAGAGGGGATGACAGGTCATTAGAGTGTCTAGGAGCTCCCATGCAAGATTATCTGGTACTGAACATTGTTATATAAACAACTAGGACAAAGTAGAGGTAAGGAAAGCTGCCTGGTACAAGTTTCAGAGAAATGTTTATATAATTTCTGTCCCTTGAAAGAGAAAGGGAGGTTCTCCTGCATCCATGCATAATGTGGCAGAAGAGACCAGTACCCTTTGGTATAGCAAAAACAATCATGCATGCAAAAGAGAATATGGAAACATTATGGTAGAGTCTGATGTAGAGGCCAGACTCATTGGCATAACTCTGTGCCACATACTGAAGCTCCCACCTGAGAGGAATCAGACTGGCCACTCTTGAGAGGAATGGTGAGAATGGGATGGATAGAACCTTCATGCTAATATACAGGCATGCTCTGAAATACAAGGGTAGTGAGATATTCTGCTTCTCAGGCTCTATATATTTAAATAATACACAAGTTAAAAAATTTAAAGATATAACAGATATAAAGTTTACTTTAAAAAGGTAACAGAGGCTGGGCATGGTGGCTCATGCCTGTAATCCAAGCACTTTAGGAGGCCAAGGCGGGGAGATCACCTGAGGTCAGGAGTTCAAGACCAGCCTGGACAACATGGTGAAATGCCATCTCTACAAAAAAAAAAAAAAAAAAAAGAAAAGAAAAGAAAAAAAATAGCCTAGTGTGGTGGCAGCCACCTATAATCTACTCAGGAGGCTGAGGCAGGAGAATCGCTTGAACCTGTGAGGCGGAGGTTGCAGTGACCCAAGATCACGCATTTTTACTCCAGCCTGGGCAACAAGAGCAAAACTCCATCTCAAAAGATAAAAATAAAGAAAAATAAAAATAAAAAAGGTAGCAAAACAGAGATTCATGTTTGGAAGTAAAGAATGATGGTGAGGTGGCTTGTAGGAAGGTGGTGAGGAAGATCTTCATTTTGTATATATGTTGAAGCTCACAGGATTTGTTGTCAGACTGAATGTGGAGTAAAAGGAAGAAGAATTAAGAATTATTCCCAGATTTTGTAGACCGCAGGGAGATATGAAGAGAGATGAGCAACTGGATTGACAGCATTGCTCTTAAGTGAGATTATAAAGTAGCAGTTTAGCAGATAATCTAGTTTTGAACATGTTAAGTTTGAGGGGCCTACTGGCATCCAAGTGAAATATCAAGAAAAAAGTTGGATGTATAAATGAGAGAAAAGATCTAAAATAAATATACAAGTATAAGAATTAGCAACATGTAGACTGAGCCATGAGATCACTAAACAGGCATGGTCATGATTGGTTGTACTGGTTGTGCACTGCACAAGAGCAGTCAGCTAAAAGGTGAGCAGTAGCTAATATCTCGCATAACCTCTCACCAAACTGTGTGTTCTGAAATGGGACTATATCCACCTGGAGAAAAAAAAATTGTAATTAGTAAAAATAGTGCCCCAGGGGAAACAGTAGCCCTAGAGAGAAGATTAAAAATGAAATAATTGGCCCATATATTACACCAATACTAAAAGTCAGAAAATGCCAGGGATTGCCTAAAGCTGAGTTGGGAGGTATGAGGTGTCAGTCAATGGCAAAGGAGCATAAAGCAAATTCTGGACATAATGAAATGTTTTATTTCTTGACTAGGAAAAGTATACGTTTGGGGAGGCGAGGCAAGTCAAGCAAAATGGTTTGAAAATGAGGGGCTAATGATGTAGAGAGGGATAAAACAAAAACAATCAAGCCTTCTGTCCTGGAAGCCACAAAGTGTTTCAGAAGAAGAATGATGCAATGAATGAGTATTTTTTGTTGATAATGCAAGTAAGACTTAGGAGTTTGAATTAGCCATTGGATTTAGCAAACTGGCAATCGCTAGTGAACTTGACTGGAGTTAGTTTGATAAAGTGGTGTTTAAATGAGTGTACAAGAGAATAAATAGAAGAAAGTATGAGACAAAGAATGTGGCCCCCAAAATTTAAAATATTTTCTTTTAAAGGGGAGCAGATACATGGGGCAGTAGTTGAAGGGAGACATGGGTTAAAGAAAAGATATTTTTAAGTGTAGAGTTAATGGCAAATGTGTCTGTAGGCTGATGAGAATAACTCAGCAGAGAAACTGACTCAGAAGAGAAAGGGGATGATTTTTGGAGCAAGGTTCTTGTATGGGTATCTGGGAACAGAACCAAGTACAAGTTCCACACACACACACACACACACACATATACACACATATGTGCATACATTTGCATTTCCAATAAAAATGTTTTTGGACAATGAAACTAATGAATAAAACCTGAAAAGAAACCTCTTCGAATATTTCAGACATTGAATTGTAGTAAATTTTTTCTGTGAACAATTAGGGTATGTGACGGGCTGAACTGTGTTTCCTCAATATTTATGTGTTGAAGTTCTAGCTCCCTGTCCCTCAATATGTGATTGTGCTGTGAGATAAAGTCTTTAAAGAGGTGATAAAGTTAAAGCGAGGTCTTCAAAGTGCGCCCTGATTCAATATCACTAGTGTTCTTACAAAAAGAGAAAATCTGGCCATACAGAGAAAGACATCAGAAACAAACACCCACTGATGGAAGATCATATGAGTCCACAGTGGGAAGTTAGCCAGCTGCACGCCGAGTGGGATTTCAGAAGTAACCAAACCTGCTGACACTTTGATCTTGATCTTCCAGCCTTTACTATGAGAAAATAAATTTCTGTCATTTAGGCCACCTCATTTCTGATGTTTTGTTACGGTACACCTAGCAAACTAATACAGAATGTAAGCCATTTGACACGAATCACCATGTCTCCTACTCCTTTTAAGACAGCAATTCCTATTAAAGGTACTTAATAAATATATGATAAAAATGAACCTTATTGTTTAACAAATGACTGGTTAAACTATGGTTTATGTGTAATATCTCTAATTATAGTTCACTGCACCTGAATATATTTCTTCAGCAACAGTGCAGTTACATATTTATGGCAGTGAGGATAATATACGAATTATCCAAAGGGAACCATATGGAGTTTCTTTTCAATTGAATGTTAAGTAATATTGTGAGGCAGTAGTGGAGACATCTGAAACGTTAGCTCCCTTCCTAAAAGCAAGAGAGCACCTTGTTCTACATTTCCGGAACATTTCAGGACCAATAAATTAATGTTAAAAAATAAAACCCTCTCTGAACATATGTTCTTGGAATAATCTAAAATCCATCAGGAAGTGTTTTTCACTACAATTCTAATTCTTGATTTAAAATAATTTTATTTCTAATTTATGTGCACACACTTGTAATTCTTCTCTAAACACATCGAGGAATAAAAATCAAATAACTCACAGCCATATCAATTATTCGGTTGAATATGATTTCTAATTCAATAATGATTAATGTGCAACCAATGAATCAAAATTCTTATATTTTACTTTCTTTGAAGTAGCTACTTGCCTTGTTTTTATGCTAGACATGAAACCACAAGATGTAGGACTTTAACAGGGCAAAGGAAATTCCTCGTTTTCATGTACTGCAGTTGGTTTTTATGCATAGTTGCTTAATGTGTTGCATCTTTGTGCATGATAGGAGTCACTGTCATTGTAATCACATGTAATCACTATCCAAGTGGTATGTTGCTGAAAACATTAATTTTTACGAATGCTAGGAAAACGTTTTCTGAAAGCAAGTTTGCTCATGCATGCTTTTTGCAAATGTCTTTGTATTCTTTGCAATCAGCTGAGTTGACATTTTAATTGGTCTGTAAGCCTGTGAAGAGTGCTGGCTGAGAAACAAGCATGCTTTCGGGCATTGCTTTCCCTCTGACAGCATGTTACATGCTGACTCTCTGCACATCTCAGTTTAGTTGAATCCATATTTGTAATCTTTATATTGCAATTATGACAGTGATAAATCAGACAACCTGCCTTCAATGTAATCTTAAAACTCATTTATAGCTAGTAATTTCTCATATGCTGGAATATCATAATGGAAACATAAGCAAGGATCATAACTGTTTTTTTAGATGGAGTCTCACTTCTTCACCCAGGCTGAGGTACAATGAGTGACACAAACTCAACTCACTGCAACCTCCGCCTCCCAGGTTCAAGCAATTCTCCTGCCTCAGCCTCCCAAGTAGCTGGGTTACAGGCATGTGCCAGCACGCCTGGCTAATTTTTATATTTTTAGTAAAGATGGGGTTTCACCATATTGGCCAGGCTGGTCTCGAACTCCTGACCTCAAGTGATCCACCCACCTTGGCCTCCCAAAGTGCTGGGATTACAGGCGTGAGCCAACGCACCCGGCCCATAACTTTTAAGTATTGAATATTCACATACTTTCAAAAAAGTGTGTTTGCATTTGTGCATGAGAAAGAGAGAGAGAGGAGGGAGGGAGAAATTGAGAGAGAGATCTGGCAAAGTTGTGTGTGCATGCACAGACTAAGTCAAAGTAAATTTATGTAGTTTTAGTTAGAAACTCACCTATTTTGTATTAAACTTTGATAAATTATTCCTGTATTTTATCCATATGAAATGAGTTCTTTTCTATCCAATGATTTAAGACAATTTGATTATAAACATTGTTACTCAGATTGACATAGGAATGGCCACTACACTAAAGCACCACTCACTACAGTCCCTGCTGATTTGCAAGTTAGTTTCTTTAGTATTTAATTGTTTAAAATCTTGTTTAACAAACAAACATTTCTCATTGTGAATTTAGTCTTGTATAAAATAGATTATAAGTAGTTTTCTTAGATTCAGATATATCTTTAAACAGAACAGTAACCGTTTCTACTAAATATACTAATTAATAAATGCAATTTTAACATACTTTTCTATTAAAGACAATGTTTGTTTAGTCAATTTATTATGGACATTATGGAGACCAAAGCTCTCTAAACTTGACAGCACATTTTTTCTAAATTTATTTCCACTGTATTGCAGTTACTTCTTTATTAATATGTGTACATTATCATCATTTAATATATCAGGAGACAATACATAGTTGCTTAAGGTTATTATTAAATTTATTGTCCACGTTTTATATATGTATGTATGTGTACATATCCATACACCTGCATTTAGTTGGCCCTTGAACAATGCAGGGTTTAGGGGCACCAACTACCCTAGTTGAAAATCCGAATATAATTTTTGACTTAATTACTAATAGCATAGTGTTGACCAAGAGGCTTACCGATAACAAAACCAAAGTGGATCAAAACAGCCACATTTGAAATAAGGATTTAAAATCACTTGGCAGTAGCTGTCAATTTTCATACCTAGCCATCTAAATTTCTTTCCATCCTCCAACTTTGATAGAACATTTTTATGTGTTTATTTGCAATGGTGTATAACAGTTTCATTCATAGCAACATGTGCTACCCTGAGTTAAATGTTCATGCTGAGTGAGACAGTTTGCTAGCAATCTTACATGTGTTACTGCTAATCTTAACACAGTTTCTCGAGGTTAATACACACATGTCCACTTAATAGATGAAGAGACTAAACAAATGACAAAGAAAACTTAAGTATCATGTTCAAATACACAGTTGTTAAGTGACCAAACCCAGCTTTGAGTCAGTATTGCCTAAATTTTAAGTCATTGCTATTTTTACCATATTTTAATATGTGGTCTTCCTTTCATACCACCTGAATACTGTATCATTTCTAAGAGCATTAGGTCTTCAAAAAAAAAAAAAATCCTGAATCTATCAATAATCACCTGATCTAAGGAATGCATGCAACATGGATTTCTGCAGATGAAGAATAGAATATTGGGCTTGGCATGGTGGCTCATGCCTATAATCCCTCAACACTTTGGGAGGCTGAGGCAGGAGAATCACTTGAGTTCCGGAGGTCAAGACCAGCCTGAGCAACATAGTGAGACCTCATCTCTACAAAAAATATTAAAAAACTAAAGAATTAGCTGGGCATAGTACATGTCTGTAATCCCAGCTGCCTGGGAGGCTGAGGTGAGAGGATTGCTTGAGCCTGGGAGGTTGAGCTGTTGTCATGCCACTGCACTCCATCCTGAGCAACAGAATAAGACAATGTCTCAAAAAAAAAAAAAAAAAAGTAAGAAAGAAACTTTATTTGTAAGCCTGGAAATTCCTACACCCATTTTATAAAGAAAAGACCATTACTGTAATAAAAACTAAATATAACTTTATCTATACCTATATGTATGCCTATATAACATGTGGAATCTGCATATATGTGTGTGTTGGCTACTCTATAAGATGATTTACTCCTTTCTCTTCAAAACTCTCTTCCTCAAGAGAACACTAGCTTACATTCCTGTTTTTTTTGGTGTAGGAAAAAAGAAAGTGACAACCTTATGGTTGACACTTCCTCAGTTTAACATATGATCGACCAAACACAACATGAATTATCTAACTGGACATTTATGCTTTTAGTGATTGATTTGACTGACTTGAAAATATATTTTCCATGAATCTATACAGCGACCCAGCATTATACACAATTTATTTTTGGATCACACTTATTTTGGTAAGATTATTTAACTCCGTATCTACAGTTTGATATGTACGTTTTTAAAGTCAATTTTCTTTTGTCTTCATTATCTCATTGCATAGAGTTGTCCCTCTTGTTAGCCTTTGATGGCTGGGGATTGGTGTTGAGTTTGGGGTTTTAAAGAAGAATTCCCTTTTAGAGAAAAAGGCTGGTAAAATCAGCTTTAATATGAAAAGTAGAATTTCACAGCTAGATACTAGGTGTAGAAATAGGTATTGTTGAGAAGAAAAGGGTTTTCCAGGTCCTTTATGAGTGTTTTAGCTATCAAAAACCAAGCCCTGAGGTCTTGAGTTCATACTTTCATGCAACGTAGACTATAAATCTCCTTGTTAACTCAGTAAAGGCCTGCTGTTCCAACTCAGAAGGAGGATATAATGTAGGCCACAGGAATGAGAAGAAGAAGAAGAGAAGATAGTAACAAGGTTAGAACCCACAGAGTATGTCCCTTCTCTAGTCCCTTGCTTGGGGAAAAGAAGGCCAAGTTTATGAGATGATTAAAGACTTTCTGAGGGCTGCTGTTGGCTTGCAAACGTATTCCCTGTTTAGGAACTTGAATGCAACAACCTGAAGAGCAGCAATATGAGCAACACGGCATGGCTGGACCAAGACATTCTGTAGCTCTACAGTTTAACTTTGTAAGGATACACTTCATTCTGGAAGGAAGCCCAGAAGCCCTGAGATTCTTGCTGGTGAAACTGCTGGACAGATTCACTACTAAAGGTCTGAGATGTTCTTTTTGAGAATTCTGCTAACTGAATTACAAAGTCTGGGGCTTAATGATTACCAGTGTCAGAGCTCCAGGGTTCTGTAGTGTCAGCATTTGCTGAGGCAGGGTTCATCTTGGCCTAGGATCACTGTGGATCTGTCCACATAGGACTTACGCAGACAGCAGAATTTACAGGCTGAAAAGCGACACCCTGGAAATCAGAGGGGGCAGATGGCTCCATGTTCCAGGACACTTATTCTTCCCAACTACCACCCATAAATATGCCTGCCCCACCTTCTTTCTGCAATTCACCTGGAGAAAAATGAAAAAAAGAGAAGGAGCTGGCTGGGCAGTTTGCTACTCAGGAGATGAAGTTGCTTAAACAGTATATGACTCCTTAAATCAGTTGACCCTACTAAACTTCAATTGGATTGGTCATTTTGACAAAATTATCACTCCAACTAATCTGCAAGTGAGTTTTGTGAAGAAAACTAGATTAGCAAAAAAAAAAAAAAAGATAAAATAATTATATTTCATTTTTCACTTAAGGTATGAGGTAAACATATACTTCAATTATTTTATATGCCTCCACTATACACACACACACACACACATGCACACACACATACACACATTGAGCCAGGACCTTAATTGATTCACTCATCCACTCATCTTTAGCAATATTTTATGACTCAAGAGTTTTTAAATTCCAAATGTATCTTTTTCTGAATTTAAAGAAAAAACAGGAGAGTGTCTTGTGTGACAAGAGTAGCAAAAGAAAACAATATTGGCCAGTTAAGAATGCAATAAGCTCACTGAAGCTCTACTTGGTAGTTTTCCTCTGCCGGTGCACGGGAGGCTGGGAGGTTAGGATTGGGTGGTATTCCCCACAGGGCAGCACAGCATCTGTGGCAGATCATGGCCAGACTCTTTGTTTAGGTGAAACCTGGATCCAACCCTTTTCACCAGGCAGGGCCTGTAGGAATTTTAGCAAACCAAGCCAGGGGGTTGCAGACGGAACTCTCATTTCCCTGGGACAGAGCACTTAGCGGGGAGAGGCAGCCATGGTCTCAGGTTCAGGGACCTAATCTTTCCTGCCTGCTGACTCTGAAGAGTCCAGACATTCCAGACCAGAGGGATTTCCCCACAACAGCACTCCAGCTCTGCTAAGGAGCAGCCAGACTCCGTCCATAAGAGAGTCTTTGATCCTGTGCCTCCTGACTTGGGGAGACTTCCCAACAGGGGTTTCCAGACACCTCGTACAGGAGAATTCTGGCTGGCACTAAGGTCAGTGCCCCTCTGGGACGAAGCTTCTGGAGGAAGGATCAGGCAGCAACCTTTGTTGTTCTGCAGCCTCCACTGGTGATACCCAGTTAAAAAGGGTCTGGAATGGACCCCCAGCAAACTGCAGCAGACCTGCAGAAAAGGGGCCTGACTGTTTAAAGAAAAACAAACAGAAAGCAAAACAACAACAGCAGCAACATCAACAAAAATGACCCCAACGAATGCCATCCTAAGGTCAGCAGCTTCAAAGACCAAAGTTAGGTAAATCCACAAAGATGAGGAAAAAACAAAACAGAAAAAAAAACAAAACATAAAAGTGCTGAAAATTTCAAAAGCCAGCATGCCTCTTCTCCTCCAAATGATTGCAACACCTCTCCAGCAAGGGCACAGAACTGGGGTGAAGCTGAGATGGATGAACTGACAGAAGTAGGCTTCAGAAAGTGGCTACTAATGAACTTTGCTGAGCTAAAGGATTATGTTCTAACCCATAGCAAAGAAGCTAAGAACCATGATAAATGATTACAGGAGCTGTTAACTAAAATAACCAATTTAGAGAGGAACATAAATCACCTGATAGAGCTGAGAAACAGAGCATGAGAACTTCATGTTGCAAACACAAGTATCAATAGCTGAACCGAACAAGTGGAAGAAAGAATATCATAGCTTGAAGACCATCTTGCTGAAATAAGGCAGGCAGACAAGACTACAGAAAAAAGAATAAAAAGGAATGAACAAAACCTCTGAGAACTATGGGACTATGTATAAAGACTAAACCTGTGACCGACTGGAGTACCCGAAAGAGACGAGGAAAATGGAACCAAGATGGAAAACATACTAGAGAGTATCATCCAGGGGAACTTCCCCAACCTGGCAAGACAAGCCATTATTCAGATTCAGGAAATTAAGAGAAGCCCAATAAGATATTCAGCAAGATCAACCCCAAGACACATAATCATCAGATTCTCCAAGGTTGAAATGAAGGAAAAAATGTTAAAGACCGACAGAAAGAAAGGCCAGATTACCTACAAAGGGGAACCAATCAGACTAACAGCAGACTACTCAGTAAAAATCCTGAAAAGCCAAAAGGGATTGAGGGTCTATATTCAACATTCTTAAAGAAAAGAATTTCCAACCAGGAATTTCATATCCAGCCAAACTAATCTTTGTAAGAGAAGGAGAAATAGAATCCTTTACACACAAGCAAAAGTTGAGGGATTCTGTCACCACCAGGCCTGCCTTGCAAGAGCTGCTGTAGAAAGCATTAAACATGGAAAGGAAAAACCATTACCAGCCATTACAAAAACACACTGAAGTACACAGGCCAATAACACTATAAAGCAACTACGTAAACTAGTTTGCGTAAGCATTATGATAACAGGATCAAATTCACACATAATAATATTATCCTTTGATGTAAGTGGGCTAAATGCCCCACTTAAAACACACAGAATGGCAAGCTGGATAAAATGGCAAGACTCATTGGTGTGCTGTATTCAAGAGGCATGTCTCACATACAAAAACACACCTAGGATCAAAATAAAGGGATGGAGGAAAATTTACCAAGCAAATGAAAAGTAGAAAAAGGCAGGGGTTGCAATCCTAGTTTCTGACAAAAATAGACTTTAAACCAACAAAGGTCAAAAAAGACAAATAACATTACACAATGGTAGAAGCTTCAATTCAACATGAAGAACTAACTATCCTAAATATATACGCACCCAATACAGGAGTACCCAGATTCATAAAACAAGTTCTTAAAGACCTACAAAGAGACTTAGACTCCCACACAATAATAGTGGGAGACTTTAATACCCCACTGTTAGTATTAGACAGATCATTCAGACAGAAAATTAACAAGATATTCAGAACTTGAACTCAGCTCTGGACCAAGTGGACCTCATAGATATCTACAGAACTCTCCACCCAGAAACAACAAAATATACATTTTATCTCGGCACCACACGACACTTACTCTCAAATTGATCATGTAAGTGGAAGTAAAACACTCCTCAGCAAATGCAAAATAACTGAAGTCATAACAAACTGTCTTTCAGAACATAGTACAATCAAATTAGAACTCAAGATTAAGAAACCCACTCAAAACCACACAACTACATGGAAATTGAACAACCTGCTCCTAAATGACTTCCGAGTAAATGATAAAATTAAGCCACAAATCTTTGAAACTAATGAGAACAAAGAGAGAACATATCAGAATCTTAGGGACACAGCTAAAGCAGTGTTAAGAGAGAAATTTATAGCACTAAATGCCCACATGAAAAAATTGGAAAGATCTCAAACTGACACCCTAACATCACAACGAAAAGAACTAAAGAATCAAGAGCAAACAAACCCCAGAATTAGCAGGAGACAAGAAATAACCAAGTTTAGAACAGAACTGAAGTAAATAGAGACACAAAAACCCTTCAAAATATCAATGAATCCAGGAGCTGGTTCTGTGGGGGAAAAAAAAATCAGTAAAATAGACAGACCTCTAGTTAAACTAATAAAGAAGAAAAGAGAGAAGATTCAAAAAAATACAATCAGAAATGATAAGAGGGATACCACCACTGACTCGACAGAAATACAAACAGCATCAGAGAATACAATAAACACCTCTATGCAAATAAACTGGAAAATCTAGAATAAATGGATAAATTCCTGGACACACACACCCTTCCAAGACTGAATGAGGAAGAAGCTTAATCCCTGAACAGACCAATAACAAATTCTGAAATTGAAGTAGTAATAAATAGCCTACCAACTGGGGAAAAATAAAAGCCCAGGACCAGATGGATTTACAGCTGAATTCTACCAGAGATACAAAGAGGAGCTGGTACCATTTCTTCTGAAACTATTCCAAACAATTGAAAAGGGGGAACTCCTTTAAAGAGGTCACCATCATCCTGATACCAAAACCTGGCAGAGGTACAATGAAAAAAGAAAACTTTAGGCCAATATCCCTGATGAACATCGATGCAAGAATTCCCCCAAAAATACTGGTAAACTGAATCCAGCAGCACATCAAAAAGCTTATCCACCACAATCAAGTTGGCTTCATCCCCAGGATGCAAGGCTGGTTTAACATACACAAATCGATATATATAATTCATCACATAAACAAAACTAAAGATAAAACCAGATGATTATCTCAATAGACACAGAAAAGACCTTCAATAAAATTCAACATCTCCTCATATAAAAAACTATTGATAAACTAGGTATTGAAAGAACATACCGCAAAATAATAAGAGTCATATATGAGAAACCAACAGCAAATATCATAATGAATGGGCAAAAGTTGGAAGCATTCCCCTTGAAAACTGGCACAAAACAAGGATGCTGTCTCTCTCTACTCTTATTCAACATAATATTGGAAGTTCTGTCCAGGACAATTAGGCAAGAGAAAGAAATAAAGCATATTCAAATAGGAAGAGGGGGGTCAAATTGTCTTTGTTTGCAGATGGCATGATCCTGTATCCAGAAAAATCCATCGACTCAGCCCAAAATCTTCTTAAGCAGATAAGCAAATTCAGCAAAGTCTCAGGATACAAAATCAATGTGCAGAAATCACAAGCATTCCTTTATACCAACAACAGACATGCAGAGAGCCAAATCATGAATGAACTCCCATTCACAATTGCCACAAAGAGAGTAAAATACCTAGGAATACAGTTAACAAGGGAAGTAAAGGACCTCTTCAAGAACTACAAAACATTGCTCAAGGAAATCAGAGAGGACATAAGCAGGCGGAAAAACATTTCATGCTCAAGGATAGGAAGAATCAATATTGTGAAAATGGCCATGCTGCCCAAAGCAATTTATGGATTCAATGCTATTCCCATTAAATTGTCATTTATATTCTTCACACAATTAGGAAAAAAAACTATTTTAAAATTCATATGGAACTGAAAAAGAATACAATATAGCTAGGACAATCCTGAGCAAAAGAACAAAACTGGAGGCATCACAGTACCTGACTTCAAACTATACTACAAGGCAACAGTGACCAAAACAGCATGGTACTGGTACAAAAACAGGCACATAGACCAATGGAACAGAATAGAGAACTCGTAAATAAAACCTCACATCTACAGCCATCTGATCTCCAACAAACCTGACAAAACAAGCAATGGGAAAAGGAATTTCTATTGAACAAATGGCACTGGGAAAACTGGCTAACCATATGTAGAAAATTGAAACAGGTCCCCTTCTTTACACCTTATACAAAAATTAACTCAAGATCGATTAAAAACTTAAAAGTAAAACTCAAAACCATAAGAACCCTATAAGAAAACCTAGGCAATACCATTCAGGACATAGGCATGGGCAAAGATTTTATAAGGAAATCACCAAAAGCAATTGCAACAAGAGTAAAAACTGACCAATGTGATCTAATTAAACTACAGAGTTTTTGCACAGCAAAAGAAACTATCATCAGAGTGAACAGATAACCTACAGAATGGAATAAAATTTTTGCAATCTATCCATCTGGCAAAGATCTAATACCCAGAGTCTACAAGGAACTTAAGTAAATTTTCAAAAAATAAAACAAACAACCCCATTAAAAAAGTGGGCAAAAGCCATGAATATGCACTTCTCAAAAGAAGACATTTATGTGGCCAACAAACACATGAAAAATAGCTCAATACCACTGATAATTAGATAATTGCAAATTAAAACCACAAGGAGATACCATCTCACACCAGTCAGAATGGCGATAATTAAAAAGTCAAGAATCAACAGATGCTGGCGAGGCTGCAGAGAAATAGGAATGCTTTTACACTCTTGGTGGGAATGTATATTAATTCAACCATTGTAGAAGACATTATGGCAATTCTGCAAAGATTAAGAACCAGAAATAGTATTTGACCCAGATTCTCAATACTTGGTATATACACAAAGAAATATAACTTATTCCACTATAAAGATGCATGGATGTGTATGCTCATTGCAGTGCTATTCACAATAGCAAAGACATGGATTCAATCCAAATACCCATCAATGATAGACTGGATAAAGAAAACATATACATATACACCATGGAATACCATGCAGCCATAAAAAGGAATGAGATTATGTCCTTTTCAAGGGACATGGATCAAGCTGGAAGCCATTATCTTCAGCAAACTAACACAGGAACAGAAAACCAAACACAGCATGTTCTCACTTATAAGTGGAAGCTGAACAATGAGAACACATGAACACAAAAAGGGGAACAAGCAACACTGGGGTCTGTTGTGGGAGGGCGGGCTGAGGGCAGAGCATTAGGAAAAAGAGCTAATACATGCTGGGATTAATAACCTAATAGTGATGAGTAGATAGCTGCAGCAAACCACCATGTTACCTATGTAACAAACCTACACATTCTGCACATATACCCTGGAGCATAAAAAATAAAATTAAAATTTAATTTAATTAAGAAAAGAAAAAATATAGTAAGTTCATGTATTTTCATCCAGGTGCAAATTACAAAATTCTCCTGCTCAAATGTACGTATTTATATATGTGTGAATGTATAACAATATACTAAAATAGTATTTGTATTAAAGTATTTAATACATAAACTTTAAAATTCTACCTTACAAGTTTAATGGAAAGAAAAGGACACAGCACCTATTACTAATTCTAGCTATCTCATTAAAAATGAACTTAAAAAAGACAAATAAACACTAACAGAATACAGAGTCTACAGAAAATGCTGTGATTCTGTACAATATCCAGAAATGTGTGTATTTCACCTTGCTTCAGATTTCAGATTTTAGGTCCTATTCATTGTGAATTACATTCATTATATTTATATCCATATTTTGCTTTCTTATACATTCTAATGCAGTCACTAACAAGTGTTTACTTTGCTACAAATGCCTAACTTCCCTGAGAATCTTTTTTCTCCCGTACTCAATGCTAAAATAATTTGCCAGAAATATCTTTTTTATACTATCTTGCTCTCTAACTCTAGTGTTTTCCTATATTAGAATATCTTAATCAAAACTCCTCAACCTCACGTGACTTTCTTTAACTGATTTGCCTGTAGTTCTAAAGTCTTAAACATTATTTCTGAAGACTGATGCAGTCAGAAGTCCAAGATGATATGCACAGAGCGTTTTAAGTTACTTATGGCTGTCTTACACCCAGAATGTTTTAGTATATCTCAAATATTTAGTTCCATGTCTTTTCCCTGCCAATACGTATTTCTGACAATTCATTCTATTAAATACTTCAACAACTAACTCAAAATCCCAAGCTTTCTAGAAAGTCTTCTGATAGGTTTCACAATAATCTATTGCTTAGTTAACAATAATCTCTCTTAATAATGATGTGTTTTATATTATTTTGTAGGTGTTTGTAAAACTTTGTTATATGTTCATATTATTTTATAAACTCTTGGTTCTTTTTTCAGTAAAAACCTGAAACTCGCTCTTATGATTTGACTTGTGTCCTCCTCCAACTCCAATGCTGACGTCCTCTCCCCCAGGGCTTCAGACTGTGACCTTTTCTGGAGACATCTTTCCAGAGGCGATCAAGTTAAAATGAGGCCATTAGGTTGGGCTGTATTAACCCATGTCAATCTATAGAGAGAACATTTGGAAACCGACACTCACTCAGGGAGAATGCCATGTGGAGGTGAAGGCCACAATCCAAATGATGCTTCTGCAAGTCAAGGAATATCTAAGGTGAACAGCAAATTACTAAAAGAAAAGAGGCACAAAACAGATACCTTCAGAGCCTTCAGAAGAAACCCACCTTGCCGACAACATGATCCTGAATTTCCAGCCTTCAGAATTAAGAGACAGTACATTTCTATTGTTTAATGTACTGTCTTACAGTTCTTCAGGATTATGATAGCACTGGTAAATTATTGCTCCTTCAAGAGGGAAAGAAAGGGTTTATTTCTACACTTGAAAATCATGCTGCTTATACAGGGAAGCAGTAGACATGCAAAATCAGTTTTTGACTCAAAAACTACTGAAAGAGTATGAGCCTTAATCTTAAATAAATACATAGAACAAAATGTGCTGATTTTAGATGTGTAAATAAAGTGAATAGATGGAATAAAGATTTTACTTCACTGAAGCAGAGTTCAAATAAGTGTACTGTCTTCTATTTCTGGTTATAAAGCCTAATGAATTAGCAACACTCTTTGCATTTTCACAATATTCATAAGTTGAGTACATCTTCTTTTCTGTGATACTTCATTTATTATCCCTTTTATATTGTAAAAGTTGATATAAATATCTTAATTTTATTCCTGTAAATAGGCATGTCCATTTTGTTTTATATTTTGACCTTGAATGATATTCATTCTTTTCTTCTTTGCATTTCTATAGCAGTATATTTGTAAGAACTGATACAATAAACAATGCTTAATTAAAATGTTATGTTAATCAAAAGTTTATGTTGATATTGTTACTTTAAAATGTCACAGATTTTTATATATAAGCTAAAAGCTTTTGGGGTCCTAAGTAGAGTTAAAAATTTTAAATGTTATTATCTATATGACACACACTCATCATTTTAACTCCTAATTAACATTTTCATAAAGAAGAATGTCTTGAATATATGAAGTACATTAGAGGTTGACTAATATTATACCAATTGATTCATCTCTCCTTGTTTGCCAAAATTACAGATCATATCTTTGCAAATGGCACATTCAAATAAAGATAACAATTCAACAAAGTTTTGGTATTTGTACTACTTTTGAATTAGTTAATACTAGTTTTTACAAACTATGGTTATTCTTCAACACACATATAAACTTCAATACAAGTAAGCGTTTCTTTCATTTAAAAAGTATTATTTGATTAAATATAGCTTGATAATCAAAGATACTAATTTGAATGTCTTGATATTGCACAAAAAGCATTAAAATAATCAAATAATATATTTTTGAAATGAAATGAACATGTATATTTTCATACATACCAACATAGAGATACAAAACACAAGAACAGAATACAATTGTCTTTGGTCATCTTCACGAAGGCAATCGACCATTTATGAGTAAAAAAAAGGTTGCTTTTTTGTCTATCTCCTAAAACAATCCAAAGTTTTCTTCATAATGGAAAACAAAATTTTTCCATCATTTATAGTGACTTTGATTGAAACAGACCTATCCTTTATTAAATTTGGAACTATGTAGTTCATATTTTTTCACCTATGCCATATCTTACAGGCTTTAAATTTTTTTGTATTGTGCCTTTATTGTTATTTGTTTACCAAAAATATGTTAATGAAACCTGAACATCAACTTATTTAGCACATCATTGATTACTGAGTTCTGAACTCTGTTAGCTTACTGTAAATACATTTATTTACTTATTTATTTAGAGTCAGGGTCTTGCTCTGTTGTCCAGGCTGGAGTGCAATGGCACAATCATAGCTTGCTATAAATATATATTCACACTTTTGATGTTTTTTATTCTTAAGGCTTGCATTATGCTGTGATTGTAGCCTACCTTTGATCAATCGAGGCTCCCTGATAATTATAGCATTTTTCTCACTTCATGGTTTTCACTTTGGATGCAAACATATGAAAATATAGTGTCAAAAAATCATGGATTCAGAAAGCAATCTTCAAGAGCAACCACTTGGTTATATTACTCAATCTCTACAAAGACATACTAGGGAGAAACCAATTCCTTTTTCACTCATGTTGTTGGTTGAATTCAATTTCTTGTGGTTGTACGACTGAAGTGCTGATTTGCTTTCTGACTGTCAACTTAGGGTTGTTCTAGCTTTTAGAAGTTGCCTTATTCCTTGGGTCATGGCCCCCTTGCTTTACCCTAAAACCTGGCATAGCAGATCAAGACCCTTTCAAGTTTTAAATTCCCCATTTTTTCCCTCTGCTGCCCAATCTCTGGTTGACTGTTATTCCTTCCTCATTCACTTTTAAGGACCATGTAATTATATTTAGCCCACCCGTATAATTCAAAATAATCTTCCAGCTTTAACATCCATAACTTTATTTCCACCTGTGAAGTCCCTTTTGCCAAGTAACATAATCAAGACCAGGAATCACACCTTAAGTGTGGAGATTAGATTCTTTTTTGTGCAGGAGGGTATTGTTCTGCCTATCACAGAAAGCCCTTTTGTGAGGAATCTTCCCAGTGTGCCATATAATTCAGGTTTCTCTCTTCTGGCTGCTGGGATCATGAACTGTTTTCAATTCTCGAAAGGGTTTTACCTAATGAATTCTGATGATTCTTTTTCCACCCTTCAGTAGCTTCCTCTCACTCACATGCGGTAGAGAACCCAGACGAGAGCTCACAACACCAAAGTGAACATATCTGGAGATTTCTGTGCAGCATCTCCTTCCAGTAGTTCATCCTGTAAATTTTAATCACCTTTACCTCTCTGAATTCTAATCTGTGTTTCCTAATTCATCCAGAAGGCTGAGCTGTATTTCACTTTCTACTTCTACACTGCATCCAAGGAAATATCTCACCTGGTCTGCTTTCCTTTCTTCAGAGACTACAGTCTTATGCTGTTTATTGTTCAGTACCTAAAACCAATGTTTCATACGTTTAGCCTAGTTTTATAATTTTTTAAAATAGCTTGCATACAAGTTTTATAAAAGTTAATCTTTATGAGCAGAAACTGAAACCATTCAGTATATGTTCAGGGGATTTTTCTTATAGCAGTTTACATACTATATATCCTCTAATATAATAACCAATCGATCAGTTGGAGAATGTGCTTTTTGTTAGCATGATTTTTTTTATCCATTATAAAATCTAGTTTATTGAGTAGTAGTTTGGGACTGGGGGAAAATAATACTCTAGCAAAAATAGCTCCCAATTTGAATGATGTTCTTCTGTATTTTTATAAGAATAGGTGATAAGAATGTCAATGCTTAGGATGTCAAAGATCTGCAGTACCAGTGAGAAAAAATAAAAAGCCATTACTGTTTAAAGTAAACGCAATGTTTGCTCAAATAATGGATTTGCACAGTGATGTTTAGGCTTTAAACTATGTATTTGCAGCTTTGAAAATTCTAATTGAAATTCTCCTAGAAAAAAAGTAAATACTGTGAGTTTGAAGTTATCTTGTACCTAACCCCTAGGCACTACTCATTTTCTATTAGTGTAACATTTTAATAAATAAGATAATTTTTGGTCATGTATGCAATTCCAGGAGAAACATTTTCTTTTATAGATTAATAGACTGTATTTCACTAAGGACACATTTATCTTTTATAAAAACTGACACTGTTATGCTCTGGATGGATTCTGGACAGACAGGTATGGATAACCTTGATGGAAAATATAACTAAGCATTCATTTACACCTTCTTCCTAAGCACTGAAACACAGAAGGGCTGTTACAGATGTTATTCATAATGTAAGGAATAAAGCTAGCCACCATTTATCATACCAAGTTGGTTCTGTCTGTATCATTCACAAAATGAGACTGCTTCACCTAACACAATTCTTTTCAATGTTGTTTATATATCAGAACCACCTGCAAGACTTGAGACAATACCTCAGAAAAAAATGCAAATGAATAAATAGAAACTTCCTGAATGATGTTATTATATGCCCGGTGTTAAATACTTCTTGGATAAAAAGGAACTAGAATTAGACAAATAACCAAGTAAATGAGTGTCTAAAAGCCTAAATATCGATCAATATGATTAAGCCACACATAGCTGGGACCCCTTGCTTCCTAGACTTTGTGGCTTTGTTTAAAGAATCGGTAGATTTTTTTCCCAGGTGTAATGAAGTCTATCTGGCTATATTTTCTCTTACCCTTTTATAATTTAATGAGTGAATATATACTTGACTTCCTTTAAATGAGCATCTGCTATCTATCTATCCATCTATGTGTGTGTGTGTATATATTTCCTTTTCATTAAAGATATCATATTTTCTCAATGGTTTTTATAACATTGCATTATTCCTGGACACAAAATTACTTTTCTTAAGATTTAACTTTAATGGGGATAAAAAGGACAAACAAAGCAATTGCCAGTATAAAGGAGGTAAAGTTATATTTTTCATTCTAAATATATGAAAAAACATGTCTACCTCTTCTTTTCTACCATTACAGAATAACTAAATTATTTTGCAGTCAATTCATTCTCTGAAAGAGCCCTGTGACCACAGTTCTCTGCTCTCCATACCTCGCTGCTGCTGATGAAATCCTTCTATCCAATTATTTCCTATTTAATGAACACATTTGTTCTTCCTCAGAGTATGAAATTCTGTGAATGCCAACCAGAAAACAGCTAAAAGAATACAAGGAGGGAAGTGTTTTGACAAGAATAAACTTCCCTCATGCTTCTGGTGCTGTAGGCCTGAACGGTGCCTGGGAGTCAGTACTGGTGCTTCTGAACTACTTCTTATAAACAGGAAGGAAATGGTTATAATGGGGGTTTACAGAGGAGCTTGCTAAAACTGAGTTAGCCTGTGGCACTACAAGTTATTATAATAGGCAATGATTTTCAGAAAAGGCTTTCAACTTAGAAAAAATGGGCAGCACAGAACAACCACTGGTCAGAAAGTAGTTTGGATTGTTCTAACTTCACAGGTCAGAAAACCCAAAAAGGAGGCTCTAGCTTCATTCTCATGAAATGAGTATTATATTTTTGATTATCAGAGATCTAGAAGATATTGAAAAGGGACATGAAAATGGGAATGTTTTTCTCCCTTGTCCCACCACATAAAAACAGCCCATTGGAGCCTTGGTTGGTCTAAGTCTGGAAGTAACCTCCCCTGAATCGGCTAGGACTGCTTACCTCGCTAATCTCACAGTCATATTCTATGTGGGAGGGTGGACTTGTGTCCTGCCTATGGTGTCTGCCTTACCACTGGTCTGTGTCAGAACCTGCTGGGCACCAGGATTCAGCCCATTGCAGGGACTTCTCTTTTTCTCACATAATCTTATCATAAACCATAACAGTGCTGATAATTAGTAAATAGAGTTTTGCTCACGGGTGTCTAATTTTTTCACGCACATATTTCCTGTTTCTCTTCTATCTTAGAAAATTCGGGAATAAGGTAATAAGAAACAAAATAATATATGTTTCCAAAAATATATGCATTTATATTGAGTTGCAACAAAATGTTTGTGATTACAATAAAATAATGATCATCACACAGATGTACATCTTGTAAATAATTATTAATTCTTATAGCAATACGAACATCTTTTAAAATAACTGATTTTTTAATTGTGGAAAGTAATGAGATCTATTACTTAATTTTTACACATACATTAAAAATACATTGTACTATCTAAACTGATTGTACTTTGACAGCTTTAAAAATACATGACAAAACATGGTCCTATTAATTAATTTTTTAAAAACCCTGGAAATAAAAGCTGAGGACAATAGAAGACTCACAGCTGCTACTTTGAGCACTAAGCTCTTAGGGGTGAAAATACCTTATATCTGTAAGTCATAAAAAATTAAAAGTCTTATCATTCAAACACTGAACATCTACAATTCAACTGGCACAAAGACCAACCGGAAACATAAAACTATTGTCAAATACTGTTTAGTGTATACAAAAAAAAAACTAGAGAAGAAAAGTTACAAAGAATAAAAATGAAAATATTTGTATAAAATATCTATCTTTGAGAAATGTATTTTGTCCTTCTCTGTGTTATCAAAGCCTTGCTGCATTTGCCTGTAGCAATTGAAAGTTGTGCCGCCTCAACCCCACACAGGTGAGGATTATGAAGTCATATTTAGTAAAAATCAATTTTAAATGTATAGGTATTTCCCAACAGAGTGTAGAATTAATCTTCTCTTTGTATTTTAGAGAGCTAAATTTGAAGCCCATTCTATTTTTTGACAGGAAATACACCTTCTATTTTGACCCATAAGCTCAGAATTATGAGTTTACTTGCCAATAGAAAGAGGGAAGTACAGGGACACCGAAGGACAAAAGTCCCATTCTGCAAAAATGCAGAACACATAACTATGAATGTAAGAAATGGGCAGAAAGTCAAAATCCACACTTCACAAAACAGAATGATCTAAACTGAGAAAGGGGGATGCAGACGTGGGCAGGGTGTGAGAACTGCTTTCAAAACTACTCCTAATTAAATTGATCAAAGCTGGTTTTCTAAAGCATTTCTCATGAGGATATGCTGGATGCTTCAAAAATAAATGGTGATTTCATCTATTTATCTTGTGATTCTTCATAATAGAATCCACCACATAACCCAATATGTCCACGTTAACATTTTAATTATGTAATTGTGATGGTATTTGCTATGAGCATGCATGTCAGAATGAAAGAATAACAAGCTGCTCAGTAACTTGACCTTTTGGTATGGTCTGGCTTTGTGGCTGAAAGTCTATGTGGCGCTGATAGCGTCTCATGCAGAATAATGACAAAATAATCGCCGGGGCATGCAACCACAACCTGTAGGGAGTTAATCATGACCATTAATCTCCACCAGATTCTTCTATTATTTGAGGACTAGGGCATTGACAGAAAGATATTTCATTTTGTTTACTTAATATAAATGAATCTTAAATCAGCTTCTCATCTTCTTGATGGCCTTGGAGAAGAAAAATATTGCATGTTAGCTAATTTGAAGGTGCATATTGTGTGAAACTGATAATCACATCTATTGTGGAATATTGGACTTTTGAATTGAGGTGGCCTCATTTTCAGATTAAGCGGATATACATCCACATAGCCAACTTTTTTTTTTGTTTTGGTCGCCCAGGCTGGAGTGCAGTGTCAGGATCTCAGCTCACTGCAACCTCTGCCTCCCGGGTTCAAGTGATTCTCCTGCCTCATCCTCCCAAGTAGCTGGGATTACAGGCACCTGCCACCACATTCTGCTAAATTTTGTATTTTTAGCAGAGACGGGGTTTCACCATGTTGGCCAGGCTAGTCTCTAACTCCTGACCTCAAGTAATCCGCCCACTTCGGCCCCTGAAAGTGTTTGTACTACAGGTGTGAGCAACCGCACAGGGTGGCAACTTCTTATAATCAGTGTCCTGTCACGGGGATAGGAAAGCAAATTCATGGAAAATAAACTTGCCTTTTAAAAATTTTTTTTTATTATACTTTAAGTTATAGGGTACATGTGCACAATGTGCAGGTTTGTTACATATGTATACATGTGCCATGTTGGTGTGCTGCAACCATTAACTCGTCATTTACATTAGGTATATCTCCTAATGCTATCCCTCCCCCCAACCCTCCCCACAATAGGATCTGGTGTGTGATGCTCCCCTTTCGGTGTCCAAGTGATCTCATTGTTCAGTTCCCACCTATGAGTGAGAACATGTGGTATTTGGTTTTCTGTTCTTACAATAGTTTGCTGAGAATGATGGTTTCCAGCTGCATCCATGTCCCTACAAAGGACACGAACTCATCCTTTTTTATGGCTGCATAGTATTCCATGGTATATATGTGCCACATTTTCTTAATCCAGTCTGTCACTGATGGACATTTGGGTTGATTCCAAGTCTTTGCTATTGGGAATAGTGGTGCAATAAACATACGTGTGCATGTGTCTTTATAGCAGCATGACTTATAATCCTTTGGGTATATCCCCAGTAATGGGATGGCTGGGTCAAATGGTATTTCTAGTTCTAGATCCTTGAGGAATCGCCACACTGTTTTCCACAATGGTTGAACTAGTTTACAGTCCCACCAACACTGTAAAAATGTTCCTATTTCTCCACATCCTCTCCAGCACCTGTTGTTTCCTGATTTTTTAATGATTGTTGTTCTAACTGGTGTGAGATGGTATCTCATTGTGGTTTTGATTTGCATTTCTCTGATGGCCAGTGATGATGAGCATTTTTTCATGTGTCTGTTGGCTGTATGAATGTCTTCTTTTGAGAAGTGTCTGTTCATATCCTTTGCCCACTTTTTGATGGGGTTTTTTCTTGTAAATTTGATTGAGTTCTTTATAGGTTCTGGATATTAGCCCTTTGTCAGATGAGTAGATTGCAAAAATTTTCTCCCATTCTGTAGGTTGCCTGTTCACTCTGATGGTAGTTTCTTTTGCTGTGGAGAAGCTATTTAGTTTAATTAGATCCCATATGTCAATTTTGATTTTTGTTGCCCTTGCTTTTGGTGTTTTAGACATGAAGTCCTTGCCCATGCCTATGTCCTGAATGGTATTACCTAGCTTTTCTTCTAGGGTTTTTATGGTTTTAGGTCTAACATTTAAGTCTCTAATCCATCTTGAATTAATTTTCCTATAAGGAGTAAGGAAAGGATCCAGTTTCAGCTTTCTACTTATGGCTAGCCAATTTTCCCAGCACCATTTATTAAATAGGGAATCCTTTCCCCATTTCTTGTTTTTCTCAGGTTTGTCAAAGATCAGATGGCTGTAGATGTGTGGTATTATTTCTGAGGGCTCTGTTCTGTTCCATTGGTCTATATCTCTGTTTTGGTACCAGCACCATGCTGTTTTAGTTACTGTAGCCTTGTAGTATAGTTTGAAGTCAGGTAGCGTGATGCCTCCAGCTTTGTTCTTTTGGCTTAGCATTGTCTTGGAGATGCGGGCTCTTTTTCGGTTCCATATGAACTTTAAAGCAGTTTTATCCAATGTTGTGAAGAAAGTCATTAGTAGCTTAATGGGGATGGCATTGAATCTATAAATTACCTTGGGCAGTATGGCCATTTTCACAGTATTGATTCTTCCTATCCATGAGCATGGTATGTTCTTCCATTTGTTTGTGTCCTCTTTGATTTCACTGAGCAGTGGTTTGTAGTTCTCCTTGAAGAGGTCCTTTACATCCCTTGTAAGTTGGATTCCTAGGTATTTTATTTTCTTTGAAGCTATTGTGAATAGGAGTTCATTCATGATTTGGCTCTCTGTTTGTCTGTTACTGGTGTATAAGAATGCTTGTGATTTTTGCACATTGATTTTGTATCCTGAGACTTTGCTGAAGTGGCTTATCAGCTTAAGGAGATTTTGGGCTGAGACAATGGGGTTTTCTAAATATACAGTCATGTCATCTGCAAATGGGGACAATTTGACTTCTTCTTTTCCTAATTAAATACCCATTATTTCTTTCTCTTGCCTGATTGTCCTAGCCAGAACTTCCAACACTATGTTGAATAGGAGTGGTGAGAGAGGGCATCCCTGTCTTGTGCCAGTTTTCAAAGGGAATTTTTCCAGTTTTTGCCCATTCAGTATGATATTGGCTGTGGGTTTGTCATAAATAGCTCTTATTATTTTGAGATACGTTCCATCAATACCAAATTTATTGAGCGTTTTTAGCATGAAGGGCTGTTGAATTTTGTCAAAGGCCTTTTCTGCATCTATTGAGATAATCATGTGGTTTTTGTCTTTGGTTCTGTTTATATGCTGGATTACGTTTATTGATTTATATATGTTGAATCAGCCTTGCATCCCAGGGATGAAGCCCACTTGATCATGGTGGATAAGCTTTTTGATGTGCTGCTGGATCGGTTTGCCAGTATTTTATTGAGGATTTTTGCATCGATGTTCATCAGGGATATTGGTCTAAAATTCTCTTTTTTTGTTGTGTCTCTGCCAGGCTTTGGTATCAGGATGATGTTGGCCTCATAGAATGATTTAGGGAGGATTCCCTCTTTTTCTATTGATTGGAATAGTTTCAGAAGGAATGGTACCAGCTCCTCCTTGTACCTCTGGTAGAATTCAGCTGCGAATCCATCTGGTCCTGGACTTTTTTTGGTTGGTAGGCTATTAATTATTGACTCAATTTCAGAGCCTGCTATTGGTCTATTCAGGAATTCGGCTGTGAATCCGTCTGGTCCTGGACTTTTCTTCTTGCCCATTCCCATTTGAAATAAATCATTGTCTGGAAGAAACTACAGAGAAAATATTTTCCTTTATTTTGAACCTCTATAGCTTCCACTCTAGCAATGTTTCAGCCACAAGATTACTGGTTATACTTATGCAGAATTCATGTTAGCTTTCAGTAGTTAAAATGCCATTGATAATGTTTCTGGCAGAGTTACAAATAGAGCTTTATATGATGAAACTAGAAATCAGAAAACCTTATGCAATATATTTTCCATAGTAAAACAATAAGAAATGGGTTGTTAATATTTGGAGGTAATGAAAGTCGATGGTTAGGGCTTTTTGAACATTTGAGAAAGAGGTAGAAGTACATTTTTTTAAATGTCTAGAAAAGAGTGAGTTTGTTGGTGTCTAAATTAAATATTTATGTTAGGTAAGATAGTTTTTAAAAACTGCATAATGCATATTTTATCCATCTCCACCACCACCATACACACACACACACACACACACACACACACACACACATGCTAGAAAACGATAAACATAATCATGAAGTAATTTACTGTGGATGGAAGGCTGAGTTTAGTTTGAAAATCTCTGTATTGGAGATCTAACTCATACATGAATTCAGAGAAGTTATTTAACTTATTTAAGCCTTAGTTTACTAAACTCAAATGTGGAAGTACTGGACTATTTTAATGTCTAAACTGTCCAAATATGTATTTTTTATTAAACCTAATAAACTGCCTAAAAGTTTTATGTCTGACTTTTAGTGTCTGAACTAGTTTATGCTAATACCTACATAGTGTAAAAATTTACCTAAATCTTTGTTGTCTCAATTGTTTTGATTATATTACATGCTGGACTCCTTAGAGAGGCTACAAATGCCTTAACGTTTCTCTTCCAAGAAAGTAGAGAGACTTGTGTCTTCTAGCAGTACAGACATTTAAGCCTCAATGTACTTACCTTACAGATTTGCCTAATTAAAAATGGTAATATCAAACAGACTTAACAAATTCCAGGTAGTACTAAATTTCTAAAGAAATTTAGTTTTACAACACAGAAATGAATTGCGCAATAATCTTGAAGAACTTGGAAATCATAACCATATGTCAACATGAACTGAAAAAGAACTACTGTGATACTTATAACAGTGAAAACAATAATGATAGCTAAATATGATGCACCAGGCACAGTTTTAAGACATATGTATATGTCTATATATGATGTCATAAAATTCTGTGATAGCCAAACATGTTTGGTACTTTTGTCCAAATACAGTGATCCTATTTTGAAGTGACATAATTTTTTGAGTGACTATAAAGAACAGGTGGAAATGCCTGAAAGTGGGTTACAGTTATGCCGAATCTGACACACTGGGAGCACACCTTAAATGTTGTCATTGGGAACACAGCATCAGATGTCAACTATGAATATTTAGGATCACCAGTAAGAATCAACTCCAGGATTGCCTCTAGCAGAAACTAGATTGTCAAATCATTTGGCAAAACTTTAGGGCTACATTCCATCTGAAGATACTTCCCATATTAGGGCTGATGACCTTTATTAAATGCATACCAATGAAAGCACTTGCTGGAGAATATGCCACTTGACCATCTAAGTATATTGCCCGCTGGAGGCTCCTTAGGGAAACTTGTCAATCAGTAAAGACATTAGTGGTGACTGAGGAAAGCCTATTCTCACACTCTTGATTTCACATTATGGCCATTTGGAGTAGGGCTATGTGCTATTTGGTAATCGTCACATTATAATCTATCAGATTAAATATCCTCCTCCTGAAAGAAGTGCAAAAGCAGGAATGAACATCTATTTGAGGTCAGAATAAACTAGAAACTTTATAACATTTATGGAGAATATTTCAACAGTAGTATGGAAGTAATAAAATTATCATGGCTGTGAGTTTCACTTGGGACTAAAGAGCTTTTGGTCTTCCTCTTAAAAATGTCTCTGCCTACTTAGAAAGCTTTTTTGTTTGTTTCAGACACAGTCTACAATAATTTTACACTAAATGCTTTAGGCATTAAATTATGTTATTAAAACTATTGAAGATCTGTTAGTAAAACAGATTAATTGATAAAGTAAGAATAGCAGGTAATGATGAGATAAATGGTAGTCTTTAAATAAATGTATTTAGAGGTTTACCTTTTATACAATGAAGTTGAGGAAATTTATAAAAATGCACACAAAATTACTTTTAAAATAATTAAAACCCTAGACAAAATATTAAAAATAAACTTACAGTGAAGCAAATTAGGATGCATATAACCCACACAGGTGCTGTAATATGGTTCTAATTGGAAGGGAGGTATTTAGTTAATCGGGATAAAAATGAAACGATTACTTGTCTTTTCAATATTCTGAAAAATATGTCTCTCTAAATAAAATAAGTAATATGCCATAAATGAAAAAAAAAATTTAAGCAGCACATCCTTGGATTAGCTTTTAAGGGAAATAAGCATTTTAAGGAAATCAGCAGAGTGCTGCTATACTGCACTGTATAGAAGAATCAGAATCATGTGAGAGGTAATTGTATGGAGTGATGAAGTACGGAGTCGATATTTCAGTTTCAACTCCAAGGTTTAATATTCATTAGCTTTACATCCCTGAACAGGCTATTGACTATCTCAAAGTTCAGGTTTGTTGTTGTTGGTTTATTTTTTTATTTTTTTATTTTTTGGTTTTTGAAACGGAGTCTCTCTCTGTCACCCAGGCTGGAGTGTAGTGGCGTGATCTGGGCTCACTGCTACCTCCACCTCCCAGATTCAAGGGATTCTCCTGACTCAGCCTTCCAAGTAGCTGGGATGACAGGCTTGCACCACCACACCCAGCTAATTTTCATATTTTTACTAGAGACATTGTATCATCGTGTTCACCCAGTTTTTACATAGTATCTACTGCACTGGTGGTGCTAAAGAATTTAGCAAATGCTAAGTAAATCGTAAATGTTAAATAACATCAATTATTGTTATTATTATCAGTGGAAAGAGGAGGAGGGGTAAACAGTAATTGCTAAATAGATAGCAATTATTGTCATAATTATTGTTATTAGATGAGAGAGGAAGAAATTGGGGCAGTAATTATTAAATATCACCATCATGGTCTTGTGGTAAGGGTTTCTATTAGCATTATAGTATATACATACCTAGCAATGTGTGTGTATACATATACACATAGGGTATACACATATGTATATACACATACAATGTTACATTGTATGTGTATATATTGTGTGTATGCATATATATGCTATATATGCATATGGATATACATACATATATACACACACACATGCTACAAAGAATTATAGTTGCATTTCTATACAAATTTTTAATGCAACTAGATTTCAACTTTATATATGTTGTAGGATAAAAGGACAACTTTATTATTTTCCATGCAAAAGACGTTTTTCTCTACATCATTTTACAATATAACATATTCTGTCCTCATTGATTTATGACACCTGCCATATTATATTCTAATTCCATATTTACATGGCTGTGGTTCAGAGTCTTTTATTTGTCCATGGATTTATGTATACATTATTGTACCAATTCTACAATATTTTTATTAGTGTAAACTTGTAGTGTATTTTAATATCTGTTAAGACAATCTACAATTTTATTGTTTTATTTTAAACAAATTTCACATTCCAATAAAACATTTGTAGCATTGAAACTCTTTTGGTAAATAGTTACTTTCTCAAAGATAATTTAACTTTTCGTTTGACCTTTCATGGCTAAATAAGGTATGAAAATCAAGATTGTTTTGCTGGCAAACATTTTTAAATTGTTTTAATAAATGGCTTAATGTCTTTTGATAATTTTAAATAATTGCACAAAATATGGCACAATTTATTGTGGGAACAACAATTTATATATATATATATATATATATATATATATATATCATGTTGATAAATAGATGGTTAAACGTATATCAAAACCAAGTTACACTGCTATTTAATAATTAAATATCAGAGTAGCAGGTAGAATAGCTAAATGATTAAAAATTTATCTTATATTTTACACTATTGTTAGAAGTTTAAATTTTGTATTTTTTTCTATTTTTTTCCTCATCATTATAACAGCAGTTTCTCAATTCTATGTCATTGTTTTTGTTTTATATCAGTTATGTGACAATATTTATATTGATGAAAACACATTTTGTATTAAGCTATAAGTTATTTTAGCATACATACTTTAGTGTTTTCTTTATTTTGCCACTCCTTCTCTGCAGTCATGGATATAAAGCTGCTGATTTGGAATATTTTTATGCCTTTGGCATGGTATATTTCTGAGATCAGCCAGAATAGAAAGATTTTGTATTGCTTTTAAGTAGAATAGAAGTTGTATAAAGTTGCCTGGAGATGTAAGATTAATACTTTGCCCTCATCACAATTCCTATTTTGTATGACTTTCTCTTTGTCACTACTAAATATGAGCAAAGGTGTACTTAAAAGAAGATGCATTTAAAATAAAAAACCTTCCACAACATTTACTCTCTGATTGTTTTGATCTTTCTACTCTTAAAAATTAAATAACTAAACTCAGCTCATTGTGTATAGGTCAATATAATTGTACACTTAAATATTTGCCATGATTCTATGCGTATTCTGGCTAAACAAATACAAAAAGTAGAAGGTAGAAACTGATTGTATCAGAATTTTTCTGAGGAAACTATTTTTGAAATGTGGAAGCCAAATTTAATTTTGTTTCACTATTTTCTGTAAATCTTCAAGGAATATAGAACACATATTTATTTTCTTTCAACTGTCTATGTAATGAGCTGTTGAATTTTCCAGCAAATATCCATTAATACTTGATTCTGAATGATCAAGATTAACCATGTGCAAAATTTTCAGTACGTTGGTGATTAGGTTTATTGCTGGATCTATTTCCCTCTTTGTCCTGCCAGATTTGATTGTGGCCAAACATATTACAAACAGAGAAATTTACAAAATTTAAAGAAACATTACAAATTGGAGAAATATTCACAAGCATACCTCACAGATGGGGAAGATTGCACGTAGGTGGGTTAATAGAGGAAGCTAGAATTCAAATGAAAATCAAGCCATGAGTTTAAAAAAAGCACACATAAACACATACATGTGTACATATGTGTGTATATATAATATATAAAGAATGTACACACATATGTATGTATACATATTGTATTAGTCTGTTCTCACACTGCTATAAAGATACTACCTGAGACTAAGCCATTTATAAAGAAAGGATATTTAATTGACTCATAGTTCCATATGGCTGGAGAGGCATCGGGAAACTAACAATCATAGTGGAAGGCAAAGGGGAAGCGAGGCACATCTTACGTGGCAGAGGAGAGAGAGAGCGAGAGAGGAAAAGTGCCACACTTTTAAAACCATGAGCTCTCATTAGAATTCACTCACTATCATGAGAAAAGCATGGGGAAAATCACTCCCATAATCCAATCACATCCCACCAGATCCCTCCCTTGATGTGTGGGGATTACAACCCAAGATGAGATTTAGGTGGGGACACAGAGGCAAACCGTAACATTATTCTCTTTGCCCATCCCAAATCTCATGCCCTTTTCAAATTTTGAAGCCAATCATGCCTTCCCAACAGTCCCCCAAAGATTTAGTTCATCCCAGCATTAACTCAAAAGTTCAAGTCCAAAGTTTCATCTGAGTCAAGGCAAGTTCCTTCTGCATATGAGCTTGTTAAGTAAAAAGCAAGTCAATTACTTCCAAGATACAATGGTGGTAAAGACATTGGATAAATGCTCCTGTTCCAAATGAAAGAAATTGGCCAGAGCAAAGGGGCTACAGGACCCATGCAAGTCTGAAACCTGGCCAGGCAGTCATTAAATCTTAAAGCTCAAAATATTCCCCTTTGATTCCATGTCTCACATCCAGGGATTGCTGATGCAAGGGGTGGGTTCCCAAGGCCTTTAGCAACTGTGCCCTTACAGCTAGTCAGGGTACAGCCTCTGCTGCTGCTTTTAGGAGCTGGCATTGAGTACCTGTGAATTTCCAGGTGCATGGTGCAAGTTGTTATTGGATATACATTTCTGGAGTCTGGAGAATGCTGGGCCTCTTCTCACAGTTCCACTAGGCAATGACCCAGTGGGGACTCTGTGTGGGGCTCCAACCCCACATTTTCCCTCTGCGTTGCCCTAGCAGAAGTTCTCCATGAGGGCTCTGCCCCTGCAGAGGACTTCTGCCTAGACACCCAGGCATGTTCTTACATCCTCTGAAATCTAGGCTAAGGTTCCCAAAGCGCAACTCATGTCTCTGCACACCTGCAAGCCCAACACCACATGGAAGGCACCAGGGTTGGGTCTGAAGCAATAGACCAAACTATACCTTCCCCTCTTTTAGCCGCTGCTGGAGCTAGAGCAGCTGGGATGCCGTGCACTAAGTTCCAAGGCTGCACAGAGCAGCGGGATTCTGGGCCTGACCCATAAAACCATTTTTCCCTCCTAGACCTCCAGGACTGTGATGAGAGGGGCTGCTACCAAGATCTCTGACATGCCCTGGAGACATTCCCCATTGTCTTGGATATTAACATTCAGCTCCTCATTACTTAAGCAAATTTCTGCAGCTGGCTGAATAATTCCACAGAAAATGGGTTTTTCCTTTCTAATCCATAATCAGGCAGCAAGTTTTCCAAACCTTTATGCTCTGCTTCCCTTTTAAATGTAAGTTCCAATTTCAAACCATCTCTTTGTGAATGCATGTAACTGAACATTTTCAGAATCAGCCAGGTCATATCTTCAATGCTTTGCTGCTTAGAAATTTCTTCCACCAGACACCCTACATCATCTCTCTCAAAGTTCAAAGTTCCACAGATCTCTAGGGTGGGGGCAAAATGCTGCCAGTCTCTTTGCATAGAATGAGTGACCTTTATTCTGGTTCCCAATAAGGTCCTAATCTCCATCTGAGACCACTTCAGCCTGAACTTCCTTTTCCATGTCACTATAAGTATTTTGGCCAAAACCATTCAACAAGTCTCGAGGAAGTTCCAAATTTCCCTCAACTTCCTGTCTTCTTCTGAGCCTTCCAAACTATTGCAACTCTGTCTGTTACCCAGTTCCAAACTCATTTCCACGTTTTCAGGTTATCTTTATAGCCGGACCCCACTCTGTCAGTGCCAATTCTCTGTATTAGTCTGCTTTCACACTACTGTTAAAAAAAACTACCTGAGACTGGTTAATTTATAAAGAAAGGAGGTTTAACTGACTCAAAGTTCTGCATGGATATAAGGCCCCAGGAAATTTGCAATTATGGTGGAAGGTGAAGGGGAAGTGAAGCACATCTTATGTGGCAGCAAGAGAGAGTGAGAGAAGGAAAGTGTCACACTTTTCAAACCATCAGTTCTCGTGATAACTCACTCACTATCACGAGAACAACATGGGAGAAACCACTCCCATGATCCAATCACCTCCCACCACATCACTCCCTGTACATGTGGGGATTACAATTTGAGATGAGATTTGGGTGGGGACACAGAGTGAAACCATATCAGATACATACACACACACACACACACACACAGACACACACACACACACACATATGTGCATATATACACACAGTACAAGATAGAGATTTGCCACAGGCCTTTCAACCACGCATACTGAAAAAAACAATTTATTTGTTTTAAACTTTCCCTCTTCTTGCAAATACAATATTTTGCTCTTATTGGGAAATAGAAATTGATAAACCACTAGAAGACAAGTGATAGTCCTTGATGGCTAGGTGTTATGACATTATTTGCTTGTGTTTGATGGAAGACGGAGTCTCTGGTATTCCCACACAAGCTCTCTATCAAAATACAGAGACGGCTCTAGTGAAATATCAGAAAACTAAAACAGAAAAACAAATTTACCAAAGGTGAAAAAAATCACCATGCTTTAAAATTGCATTTATTTAAGGAACATGAATTTATATTTACTGATCCAATTTATGCTAGAAAGTGAGATTTAAAATAACTGCTGTAGGGAAAACAATGATATATAAAATGACAAGCAATATAGGCTAGAATGTTAAAAACAAAACTGAAACCCAAGATATTAAAAGAATCAAACTGGCCAGGCACAGTGCTCATGCCTGTAATCCCAGCACCTTGGGAGGCTGAGGTGGGCAGATCATGAGGTCAGGAATTCAAGACCAGCCTGGCCAATATTGTGAAACCCCGTCTCTACTAAAAATACAAAAATTAGCTGGGCATGGTGGCAGGTGCCTGTAATCACAGCTACTTGGGAGCCTGAGACAGGATAATCATTTGAACCCAGGAGGCAGAGATTGCAGTGAGTCGAGATCGCACCAATGAACTCTAGCCTGGGCAACAGAGTGAGACTCCATAAAAAAAATAAATAAAATAAAATAAAAATAAAATAAAATAAAATAATCAAACTATATGTAAAAGGTTTCACTGTCAACTACCAAACTGGTTTAAATTTTGATAGCCTTCTTAGGTTAACATTAGGCCGTGCTAGTTAACATGTTTGGTTTAAATAATGAGAAGACAATTTGGGCAAATTTTCCAGGTAAAATATGATAATGCCTGCTACAAAGA